>NC_090938.1:102151366-102751366 GCF_040938575.1 Ambystoma mexicanum
TTAAGTTCAAGATTCTCTGCCCCACCCACTAAGGCTGGTGGGATAACAGCTCATGATATCACCAGAATGTATTACACCCCCAACGTTTTAAGGTCCATGCTGAGGAGGAGAATATTCGTCCAATTTACATAGGCATGTATTATAGCCCAGCACTTAATGGGTTAAACTCAAAGGCAGATCATTGGATATCTGGGTCACACACAGTTGAATGTGCCTCAGCCTAAACTGAAGGCAGCAACCAATCACCCGCGGTTTCGGAAACTGTTAAATGCAAACCTCACCAAGATGGCACCCTCTAAGTCATCAATGGAGACCCCCATGTTGGGGAATCATGTCCCACATTCTGTTGGCCTCTTAAGTCCATCATTTATCTCTCTGCTTCTATTTCCTTTTTGTGTGTGTGTTCCCCAAGCTCTGAAGCTGGGGCGCCAATTTGTGGGTCCTCTGTTGCCTGGGCAACGGCCGTGAGGGCAAGATAGCAATGTTAAGATTCTTTTGAGGCCATTTCTCTAAAATGTTGGCATCCCCCCGGGAAGGTCTTAAGGTTCCTCCTCTGCTGTGAAGTGCAGTTAGGTAGTCTGTTTTGGCACTAGGCAAAGCTCCAAAATAAATCTAGAAAGCCTACTGGTAAGTGCCATTGGAAAACAGGTGTCATGTGCAATTCACCACAACAAGACTCTCAATCCCATAGGAAAACGTTCCATGAATCAGGTCTCTGTCTACGCCTGAGGCTCACACAGGCGAGCTTCACTCGCGAGGTCCACCTCAGCCGTCAGATGTCCGGCCAAGTGGCGGCGTTAATATATTCTTGGCTTGCTAAACCAATTCCGCCATTGATGAGCTGTCTTTCGGCGAACGGCCTGGCCGCCGGGCGCTGAGTCGATCAATTTTCTACATTCTCGCAAAAAGGTAAAAATAGACCCTGGCTACTTGAAGGAACCACAGATCTAAGGGCACACTTGACATGGGCGCCGGGCAGCCATCCCCATGAAGTCAACACTGCCCACTGGTAGGTCATACAGGTTGCCTACAAGTGGCTGCCAGCAGAAACGCTTGCCTCCCATTACACTTTTAGAGGGAGATATTCAGTCATATGCTATATCATATGCCTTGTCGCTTCATTTAAATGTAAAGGGTGTCCTGTTAATGCCAAAACATAGCTTCAACAATAACCCCCTCTCTCCTTCAAAGGTCCCCGCCCCACTACCTACCTTCTCAATTTAGCAGTTCCTGGAAGTGTGGAAAGCCTTTTAATAATATGGTCTGTGACCTGGAGACAGCCTTCTGCTGCTTGGAAGGGGGAGATATTAGGGGGGGAGGGGCGTTGGGTGGAACGGCAGCTTGGTTTTCCCAGCTCCTTACCTTATAAATATATAGCCGATGCTATCGGTGCAGAAGCAGAGGGGAGGACGGTGGAGGAGAGGAGGAGAGGACGCCCCCGTCTCGATTCCCTCCAAGACAAGCAGAGAATTGAAGCCTCTGTTCATTCGCCCTCAAGCTAATGTTTTTTGCCCCTGCCTAGGCTCACCCCCCCCCCCTTTCCGGTAGCTGCCATTCACAATTAAATCTGGGAGCCTTAATATGGCGGGTGACGGGGCTCTCGGACGACACGAGCATTTCCAATTCCACCTGTCAATCAGACGAGCATTAAACGAAGACGACGCCCACAGTCATACAGTCCCGAGTTCAAATCTGAGGCAGGCTCTGGTCATTGAGAGTAGCGGAGTAGCGGAGGTGAGGGGGGGGGTTAGGTATTGAGCGAGCCACCGCCACCACCACCTGCACGCCGCATTATGGAACCACTGGCAGGCAGCTTCATCAACATTTGCTTTTGTTTTTTAATGGATTATGAATTTCTTCTTGGATTCCTGCGCTAATGTTTGTCCCAGCAGGCTATCACCTTGAAAGACGTCCACTATAGCATTGCAACGTGTTGTCCACTGTGTTTCCGAGGCCGCCTTCTAGAAAGCTCTTTGCTCCAGGAGAATCTCTTTGGGCTGGCGATTTGGCTGCCCAAGGCATGTCTGTTGTTATGCTTTTCATCATCACCCTCCTTAGTATTTACCTTGGAGGTGGGGGCTCACATGAAGCGATGTGTAGAATTATATATATATTTTTTGTATTGGTTTAATACCGGAGAGGGTTCTAAGCGAGGACCCAGGATTCGAACTTGTGCTGCTCTGCCTCGCCTTTCTTCCAAGATGAGCGCATTGCCACTGAGCTACAGCTAGGATGCCAGAGGCTTGCCAGATGGCCTGGCTTGGCTCTCATAGCCTAACATGAGTCGAGTCAGTACGTGGGCTCTGTTGCTCTGCCTCCCCAAACCACAAAGCCCATTCTTGATGCCTGCTTCTCACACTACCCAAGACACATTGTCCTGCCGCCCCCCCAACACAGCACAAGACTCTCCACAACTACACAACTAGACCCATAAGTTGCATTCTGCTTCCTCAAGCCACACAATACAAAAAATATACCTTGCCCCCTGCCTCCTACCACTAAAAGGTAAAACCCATACCCGTCGTTCTGCGCCCCCACCGCACAACATAAGTCCCATACCTGGCATAGCGTGCCACCAACCACCCATAGCACAAAACTCATACGTGGCATTCTGCCTTCCCACCCCACAATACATGCCTATCTGTCGCAGCCTGTAGGCCCACCCCACAAAACAAAAAACATACCTAGCACCCTGTCCGCCTACCCACCAAATCATCAAATCGGTGCTTATCCTCTTGCCTCCCAACCTTCCAACAACACCAGACCCTTGCCTAGACTCCTGCCCCCCAACCCCCCTCATAAAATAAGGCCCATACCAGGCACCCTGCCCCTCAAACCATGAGAACTCAAAACCTGCACCAGACATTCCAGTACGGGCAGATATTGTGACAGTGAGTTTAAACATTTGCCCAGGATCACACACTTTAGTTAGGAGCGTAAAGCCAGGATTTCAATTTCAGTCCACTCTACCCTTTAGACGCTTGACCGCACATCTTCACATCTCTGATACACATATGTGCAATGTAGGCCTTTAACGAGCTAAAACTATATATTTGTGCGCAGAAAAGTAAGCACATCGGATTATTAATGAACCAGCCACATTTTTAAATCCTTACGTTAATCAAAAAGAGTACATTTGCAGAGCTGCTTTCCCCATCCTGAATGGAAGAATACAAGTACCAGAATGCGAAAACATTTATGCCTACAGAATCTCTGCTGCGTTTTGCAACTGCACTTTCAAGACTAAATAACACAAGATAATGTGTGACACGGTCACCTGCTCCTAGTTCATTGTTGGTGAAGGGATGCGGCTTATCACCCACGATTTAAAGCAAATGTGAGAATGCCCCTGCATTACGAAGCAGCTGGAAATAACCGGAGGCTTTTCAAAGGTTGGGGAGAGCTCTGTTGTGTCTTGGTTTTATCCGGGGCAGGAAATGGGCCGGAACAAGACGGGTACATACAACGTTTTCCACTGCACTCCCCCAGTATCTGGGTTTACATTTTATTTTCACCTTTAAAGGGTTAGCCAACAGTAAATGCAAGGCTACGCCCGCTATATTCACAACATACACACGGTCGTCATGGAGATCAGAACCATAACCCGTTTTGGGTTTACCTACTTCTGCATATTACTCAGTAAGTGATAGATAGAACGATCAGAACTGACATACACTTTCCGCATCCAGTTTAAAATCTCCCATACAATGCTCTGGATGGATTGGAGTCCTAGTTCGTAATGTAGAACAGCAAACGTCACACATTTAGGGAAAGGATACAGAATGGATCTCCATAACAATGAAACATAATACTCCAACTCATGCAGAATCCACAAGGGGAACAGTCCCACCCCATAACACAATTCAGGTAAGACCTTAGCAGTCCACGAGGGGAACAGTTCCACCCCGTAACACAATTTAGGTAAGACCTTAGCCGTATAATACCTGACTGCAGGAAGAATAGAAAACCTGCCATACCTATTATCCACATATCTCAACTGAATTGCCAGTTTGGTAGCCTGTTCCTTGAAACAGTTCCTATGCAAGGATGTCATGGGCTTAGCTCTAATAGGCTAGCCTAGATACACCATGGTTGATTTCATTTCATGTTTTGTCTGATCAAGAAACCATATGGCTTTGTTTTTTAGGATGCCTGGAATAACACAGTTTAAGAATAACAGTTTTAGATGGATTTATTTAAATTTATTTGCCAACATACATAAATCAAATGCACCCAGTAGTGTTTGCAGACAATTAGGAGTGTGTTCCAATAAGACCTATTCGTCCGCATAGACATCCATGCAAATTAAGCCCCCCCTCCCAACTTTAGGAGCTCCAAATGAAGTTTTCAAAAGTGGGATGCTCACATCGGCCACGTACAGGTTAAATAACGTGGGTGCAAAAATGCATCCCTGTCTTAACCCGTTGGCAGTACCAATAGGACTAGATAAGAGGCCTTTGGAATTGAGCATCACTTGTATCTGGGAGTCGACATGTAAATGGATCAAAATACTTATTCACCTCGTAGACATCCCTAGCTTATCCAATTTAAGCCATAAGATCTGGCGATCCACACAATCAAAAGCCATGGATAAATCCATGGCAGCCAAATAGATTGGATTACAGTTGGTGTCCCATGTGAGACTCTGCAGGCCACATCAGGAGCCCACCACAGTGCGTCCCCAAGGACCGCCTAAATTCTATTTGATGGAGGTCCAAAATATTATTCTCCACACACCAGTCTGCTCCAATTCTACGGATGCAAAACTCTTACAGTCAGCATCCATAACTGCGGTTGGTCTTTAATTTACAGGATTACTTCTTGATCCTTTTTTGTAGATTGGAATTACATATGATATCTTCCAATTTTCCAGCATATTCCTGGATGCCACAATATCAGTAAATAAAACATACAAATCTTTGGACCAAAGATCTACATTGTTATTTAACAGGGCGTTGGACAATTCGTAAGGCCCCCTTTCTAGAGGGGCGAGCTTTATGAATTAACCGCCCACTGTTTTCGACAGAAAGGTTAAGATTTCATCGTTGATCTCTGATCGCCTGCAAGTTGCATGCATTAGTTACTTTTACAATGTATAGCAGTAAAATGATTTACCCAGATGTGTGCAGGAATTGGGATCCCATGCATAGCACAATGTCTGTTTTCAAGCTGGTTTATCAAAGGCCACAAACTAAGGGAGGGCTTATCCCTCAGGGTATCCATCATGGCCTCGCCATCCTGTTGATACAACTGAAGGCGATAAGAAATGAACCAATGTTTATGTTTTTGTTTCAATTTTCGTATCATCTGCTGGTCCATCACCCCCGTCGTACTTTTTCGTAATATCTGAAATCTTTTTGTGAATCTTTTTTCTTGCATCCAAAAATCAAACTTGTATCTATGAAAACTTCCCTCTCTGCTCACTTCACATTTTTTACTGCTAGACATTAATTTCGACATCATGGCATTCAAATGATCTTGTATGTGACATATGGAGTATTTACTTATTTTTGTTTCCAGGGTGGAATGTACAAAATCATACAACATAATAATAATAATACTTTATTGTATATAGTTCTCTCAAGAACTTTACAATTTTTACAAGAATTCACTCATATAAATTACATATATAAATCAGCTATTTAACATCAAATGTCCATAACAGCGACACATTTAACACAAACATAAACATTCAGACAAACCTACAGACGTTGACAGTACCATATTTCATTTAAATATGAATACAAATATATCATCATGCAGTTTAAAACATTTCTAATTTGTTTAATTCCTAATTCATTTTGTACCATTTCATTATACTTCATTTAACCCAACCCTGATCTCAATTAGACCGCAGTATTTTGGCTGCTTTGTTTGAGATCTAACAAGTGTGGATCTTGACTATCTTTGGAAACATAAATTGTATGATAAAGAAATATCTTTACAACTGGCAGTCATAAGATTTCTAAAGACAGAGTGCGGCCTTGCATACTATATACAGATTTGATAAGATACATGGAACAAATTGTGCAGTTATGTTATTTGAAAGATGTTGTAATATGTTCTTCTATGTTTACTTCTTTCTTTTATGATTAGTTTAGTTTTTTTATCATATTGTTTTTTCTCTCTTACTATATGAAGTCTGATAAAGTCTGCATTCTGCTATTAGTGATTCTTAATTTTGCTCGTAGATTGTTTTGGCATTTTATTATCTGAATTTTAGAATTGTTTTTAAAAGTATTTTGATCTATAATTTAATTGTATTGCTGATTGTTTTATCTTCTGTTTCTCTTCTTTGTAATTTTGTAAAGGTTTTTTTTTAACCATATACAAATAAATAAATAAATTATACTTCATTTAATTTCAGGCTCATAATCAGATCATACAGTACATTTTTAATGACCCTGGAGGTATTTCTCGGCCTTCCTCCAAACCCTATAAAGTGCCAAGTGCAGTGCCAGCGAATCTGAGTTGAGACAAAAAGCCCAAAACTCCCCAGATTTAATCGCATCTAAATTATAGACACATTTTCCCAAGGTGGTCATGTATAGCAACCCCAGCCACGGGCAATCTGTCTATATGTGTTTAACCGATTCCTGGTTACTTTGAATCATGCATATTCTACAGAATCTGAATGCAGGGGGTACATTCAACCTGCCCCCTTGTGTAGAACATACTGGCAACTGATTTGCACGTATCATTAGATGAAATCTGCGAACCGCCGGGTCAGGACATAGTAAAAGATATTGTTGGGGTCGCAAATATTTGTGTATGCCTTGGGCCACCATAGGGTACATATGCAACTGTAATAGATGTTTATAGTTACTTAGCCAGTCCCATTTAAACACTCTGCGCCCATGGCACCTTTTACTATAACAAAATTGGAGCATCTTTTGAGATCGGGATGCCAGTTTATCGCAGCGCACAGATCTTTAAATAGCACCAGGAAAGGGTCAACCCTAGTTATGGTCTCGACATTTGCATATTGTACGCCAAGTATAGCCAATAGGGGGTATAAAGGAGACATTTTTGCCATAAGAAATAGGTCAGCCTTCCGTTTGAGTAGCTGAGTTTTTAATGATATCAGGCCCAGCTTCAGGCGTATATACTCGATTGGCGTATTCCGAGATAAACCCAAGACACACCACCAAAAGTACGCTTCTGCTAGATCTAACTACTTCACATCCTTATGGGTTAATGCCTCAGGACCAAGGGGGCAGAACCACTGTTTGTATAGAGTAAGCGTGCCCCCATAGAAAAGCCTGCATGATCTTTCACATGGTTACGGATCAGATGGGTAACTTGCTTAGCTCTTCTATACTTGGCTTCGACGAAGGCGTTATAGTTACCATTGCATGACATTTCTAGGCCTAAATATTTATAGGTGTTAGTATATTTGATGTTTCCCAAACATGTGTTTAGTATATGTCTGTTCATCTTTTTTTTGTGATAGTAGCATAGTTTTAGTTTTACCCAGGTTTACCGATAATTCATACAACCCGGCGTAACGGCCCGTTCATTTAGTATTGCTTTCATACCACTTAGCAAATGGTCAAAAACCACCAAATCGTCCGCAAAGAGCATTGCATGCACCGTGGTGTTTCCAATTTTGGGGTGGCAATTTGCACATTTAGCCAAACGGGTTAGCAAGTCAGAGATATAGATATTGAACAGCAAGGGCACCAGCGTGCCCCCCTGTGTTGCACCCTTCCTGATACGCAGTGGTCTTGTCAGATTCCGACAGTTGTCAAGACAAATCTGAGCCGTGGTTTCAGTGTGTAAGGCCACCACAATCTCCAATAACCAGCCTGGGCAACCCCATTTTTTCATTTTATTCCAAAGGGTTGTACGGTTTACTTGGTCAAAAGCTGACATAAAGTCAACCAATGTAATGTATACCGAGAGAGCATTACACTGTGTTACCTGAGTAATTATTGTGTACAACATTCGTATGTTATGAACTGTGCTAGACCCCATACAACATTAACATGTTGAACCTATCTGTATTATTCTTGTTCCAAATCAGACGATTACCCCTAGTGTTCTTACCTGCACAAAAATTGACTACATTCTCTATATTCCCTTCTTTCTCCCACAAGAAAGTCAGTCTCAAAATTGTGTGATCACTATCATCGTTCAATTTTACATTAAAGTTGCTAATCCTATCCAGCAAGATTTCACTTAAAAATATATAGGGCCTCATCACGAGTTGGGCGGTAATGCCAGCGGTATTACCGCCGGAGGTATTAGCCCTAGCGCTGGATCACGGGTTTGGCGGTAATGGAATTCTCCATTCCCCACTGAGACCATTCGGGAATGCCCCATTCCCCACTGGGCTCAATGGGGAATTTTCATGCTCTTACCGCCGGCGGATTTTCCGCCGGCAGTAATAGCGCAAATATTCGGCGGATTTCCCCCAAGTTTAGAGCTGGGGAGAAATCTGCCAAAGCCCTGATTTGGCGGACCCTTAAATCCAGCGGTAATAGCGCGACCGCCGGATTTAAGGGTTACCACCAAACTCTTGATGAAGCCCATAGTCAATAGTGGAGGATACACCCCTTGCCGACTAGGACACGGCACCCCCCTATTCTACATAAACCCCAGCGTTTCATTGCATCGTTTCATTGCTTTGCACCATTTTGCTCCCTGTAGCTTCTTTCGCTTATTATTCCCGCCATGGGGGCCATAACAATCTGTGTACCATCATTTCCCATAATCAAGTCAATATCAGTCACAGCCTTAGAAATAGTCTGCATTAAAATCCCTCACTAAAATTATTTTATCACCAGGATATATTGCAAACAAGTCTTCCACATTTGCATTAAGTCGTAAGAGGATATTGTCAAAATGATTGCTGCTTTTCCAGTAAACATTAATCAGCAAAAGAGGTCCTGTATGTATAAAATATTCTGAATCCAACAAAACTGCCCAAATATATCTGGATATCCTCCATTCAGCTAACTTATGGAAACCCAAACCATTTCTGTTTGCAATGGTGAGACTTCCTAGGGGCATCCCCATAGTACCTTGGGCTGCTGCCAAACTTGCAATTTCATAACCATCAAAGAACAAGAGGCCAGCATTCCAGGTTTCCTGCAAACAAATTATAGGAAAAGAGCGCAGATGACCACATAGCTTCTTGTCTGAAGATAAACATTCTGAGCCCTGAATTTTCCAAGACATAAATGTGAGTCTATCCTTAGTACTAAAGATGTTGTTTTATGTCTTTTAATTGAAGTGTATCGAGTCCTTCAGGGTTAGTGAAAGCCATTGCCAATCAATATCTTCTTGGGTTGATTTATTATCCGCAGTCTTAACGATCTTATCGGGTTTCACCCGGGCATATATATCAGTTGGTACATTTCCATGGTTTGTCAAACTAGCCTCGTGTTGCTTCACCTCGTTAAAAGGAATCAAGTCATAGCCCAATTTATATAGGCTTTCCTTCTCATTAACCAACACATCATAAACGAGCCTAGATGGAATAACCAATCTCACAAAGTCATAACGCCGTGAATGGATAAAATCCACAAGCTTAATATCTTTAGAAGTTCTTAATCTGAGAACCGGTATCTCATTAAATAATCCTAAAATGTTTGTTAGATTCAGACTGTCCGGACCACCATAGTCGAACATGAAGTTAAGAATCATACTCAGTTCCTCAGGATATATACGACTGTTATTAGATCCTCTGCTTCCACAGGATACTGCGACAGAGCTAAAAGAGTTATCTCGCCCGCCATAAATTTCAAGGGCGTATCCAGGAGGGATTGATTCATCTCTTTCCTAGCGATTTTAGGAGTTTCATCCGTCGAACTCTGGTGCTGAATAATAGCTGCCAGGGGCGGGATCTCCCCCTCCTCACCACACAGTGACTGGGAGGAGTTCTCTATTCCTCGTTCCCAACCTTTGAGCGCATCCCTCCCAGTCGCCGGCACACTCTTCAATACAGAACATGTCTTTGGCAGCGAGGGGCGGAGAGGAAGCGCTATTGTGTGTGAACGGCTATCGCACCTTTAAAAAATTACCGAAGGTCCTATGAGCTCAACAGCAGAGTTTTTTCTCAGGGACATGGACCTTTCACTTTTCTTCATACTTATATCGCTAAGGAGATTCTGCCCAATGGTTCACAATCTAGATCCCCAATTGCAAACACTCTTTCTTTCCCAAACACTTTTCTATGAAGAACCTTACGGTCCCCCACCACAAAGCCAGCAAACAGCTAACAGCACTTGGTTTGCACTCCGGAATGCATGCGCGCGAATGCACATGGACCGGAAGTATATACTGGTTCACAGTTGATGGGGCGGAGCTAACATCAATCCTAATGTTTTACAGGTGTTTATCTCCTGGAATAGTAAAAGTCATTCAGAGTAACGCCAACAGCCGACACAGCTAACAGCACTCGGTTCTCACTCTGGAATGCACGTGCGCGAATACGAATGGACCGGAAGTGTATACTGGTTCACAGTTGATGGGGCAGAGCTAACATCAATCCCAATGTTTTACGTGTGTTTATCTCCTGGTATAGTAAAAGTCCTTCAGAGTAACGATGACAGCCGACACAGCTAAAAGCACTCGGTTCGCCTTTGGGCTTACTGCACAAAAACCCAGACTCGCTTGTAGTGGAAAAGGCTGCTTTAATGTGACATGCCACAGCTCACAAATAAACGCTAACCTGGCTCCCTGGCCTTACAGACTAACATATATGTTTCTACCAAATTGCCAAACAATTTAATAACTAAACACTTATCATTCCCCCAACAATTAAATCATTAAAGCAATTCAAATTCCTCCCTTCCTATCCCTTGCTCCCTACCGTCTCATTAACATCTTCTCAAACCTTCCTTCCCACTTTCTCCCATTTTCTCCCCGGGGCCATGCCCCTCCATCTTCAATACCTCTTCCCCCTCTTTGTACCCCTGGGGTAGCCCATTTGTGCAAACAGCACCACCCCCTTTCTTTCTAGTACTAGCCTTCTCCAAAGGGCCATGACCGGGAAAAACCCTCCTCTGAGGTGATCTTTCTGCTCCACACCCCCACTAAATTTCCTTATAACACCAACTCTTTATCACCTCCTGCACTTTCAATGTAACATCCAACAGGTAGTAACTGTTCCCAAATACCGACAGATAAACTCCGTCCTCCCGGAAGACCGAAAAATCCTCATACACTATCTCTCTGTGCTCCAGTGCTTGCACCGCTGCCACGCTACAAAATGTTCCCAGCTCCCTATTAATTTTCTTCCTAGTTCTCTCTACTATCCCCTCATTCACTGCTCCCTTCCAAACACTCCTCGGCAACAACTTTGTCCAGACCAAACTTACTTTGGGCCATATCTCCCGTAGCCACATCAAATCCCTTTTCATTTTCCTCAACAGAGCCACACCTGTGTCTCGTACCAAATAATTCTCCCCTGCGTGTATTATTGCTACTTACGGGATCCCATAATGCTCCTTCAAACCCGCCAACATGGGCAGCAGTTGGTCCCACTGAAGCCCCCATAAACCTGACCATCTCACTAGCGCCACATTGTAACTGCAACCCAATTGAGTACCAAAAAATCCTTTTCCTGCCTCCGTCTCCACCCATTTCACTATTGAATTGCCAACGATCCAAACCCGCGGCAACTCGCCCCTCCTCTGAGCCGCATCTGCAAAAGAAATTATATTGTGAATTTTCTCTCCTCGGCCTCCCGAAATCCCCACAGCCCCCCCCCTTTGTGCTAGCCTACGATCTCAGCCAGCCCCTTTCCCAAAACACCTGATATATCCCTTGTACTTCCCCGACCTCCACCGACCCAGGCTTTTAACCTTATTCTCCGATAATCCTAACCTGTTGCCTTCGGATGCCGCCCCCATCCTGAACGAATGAGTCCCAAAACCCTCTGCTTTCACTCCCACGGCCAACAACGCCTTCCTAATAACTCCCAGCACTTGTGCTGCTGCCACCACCGGCCCGTCCTCATGCTGGAAAACCAAACCTGCTCTTCCCACACATGTCTCCTTCCAAACCAAACCTACCCTTACCGGGCACAGCTCCTTACTACCCCACCCCAGCAGCACCCAACAACCCCTTCCTTTTTGGTCTGTCTTTGACCTCCTAATTTTTATATCCAATCCCAGCTCCGAGAAATAGGTATCCTCCCATTGTAGGCCTCCTCCCCCCCCCACCAGTTCGGACACCCTAAATGCCCCAAAAAATAACCAAATGAAGCATGCTGAAAACATGACCCCCTTCCATGCCGACCAGCAGAACCCTTCAGAAGCCTGGCATAACCTGACCAACAAAGCCGCCGAGATCGGCCTTTTGCTGTCCTTTTCCCTCCTATTCATCCTTGCCCAACCCTCTAACATTCTACTTGCCATCTCCCTGCAGCTCGTTGAAAGCCCCAGAACCATTTCCCATAGAAAGCAATGCCCGCCAGCTTCCCAGATATAGTTGCTTTCAACCAGCCTTTGTCCATAAAGTCCAAAATGAAATTGATCACATCATCCCTTCTGCTCTCCTCCGAGTCCTCCCTTCCCTTCCAGCTGCGCTCTCCCCCCTTTACAAATTCTACCCATGCCCTCATGTATGCCGCCCTAGATGCCAGGGCCAGCGGACCCTCCACTAAAGACAGCGCTCTCAATTTCCTATCCTCCACAGCTCCTTTGGGATCTGATGCGCTCTCTGCTCCGCTACTGGTGCCAGTCCATGGAATCTATGCCACTGAAAATGAGATAATGCATCAGCGATGCCATTATCCTTCCCCGGCACATGCGTCGCTCTAAACACCACAATCCATTCCATACAGCACAGTACAAACTCTCTCATTAATCTCGTCACCCTCTTGTCCCTTGCCTGTTCACCACGTTAACCACAGATTCATTGTCAATGTTGAAATTTACCTTCCCGTTTCTCAATTCCCTTCCCCACAACTCCATTGCAAACAACAATGGAAAGAATTCCAGAAAGGCTATACTTTTTGCCATTGCTGTGGCCACCTTTCCGCACACCATCTGCCCCCCCAGAAAACTCCAACCCCCCCGCGCCTGCCGTGTCCAAAAGAATGTGCACTTCTCATGACACTGGATCACCCTGGAGCCACATGGAAACCCTGTTAAATCCCTCCAGAAAACGCAGCCACATCCGACAATCTTCCATAACTGCCCTGGACACCCTTACCCGATGATGTGGGCACTTCCCTCCCGCCATAGACCTCACCATGCTCCTACAAAAAGTGTGCCCTGGGACCACTACTCCACATGCAAAATTCAAATGCCCCAATAGCCTCTGCATCTCCACTAATGTCATCTTCCGCGCTACTATTTCCTTTTCCAGCAAACCTACCAGCCTGCTCAACTTGTCATGCGACAAGCGTGAGGTCATGGTCAACTAATCCAATTTTATCCCTAAAAAGGTCAGCACCATTGCCAGTCCTTCAGTTTTGTCCTCTGCAAATGACACCCCCAACTTCTGCATCAGGGCCTGAAAAATCCCTAGCATTTTACTGCATTACTGCACTGTTCTTCACCTGCCCCACTGATGAACACAAAATCATCCAGGTAATGCAATACACTCTCCGATCTCAAACTATATGTAAAGACTCACTGTAGAAAGGAACTAAAATGCTCAAACAAGGCACAAGAAATTGTGCATCCCATATGCAAAGCCTTGTCTATATACATGTGTTCCTCAAACTGCATTCCCAGCAGCCAAAAATCCTCTGGGTGCACCGGTAGCAACCGAAACGCCGCCTTGATGTCGCACTTAGCCATGAACGCCCCACAACCCGCTTTCCTCACCAGACCCACCGCCTGATCCACGCTCACATATGACATCCCACGATCCTCTGGGGCAATAGAATTGTTTACTGGCATGCCCTCTGGCCATGATAAATGGTGAATTAACCTGAATTCCCCCGGCACCTTCTTGGGCACGACCCCCAATGAGGACACTCACCCGGTCACCCGGCAAGTCTGAAAACGGCCCTATCACTCTTCCCGCTGCTACTTCCTCACGCAATTTTTCCATTACCACTTCAATATTTTCCCTAGCCGACTTCAAATTCTCTGCCCAACGACACAACCTTGGACCTTTATAACCCAATCTAAAATCCTCACCCAAAATCTTCGCCCCTTCACTTTAGGGGTAAAAGCTAAGCCACTTCTCCAGAACTTCCACCTTAACTGGAGTAAAAACCTTTCCCCACAAACCCCATCCTACTCCTCGCCCTCTCCCCCTGTCCCCCTGTTGGAAGCATTGAGTGATCAGGTGCTGCCCTGCACACCTGCTTTACTCGTGTCTGAAAATTTACACTGTTCTTGTGCAGCCTTCTTTATTGACGGCCCAACATGCCGCCGAGGGCTGACCTCTGCCTCCTCCCACCGCCCCTTCCGGGGCAACCAAGAAAGTGCTGGTAAGGCACGGGTAAACTGATTGCTGTGTGGAGTCGGAGCTGGCCTCATCTGCGCCCTCCATTGAAGCCAGAGATCCATGTCGATCACACCCCACACCACCTGGCTGTGCTCTGCCATCCTCGCCCTGAATTCCTCATCAAATTGTACTCACACGAAGCCCCCAAAACTCGTGAATGTCTTCCTTATCACATCCATATATTTCAACAGTGCTACGCACCTCTTTGGGAACTTCTCATAGTAAACGCTCGCGTAAATAATAAAAGCTGATGTCCAATTCTCAATCGTAACCGGTAACTTTGGACGCAAGGCCAACTACATCTCCTCTTCCTTAGACCCCTCCTTCGCTCTACTTCACTATTTAGGAGCTTAAAAAGTGCAAAAATTCCCCTGCCCATATCGTACCCTTTGTTGCCCCCATCAAATATGCACCCAATGGCTTTGTAATGCCCATATATGGCAATCTGTTATCCTTCTTGGTACCTTCCGAAGCCCCCTCCTTCGGGGCCTGTATTACTTCGGGTGCCACAGTCTCGCCCACCTTGTCCGCCTGCACCTCCACTGAGGATATCCTCCTCTCCATCTCCACGGCCACTGTGGCCCATAAGCCCTCTCCTTCCCCTGACCCCTGTGCCCCAACCCCTTCCCTTCCTGCCCCCCAACTTGTGTCCCCCCTGCGCCAAGCCGCTGACCACTCCACTTCCTGCTCACCTCTTTCTGCCCTGCTGTCGCCCAGCTGCAGCCTGGCCTCCACTCCAGCACTCCTTATCTCCTTCATCACGGGGCTCCTGCTGCGGGAACAAAACATATCAGCAGTCTCACCTAACCTGTTTCCCCACCATCCCACTGTACCCCAGCCCCCCGCTCTTGGCTTTCCCCTCCCCACCTCAAACCCCCTCTCACCCTTTTCCTCCTCCTTACGCCACTGTACCCCTCATCCTCCCACTGTCCCACATACTCCTCTTCTCCTTCATCATTCCCAATGCAATACCATGGCTGATGCAAGCACATGCTCGTGCCGGGCAGTTCCTCCTCGGGTGATCCCGGGGCGTCCTCCCCGCCGCTCCATTAGCGTCTTCACGGTGGGGCGGTAGGAACCCCTGCCTGGTCCTCCCTTCTCGGGAAAGGGGTCCTCACCTCCACCCTTTGGTCCTCCGTGCTAGGGGACGTGCTGCTCCTTCTAGTCTGTCCTCGTAGGTCCTGCAGAGGGGCTGTTCTTAAGCCCTCTCCCGTCTCTTTCTATGGAACCACGGAGGCCGCACTATGCCCTCTACCCGAAGGCCTCCCAGGCGGGGAGGCCGTTCTGCACTTCTCCCTTTCCTCACTACTCGAAGGGGACCACTCTCTCCTCCTCCCACCTGCACTCTTCCGCAGGTATTTTCCTCCCTTACCCCTCCGCACCGCCACCCCTCTCTGCTCCCCGGCACCCCTAGCCTCACCCCCCGTCTGCCCTGCACCCTTTTGCAATCTCCTTTCACTGGCGTCCTCCACCAGCTCTTTGTCCCCCCAAGCCCTTACCTGACCCCTCTCCTACCTCTCCTTCCCCCCTGAGCGCTCTCCTGGGAATCTCCTTCCTGCTTCTCCTGCCCCCTTTCTCTCAAACCTCTCCTCTACCTGCCGCAGGGTTACATGCCACCACTGCAGCGAGCACCCCATCTGCCGCCGCTCTCCGCTGTGGCCTACTCCCACCAGCCCCCTTTTCCCCCGTAACTGCCCCCACCGCCCCCTCGAGCTGGCCTTTGGTTGCCCTGCTAATAAGCTCCAGGGCCTCCTTCAGCGCCTGAGCATCTACCAAACCCCTCTTCTTTGACCCTTGCCCCACCATCCTGGAGCACCAGTAATACTGCAACTGGGTGCAAAATGCCACTCGCTGCTCTACCCTGAATAAACTAGCCCCCGAGCCAAATTCCTACCCGTGGGAACTGCCTTACTATGAGGGGTGGGGTACCAGGCTTCAATTGACACCCCCAAATAACTCCCACGATACCCCCAGTTAAATCCTAAAACTTAATTGTCTATACTCCCTTATTGACAAATTATTAATTCATCCCACAAACGCTCGCCCTCAACCGTCACCTGCTCCCAAAGCTTCCCGGCCCCCCTTTATACCCCAGGCGGCGCACTATGCGCAGGCCACCTCGCTGGCCTGTGCAGCACCCAAAACCACCCCGGGGAAACGTTTCACGTTCCCCCCCCGGAACTCCCCTTATGGAATGGGTGCATCTCATTTCCCCTCTTCTCTAGGACTTTTAAATGTAAACATTAACTTTTTCCTGTGCTCTTCCGACTGTAGAACTCCTTCTCAACTGGATTCCATCCAATGGGAATCATGTCCCCTTTTGCAAAGCTATTCATTTATTTATTTTTAATTATTTAACGCACTACACTCCCATAGGCCTAGAGTGCGAACCAAAACAGAAAGAGCAGAGAGAGATTAATCCATGATTAGATGACCAGATTCCACCAAGCCCTCATCTACAAGCAACTACTTAAAACCCTGCAACAATGGGAATTTATGAGTGCGAACCAAGACAGAAAGAGCAGAGAGAGATTAAAAGGAGCAGATCAGGTAGGAAAGAAAAAGTTCAATAAGGAGAAGATCAGGTAGGAAAGAAAAAGTTCAATTCTAGTCAGCAGAGTTAAAAAGCATGGTTTTGATGGCCTTTTTAAAGACCGGAAGTCGGGATGACAGTTTACAAGCAGAAGAGATTGTGTTCCATTCCTGGGGAACACAAACCTCAAAGCTGGTGCCTCCATACCTTTTTAGGTGAAAGCGAGGTTTATATTGTGAGTGAGAGTTATTAGAGCGCAAGGCTCTGGTTGGCTAAACATGAGAGATTCTTCTTTCGAGATAAAGAGGTACAGCGGTATTCTGGCATTTGTGAGTCAGGGAGAGTATCTTGTGTCTAATTCTTTGTTTGACCGGAAGCCAATGTAACTTTTTTCTATAGTTAGATACATGATTATTCTTGGCAAGACCATATATTGCCCTAACGGCCCCATTTTGTGTAGTTTGCAGGCAAGCGAGATTGTGAGGTGCCAATGAGCAAGCTATTACAATAATCGAGCCGTAAATTGATTAGGGCTGTGGCCAGGTGGGATTCAGTCTCATCCCCTGATCCTCCCCGCCTCTACCAGTCCTCCCTAAATTCAGGATTGGGCTCCATCGGGGGCCACTCCCCAGTCCCTCATATGCTGCTTCTATGCCCCGCCTCCCTCAACTCCTTTCTCGTAAACTAGGAGGAAGGGCTGTAGGTTAATGAAAGAGCCAGACTTTAAGGGTCTTGCTGAAGGCAAGGTGGTTTGTTGATGATGTCACAAGATGGTGGAGAAACTTAAAGGAGATGGAGTCCAGAAAATTGAAGACTCGTCCCCTGGAGCGAGATCTGTGAAAAAGGGGGAATGAAGAGAAATTATTGAATTCTTTATAACCCTAATAACGGGGAAGGTTTGATTCTAATAGTAGGTGTGAGCATAACCCATTAACCAGAGACTTCTCTACCTAAACAGCTCCTATTAAGTCACAGACAGGAAGAGCTATGTGTGGAGTTAGGCGAAGACCATATTCATACTTGGCAGGCTTAAACTCAGTATTCCTTCCCGAGCTTAGAGTTTAACCTTTCACTGCTGAGACTTTAATAATTTCCTACAGGGCAGTTAAAGGGTTAACACGTGAGGAAAAGGAATGATGAGACCCAGCTATGTTTTTTTCTGACACTTGTATGCCTATTTTAAGATTTCATGTTTGATTATTGTAATACTGTCCTCATGGTTCCATCAAAATAAATGATTACCTGGAAATGTACTGTGTAATATTACGTGGAAATTTACTGTGTAGTACTGTTAAGTGGAAATTTACTATGTGGTAATGTACTTAGTGATGCCGAAATAGATATCTATTTGTAGGTGGGTGGAGGGCATAGAGGGCTGGGAAAGGGTAGCAGCGGTGGTGGGTAGGGGGCTCATAGTGGGGGGTAGTCTCCTTTTAAAAGAAAAAAAACACAAAATAAATCACCACAAAGTAAATTAAAATGCAATAATGTAATTCGATGAAACCACATAGTACTGCTGACAATCTTATTTTTAAATGTCTTTTCATCCATGAAAACCAATCTATAAAATGCATGCATTCAAAAACCAGACCAGATTCCACCAAGCCCTCATCTACAAGCAACTACTTAAATCCCTGCAACAATGGGAATTTATGAAAATAGGAAAGGTGATAGTACTCATTTTTGTTGTGCCTTCACCCACCACCTCTCTACATCATGCAATCAGATATTAGTGTAGTGTCCCGAGGTGTAGCCCGTGGAACGGGTCACTAACGCTATAGTATTACCATTGGCACCCCGGCATTGGAAACCTAAAATTCCATTCTGATTATGAACCCTACTTGCCTTCTCCCATACACAGCTATTATTCAAAGTCATTGTTTCCTCCACTCTATCTTCTCACTTTGACTCATTCCAGGGAGAGGTGGAGAGAAGATTGACGAGGACTGATCGCAACAATAGTTCGGGCGATCAGGTGTCGTGGAGTCAGTCATTGTGACGGACAGCTTTGTATAGCATTAGAGATCCGTTCAGGAGCCATCAAAAGGGTTTTAGCAAAAAAAAAGGCTCCCCCTGCGCCTCTCGAATAAAAGACGCGTAAACAAGAGACACAAGGAAGATATTATGCCTTAATGTCAAATCTGGCATATTCATAAATCATTGGTAATCTCGGGAGAAAATCCCTTTCACGCATAATATAATGAAAAAAAGCAATGTCTTGACAGTTTTGTAATGATGATGTTGGCTAGGCAGTTGCCATTGTGCTTGGTTTTAATCTCAGTCGGAAAGGAGCCAGGTCTTGCCCAAGCCCAACGATGCATTGTTCGAAGCGCGACATGTTTCGGCTCGATAGATAAGATGGACTTCATTATCTGCCTCTTCAGGCATCAGAACCTAACACATTCGACAATCTCCCGCACTCCTTGGGTGCTGGTTCCGCAGCAGTCTTTTACTTCTAATGAAAGGGCTCTCACATCCATGGCGGCCATTTTTCCAATTATCCTTCCTCTGAGCACTGTTCGTTCCTAGTCCCATTTCCTTTTCTGCTAGCGGGCGAGTGCCTGAAAGGAAGATTTCACAACCATGATATGGGTGTTGATTATGAAAGGCGGGGTGGGGAAAACTGAAGGGCGGTCAGCTAGACCCAAAGGAGTAATAGTTTGTGGCAATGCAGTTCTTTCTTGAGTAGAACTAATTAGGAGAGAGGAGATGGAAAGGGAGACGTGAAAGAGAAAAGATGGAAAAGTCACAAAGCATTATGAAAGAAAATAAATGGCATGAAATGCTAGAGAAATGGTTGCATAAGGGATTAAAAGGGAAAATGTGAAGAAATAAATTGGGGGTTAAGTGCTGACCCCCACTGATACTAGTGTACTGCATTTCTCCCAGAAATCAGTCACCTAATGAGCAAGGCTTCTTGCAGCTGTATGCCACTTTGCGGTCACAGAACTCCCTACAATCCTTATTGGCACATAGAAGGATGGCAGCCGGCCAATCAGCGCACAGGGAACGTAGGCTGAAGCTACCGATCTAAATCTGCGCTCCACGCTGCTCGCCGTCTCTTTTCCCAGGGTGCATCTCCCCATTGCTGGTCATTGGGCCGGCTCTCGGTGGATCCGAGATCCGGGACCAGATATGGAGCCGGATCTTGGGATCCGGCCAGAGTCAGCCGCCCAAGTCCATGAACAAAAAAAGAAAAAAAAAAGCACCTGTGACGGCAGCATTGCCTTTTATCGCGCCGTAGGCACTGGTGTGTAACGCACAATGCTCGCTACATGTACAACTGATTCCTTTCAGTTGTACATGTAGCGAGCATTGTGCATTACACACCAGTGCCAAAGCCGACGATGGGTGCTTTTTAAATGTTAAAAAAAATTTTTTTAAAGTATTCCAGCATTGCTGGATGTCCACTATGAGCCCCACCCCGTATAGACCACGCCCCCTCAGGCACCGATCCCCCCCTAACTCCTCCCCCACCCCAGCCCTTGTGTTGTGGGATCCCCCACCACATTTTTTCCATACATTTTTTTCCATTTCCACCACTGTGTCTCCCCCCTTCATGCCCTGCTCTCGCATTCAGCCGCCCCCAGAACTCCTTCATACTTTCCTGTTGGGGAACATCTTCTCTCCAACTTTCTTCCTGCGGCTACGCCCGCCCCTCATTCCACCTCCCGCCATGAACATGAAAGAGGAGCTCTCTTCTGTTTCTATGAAGAGTGCTCCATGTTTTTTTTAACAAAACACCACCTTAGAATGTGCCCCTTGGGTGCTAATAGCGATAATACCTGAGCCAGGTGGTTTGTCCACTGACGGCAGCAAGGGGCCTGGAATTGCCACCAGTATTATTTCTTAATAATATGTGGATGTGGGGCATTTTTTCGTACATTTATATACTAGATTTCACAACACAACTCGTGCCACTTCACTAGTGGACATCATTTATTAGCACTGCGAGGTGAACCACAGCCAATCAGAAGGCTTGGAATGTGGGCATTATCTAGCTGTATTGCCCTCCATTTCGATCATATTCACTGCACCATTCAGCCCCATGCCCATTTTGCTCCACACAGCCTTTCTCCGCAAAGTACCGCTGCCGGCTCCCCATCTCCCACCTGCCCCACCGTGGAAAGCAACAATGAGGACAATGTTTTCTGAGGGAGAGCCAGCCTCCTTTCTGTACGGCGGCCATCTTGGCCAGTTTTTTTCATTTCCATTCTGCTACTGCCCGGGTACTGAACACGCTGTGTTTGTAGCCCATACCACTGGAGTTTTGTTACCAAATAGCATTAGTGTTCATTTACAAAGTTGTTAACAGGGATTTAAGTCGGCTGGGGTTAGCCGGAACAGAGCCCTGACAGTCTCGGGAAAGGGCTGCCGAGCCGGGACCCTGCCAGGACCCAACCCCCCACCAGCCGCAGCCACACCAACACCTCAGTCAGCCCGTGTAGCCAAAGCACTGCACGGTTACACAGGCTGCCTGCTAGTGTCAGCACTTCGTATTATAAAAAGAAAAGGCATCACCTTTTCTATTTTCTAAACCGAAGTACTGACACCTATAAGCACCCCATATAACCGTGCAACACAGGCTGACTGATGTCTCTGTACTCAAACAGAGGAGGGCTGGACTGCCCAGCGCTCCTTTTGTTTCTGAGTAAATAGTGATCACCCCTTGCCTTCATGCTGCGTGATGAGTATTCGCGTGGAAATAAAAGGTGACCTGGACAGTGCAGCCCTCCTCCTGTTTCAGAGTACAGAGCCATCAGCAGCAGTCAGCCCTTTCATTCAAGGAGCCCGTGATTGCGCCTTGAATGAAAGAGCTGCCTGGGAGGTGGGCCACACTGCTATGACATCTTTGGTGTGCTCAGCTGCCTTCTTCTGTTTAAAAGGAGGGGCTGGGCCCATCAAAGGTAATAATGCCAGTGTGCCCCAGCTCTACATCTTTTAACAGTCCGCCGGTCTCTTTTCGGTGGGGGGAGGCTCCCATTAGGGGGCGTAGCATTTTACTGTGAGACCCTCCCCCGCCCTGGATTTCTAATCCCACTGAAAGCACTGGGTGTTATTATCCTCTAGCCCTCTTGCCTGCGCTAACAATCCTCATCTTTAGTTAATGCCCCCGCTTGACGGATTGTGTTGCATGGCAGGTGGCCTCCCTGAATGACTGCTGTTCTTATATGAGCGCTGTTCATTTAAACAGGAGGAGCTCTGTTTAGGGAAGGAAGGAACAAAGGGACTTAAAAACAAGTCGAAGGCAGTAGCAAAGGGATGGAAAATGAAAGGGGAAAAATAGAAAATGCACTAAGGTAAAATGAAACCAAGTTGTAGAGAAATGATAGCGGGTGCTGGCACTGGTAGGTATGGAACTCATGTATTTTAAGGAATAAAACACCCCCAACTGTACCTTAAAGAGATGTTTCAAGTTACTTTGGAGTTACATGAATGTATTAAGGCACTAAGTGCCCATTTAGAGTCTGTCAGCAATTTCTTTGGAAATACCACCAATCTCAAATACTGTTACCTCATGTGGTAATGGCCACGTGATTTCATGTGGACTTTAGTTATTCCGCATTTCGGAATCCCCTAGAAATCGTGGTTTTGCGTGAAGGATATTTCCTCCACAGAAAACCAGAATGTTCTTTTTTTTTTTTAAGTTCACTTTGAAACTCTAAATTTGGCAGTGCGGTAAAAGTGATGGCTAACCTCTTTCCACCACTGATAATACACCGCCTAACTCTAAATGAAGCCCTTAGCCTGTGGCCTTCTATAACGTCACAGAACTATTCATTTACTTGAAATACCCTTATGACAGACACGTTGTGGTATTTAATCCCAAGGATTAACACTGTGCTCAACATTCATCAGTGTGTGACCTCTGTGGGAGAAAAGGCTGATTCAGCTGTAGGCCTGGGCCATTATCACCTGTAGGCTACAAGTAGATCTCTGAAGCAGGCGCTAAATGCTCCGAGCTACCTTCACAGCTAGTGTCATTTTAAGCTCTTTTGGGGCCTGGGGCACAGACACCTTTGGGGCCCCTCTCCATCGAACCCAACGAATGAAGGGATCCACAATATCTGGTCTCACCCCCCTTTTCATGATCACAACCGAAAGATTGATGTGCTTAATTACAGCAAGCAACATAAACATGTTTCAGTCCCATTACCTTCTTCATTCTTGCTGCAATCAGAAAGATAAACCAGTAGCATTTCAATGCCGACATTAGCAGTCCGCGACCAGGGCACTTATGTTCTAGCACTGGTACAGGACACTTCATCAACAGCAGGCACTAAACTATACTGGCCATCATATACATGTAGCACACCGAAGAAAAGGATGCTCATAATCCAGAATAGAACGCTGACTCAGATTAACTGCCTCACAGAATGCAAAAGTGTTCCAGCATGGATAAAAGAGACCACTTGGAAGCAAGGAGAAAGTTGCACATACCATAGCATGAATAGTGGATGCAGATTAGAAGCTACCAGGAAGGTGTCTGTATGCAGATGGACTAAGATTAGAAGAAGGCCATGGTTTTCAAGTGGCATTGCTGTTAGAGAGCAAAGAAACAAGTGACTCTTATGCGTAATGTATCCATGCTCACTATTACTATCGAGGAAGCAACACCATAGCCAGTGAACCCATGTGTGATGCTTTTTTGAAGATCATACCATGAGAACGAAATCACTTTAAATGGCACCAATTTTGAAGGGGGTTAACTGGGAATTTTGACAGGTGAGGTATTACAAGATTAAATGAGATGCCCAGGATAACACATTGGTTAAGCAGTGATGCTGGGATGTCCGACAACTCTTTAATTTACACAATTTACCACTTTCTTTTCCAGTACTTAACATTAACTAAAATAATCCCATTTTAGAAATTTGTCTTGGAAAGTACACAAATCACATAACCTAAGATGACAATGTTTAAAAACAAAATGTTATAGAAGCGTCTTATGCAATATGGGAATGATTCTAGCTTCATTGTCTCCATCATCATGGGTAATATAAGTGCCAGAATACTAATTGATGTGATCGTAAAAGATTTTATATGGTTTTCTCTTTTGTAATTTAAAGCTTTAAATATGTCAAAAACTCAGGCTTGTGAAATGGTTATTTATAAACGTGCAGAAAACCTTTAAATTGTACAAAAAAAGCAAACCGTTTTTTGTGTCAAATGAGTTGAACTTAAAAAATGCTTGCCGGGGGCCTGCGATATCTGGTGTGCTCACCCTCTCCCTAAAACCCCTTCCACTCCAATGGCCTACATAAAAAGAAATCAGGAAATGGACTACCCAATGTCACCAGCATGTGAGAAGGCAAACCTTATCACAGAGAAGAGCAGAGTATTGCCAGGGGAATAAGATGATTTATTCAGGATCACTGCATCGTCTGCTGTCAGCGCCACCATACAAGCATGATTGCTTTGGCTCCACAGTCTTGAATGTAGATACCCAAACACCTCTTGTGATGACACTTGATGCTCACCATTGGAAGCAGCTGGACTTTTACAACACACCAGATGCTATGCTATGATCATTTTTATAGCACCCACTATCTGGTGCAGGTACATGACTGATAATGGTATCTCGGGAGGATAGCTCCGGGGCAACGTGCTCGCCTTGGAAGCAAGATGACATGGAGCAACATGGGTTGGATCCCCGGGTCCGCGCTTAGAAACCTCTCGGTATTAAGTGCGTTATAAATAACCTATCATATCATATCTGCTGTGTTAGAAAAGAAAGTACATATACATGCAGGTTTATCAACTTCAGATATAGCAAAGGCTGAGTCGGCCTTGCTGGAATTTGGTTTTGTAATCTTGGACATGAACACAGTGATCTGAGCAGAATGTACTTGTCAACGACAGATAGCTAATAGGTTCAGCTTCTCAGCAGCATGCCATAAAATAGCCGGACGTTTGGTGTTTAAGTTAGGTAAACAATGGGAAATGACTTCTTTAGATAGGTCAGCATTGTGGCCCCCCCCTCCCAGTTGGGGGCCCGGGGCAAGTGCCTCTTTTGCCCTCCCATAAAAACATCTCTGTTCACAGCATGAATCCAGCCTTGGTGATTTGGGCACAGTGCCTCTCTCCGCCCTGAGGAAGCCCAACACTTGCTGATCCGGTCTTAAATCACACAGCTGGTGCTTTGTGGTTAATGAGCCCTTGTTCTTGCCTTCATGAGGGAGGGATACCAACTGAACAGGAACCATTTGCCACACAACCACTGGAACAGCGCCTGGGTGGTCCCACCCCAGAATCTGGGAGGTGCCACCCCACAACCTGATTCCAATTCTATTAGCGTCAGCTGACAGGTGTTCTGAAATCCACTATATGGAAGAATGTTAAAATACAGAAGGCCCACATTTAGCAGTCATTGTGATTCACAAAAATAGCAGGTGTTTATATAGCGCTTCATGGGCTACTAAGCACTATAATAGCTGTTATCACTGCCCAGTCTGGTTGTACTAAAACAGTCAACCACGGAAGGAAGAAGAGTTGTGTTAGGCTGATTCCAACTTGTCAAGTGCCAGCTTGTTCCATGACAGAAGCAAGCACTTAGCCCGTGAGCAAGCCAGCACTTTAATGAAAATGCACATTCAAACTGGTTCACTTTGGACCCCAACATTCCTTTTCCCAACACTTGCCATTATGGGCAGTAAGTGCTTGTGTCGTGTTCCGGTGTGGGCGGTACGGGCCGAGAAACGGACGCAGACATGAGCCGCTTCTTAGCGCAAGGTTTTTGGAATCGTTCAATTTTAAAGGGGCGTCCTGTGAATGAGGTTTCGTGGAGCTGTTTTTTCCAATATTTGTGCCTTGGCAAATGCATAGTATTTATGCACAGGTGCATTAGCGCTTCCACAAATGAGGCGTAAATTCGTTTGCACTGGCGCTAATGTGTGCGTATGCACGAATGGCATTTGTGTAAATGTCTTTTTGCATATGCAAAATGCGATAACGCTTGCACAAGTGTCTGGCAATCCAGCCACTGGGGTCTCAGTTCTGTTGATGTCTGTGGTGTCTGAAGATGACCTGGCACAAACACAGAAAGTGCCAGCAGCACACCGCAACGTTATGACGTTTACTGTGAATTCAGCATTATTACACCAGAGAAAGAGAGAATTTGATCTGTGTGCTAAATAATTGAAGGCACTGGAATGAGTCCCTGCTGGATACTTAGGTGCTTTTCCTGCCATTAGTTTCTTGGGTAGTCCTGATAATGTCTCAGTTGGGTACCCCGATCTAACACACCTCCCAAAAAGTTGAAACACTGGCCAATATCTGCTCCTCTTAGTATCATCTTCAAATCCTGCTGCATCATCTACGAGGCTGTCATACTGAAGGACCCGACCCAGCTCACCGAGGAACTCTGGACGCCTGCGATCCACAAGAAGTAAGGCAATGTGGCGTCAGGAACTCCGCTGGTGCAGGAACGGAAGGACCAGAAGACAGGCCTTCTCTGTCTACACTCCAAGACTCCGGCACCTCCTCCCCTTCAACATCTGCCGCTCCCCCTCGCTTCTACAGTTCAAGAAGGGGCTCAAGAACCTCCTCTTCAAGGGATGGCACCTCCCTAGCACCTAAGTCACTCGCCCTTCACTCCCCACCTTACCAGAGACTGGGTGATCTCACCACCACAGTTTCCTCCCCTGGTTGCTTGTAGACTCCTTTCTGACAAATTGCCTCCATGCCCCGTCCCCTGTGTTAGCTCCCCTCACGTGTTTGTCCTCCTATGACTGTAAAGCGCTCTGTTGCTTCTCGAAGCTAGAGTCTATGCTCAATAAGTACCCTAAAATACTAATAATAATATTGGGGTGCAGTAAACTTTAGGAAATGTGTTGGCCCGTGAGAAATCCCCCTAAGCACCTCCGTGGGCTAGGTGCTCATGTAGCTTATGGACATCCCCAGTTCCCTTTTGTTTCCAGAGAGGGAGGGTGACCCAATGGGACTTTGCCAGTGACAAACTGTGTGCATGCATGTGTTTGGGTACACATGTGCATATGCATGTGTAATGCGTATATATGGGAATGGGCCTACATGTGGTTGTATGTATGAATTAATGCATGTGTGTTTATCTGTCATTGGCCTGTGTGTGTGTTTGCGTGTGCATATATATACCTTTTTGATTGGTCATCACGTTATTCATGCATCCAAAAACGTAAAAACTCTTGGGGTATACTTTGACCCTCAATTGTCTTTTACTCGGCAGACCAACTACCTCAAATCCTCTTGTCACTTCTACATCCAACTTCTCTGGCAGATTCGTCCTTATCTGTCAAGAGAAAATCTTGCACTGATAGTAGCCGCAATCGTGAACTGCAAACTGGATTACTGTAACAGCCTCCTGATTGGTACATCCCAGGCAAATCTTAGAACATTACAGGTGATCCAGAACAGCGCAGTACGAGCCGTGCTTGGACTTGGGCATTACACTCATGTCTCGGAAGCAAGACGTAGCCTGCATTGGCTGCCTGTTCAACAACGCTTGCTTCACAAGGGGCTGTCCATCGTGCATAAATGCATGCACGGAAAGCCCCCATCATACCTCAAGACCAGGCTAAAAAAGAAACCTGTTGATCCCTTACTACGATCTAACAGCAATATCTCTCTGTTCCAACCTTTTTCCGTGCTGAAGGGGTTTGGAGGAGCCAGTTTCAATTCCTGGGCTCCCACCCTATGGAACTCAATGCCAAAACATCTGGCTAATATCAGCTCAGTGGCCGTTTTCAAAAAACAACTGAAAACTTTCTTGTTTGATCTAGCCCTTGAGTAAGGCCGCCTCTCACTTTAGAACTGACACCACGTTCCCTGTGTCTGACCTTTAACATCCCTTGACTCTGTGTCTTTGGTAGAGTCTGGCTTGTTCTCATCATCTTTGTTGTCCCGTCACTTTCCATGTTCCATGTTGTCTGTTTCTTTTTCTCTTGTGTGCGCCCTGAGGCCTCAGGGTTAGTGGCACAATACAAGAACACAGATAGATAGATAGATAGATAGATAGATAGATAGATAGATAGATAGATAGATAGATAGATAGATAGATAGATAGATAGATATGAGGCTGCAAAGGACCCTCCCACATTTGCACCCAAATCGTGAAACTCGCTGGCGTGCTTATACTATCTGGACTGGACTTCTGAAACCAGAATATCGAGGAAAGTAGCTTTACGTTACATTCATGCAGGGCTCAAGTCGAGAGTAGACGTGGGTGGGCCAGGTCCGCCCACGTTTTTCATAGGGTGGACGCTGTCCCGCCCGGGTATTTTGGAGGCCGTGTGTAGAATGAGTAAAGATTTGATCGAAAGTTGGGTTTTCTAAGCAAATATTTGAACAAGTTTCCCGACTGGAGAATTAGGAGCACATTCTTAAGACTGAGATTGAATATCTTGCATACTGGTGAAGTGTTAGCAAGAAGAGGAATGGGGGAAATGGCCGTAAATCTGTGCCAGATCTGTAAAAATCCACTACACCAATCAATTAAACATCTGATGATGGAGTGTGAAGGAACTAGATGCGACAGACAACAGTTCTTTGGCAAATTTGTCTCTGAGACAACACACTGGGCACACAATCAATTATGGGAAATATTGATTGATGGTCAGTCTCAGCAGAAGACAATAGCTGTGATACAAATGCCTGAGAGCTGTAAGTTAGGGCTTTAAAAGCCCTGGGTAAGAAGGGCCAGCCTGTCTCTCGGCATCCGGCAAAATTCATGATTCAGAATTTGAAAGGTTTAATTCTATTCAGCTCTATTAATTGTTTGGCTTCTTCTTCTTCTTCTTCTTCTTCTTCTTCTTCTTCTTCTTCTTCTTCTTCTTCTTCTTCTTCTTCTGCTTCTCTTCTTCTTCTTCTTCTTTTCTTCTTCTGCTTCTCTTCTTCTTCTTCTTCTTCTTCTTCTTCTTCTCTTCTTCTTCTTCTTCTCTTCTTCTTCTGCTTCTTCTTCTTCTGCTTCTCTTCTTCTTCTTCTCTTCTTCTTCTTCTTCTTCTTCTTCTTCTCTTCTTCTTCTTCTTCTTCTGCTTCTCTTCTTCTTCTTCTGCTTCTTCTTCTTCTTCTCTTCCTCTTCTTCTTCTTCTCTTCTTCTTCTTCTACTTCTTCTTCTTCTTCTTCTTCTTCTTCTTCTCTTCTTCTTCTTCTTCTGCTTCTCTTCTTCTTCTTCCTCTCCTTCTTCTTCTTCTCCCTCCTCTTCTTCTTCTTCTCCCTCCTCTTCTTCGTCTCCTTTTTTTTTAGGTTCCCTAATCATTTTTAGTTCCATTTGAAGAAAAGCACACCTGTTTCAATGACATTTTAATGTTTTGGAAATCATTTGATTGTTACTTAATTTAATTCGATGCACAATGGTCTGTTTTTACATGTGTTTTGTGGTAAGATGAATGTGTTGATTGTGAAAGGTTATTTCATAACCATATACATAAAGAAAACTCGGGAATTGACACCGCCCTCAGACTGTGGTCGCGAGGTTCGCAGGCCGTGCACTTCGCCACTGCACCGCATAAGGTGCTGGAAATGAGAAAGTATCTAAAGCTAAGATGTCACATTTCAGGGCTGCATGTTCCAGGGGAAACATTGCTATTGATTCTTTGAGCTTAAACTTTGCACACCATTAAACATTTTCCAAATTCTATTAGAAGAACATATCCCCTCGTGCGCTGATCTTATGCAAGGCAAATGCCCATTGGTCCTGTGCAATTTGTTTGGTTATGCAAAGCCAATTGAATGAAATGTGCATATTTCACCTTGAGATGCTAATGTATGGTGACGTCACAGCCGTTTGCGCATGTTAATGAGTCCCCCCACTTTTTTTATTTAGGACGTGACCCCTGCATTCATGGCAACCGCATCCGATCAGGTGATTCCAGTATAATTACTCACTAAGTCCAAACACAGGAAGCGCAGGAGGGGTGGGGGGGGGTGTCCATACGTATCCCCCACTGCCCTCCCCCTCTTTACTGCCTGCATGGCACTGAAACAGCTGCAGACCTCACCTGGCAGCACTTCCCAGAATGTCCCCTTTGGAAACAATAATCCTTGAACCCATCCCATTTTAAGGAGGCCTTTGACACCCGCTTGGCCATGTCTAGGCGCAGCAAGCAAACAACCCCTCTTGAAGGAGTGACTTGAGCTGTGCACAGTGCACAGAACCCAGCCAGTTCCCGAATGTCCATCGTCGGAGGCTCGGAAGAGAAGCCAGAGGGCTGCACTCTCCTTACCTTTGACCTTAGAGATGGTCATCTGCTTGTTGCTGCTACTCCTGGGACTCAGTGCTGGGAAGTGGCCGAAGAGTGACATTATGATGCATCACTGCATGTGTGTTTCTGTGTTCACACCTTTACTTGTGTATATCAATGGATTGTTCTTCTAATACATTGTTCTGTGTACACATGTCAGTACGCACATATGAATAGATGTGTAGGTTCGTACGTAGATGTGTGTATACATACAAATATACTTGTGAGTCTCGGTGTATGTGAGTGTACGTGGCGTGTGTGCACGTGTGTGCATGTGTGTGTAATGCATGTGAGTATACAGGTGACAATGACTGCATGCATGTGTCTAGGCGTGTGCATGTTATTTTATGCTCTGAAGGATTTGTATGGTGCACCTCTGGCATTTGCAAAGCCACGTGGGGGTGCGCCGGATCTTTTCGCCGAATTCCTGAGTTCTGCTAGCCAATCATTGTGTATATTTCAGGGTAGGTGGTGGAATGGTCCTGCCAAGGGGCAATACACCTAATGGTATTATCCTTATTGTGTGCATGCGTCTGACTGGATCCCGTCTGCGGTGTGTATGTGGGGTTAGGGTGTAAGTAGCATCCCCAGGCAAAATGTATGAGTGGTTGGTTGGTGCTAATGGGGTCACAGTGTGCTCTTGGCCAAGAGAGACGATTACCCTCCGGCACTAATCGTGGCCTGTACACGCCATGGCGGATCTGCGAATGGCTGGTGAGTAGTTGTTGGTTGGTGTTAATGGGGTCACAGTGTGCTCTTGGCCAAGAGAGACGATTACCCTCCGGCACTAATCGTGGCCTGTACACGCCATGGCGGATCTGCGAATGGCTGGTGAGTAGTTGTTGGTTGGTGTTAATGGGGTCACAGTGTGCTCTTGGCCAAGACAGAGGATTACCCTCCGGCACTAATCGTGGCCTGTACACGCCATGGCGGATCTGCGAATGGCTGGTGAGTAGTTGTTGGTTGGTGTTAATGGGGTCACAGTGTGCTCTTGGCCAAGACAGAGGATTACCCTCCGGCACTAATCGTGGCCTGTACACGCCATGGCGGATCTGCGAATGGCTGGTGAGTAGTTGTTGGTTGGTGTTAATGGGGTCACAGTGTGCTCTTGGCCAAGAGAGACGATTACCCTCCGGCACTAATCGTGGCCTGTACACGCCATGGCGGATCTGCGAATGGCTGGTGAGTAGTTGTTGGTTGGTGTTAATGGGGTCACAGTGTGCTCTTGGCCAAGACAGAGGATTACCCTCCGGCACTAATCGTGGCCTGTACACGCCATGGCGGATCTGCGAATGGCTGGTGAGTAGTTTTTGGTTGGTGTTAATGGGGTCACAGTGTGCTCTTGGCCAAGAGAGAGGATTACCCTCAGGCACTAATCGTGGCTTGTACACGCCATAGCTTATCTGCGAATGGTTGGTGAGTTGAGTTGTACACGCCATGGCGGATCTGCAAATGGTTGGTGAGTTGAGTTGTACACGCCATGGCGGATCTGCGAATGGTTGGTGAGTTGAGTAGTTCTAGCAAGTGTCCTCGTCATGGTTTAGATCTGAGGGGTAGGTCAGGGGCCAGGAACCTACCTCTCCTCCCAACACATCCACTCAGGGTATGGAGTGGTCAGTCCTGACCACCCGTTGTGAGTTGAGGGGACACCATCTCATCCGAGGGGTGTGCTGATGTGCACCGTTATTTTGAAAGCTAACTTTTCCATGTCCAGGTAGCACCTGTATTCTTTCTGGCTTTTCTGGGTTTTGGACTCTATTTTTCGATGAGCTGATTCCAAAGCCTGCCTGAGAGTGTTGGTACATTTTCATGTGCTCTAAGGCAGGGGTACCCCAAAGGTACCCCATGATGTACCCTCTCTCTGTTGATGTTTTTCGTTGCCTGTGTTATGTGGTTCCACGTGGTGTAATCCATTTTACCTGCCTGGGTCCTTTTTCACTTCCTCCTCCATTTCATAAAATGGAGGGTGCCTTTGTTTGCCCAAAAGTCCTGAAGGACCACATGACTGTTTCTTGCCCCTCTTTGTGTGTGTGAGAGAAGGCGTTCCAGGACTGGGCTGTAGGCCACCTGTAAACCACTTCTGCCTGGAACACGTGAGATGCCTGTCTGAAATAATGCAGCTTCACTCCTTTGTGTTAGCGGCCTAGTGTGTGCACAGGTATGCTTGGAGGCATGGCTGGCCACTGACTATCCCTCTCTCTAAACTTTGCTTGGAGTGCATTTGATGTGTTCACTCACTGCCTCCCAAAGAGGATAAAAGCAGAACCCCCTGCCCACTCGCCTTCTCTACAGCTGGAACTCTGTACCTGCACTCTGGAAGGCCTGCTGTATCCTTCAATGCTCCGAAGAATGAGACGACAAAGCTCTGTCTCTCCAGAATGATCAGAAGGTCCCCACAGTGGCGCTCCTTTCACCTGGTCCTGTGGGGACAGCTCGAACACAGATCCTGCTCGAAGGCCTCGTACCCCTGAACCTCCATGTCCCCCGCAACATGTCCCCTGCAGCACCCCACTCACTATGCCACACAGTTTCCTGAGCGGGGTGTTGTGGGGGACACCCCTGCAGCTCCCGCAGTCTTTTTTTTTTTACTTACCTGCAACGCTACCACCAAAGGTTCAAACTTTTGGTGTTCGAATCTTTGGTGGTAGCATTTTTCAGTCGTTTTGTACGGTCAGACCTTTTTTTTTGGTCCGATCGTACAAAACCTATGTATGACCCTTATGGCTATGAGGACTTATGTATCATGCATGCAGGTTGCGTAAATGTATAGTCCTTATGTATGGGGTGGAAATAAGACCACATTTCATATTAACCTGTAGTTCCTGATTCATGGAATTGGTTGTGCGGCAAATAGGGACATGCGTACCAAACCGCACACAAAAGCCCTTTTGTTGATTCATGGAATCGACTGCGCAAGACTTTCCATGGACTTTTATGGATTTCGCACAGGCCAGACACGTCTCTGCGAGTGGACCATCGCCTTGCGCGAGGCTCCTCGCAGAGTGTGGGCAGGGCCTGTGCAGACGCCGAAATAGAGGGCGGAACATGCTGAATGAGGAAGAACTTGGCAACATGTGGACATGTTGAGGGACGGTCCACAGCTAAGCACGAGTACACCCAATCCAACGCAAACCCAAACTAACTCATGGATCTCAACGCGCAACCTTGCGTTGGGAAAAGGTACGCACAAACCCTGTGGTCCATCAGCCACATGATAGCAGGGTAAAACATCGCATGCATGGGAACCAATGCATATAAAGCATGCAATGCACACCAAACTAACGTCTACAGCCACAATAAACCCAGAAATAGTAGGAGCTATCATGCATGTACACCGCAGGAGGAGGAAGATGCTGAGGGCCTGGATCGTCACACCACACACCACGCTGATTGGTATGCGGATGACCAGGTATATGCTAGGTACAGGTTCCCTCCCTATGCAATCCTAGACCTCGACAGGGAGTGAGAAGATGACTTAGCATCGCACACCACCTGCTCCCAGGCCCTTACTCCCCTAGAAAAAGTGTTGACTGCACTCCATTGCATAGCAACTGGGTCCTTGCACCGAACCATCCCAATAGTAGGTGGGATATCGCAGGCCACTAAATCCCACTGTCTACACCAGGTATTGTCATGCGTAATAGCACGTGCATGTGTGCAACGGCACATATATATTACCTGAACTCTGGAGGAAAGGCAGACAGTCATCCAGGAATTCTACGCAGTAGCACACGTTCCCCTTGATGTAGGTGCAATTGACTGCACTCATGTTGCGCTGTGGCACCCCCGATTGATGAAGCCCTTTTACCGGAATCAAAAGCATTGGCACTCTATTAATGTGCAGCTAGTGTGTTCTGCCAATGGAATCATCATGGAAGTGCATGGCAATTTTCCAGGCAGCACACATGATAGCTACATCTTCCGCCAGTCACCACTGCACCGGGCCCTGACATCTGGAAAACATGGCAATGCATGGCTCATCGGTGAGTATGAACAGTCAAGCACATGCACGCACATGACACACTGAACAACAGATGCGTGACAATAAATGACAATGACAACCATGTACACACTTACAGGGGACAGTGCCTACCCGCTGTCACCATTCATGATGACACCAATCCGAAATCCCACAACACCAGCTGAGTTGAGATACAATACAGCACATGTAGCCACTAAGGTTATAGTGGAGCGCACATTCAGAGTGCGGAAGTCACAGTTCCGCTCCCTTGACCACTCTGGTGGGGTGTTGCAATATGCACCACCAGTAGTATGCAGGATCATTGTTGGAGCATGTGTATTGCACAATGTTGCCACGTGGCATGGCGTACTAGTGGAAATGCAGGTGGGACACCGCCTGTACCCACAGAGAGGCTGCATGCACCCAGTTAGTGCAATCATACTTCACATAAAAACCTGCCCCTGTGGAGCACACACAGTGAGTCCACATCCCAGGTGCCATTCAATGATGGGACTATCCTCTGTGCCCATAACAACACCCTGAGAATGTGTCTCTGGGAGAGCCAAATTGTGTGTGTCCATTTGACATAAAGCAACATGCACAAACAGAGCCCCAGATAAGACTTGTAAGTGGGAGTATTCCACTCCAACTTTGCAAAGTTGGGAGTAAAATGATTTAGGAGGCATACAAAATATAAGTACAAATGACAAATGTGAAAAATACATAAACAAGTAAACTAATGTTGGAACAGAAGAACGCATCAACTTGACAACATTCAATTCTTAGCACCCAGTTATCATGGCCATCAAAAGCCACATGTTTACTTATTCCAATCAGCCAGTCAAAATACTATTGTACACCTGTGGGACTACGTGCACTACAGGTCGAACCTAAGCATGTTGCTGTGATTGTGAAGCAGGGGTACAAGATTCCACATATCTCATGCACACTGTGAATAGGGAGCATTTTAACTGAGTATGAGCCAATTTGTAAGTGAGCAAAAGTGGTTGATACACCCCTAACTGTATGGCTGTGCAGAAATCACCAACACAGTCATAGCAACATCAACCAACAGTGTCCATGAAGTACACCCAAAAGCACACAGCACAAAGAACAGTCCCCGACCACCATCAAATGGATAACAACTGCTCTGCATGTAGACACCAAACTACACACATGAGACCACAAGTAGGAAGGCATAACACAAAATGGAAGTAATCAATAAAGACATGTGAGGACTGCCCTTGACGCACTATGCGTGTTCCACAACAATAAACAGGTTGAGGGCCAACCCATTCCCTGACAACAACTATGCTCACAAAACACAGTCACACAAAAGCAGTCATGCAGATGCCGAAAAATTCAAGTGCACTGCAAGAATTATGCACAGCTCACCTATCTCCTTATCCCTTGTGAGCCTGCACCAGCCAGACCCTGGAATCCATTGAAGTCCTCCTCTGTAGGGTTGGAACCACCAAACCCTGAAGCTGTGTCCTGTAAATGCATAAAGCAGCAACTCCCTCTTCATTTACAGCAACCACTGTCCCTTGCAGAGAAATACAACACAATGTGAGGGCAGGCAACACATCCATGCACCCAATTACACAGCACCATGTGCCCCCTGAGTAACATGCAACAAATGAAAACAAGAACTCACCAGCCACCCATCACCATGTGTCCCTGCGCCCAGGCAGCCAAACCTGCTTACCTCATGCAAATGCAATATGAACACCCCACACAGTGACATGTTACCCACCCACAACACCTACACTGCCTCCCCCCAAAGTGCCATGAAGTGACGGATCAGGTAATACTTACCTATTGTCATGGTGAGTGGACATTGTAAACACTGTGATCCCTTCACAGTCAGTATGACACTGAGAGGACTCCCAAAAAGAGACCACTGAGAGGTTGCAAACCCAGGATCACCTTAGAAGTACTCTCAATGCCACAATATGGCATCCCCTGATTAATGTGGCAGTGGGACAGTGCAGAAAACACTGGCAGGGGAGCCAGAGAGGTAAAGTCCAAGACGATGTGATGGAAAAATATCAACAATTGCAGGGAAGACAGGATCTGGCAGAAGGCAGTTCTTCCTTCACAGAGGCAGCAGTCGCACTGGAAAGCAGGGCACTGAGGAAACTGGCATGAAAGAGACAAGCAGACATGAGAAAGGAATGAGAAACAGAGGCCAAGGACACTGCCACACAAAAGGGAGCAGGCAACAGGAAAGAGGAAGGGAAGGCAGACTACAGAGGGACTGGATTAAATTGGGTCCCATGTGCTTTGAACAGAAGGGAGCATTCAGATGCACTCAGCAGCTGGCAACAGACCCAAGAAATCTGCGATTGTACCGTGCATGGTACAACAACCTCTGGCCGATGGCGTGTGTCTGGTGTCTGTGGTGAACATGGCATCTCACAAAAGGCCAGCAATGATGTTCTGTGTGTGAAATTGTCTTGGGACAGCACCCCCAGAAGGGGAAGAAGGATCAAGATTGGACCTCCTGCGTGGGTAGACTAGACTATTAAAGAATCATTGAATGGGATTCCATGTGGCAGGCAAGACACTTGTGAAAAGTGCAAGGAAACACTCCCCATCACTGCCATCACCATGTGTCACAGCACACAAACAACCGGGCCTGTCACCTTCATGCCAGCTTACCAACAAAGACCCTACAGTGACAGACACCTTCACAATTATGAGCCTGCAAACAGTGAGAACACAGCATGCATAGACACACCAGCCTACCATCAGCATGTGTCACATGCACCCATGAAGCTGAGCCCGCTCAACTCAATACAAGTAAAAGGAAAATGACCCACACAGTGCCAGACTCCCTGCCCCACAAACCACAACACAAGTGTCACCCTGAGTGTCCTTCACTTACCTGAACAGGGTACCCACCTGGCTTGAATCCACTGCATCACATAAAAAATAAAATTGAAATCAGGAAGACGTGCATTGTATCAACATAAGATAATGACAACTCCTGTATGGAAAAAGAAAATAAGGATGGATCACCCAGTGTCGAAGGATGAGTGCAAGAGGGAGATAGGACACAGCGTGACGATTGCATAGTAGTGAAATGGAGAAAGAGAAAGAGAGAGAGAGAGAGAGAGAGAGAGAGAGAGAGAGAGAGAAAGAGAGAGGAGAGGGAGATGGGGAGAGAGAGAGATACAGAGAGAGAGAGAGAGAGAGAGAGAGAGAGAAAGAGAGAGAGAGAGGGAGAGAGAGAGAGGGATAGGTGAAAGCGTTGCAAGGAGGAGACTGGCTGGAGGGGAGATGAGGATGGATTTGTCCGACATCACAGTTGGTGAGGGCACTGAGAAGTTGTCCAAGAGATGAAGACAGAGACATGAACACTTTTGCAAGAAGCAGCCTGGTCAGAGAGCCTGGAAGGAACATAGATGGAAAAGTACCGCATGTAGTTGGCCATGAAGGACAAATGTGGGTCACAGAGAAGGGCAGTGTGGCAAAGAATGGGCATCTATGAAAGGTCAATCAGCAGCTCTACATTGGACAAACTACAGGCAACACCCCCCAATTGCATGCAAAGCAGAAAAAGGCCCATGTACGCTACATCCCCGCAAAGAAGTGCCTACAACCACATAATCATACCCTACACCAACCAACATTCCCCTCTGTTGGACACGACTGCATATGGACTTCAGGACAACATGCAGCTGTTCCCTCACCCCGAACAGACCACACACCCTATTTGAGACCATCCTAGTAAGTGTGCCTGAATCCCTGGGTGCACTTGCAAATCACACAGGGTGAACAGATGAAGACAAACTGTGGGGAGTGGTCAATGTAACACATGCATGGGCCCACAATGTGCACACACAATGTGCACTCACTCACAGTGCCGGATAAGATGAAAATGTAATGCAAACAAAAAATCAAGCAGCACATCCTGGTGTAGATAACCTACAGAAGCAAACAATGTACAATAAGTGACCTGATTGGGTAACACAGAAGCAGTCAGTTAGGGGCACACATGCAGATAGCAGTGCAACCCTACATGCAGCAAGTGTGATAAACCTGTCCAGTGGAGTCAATCTACTGACATGCCCAGAACTGTGTCACCAGAGGCTACGTCATGAAGAGGTGCAGCTGAGGATAAGTAGACCTGCCAATGGATGTGTGTGGTACATGTGGAACAGTGGCAGGCCAGGGCAGGTCATGTAAGTGGATAAGGGAGTGGAGTGGGAAGTGGCACAGGTCAAAGAGTAGTGTGGACAGGGAGTACACACGCAGGGCCCGGTAGGTAACATGGTGCCAGGGGGAGTAGAAGGGTGGCAGTAAGGAGACATCGGGCCTCATTACACGGTAGGCGGTGAGCCATGGCGCTATTAGCGCCATGGCTCATGCCGGTAAAATACCGGCACCGCCTTGGCGGTAAGGGGATTTACCGCCCCATCCCAAGGTTGGAGGGGCGGTAAATCCCCCTTCCGCCATTGCCCTTCCCCATTCCCATTTCTGCCCCATAGGGCTCAATGGGAATGGGGAAGGCGCTAATTACGGCACCGCAATTTAGCAGTGCCGTAATTAGCTCCGAGGTCCCTTAGCGGGTTGGTATTTAACGCCTGCAAAAAGCAGGCGTTAAAACTCCAACCCGCTAAGGGACCTCGTAGTAAGGCGGCAGGGATTTACCGGCACCGGTATTTTACCGGTACCGGTAAATCCCTACCGCCTACCGTGTAATGAGGCCCGATCATCTCGGTAATTGCGGCAAGTGTTGGGGAACCACAACACATAGAGTGCAGATGCACAGAGAATGCATGCTGTCATTTGGTAATAACATCTAGAATATTTGAAACAATGCCAATGGCTAAAGTATGAAAAGTGCTGCCCAATCTCCACCATTACTTGCATCAATTGTGAAAGTGAATCCATCAAAACAATGCACCCACATAGAGGTGTAACTGTACATATACAAACATGTATGTGGACAGACACACATCTGCACAGACATTTACCGCGACTCCAGGATTACACACCCAGCTAGCAGAAATGTGTCATGCATGCAAATACCATGGTGACGGATAATACAGACTTAACACGAGAGACAGTTTACATGCTTACCTGCTGACGGAGCTGCCCTGATATGATTCCCTCATAACCTCCACTGGAAACTGTGCTTCCAAATTCATGAAAGGAGGGCCAGTGCCTGGGACTGGGGACGTTAAAGTGTGCATGGTGGACCTTCCATTGAGTGCAGTCACCGGAAGAATCAGGATCACTGCAACAACATGGGACATTGTATTGCACCAGCCATAGCTGACAACCATGCATACAGCACATATGTGTCATGATTCCCTCATTACCTGCACATGCCATTCTGTCCACCTCAAGGCAGCCATGGCATTTGACACCACTGTGCATTGCTGCATGTCCACAGCTGCACTCATCATGCCTTTGAGAGGGCAGCAGCACATCTCAAGAGAAAAGAGAAAAGAAAAAGAGTCCACCTCAAGGGCAGAATAAATGTGCCTGGGCACGTACTTGTGTGTGTGCATTGTGTGTCAGTTCTTGGTTGGAACGTGCTGCATGATTAGTCATATTTATTTTGTGTATGTCACATACCCATTGACGATGGTTCCTGATGTCAATGCTTTTTTGTCCCAATTTTCTGCAGTTGCTGCAGCTCGTGAAAAGGCGGCAGCATCCCTGCCGAGCAGAAGGGCAGGGACAGAACTACCAGACCTAAGCGCATGCCCCAGCGAGCCACACGAGTTGGCTGGGGGAGCCCAGGTTCCATTGGGCAGAGCTGCTGGGGGTACATCCAAGGAGGTTGTTGTGGTGGCGGACTTCTTAGTGGCTGTGGGCAAGGGTGTGGAAACTGAGGACCCATCCAGGGAGGAAGGCTCTCTGGAGTCATCCAGGGAGATGAAGGAAGAGGTGGAGGCCAGTGCACAGGGTCAGGTGGGGGCATCTAGGAGGGTATACAGGCTGCATCCCTGGGCCAGGGACAGGAGGATGTGCAGTGCACCGCGGAGGGAGCTGCCCAACCTCCTGTCCATGCTCAATCTGATGCAGCAATGGCCACCATTGTGGATGCCTCCACCCAGACTGTGCCACCCTTAGGCATCTCATCACCCCTGAGATGACGCACACCCTGCTGACTGGGATTGCACAGTGGACAGGCTCGATTCATGATGATGTGAGAGATTTGTGCTCCGAGCACTCACAGTATCACGAATCGATGACCCTCTACCTGGGCCAGCTGGAGTGAGTACTGCTCTCGGGTGGTCTCTATGCTCTGGCACATTCAGTTGCCCCCTCCTCCACTGCCACCTCTGTGCCCCAGTCGTCCTCCGGGGGTCCTTCCTTTCCAGTTTCCTTCCCTACACCATCTGATCCAATCCCACCTCCACCACCCAGTCTGGTGGTCAGCACGTCCCTGCCTCAGGTGGAAGTCCTGGCAAGAACAGAGGAGGTGGTCGATGTGCCTGCCCAGGCACCTGCACAGGAACAGGCATCAGTGGGACAGCGGGCACATCAGGAAGTGCTCATACTATACCGCCCGTGGTTCAACATCCAGACGGCAGGGGTACTTGCACAGTGTACACTTGGCCAGGCAGCAGCAGTATAGGAGTGGCCAGAGGCAATCCTCGCAGGGCCCATCAACATTAAGAAGGCAAGCGAGGCAGCAACATACGGTCACCTGGCAGGAGGAGCGCAGACACTTATGTAAATTGGTGTGCGTCCAGATGGACTTTAGAATGCAGCTGATGGCGGAGAAGCAGTGGGCGAGAATGACACGGGTTGCTAGGATGAGGGCCGAGGTGGTGGAGGGAAGGACACTGAGGCGGGTTGCCATATTAGAGGAGGCTTGCAGGGATACAGAGGAGGAGGCGTGGAGGTTGAGGTAGAGCCTGCAAGCCATCCAGGACCGGCGGCGGCCCGCCTCCAAGTGGCGGAGCATGCGTAAGACTTTGCCCTGGAGGATGTCATGAGATACTATTGAGTAATCTATAGAACAATGGCGGTGCCAGGAGAAATTCAAGGAAAAACTGGGGAGATCGAGACTAGAGCTATAAATGTTAAATCATTCATACTTCATTCATACCATACAGTTCTAAACCTGTTCATGAATTTTAAGAACTCAGGAATCTTCATATAAGCTTTCTGAAATTCCATTATTTTAAACTGTATCACTAACAATTGTCCACGTTATAAACATTATCGACTATAGGTGCCCGACGCATAATTCTTCCATTAGTAAAGGGCTTCCAGATTAACAATGGTTTTGACTCGACAATGTCTGGTAAGAATCTTCCAGACGAATTGTATGTGTCTTCTTCAGGATATGTGATCATTTGTGAATTCTAAAAAGCAAACAAATAGCATACTGTTAAAACAAGCTCATGTCTCTACTCTCCAACTTTTCATCGAATAAACAAATATTCCAATCGGGGAGCGACTATCACTGTCTAGCTCATACCCTAGTGTTCAAATTGCTAGGAAAAAAACTTTTTAAGGGCCCCTTTTCCATCTAGCCCAATTTGTGATAGCCGCTCTACCTGTCTACCTAAGGTGTATAAATCACCATCTTGCTCTGATTCTGTAAACAATGACAGCAAAAACCGCCCAGCGTAGTCCCTTTTTTTCACTTAATGTTTATGCAGGCAATTAAAAAAGCAGTACTTTCCTCCCTGGTTGCCACTCTAAACACAGCGTGAATCAGCCAGTTTTCTTGTTAATATTAAAATCGAAGCTTCCTGGCATCCTACCTTAAAGAGCAAGTGTCCAGTAGGTTGTGAATATCTCTTGAAATAGATTTTCGTAACGATTCATAGATTACTTTCATTGGATGCTGTCTAGTAAAACAAGGAAAAGCGAACGACAGAGCCTTAATAAATTTGTTGTGCCGTAAAACTGATTATAGGCAATGTTAACCGCATGAGGTAAGTGTAACTTTAATTTGACTTAGTTAAGGAAACATCATCCCAGTAGCTTGTTGTATTTGAGATGGAAGAAGTCTCCATCCTCTCTTCCAATCGGACCTTAGTATGCCGCTCTGTAATGAGATCATAATTACATCAGGATGAGTATCTAAAGCTCTTTGTTGGGTGTGTGCGTTTTAATCTTATAGCACTGCTCTTACCCATACAACTCTTTTGTATACGCGAGAGCCGCGTCTACGCCCACAGTCATCTGATCAAATAATGAACGAAAACCTGTGGTTCCGTCCTCTGCGAACTTTCAGGCCGATTCATGGAATAATTAGCGCGGCGCAAGTGGGCAAAAACGTGCGAATCGCAGTGGAATAGCGAAAATCGCAGTGCAATTGCGAAAATCGCACGAAAAGCAGCGCACGTCGATTCATGGAAGGCCGTGCGCGAGAAAACCAGCGGATGTGCGATAAAAAAGTGCGCGGCGCACGTTGGCGCACAGGCCATCTAACAGCGTGCGCCAGGTCACAGCGAAAATCGCACAGGCCACAGCGAAAATCGCACATAGCGCGGCGCACGCAACAAAAGTAGGCGGAACACGGGCGTAACACTCGGAAGGCGGAACAACTTGCCAAAACGTGGGCGTCACGGGGGAAGTACAGGGCACAAGTGCGCGGAACGCCCACACGCTCGCCTACAACACATATTCATGGAATAGAATAGGGCAAAAAAGCGCACGCTCAAACCAGCGCACAGGCACAAACACGACCGCCACAAGAAAGCAGGCGGTAGCGTCTCTGCGGCTGTAAGAAATGTGCGCCAAAAGGTGCGCCAACAAATAGCACCTATATACTGCCATGATGAATGTCCCATACTGTGGCCCTCCAGGAAAAATGACGTGCAAAGGGGTACCCACAAACACGGACACCCGCTGACAAAAAATACGTGTGCGTGTATACCGGGGTGCGCGGGAAGTCTAACACGCGATTTCAGCAGGGTACGTGCATCACAGGGGTTCGCGTGAAGTTATTCACGCGATCGGGCCTGGGGGAGCGGGCTACGTGTATTTCAGGGGTTCGCGTAAAGTTTCACACGCGATCGGGTCTGGTGGAGCGGGCTACGTGTATTACAGGGGTTCGCGTGAAGTTCCTCACGCGATCGCGCCTGGGGGAGCGTGCTACGTGTATATCAGGGGTTCGCGTGAAGTTTCACACGCGATCGGGCCTGGGGGAGCGGGCTACGTGTATTACAGGGGTTCGCGTGAAGTTCCTCACGCGATCGGCCCTGGGGTAGCGGGCTACGTGTATATCAGGGGTTCGCGTGAAGTTCCTCACGCGATCGGGCCTGGGGGAGCGTGCTACGTGTATATCAGGGGTTCGCGTGAAGTTTCACACGCAATCGGGCCTGGGGGAGCGGGCTACGTGTATTAAAGGGGTTCGCGTGAAGTTCCTCACGCGATCGGGCCTGGGGGAGCGGGCTACGTGTATATCAGGGGTTCGCGTGAAGTTTCACACGCGATCGGGCCTGGGGGAGCGGGCTACGTGTATTACAGGGGTTCGCGTGAAGTTCCTCACGCGATCGGGCGTGGGGTAGCGGGCTACGTGTATTACAGGGGTTCGCGTGAAGTTCCTCACGCGATCGGGCCTGGGGGAGCGGGCTACGTGTATTCCAGGGGTGCGCGGGAAGTTCCACACGCGAATAGCCTGGGGGCGCGTGTATTCCAGGGGTGCGCGGGAAGTTCCACACGCGAATAGCCTGGGCGCGTGTATTTCAGGGGTGCGCGGGAAGTTCCACACGCGAATAGGCTGGGCGCGTGTATTTCAGGGGTGCGCGGGAAGTTCCACACGCGAATAGCCTGGGGGCGCGTGTATTCCAGGGGTGCGCGGGAAGTTCCACACGCGAATAGCCTGGGCGCGTGTATTTCAGGGGTGCGCGGGAAGTTCCACACGCGAATAGCCTGGGCGCGTGTATATCAGGGGTGCGCGGGAAGTTCCACATGTGATTTGACAGTGTGGGTCCTCCCAGGTGTACCCTGTACACCCTCCACGGCCCCTGCAGGCAGCCCACACCACAGGGGACTACCCTGCATCCCTGGTCATGTCCCGCAGGCAGCCCACCCACCATGGGCATGCCCCCCAGCAAAGGCACATGTCTCCTTGAACTAATGACCACCAACTCATGTCCCCTTGCACCCCCACCCCCAGCACTGTGGGGCACCTGCCAGCAGGCCCCCACCCATGTCCAACTCATGTCCCCCACCACCCCCACCCCCCAGCACTGTGGGGCACCTGCCAGCAGGCCCCCACCCATGTCCAACTCATGTCTCCCACCACCCCCACCCCCCAGCCACCAGGGTCACCCTCCACCAGGCCCCCACTCATGTCTCCCACCACCCCCACCCCCCAGCCACCAGGGGCACCCTCCACCAGGCCCCCACTCATGTCTCCCATCACCCCCACACCCCAGCAGTGCAGGGGCACCCTCCACCAGGCCCCCACTCATGTCTCCCACCACCCCCACCCCCCAGCCACCAGGGGCACCCTCCACCAGGCCCCCACTCATGTCTCCCATCACCCCACACCCCAGCAGTGCAGGGTGACCCTCCACCAGGCCCCCACTCATGTCTCCCACCACCCCCACCCCCCAGCCACCAGGGGCACCCTCCACCAGGCCCCCACTCATGTCTCCCACCACCCCCACCCCCCAGCCACCAGGGGCACCCTCCACCAGGCCCCCACTCATGTCTCCCACCACCCCCACACCCCAGCAGTGCAGGGGCACCCTCCACCAGGCCCCCACTCATGTCTCCCACCACCCCCACACCCCAGCAGTGCAGGGTCACCCTCCACCAGGCCCCCACTCATGTCTCCCACCACCCCCACACCCCAGCAGTGCAGGGTCACCCTCCACCAGGCCCCCACTCATGTCTCCCACCACCCCCACACCCCAGCAGTGCAGGGGCAGCCTCCACCAGGCCCCCACTCATGTCTCCCATCACCCCCACACCCCAGCCACCAGGGGCACCCTCCACCAGGCCCCCACTCATGTCTCCCACCACCCCCACACCCCAGCCACCAGGGGCACCCTCCACCAGGCCCCCACTCATGTCTCCCACCACCCCCACCCCCCCAGCACTGTGGGGCACCTGCCAGCAGGCCCCCACCCATGTCCAATCCATGCCCCCCTGCACCTGGGTCCCAACATTCCCCAATCATGTCCGTAATGCCCATCCTCCCCTGCCAAAAGGCCCAACCAACTATCACACCCACCCACATATCAAAGGCAATTACATGTTACAACCCCAATTTAAATAATGCAATTCAACACATGTCTGTCACACACAATGGCTGCAAGTGAATGACAAAACACCCAACATGACATGCCTGAAAGCAATGAGATGATACGACACATTGAAGATTAAAATAATAATATGTATTGAACAGCAAGTAGAATGGAAATGAAATAAGAAAAAACACAAAGCAAATCAAACAAAACAAGATGAATGTCCAAGAAAATAATCTGAAAAATTAAAATAAGCCAATGAAGAACCATGAAGAAGATCATCCTGGGTCCATGAGCCCAACCAAATTAAACCTAACTATGACTACTAACTAAAAACTGAACTATATACCTATATACAAAAAAGTGGTGCATTGTCCAATCGCAACCAAAAGAAAAATCAAAAAAACAAAGGAAACCTAACCCTAACTATACAACTATATACAAAGGCAGCGGGCTATTCGGACGGCTCACTGGTTGTTGTCATGGGCCAGGGCATCATCGAACTCCTGGTCAATGGCTTGGAGGCGGGCATGTTCCCTGGCCCCGAGGTCCCGCAGGGATAACGCAGTGTCAAGCTCACCTCCCTGCGAAGACCCTCGAGGCACTCAGCCCGCCTCAGCGCCCTCCGCATGGAGTCCTCCGCCCTGACCATCGTGAGCCGTTCCTCCTCTGCCCGCTGCCGCTCCGCACCTATCCGCTGGCACAACCGCTCCCACACGGAAGCCACTCCCATTCCAGGGTTCTCCTGCCCTCCGGCCGATGCCTGCACCCCTGATGTTGATGGCCCCGAGCCATGATGCCTCCCACGTTGAGCCTGCTGCTGCCTCCGACGCAACTGCCTGTGCCAGCACGACGGCATCCAGGCTGATGGAAACCACCAACGCTGTCGTGCACGTGCCCTGCCCGATGATGCCGTCACATCCTCCATCTGCTGGGGTCCAGTTGCTCTGGTGTCCACCCCTGCTGGATCTCTGACTCCCGACTGTGGCAGGGATGGGATCCCCACCGAGCTGGCTGCTTTGGTCGGGGCAGGTCCACAGGGGGCCCCGGTGGCATCTGGGCTGGAAGACGGCAAGGAGAACGACTGGTAGATAGCCTGCACAGAGGAGGAGAGGGCTGCCACATTGGCCAACACATGCAGGAAACCCCCGAACATGGCCGATCCCAATTGGGCCACGTCGGCACGGTGCACTTCGTGATGACGTGCGTGCTCCTCCCGGGAAGCACGCACGGCATCACGAATCACAGCCGTGCGCATCGCGACCCCAATCAGGACCTTCTCCGCACGGCCAGGGGTTCCCACGTCCGCAGGTGGAGGGGAGTCAGGTGACATGGACATCCCCTCTACCTGCGGACAGGCCTGGGACGGGGCATCCCTGCTGTTGCATGGTGGTGCACTCACAGGGTCAGGGACAGCGACATGCACAGGCCCCTCCATGGTGACCTGTGCTGCCTCCTGCCCCTGGCCCTGGACTGCACCACTTGCACCAGCAGGGATGCCCCCACCAGGCCCCATGTGTGCCCCAGTGGCGGCCTCCTCCTCCTCTGTGCAAACCACCAACCTGGATGGCTCCTCACCGTCTCCCACCGTAGCAGGCCCCTGTGGGGGCTCACCCACCCCTTCCGCTGCAGCCGTGGGGGCATCCCCGCCGCCTTGCTCCACAGCGCCGTCTCCGCCCTCTTCTTCACTAGCCGCTGCGTAGAGGGAGACAAAGAACACAAGCATCAGGGCACTGTACAATGGTCCCCTAGACAGGAAGCAATAGCAGATGAGCACCACTGTCAAAGTACACTTCCATCATGTCCCTCCACAACACATGGGTCAGTCCAGGCAAAACACACACAGTAACAGGCATGGTGCATGCCATGGACATTTCCATGCATGTCCAATGGACTCTTGAAACATTCAATGATATGTAACTCACATGCATCATGGCTCATGCCCATCACATGCACACACTTCACCTCAGTCACATCCATCTGGCCCCAAACACACCAAACACAGCGGATACAAGGGTAATTTGGCTGCTTTACTGAATCTGTGCATTGTCACACACATGTGTCATGCATCCATGGCATGCACAAGTCACAGACACGCAGGTCAGGCACACAGACATGGCTACCATATATGTACCTGGCATCAGCACCCATCCCTCACCCCCACCCATGTCCAGGTACAGAGACTGGCATGCTCTCATGTTCAAAATCTGCATAGGGCTCCCCATGCGGCATTTCAACACATGCAACAACCATGTGCATCACACATCACTGGTCGCACATGCATTACCATGATGTCCCTGCACACATACATGCATACATGGCCTATGGCACACATACAGGCAAGTATCATAGAACCAGCATACCGCAACATGCCCTGTCTCACACAGTAATGCATGGACACTTACCGCTCAACTCCAGACGGGCCTCCCTCTCAAGGATCTGGGCGTGGAGCGCTGGGCGTACGCGTTCCAGGACCCTCATCTGGATGGAACTCATGCGGCCCCGGCCCCCCTCCACGAGGCGCCGGGCCTTCACAAGGGTCCTGGACCTCAAGTCCTCCCAGCGCTTCTTGATCTTCAGGACGTCGCGGGTTGCCACCCCCTCCGCGTTGATGGCAACCACACAGTCGGCCCAGATCCTCTGCCGTCCTTCCTTGCTGGCGCGGGACGATCCAAAGAGGGCATCATACTGCCCCAGGACATGCTCCACCAGGACACCAACTTCGGTGACAGTGAAGCTGGTGCCCCTCTGCCCCTCTGGCCTGGGGTTGCCACTGGTGCCAGATGTGGAAGTGCCCGACATGGCAACCCCAGAGGCAGGTGTGGGTGGGCAACTGGGTCCTGGGGCTGGGCTGTGGAGCGATGTAATCCCAGTCGGGAGTCTTCAGTTCCAGCAGGGGTGGACACAGCAACTGGACCCCTGCAGATGGCTGATGTGCAGGCACCAAATGGCAGGGCACGGTGGCAGCAGGCAGGCAGGCAGGCAGGCAGCAGCAGATGGCACGTGGGAGGCTGCTCGGGGCACTGGGGGGCAGTAACTCTGCCTTCTGGGCAGGAGCGTGGGCTTCCGTGTGTTTTCGCGTGGCCAGCTTGATACGGAGTGATTTGGCACGTGAAAATCCTGCACGTCAGCGTGAAATCCGAGGAAAGGCCCTTAGCGCGTAAGCGCGTCAGCACGCATACGCGATTCTATTGGACTAGAGTCCCTCAGCGTGTAAGCGCGTCTGTGACGTGACCCGCACGGGTGTTCCCCACTCAGCACATGATGACGGGGCACACGTGGAGATACTGCACGTCAGAGTGTCATCGCGTGTAATTGGACAAAAGTGCGCGTACACGCGATTGGCCTATGTACGTGTATTTAATGGGTGCGTGGGCACTTACACACGCAAGTACGTCAGCGAACCTGTATCCCGTGGTGCGTGTGAATTTCCACACGCTATTGGACTGGGAACTGGATTCCAGGGGTGCGCGGGTCACACGCTGTATCCCGTGGTGCGTGTGAATTTCCACACGCTATTGGACTGGGAACTGGATTCCAGGGGTGCGCGGGTCACACGCTCGCCTAGAACACGCGCAAAGCATAAATTTGCGGACTTTAACAATAACAAGCTCAGACGGCAGGATGAACATACCGTTCCTAGCAGCAGTGGCAGTGGGCTACCAAAGGAGGAGGAGGAGGATAGTCAGGGCCAGAATATTCACACCCAGAACCAGCCTTTTCGGGATGCCTGATGACCAGGTGTATGGGAGGTACAGGTTTCCACCACACATCATACTGGACCTGGTGAGTGAGTGGGAGGATGACCTCACATCACCCACCCTGTGCTCCCAAGCACTCAGCCCCCTGGAGAAGGTCCTCAATGTACTGCACTTCTTAGCCACTGGATCATTTCAGCGGACAAGTGCCATAGTGGGTGGGGTGTCACAGGCCACCCAGTCACCCTGCCTACACCAGGTCTTGAACATCATCACTGCACGCCCATCAGTCCGCAGGCACATATACCTGCCCAGAACACCTGCAGAAAGGCATGCTGCCGCCCTGGATTTTTACGCTGTGGCACGATTCCCCAAAGTGCTAGGTGCCATCGACTGCACCCATGTGGCTCTACGTCCCCCCAGGGCATCTGAGCACATCTATAGGAACCGCAAGCACTGGCATTCCATCAACGTGCAGGTAGCATGTAATGCCAAGGGAATCATCACCTCAGTATATGCCAACTATCCCGGCTCCACCCACGACAGCTTCATTTACCGAATGTCCACCCTAAGCCGGGACCTAGAAGCTGGGCGGCATGGCGATACATGGCTGCTTGGTGAGTATGTATGCCACTGCACATGCATGCATGTTGGATACTGAGCAAGGTCACAACCCCACCAATGATACCAATCACCACCTCCACAGGGGACAGTGCCTACCCTCTCAGCCCCCACATGATGACGCCAATTCGGAACCCTACCACGCCACCCCAGGTAAGATATAACACAGACCACATTACAACCAGGGGCATAGTGGAGCGCACATTCGGAGTGCTAAAGTCACGCTTTCGCTCCCTTGACCATTCTGGCGGGCAGCTGTTATACGCTCCCCCAGTAGTGTGCAGGATCATAGTGGCAGCATGTGTCCTGCACAACGTTGCAACACGCCGGGGCCTGGCCGTGGACATGGTGGTGGCCCCACATCCCCAACCACATGCACAGCCGCTGCGCATGGGAGGGGAAAGGGCACGGGGGAGGCAGCCCGTACACAGCTAGTGGCTAATTACTTCACATAGAAATCACACCCCTGTGGAGTGCACACTGCCCTGGCACATTCCATCTGACAATCAATGATGACTCAACCTGACACTGATCCTGAATGTCTGGAGAATGAACCGGGAATACCATGTCAGCCTGAGATTGTTCACCTGGAAGTGTCACAATGTGTGCATCCCTACCCACACAGACACCACCAATGCAGCTTTGTGAAGTTACACATGGAAGCAGCTAAAATGAATACCCACTTGCAAAATGCAACAAGAGGACAGTGCCATGTCAGCCAACCCAACCCCAGCACCGCCACACGACACACCGTGCCATGTCATGCTAATTGCAGGTAAACAAAGTAATCCCCACAACATGACATCAGTCTCACTATGTACAGTGGCACTATTAGAAACCTGCAACACCTGAAATGCTCACAGCAATGCCGGACCAACAACATACTTGAGCACGTAGTACCATTAACATGACATCACAAATGTTACATATTAGTAGTCTCACCACCTGGAAATGCCTGCACTCCCACCACTACCAACTGTGCAGTGTTGTCGCCATGTAGAGTTGTAGGTGCACTGCTGCCAACATGGTCCCCATCTCCAGACTAGAGGTCCTTGTGTGGACATGAGGAAGGGACCTGCAAATTGGGAGGTAGACACAGAAGAAGAGTTACACATCAATGCAACATGCAGTGTACAACACAACAGCAATATGCACTATGAATGTATACACAGTATTGACTACAGACTGGCCACACAGCTCGTGGGAGTCCAACGTCACTGTGTAATTCACTGTCACTTGGGCACACCCTTTGCAAGCCCATGGAAACGGGAAGCAGGAGGGGTGTGTGTGACTCAAACCCAAGCATCTGAACCAAATACATTACAAGCCTGCATGTGCCCAGCCACAATGCAGCGTATGCCCACAGGAACCACGGAAGCCAACAGATCGAAGCCAACAGATCGTCCCAAAAAAATTGGGAATAAAAGAAATAAAAATAAAAATAAAAATAAGAAACAATCAAAAATGGCCATTGATGGGCCCGGGGGGGTTGGGGAGGCCACCCAGGAGGTCCGAGGACAGGATGCACACCAGAACCCACCTACGTGGATCCTGGGAAGATAAAACACCTCCATGGGCTCATGGCCCACACGGCTACCCTATTGTGGGAGTATCACTGCTGTCGCTATTATCACCCTGTGCAGCTGCATCCGGAGGTGGTTGCACTATGGGAGGCAGCCCACGCAAGGCCCTAGTCTGCTCCTCCATGGCTGCAAGCATGCGGGTGTGGTAGGTCTGGTTCTGGAGGATGAGTGTGCGGAGGGTCCCATGCAAAAACTCACGGGATGCCCGGACCTCCGCCCTCGTTGCCTGCATCTCAGCTGAGAGCGTACGGGTGAGACGCTCCAGCTGCTGTTCTGTCCTTTGGTGTGTTGAAGCCTCAAGCTCAACAAGAGTCGTCCTGAGGTGAAGGAGCTCCTGCCTCAGGGCTTCCCTGTGGCACTGGGACTCAATGGAGATGGCCTCCTGCAGAGTCGCCAGTGCCACCCGCCTGTCCCTGTTGGACCCCAACATGTCCTCCCTGTGTGACTGGCAGATGGAGTCGGTTGCCTGCTCTAGTCGCTCCATCAGCCTTTCTGGGGGGACAATGTAAGTGGCCACCCTATCCATGGCCTGAGCCATCATCTCGGATGATGCAGCCTGTTGGGTTGCCATACCGTAAATGGATTGCTCCCATGCGGTATTGCCGGGTGGCGTACGGCCACCACGTCGGCGGGCACCACACCTGTCTGGGGCAAGGCGAACTGCGCCTTGCTCTGCCGGCACTGCCTGAGGCTGCAGGACTGCATTCCCCCTCTGATCTGCTGGCCCAGGAACAGGATCAGATGTCGCAGAGTGTGACCCTGCATCCGTAACCACCGAAGGCGTAGCTGCCAACACTGACATCCCCATGGAGGGTCCTGACCCTGGTGCAGGTGGGTGAGACAGAACAGAATCCCTCCCTGGAACACTCAACTGCGACGGCACGTAGGTCTCATCCGAATCAACACCTGAGTACAGCTCGGGGGAGGTGCAGCCAGAGACACCCCTTGAGAGCACCACCTGCAGCACTTGTGGGTTCTCCCCCACCACCACACCACGTCCCTCACTGGTGGTTGGTCGGCCCTCGGACCCCTCCTGGGTCTGCACCATCTCCACAACCCCAGCAGTATCAGGTGCGTCTTCCCCTGCAAAGACATGAAAACAAAGAAATGGAAACAGGCATTAGCACCATGGCACACAATGAGGGCTGAGAAGCAAGAGAACCAGTACTTGATTGACACATGTCCCACATGACTAAAACCCTCCCATGCATGCACCCTCACTGCGTATGAAGTGCAGGCAAAAGGCACACACTGATGACACCAAGATGGAAGATGAACACATTTTCTGCATGCTGCCTGGCAGTGGCATCACACATTGGCCTGTGATTGCCAGGTGAAACACACATGCCATCACACAGATGGCATGTACCATTGCAATTGAGTGAAGATGGAGAGGAGGGCAGCACCTATTCATTCAGTCCAGTTCCCGCATGTAATTGCTTTTCTAATTCTAACAGGTCAGATTTTTCACCTGGAGCTGCCAGTCTGAAATGGTCCAATTGCACAGGGACATGTGTGTACAAATGATATCCAGGTAACAAAGTCACTCCACTTTACCATACCCATGTCAGACATGTGACTAGTGGACAGCGACATGCCTAGTGAAAGTGGTGGAATGCAAACAAACTGACTGAATGAACAGTGAAAAATAAGCAAATATGTTGTGGCAAGGTGACACTTCAAGGGCAACTGGCGTGCAGTTGGCCTAGATGTCTACTGTTGGCAGAAGGGATACTGCTATGGCCAAATGCAGCTGCGCAGGAAGGATTGCATGAAGCACATGGCTGACCCATACGACTCAGGCGCACACACTCTCACCTGGCACACAAACAGAAGCCCTCACACACACACCATGCACATGGATGACACACACATGCATGTGCACTCACCGGACAATGCCTCGTAATCAGCCAGATCTCCCACGCCTTGGATCTGTTCCTCCGTGACGTAGGTCCCAGCGACTGACTCATGTGGAGTGAGTTCCATGTCTACTACTGGAGACCCACCCCCAGTCACTAGAGTTGCGGCATGACTTGAGGCCAGCTTACTCTTTGCCCTGCGCTTTAGGTCATTCCAGCGCTTATAGCAATCATTGGCTGTGCGCCTCACAATTCCAAGGGCACTTACGATGTCCGCAACGGTCTGCCAGTGTGCCTGGCGTTGTGCAGGTGTGGTCTTGGATCCTGCAACAATGACCATCTCGTTGTCATGTCCGGACACATACTCGACAAGTGCATTCAGTTCGTCATCCGTGAAGCTGGGCTTCCTGGACGGGCCGGACTGTGTAGCCGTGTCTGGGGCATCAGCCTGTGCCGGACGAGCACGCTTCCTCTTCCGCTTGGAAGGTGGTGGTGATCCTGAGTGTCCTGCGCCGCTCTGGACACTAGGGGCAGGAGCCCTGGTGGACTCTGTATCAGGAGTGTGGGATTGCACACTCAGCATGGGAGTTGGTGCAGGCATTGGGTCTAGTGTGATGGTGTCAGGGGGAATGTCAGCAGCATGGACTAGGACCGACACTGTCCTGGCTGGGTGTGTGAGGGCTGGGGTGGATGGAGCCGCAGCTGCCCCTGCAGCCTCTCCGCCCTGCCTCCTTGGTGCAGCAGATGACCTTGCTGCCCCAGATCCACGTGGCATGATGGCATCAAAGTGCACCAGCGCACGTGTCGTAGCCCTGCTGACCTGGAAGTCAGCCATGGAGTCAGCCAGGTCTGGTGCCACAATGGGCTGGTCCAACAAGGGCTGAGCATGGATGGTGTCAGCCACATCAGCCTCAATGGGAGGGGGGAAGGGGGGGGATTATGGGTGCCCGTGACTGGTCCTCCACACATGGGGGGACAGGCTCACCCTGCAAGTTACGACCACGTCCCCTACCGGATCCACCACGGCCACCACTTGTGGCTCTTCCACCTTTGCCACCCTTATGGAATCCTCGCCTCCCAGCCATGGCACTGATGTTAATGTGCGTATGGGAGTGGATGTAGACTATTGTCCTGGGCAATTGGGGGTCAAAGGGGTTGGGTACCAGATGGTAATTGTACCCTAGTGCTCTAGCAAGGCTGAATGTAACCCCTGGGGAAAGATGACGGGTCACGCAACGCACAGGAGGCCCAAAAAAGGGAGATGACGTGCACGCAACCCCTCCTAGACCACGTGTGCAGAAAGAAAAACCTGCACTACGCTGTGGCACCCAGAAACACAAGAATGAACGTATGCGTGTCACACGCAGCCTAGAATGACCTCTGAAGGGGTAGGCTACACACGGGGCAAGCACAGATGTTAGATACGTGCGTGACTCACCGTCTGCCTGGTAAACGAGCGTGTAAAAGGAGCACGTTTGGTTGGCAACACCCCGCCAAAAGAAGATTTGTACGCTGTCTGAGGAGACAGGACAACAGTAGAAGGGAACACTGTTTGAGGGAACAGGCCCAGGTAAACCAGTAAAAGCGAAAGAAGAGAAAAATCTGTCAGAGGTAACAGGGAATACGAACTTGAAACGCTGTGAAGTAAATCGCGTGTGAAACGACAAGAAGTACAGAATTCACCCACTCGCTCTCCACGAAAAGCACGTACAAGGAAGTGGTGTTCTATGCGTACCTTTTATACAGGCCCACACGTCCAACGTCACTTACGCGGCGTGTACGCGCTAGGGCCATTTCCTCCAATTACACGTTTTGTCACTTCTGCGTGTACGGACATTTCCTCCAATTACACGCTTTGTCACTTCTGCGTGTAGGGACATTTCCTCCAATTACACGCTTTGTCACTTCTGCGTGTAGGGACATTTCCTCCTATTACACGCTTTGTCACTTCTGCGTGTAGGGCCATTTCCACCAATCACACGCGATGATACTCTGACGTGCAGTCTTTCCACGTGTGCTCTGTCATCACGTGCTGTGTGGGAAACACCCGTGCGGGTCATGTCACAGACGCGCTTACGCGCTGAGGGCCTTTGGTCCAATAGAATCGCGTATGCGTGCTGACGCGCTTACGCGCTAAGGGCGTTTCCTCGATTTTCACGCTGACGTGCAGGATTTTCACGTGCCAAATCACTCCGTACCAAGCTGGCCACGCATAAGCACACGGAAGACCACGCTCCTGCCCAGAAGGCCGAACTACTGCCCCCCAGAGCCCCGAGCACGCTCCCACCTACCATCTGCTGCGGCCTGACTGCCTGCTGCCCACGTGCACTGCCATTTGCTGCCTGCACATCAGCCAGGGGTGATGTTGCTGTGACCACCCCTGCTGGTACCGAAGACTCCCGACTGGAATTCCATCGCTCCACAGCCCAGCCCCAGGACCCAGTTGCCCACCCACTCCTGCCTCTGGGGTTGTCATGTCGGGGCAAACACCATCTGTGACCACTGACAACCCCCAGCCAGAGAGGCAGAGGGGCACCAGCTTCAGTGCCACCGAAGTTGGTGTCCTGGTGGAGCAAGTCCTGGGGCAGTATGATGCCCTCTTCGGAAGTTCCCGCGCCGACAAGGAAGGACGGACTCGGATCTGGACTGACATCGTGACTGCCATCAACGCGGAGGGGGTGGCAGTCCGGGACTTACAACATGTCAGGAAGCGCTGGGAGGACTTCAGGTCCAGGACCCTGAACAAGGCCCGGCGCCTCTTGAAGGCAGCGGATGCCAAGGGGCGCCGGGGCCACTTGTCGGAAGAACAGATGGGGCTCCTGGAACGCATATCCCCAGCGCTCCACGTCCAGGTCCTGGAGAAGCAGACCCGTCTGGAGTCGAGCGGTGAGTGTACATGCATCCTGATTGTGAGCAGTGCGTGTGGTGATTATTCGGTATTGTGCAGGTTGCACATCTGTTTGTATGGGGTCGAGTATGGGTGGGGGTGTACATGGCCGTGGGGCTGACACATGCGAGGGCTGTAATGTGTGAGACATGGATGGTGCTTGTGTGTGTAGGCTTGCATGGCAAATGCAGTTGTGTGTGCACACATGTTTGTATGTATGTGTATGTAAGTAGACATGTCCGTGATGTCACGCATGTATGTTGTATTGGGCTGCATGTATGAGCACTGTGTACATGTGCATGTGTGTGTATTTGACAAGGGTGCAACAGTGATGCAACATGGATGCATGTGACTGCGGTATGTGTAAGCCTGATTGGCAGATGTGACATGGATGCCCGTCTGAACAGTGCGACACTTGGCCGAGGTGTACACATGCATGCAAGTGTGGTGGTGTGTGTACATGTGTGGTGCACTTCCTGTGTTGCATGTGATGTCTGGGTCAACTTTGGCTGCTCATGCTGTTGTATGTGTATGGATGGTGGTGGCAGTTGCGATATGGCTGTGGTATGGCTCATGTGTGCGAGTTGCAATGACATGTGTGTTGGGGATTGTGATGACATGTCTGAGGTTTGCCAATGCCACTCATGTGCAACTGTCATGTGTGTATGTGTCCATTGTACAGTGCCCTGATGCCTGTGTTTTGTTTCTCCCTGTCTGCAGCGTCAACTGATGAAGAGGGCGGAGAAGGTGCTGTGGAGCACAGCGGCGGGGATCCGACCGCCAGCCGGAGACGCAAGGCCCGACTCCCCTCCCGTGTTGTCATCTCGTCGGGGAGTGAGGAGTCCGGTGCCGCGTCCCAGGCCGCAGCTGCCGGGGGGAGGTCCAAGAGGCGGAGGTTGGAGTTGGACTCCTCGGCAGCAGAAGGGGCAGCTGGGACCCCACAGGGCCCAACAGGGGAAGATGGCACGGAGTCATCCAGGTTGGTGGGGGGTCTGGTGGAGGAGGAGGCCGTGCAAGCACCAGAGACGGGGTCTGGAGGTGGGGATCCCACTGGTGCTAGTGGTGCAGTCCAGGACCAGGGACAGGAGGCAGCACAGGCCGCCGCGGAGGTGCCTGTGTGCAATCCTGTCCCCGATCCTGTCCCTGCATCATCTTGCACCAGCAGGGATGCCTACGTCCAGACCCGTTTCCAGGCAGGGGATGAGCTGACGTCAACTGGCCTTCCTCTGCCTGCGGACGTGGCTATCCAGGTCCGGGTTGAGCCTGTCCTGGCTGGTGTGGCGTTGCGTCAACGGGCCATGCGAGGTGACCTGCAGTCTTTTCATGGAGAGACTGCACGTCATCTCGAATGGCTCGTTGACCACGTCAGCCTGCTGGGACAGGTCACCCAGGCCGGATTCCTCCGTCTGATGGGGCTTGCTCCGACCCCCTCCTCAACTGGACCCCCTACGCGCCAGTCGTCCTCTGTGCCATCTCCCCACCCATCAGTCACCTGGGTGCCCTGTGGAGCTGCCTCTGACGGTGCGGCCAGGCTGGTGGAGGAGGCATCCCTGCCACAGTCGGGAGTCGGTGGTCCAGCAGGGGTGGCCACATCAACAAGTGCACCCCAGCCGGCGGAGGATGTGCAGGCAGCAGGAGGCAGTGCACGGGCAGAGGCAGAGCAGCAGCAGCAGCAACATGGTGGGAGCCATGAAGGCTCGGGGCTTTCGACATCGGAGGGGCAGGCATCGGCCGGAGGGCAGGGGGACCCAGGACAGAGAGTGTCTTCCGTGTGGCAGCGGTTGGGCCACGCCATAGGTGCGGAACGGCGGCGGGGGGAAGAGGCGCGGCTCACAATGGTCAGGGCGGAGAACTCCATGCGGAGGGCCCTGAGGCGGGCCGAGTGCCTCGAGGCAATCCGCAGGGGGTTGGAGGAGGACACAGCGTCGTCCCTGCGGACCCTCGGGGCCATGGAACTGGACCGCCTCCGGGACATCGAACAGGAGTTCGATGATGCCCTGGCCCGGGACACCACAGAGTGAGCCGCTGGACTTGCCCGCCGCCTTTGTATATAGTTCTTTAGTTTTAGGTTTCCTTTCTTTCGTATTATGATTTGGAGTCGACGGACACTGCTCCACTTTTTGTATATAGTTGATTTTTAGGTAGATTTTTTAGCAGGTTTCCTTTGTTTGGTTGGGCTCATGGACCCTTGTTATTTTTGTACATAGTTCTTTATTGCATGGAGATTTTTTTACATTTGACTTTGGACAAAATTTTTTTCTATTTGGATTTCAAGTTTCATTTTTTCATACGGACATGCAGCTTACTTTTTTCTCATTCACATTGTAGTTAGTTTTCTTTCTTTAGCATTCTTATTTATTTTCAATACAATTTTGTTTGCATACTTCACTGTGTGGTATCATCTCATTGGTTTCATGCATGTCATGTTGTGTGTTTTCCCATTCAATTGCAACCATTGTGTGTGACGGACATGGCTTCATTAGCTTCATGAACATTGGGGGTGTAACATGTGATTTCCATTTCCATGTGGGTGAATGGGTTACTTGGTAGGGCTTTTTGGCTGTGGAGGCTGACCATTACGCACATGATTGGGGATTGTGAGGACCTGGTGGGGGCTGCCCATGGTGGCAGGGCGGTGGGGGGTGGTGGGAGACATGATTGGGGGCCTGGTGGAGGATGCCCCTGGTGGCTGGGGGGTGGGGGTGGTGGGAGACATGAGTGGGGGCCTGGTGGAGGGTGCCCCTGCACTGCTGGGGGGTGGGGGTGCAGGGGGACATGAGTGGGGGCCTGGTGGAGGGTGACCCTGGATGCTGGGGGGTGGGGGTGGTGGGAGACATGAGTGGGGGCCTGGTGGAGGGTGCCCATGCACTGCTGGGGGGTGGGGGTGCAGGGGGACATGGGTGGGGGCCTGGTGGAGGCTGCCCCTGGTGGCTGGGGGGTGGGGGTGGTGGGAGACATGAGTGGGGGCCTGGTGGAGGGTGCCCCTGCACTGCTGGGGGGTGGGGGTGCAGGGGGACATGAGTGGGGGCCTGGTGGAGAGTGACCCTGGATGCTGGGGGGTGGGGGTGGTGGGAGACATGATTGGGGGCCTGGTGGAGGGTGCCCCTGCACTGCTTGGGGGTGGGGTGGTGGGAGACATGTGTGGGGGCCTGGTGGAGGGTGCCCCTGCACTGCTTGGGGGTGGGGTGGTGGGAGACATGAGTGGGGGCCTGGTGGAGGGTGCCCCTGCACTGCTGAGGGGTGGGGGTGCAGGGGGACATGAGTGGGGGCCTGGTGGGGGCTGCCCATGGTGGCTGGGGGGTGGGGGTGGTGGGAGACATTAGTGGGGGCCTGGTGGAGGATGCCCCTGGTGGCTGGGGGGTGGGGGTGGTGGGAAACATGAGTGGGGGTCTGGTGGAGGGTGCCCCTGGTGGCTGGGGGGTGGGGGTGGTGGGAGACATGAGTGGGGGCCTGGTGGAGGGTGCCCCTGGTGGCTGGGGGGTGGGGGTGCAGGGGGACATGAGTGGGGGCCTGGTGGGGGCTGCCCATGGTGGCTGGGGGGTGGGGGTGGTGGGAGACATTAGTGGGGGCCTGGTGGAGGATGCCCCTGGTGGCTGGGGGGTGGGGGTGGTGGGAGACATGAGTGGGGGCCTGGTGGAGGGTGCCCCTGGGGGGTGGGGGTGGTGGGAGACATGAGTGGGGGCCTGGTGGAGGGTGCCCATGCACTGCTGGGGGGTGGTGGTGCAGGGGGACATGGGTGGGGGCCTGGTAGAGGCTGCCCCTGGTGGCTGGGGGGTGGGGGTGGTGGGAGACATGGGTGGGGGCCTGGTGGAGGGTGCCCCTGGTGGCTGGGGGGTGGGGGTGGTGGGAGACATTAGTGGGGGCCTGGTGGAGGATGCCCCTGGTGGCTGGGGGGTGGGGGTGGTGGGAGACATGAGTGGGGGTCTGGTGGAGGGTGCCCCTGGTGGCTGGGGGGTGGGGGTGGTGGGAGACATGAGTGGGGGCCTGGTGGAGGGTGCCCCTGGTGGCTGGGGGGTGGGGGTGGTGGGAGACATGAGTGGGGGCCTGGTGGAGGGTGCCCATGCACTGCTGGGGGGTGGGGGTGCAGGGGGACATGGGTGGGGGCCGGGTGGAGGCTGCCCCTGGTGGCTGGGGGGTGGGGGTGGTGGGAGACATGAGTGGGGGCCTGGTGGAGGGTGCCCCTGCACTGCTGGGGGGTGGGGGTGCAGGGGGACATGAGTGGGGGCCTGGTGGAGGGTGACCCTGGATGCTGGGGGGTGGGGGTGGGGGTGGTGGGAGACATGATTGGGGGCCTGGTGGAGGGTGCCCCTGCACTGCTTGGGGGTGGGGTGGTGGGAGACATGTATGGGGGCCTGGTGGAGGGTGCCCCTGCACTGCTTGGGGGTGGGGTGGTGGGAGACATGAGTGGGGGCCTGGTGGAGAGTGCCCCTGCACTGCTGGGGGGTGGGGGTGCAGGGGGACATGAGTGGGGGCCTGGTGGGGGCTGCCCATGGTGGCTGGGGGGTGGGGGTGGTGGGAGACATTAGTGGGGGCCTGGTGGAGGATGCCCCTGGTGGCTGGGGGGTGGGGGTGGTGGGAGACATGAGTGGGGGTCTGGTGGAGGGTGCCCCTGGTGGCTGGGGGGTGGGGGTGGTGGGAGACATGAGTGGGGGCCTGGTGGAGGGTGCCCCTGGTGGCTGGGGGGTGGGGGTGCAGGGGGACATGAGTGGGGGCCTGGTGGGGGCTGCCCATGGTGGCTGGGGGGTGGGGGTGGTGGGAGACATTAGTGGGGGCCTGGTAGAGGCTGCCCCTGGTGGCTGGGGGGTGGGGGTGGTGGGAGACATGGGTGGGGGCCTGGTGGAGGGTGCCCCTGGTGGCTGGGGGGTGGGGGTGGTGGGAGACATTAGTGGGGGCCTGGTGGAGGATGCCCCTGGTGGCTGGGGGGTGGGGGTGGTGGGAGACATGAGTGGGGGTCTGGTGGAGGGTGCCCCTGGTGGCTGGGGGTGGTGGGAGACATGAGTGGGGGCCTGGTGGAGGGTGCCCCTGGTGGCTGGGGGGTGGGGGTGGTGGGAGACATGAGTGGGGGCCTGGTGGAGGGTGCCCATGCACTGCTGGGGGGGGGGTGGTTCAGGGGGACATGGGTGGGGGCCTGGTAGAGGCTGCCCCTGGTGGCTGGGGGGTGGGGGTGGTGGGAGACATGGGTGGGGGCCTGGTGGAGGGTGCCCCTGGTGGCTGGGGGGTGGGGGTGGTGGGAGACATTAGTGGGGGCCTGGTGGAGGATGCCCCTGGTGGCTGGGGGGTGGGGGTGGTGGGAGACATGAGTGGGGGTCTGGTGGAGGGTGCCCCTGGTGGCTGGGGGGTGTGGGTGGTGGGAGACATGAGTGGGGGCCTGGTGGAGGGTGCCCCTGGTGGCTGGGGGGTGGGGGTGGTGGGAGACATGAGTGGGGGCCTGGTGGAGGCTGCCCCTGCACTGCTGGGGGTGGGGGTGGTGGGAGACATGCATTGTTGATCAGTAGTGCAAGGTGACATGTGGGTTGGCTGGGGGGCATGCCCATGGTGGATGGGCTGCCTGCGGGACATGAGCAGGGGTGCAGGGTAGTCCCCCGTGGTGTGGGCTGCCTGCAGGGGCCGTGGAGGTTGTGGAGCATACACCTGGGAGGACCCACACGGCCAATTCACGTGTAGTACTCCCCAGAACCCCTGAAATACACATACCCTGCAGAAATCGCGTGTGGAACTTCCCGCGCACCCCTGGAATACACATACCCTGCTGAAATCGCGTGTGGAACTTCCCGCGCACCCCTGAAATACACATCCCTTGCTCGCACTGGGCCAATCGCGTGTGGAACTTCCCGCACACCCCTGGAATCCACGTACCCTGCTTGCACGGGGCCAATCACGTGAGAGACTTCACGCGAACCCCTGAAATACACGTAGCCCGCTCCCCCGGCCCGATCACGTGAGAAAGTTCACGCGAACCCCTGTAATACACGTAGCCCGCTCCCCCAGGCCCGATCGCGTGAGAAAGTTCACGCGAACCCCTGTAATACACGTAGCCCGCTCCCCCAGGCCCGATCGCTTGTGGAACTTCCCGCGCACCCCTGAAATACACATCCCTTGCTCGCACTGGGCCAATCGCATGTGGAACTTCCCGCGCACCCCTGGAATACACGTACCCTGCTTGCACGGGGCCAATCACGTGAGAGACTTCACGCGAACCCCTGAAATACACGTAGCCCGCTCCCCCGGCCCGATCGCGTGAGAAAGTTCACGCGAACCCCTGTAATACACGTAGCCCGCTCCCCCAGGCCCGATCGCGTGAGTAAGTTCACGCGAACCCCTGTAATACACGTAGCCCGCTCCCCCAGGCCCGATCGCGTGTGGAACTTCCCGCGCACCCCTGAAATACACATCCCTTGCTCGCACTGGGCCAATCGCGTGTGGAACTTCCCGCGCACCCCTGGAATACACGTACCCTGCTTGCACGGGGCCAATCACGTGAGAGACTTCACGCGAACCCCTGAAATACACGTAGCCCGCTCCCCCGGCCCGATCGCGTGAGAAAGTTCACGCGAACCCCTGTAATACACGTAGCCCGCTCCCCCAGGCCCGATCGCGTGAGAAACTTCACGCGAACCCCTGAAATACACGTAGCCCGCTCCCCCAGGCCCGATCGCGTGAGAAACTTCACGCAACCCCCTGAAATACACGTAGCCCGCTCCCCCAGGCCCGATCACGTGAGAAAGTTCACGCGAACCCCTGTAATACACGTAGCCCGCTCCCCCTGGCCCGATCGCGTGTGGAACTTCCCGCGCACCCCTGAAATACACATACCTTGCTCGCACTGGGCCAATCGCGTGTGGAACTTCCCGCGCACCCCTGAAATACACGTTCCCCGCTTGGCGTTTGCTGTTTGCCAGCCCGGTGAACTTGTCCAGGGTTAGCGCAGCCCTTTGCGATGATTTAGCGATTTTGATGGCTTTTCCTTGCGCGAGGGCGTTCTTGGGGGCGTAACTGGCGCTGCTGCAGGGTCGCTGCGATTCTCTGCGCCACGGCTGGTTTGGGAGCCTAAAATCCATGAATACGCTGTGCGCGGAAATCGGTTTTAGCGCACGTGCCTGGCGCAGTCAATCGCACGCGGACACTCTGCGCCAGCCGCTTGCGACACTTTTCTGCGAAATTCTATGAATTACCCTCTTTGTCTCAGTGAATCTATCGCAAAAGAAAGACAACAGTAGAATTCACAATGAGCCGCCGTCTAGCACGCATAATTTATGTTTTTTTATATATATATATCTATATGGGCGCTTACCTGCGATCTAGTGTCCGGCTTCCTCACCGCGGTATACGCGTATCGATTAGCCCGAAGGGAAAACTGGAAGTGCACCTTTTATTTCAATGATTTTCGTGAAGCATCCAAAATTAGACACTAAATAGGGACAACTGCACCCTTAGCGAGGCAAACATATAAAAATGGGACATATAGATGTCAAAAAAGCCCAATGTGCTTCATTTTTACAGATTGGGTCTTGCATTAATGACAAAAATTCAAATATTTTGAAAAAAGAATAATTTCATGGAAACCTATTTTGGTATAGGCAGTCTATTAATATATTATTTAGAATGCATGAAATACCAAAGGCCAATAGACAAGGGGAATCCAGTATATATTCTGAATGATGTTACTGAGACCCTCAGAAATGTGTTCATTTAGTATAATAATTCCATTCTTCTTGTTGGTTAAGGCCTTTTGTGAAACTCTGTGTATGATAGAGCCACCATTGTTCTTTTTGTGACAAGCGATTAGCTGTGTTAAAGGCATCCGTTCCATTGACCTTTTCCAAAACCCACCATTTGAAGTCATCTTGGCTATGGTTGTGTTCCAGAAAATGGGTAACCAATGGAGCATTCAATTGTCTAGTTCTAATTTTAGATTTGTGTTCACTTACGCATAATTTCACAACCCGCGAGGACTTACCAATATATGCTTTATTACACAGGCATATTATCACGTATATAACATTGGCACTGAGGCAAGTGGTATGATTCCTCAGGGTCCAATTTCTCTCATGTATAATGCTATTAGTAGTGGATGAAGTACATGCACAGTTGCAACCACTACCGCAAGCGTAATGCCCTAATACTGGTGGCATTCCCCGGCTCGATGTTATCTTTGTCTGCTTTTCTTGTGCATAATTTCTGAATGCTTTAGAGACCCAGTCTTTTATATTCATACCTTTTTTTAAAGCATAAATTGGTTTTGGTAAAGGCAGAATATTCAACTGGAGTAGGTGCCAATGTTTAGCTATGATTTTTTTTATTCTATTTTGCTGTGTGTTATATGTAAGGGCACAGACCAATTGATCTTCTCTCAATTTTCTAGCAGCAGGCACGCTGAACATCCAGGTGCTGTTGAGATCGCCTTGACACTAGCTTCCCACCAATTAGCATATCAATCCATCATCACCTCAATGGTCCAGTGTCAATTAGGGCTTTGAAGCTCGTCCTTGAGAGAAAATCAGGGAGTGAAAGCATGGACTGCCCTTGTGCGTAGGTGTGAGCACCTCATTCGTCCATCTTCATCCTTCACATGACAAGAGACCATGGAATCGCTCTTCTGGTGCATTTTAAAATACTAATTCTAATAGACCTCTGACGTCTTTTGTTTTTGTCCATGCCTTCAGAACAGGAGTTCTGTTCTTTCAAACGATTTGTATCCAATGTCAGTTTGCTCCAGTTTGATAAGCCCTTGGGCCTCATTATGAGGTTTGCGGTAAGGGGTTAATGGCGCCGGTAAAGGTGCCAGAGCCTTTAACCCCTTACCGCCCCATTATGAGGTCTGCTCACGGGAACCGCTAAGAACGCCTGGTTTTACCAGACATCCTTAGTGGGTTCCGTGAGCAGACCAGGATGCTAACAACGGGCCTGTTATTAATGGGCCGTTGTTAACATCATCCCCATTCCCATTGAGCCATAGGGGGGCTGAAATGGGAATGGGGATGTACCGTGTCTGGGTTCCCTGAATGGGGAAGTACCAGGCCCTCTAAGGTTGGAATGGCCTGGTATTTCCCCATTCAGGGAACCCGGACCCGGTACCCGGAATGAAGGTAACCATGCCGCAAAAAGCGGCATAGTTACCTCCATCCTCGTAATGAGGCCCCTTGGCTTCTTAGCACATCCAACTCTGTCTGCTGAGATTCATTTTGTAATGCAATTGTTTTTAACTGTGACACACTTGAAATGAGGCCTTCTCCTTACTGTTCAGCACTGCTATAATGCATAGTGGAAACATCCATCCTTTACTTGATCGTCTGCATATATGCATATATTGGCGCTTGCTGCAATCTGTTCACTATAAGGCATAAGGCTAGCTTCATGATTACTTTACTGCTTGCGTTTTTCTTGCATCTGTACACGTGTAAAATAGCTTGATATCTTCATCATTTCTGCGGCATAAGCTTCTTCATCTTGAGCCCAAGATGTCACTTATCCTCGGTACTTTCTCGATGCCTTATAGAATATCTGCATTCTCTGGTTTCTGCATCTCTTCTCTACACGTCAGCTCGACTCTGTGTGATGTCACCATTCATCTTTGCCGTTTATCTGCTCTGCTTCTTCAGGAATCCCATTTAAACAACTGTCATACTTTCTCGTGTGCAGGTATGGCCTTCTTAATGGGATCCTTGTCTCCCAGATTGTCTTAGGTATTGGTAGTCTCACTGGTGCTGCACAGAGTCCATATTCTGTTCTTTGTCTATTCAATTTCTCTGTGTATGTCTCATACTCTTGTTTCCACTCCATAGGCAACATAGGCGATATAGGTGAAGTGGTTGAGGTAGGGGTACTTGGCTCCTTGTCTAGAAGGGGGTCTGCTGGGTGGTGTGAGGACCTGTGGGGTTGCCTGGGGTGCTGTTGGAGGTCAAGTGGATTGGTGGGTGGTGTCTGGGATTGGAGGAGCCTCGGGGTATTTGGCAGCTGTTTCGGTGCGTAGCGAGTAGGGTGGAGGGTTAGCAGGGGTGCAGCCGTTACTAACGTGGGCCCTTGTGCAGATTGGCTCGGGTGCTGTTGTTACTTACAGGGGAGCTTGCGTATGTTCGCAGGGGTGCAGCATCTCACAGATTGGCTGGGGTACTGCCGTTACTTACGGGGGAGCTCATGCAGGTTCACAGGGGTGCATCCATTACTTGTGAGTGGCATCACACTGATTGGCTCGGGTGCTGTTGTTACTTACAGGGGAGCTCACGCAGATTAGCAGGGATGCAGCCATTACTTGCGTGGGGCATCTCGCAGATTGGCTGGGGTGCTGCCGTTACTTATGGGGGATCACGCGCAGGTTCTCAGGGGTGCAGCCGTTATGTACGGGGGTCTTCACAGAGATTCGCAGGGGTGCTGGGTGTTGGGTCAATGGTAGACACAGAGGTTTGCTGAATGGTTGGGCTGTGGCTACATTTTTGGTTTGCGTGGGGGCGTGTCGTGGGTGTTCCTTGCGCAGTTCAGTTTTCTTTGCAAGTTGAGTTGGAATGCACGTTTCAATCCATGAATATGTGAAGCATGCATTGGAAACTTTGTTCATATGTCCAGGCAGAGTAGTTCTCCATGTGCATGCTTTGTGGGATCAATGCAGACCTTTCCATGAATCGGGCCCCGAGTGCGCAGATTCTGGTGGAAAGCATTTCTGAAAATACTTCTTTCTACACTCCCCCATTGGGGATTTGTCAACCAACAGAAGCCTATTTGCCAGGGGGTGCATGCATTGTTTACGCCTCTGGCTTCCAATTGGGCTCAGCATTGTCACAAGCTTTAGCCCTGCCACATTGGGGATTGCAAGGGTGTTCCGTGCCTGGTTTTGACTGGGATGGCAAAGGATTCTCACCCACGGAGTGCATGCTATGTTTAGGCCTCTGGCATTCACTTTGGCCCAACATAGTCTCAAGCTTTACCCTTGCCACATTGGGGATTGTGAGGGTGCTGGGTGCCTGCTTTTGACTGGGATGGCAAAGGACTCTCACCCAGGGAGTGCATGCTATGTTTAAGACTACAGCTTTCACTTTGGCCCAACATAGTCTCAAGCTTTACCCTTGCCACATTGGGTATTTTGAGGATGCTGGGTACCTGCTTTTGACTGGGATGGCAAAGGATTCTCACCCAGGGAGTGCATGCTATGTTTAAGACTCCAGCTTTCACTTTGGCCCCACATAGTCCCAAGCTTTACCCTTGCCACATTGGGGATTGTGAGGATGCTGGGTTCCTGATTTTGATTGGGGTGCAGAGTACTCTCACCCAGAGAGTGCATTCTATGTTTAGGACTCCGGCTTTCACTTTGGCCCCACATAGCCCGAAGCTTTACCCTGCCACATTTGGGATTGTGAAGATGCTGGGTGCCTGATTTTGACTGGGGTGCAAGGGAATCTCACCCAGGGAGTGCATGATATGTTTAGGCCTCCGGCTTTTATTTTGGCCCAACCTAGTCCCAAGCTTTACCCTGCCACATTTGGGATTGTGAAGATGCTGGGTGCCTGATTTTGACTGGGGTGCAAAGGACTCTCACCCAGAGAGTGCATTCTATGTTTAGGTCTCCGGCTTTCACTTTGGCCCCACATAGTCCCAAGCTTTACCCTTGCCACATTTGGGATTGTGAAGGTGATGGGTGCCTGATTTTGACTGGGGTGCAAAGGACTCTCACCCAGAGAGTGCACTCTATGTTTAGGACTCCAGCTTTCACTTTGGCCCCACATAGTCTCAAGTCAAAAAGATGTGCTTATCAAAACATTCTAAACACATTCAGCACAAGTGTAACTAAACAAAAGCTGAATGTCTATTAGTATTTATCCACAAACCATCCTACAAACTCTGATGCTCTGAAGTAATCAGTAAGTCATCCCCAAATCATCAAGAACAAACATGTTTTGTGGCGATGTTCTTAAAGTTATCAGCAGGTCATCCCAGAATCATCCCCAAATCATCAGGGACAAACCTGCAATCTCTTGAAGTAATTAGAAAGTCATCCTAAAATCATCAGGAACAAAGAGTTTTCTAAAATCGGGATGATGCTGGCATCATCAGCAAGTCATCCTAAGCTCATCCCCAAATCATCAGCCACCATTCTGAGACATTTGCCGATGTCTTTAACAGCCTGATGACTTCTGATGATGTGGGAATGACTTCTAATGTAGTTCGATGATCATCGGATGACACCAGGATGATCTCTAAATTCATCCTTTTAGACTAGGGCCTCGCTCCAACTACCTTCACTTTATTAGCATACGATGTGATGTTCAGTTATCCAATATTTAGACGGCGTTTATGTAGTGGTCTTATGGTGCCTGGCCTTGTCTGGGATGGCCAGAGAGGCATATGTGTAACCTGCCTTCCCTTCACGCTGCCTGCATCGAAACAAAACAATTTCAAAGCTGCAGTGCAGTCTTCAAATCCGCGCACTGCAGATTTAAAAGAATAATTTCTCTTTCAAACCCATTTGTTGGTATCTGGCAAGTGTAACAGCACGCCAGCGCTTTAAATAGACACTGCTGCCCACAGAACATGTGGCGGGGCTCTAGTTCATCATCTGCAGGGATACGATTGAGCTTTGTATTGGATAAACAGCACAAACAACAGAGAGGGCTGCTTTCCCACTCCCATGAGCCCAAGATGCTGAAATTCACAAGATGAAAGTCAAACACAAATACATTTTGTTGAGGTGAAACTTCCCTGGCTATTTATTGTGCCATATTTACATTATTATGCGTGTCAGAAAAAGAGTAATACTGTGATGTCATGTGATTCCATGTAGAGTGTTTAGATTCACTGTGTGTTCTAAGGTTAGTCAGTTGGAGCCTGCCTCTTGAAGGGGCACCTGCTGTCCTTGAATGATCTATCTAATAAAGGACTTTAATATATTTATCACTGCCTGGACCCAGTCTTAACATTGGCGACGAGGACTTGGACCTCATTTTGCCTGGGGCCACCTGATGTTCTCTGGTCTCTGGTCTTTTACGCACCGACAGCTTTCAGGATCTCCGCCTCCGAGAGGGACAGCAGGCGAGAGGCGGGCAGGAGGTGGAGCTGAAGCCCTGCATTCAGGCAAGTGGGGAAGGCTCCTTGCCCTGTATTCAGGCAAGTTGGGAGAAAGCTCCTTATGAGCGTCGGCGCAGCGGCTGCTGCTTGGGAAGTCCTGCACTAGCCCCGAGGCAAGGAGGGGCGTTGCGCTGATCCAGCGCGAGCCGCAGCGCGGCACTCAGGAAAGCTTGGAAAAGCCTCACATGAGCGCTGGTGCAGCGGCTGCTGCTTTGGGAGTCCTGCGCGAGCCCCGAGTTGAGGAGGGGCGTTGCGCTGATCCAGCGCGACCCGAAGCTCGAGCCGCAGCGCGGAACAGGGAGCGAGCGCTCGCTGCTCGCATGTCCTTGTTAGCCACGCCCACCTCATGACGTGCTGGCCTCCAGAAGCCCCGGTCCTCCCATTGTGACATCATGTCTCCTAGCAACGCCTTCGACAAGCCCGGCAGCAGAGAATATAACGCGTAATTGATTTGTAGCGGAGACCTCCAATAGAGTGCTAATGGTGGACTGCAATTCCTGCAATTTATAAAAAAAAAAAAAAAGAAAAAAAACATTTTTTTCCTTTTTCCCTTAAGAAAGAAAAAAAAGGATAAGATTTTTTTTTTTTAAATTTATCCTCTTACTTTATGCCGCAGTTTCCTTGGACCAATTGTGTGCTGTGTATGCACCACTAAAAAAAAAAAAAAAAAAAAAAAAAAAAAGGATCCATATTAAGAATATCGTCCTGTTTGAGTATAAACCATGGCCGCCTCCATTCCACCTCCCCTGCCCTTTCTGAGCGAACCAGGCCGAGCTCCGATTACATGGGACAGGTGGAGGGACATGTTTGAGAACTACCTGGTGGCGATGGGCGGGGAGAGATTTCCTCCTGCGCGCAAGAGGGCCTTACTCCTACACAACCTTGGCATAGAAGGACGCAGAATTTTTGATGGACTTTCAAGGCAACATGCCCCAGAGGCAGGTGACATGGATGAATATATGTTTGCCCTTAACCAACTTCGGGACCACTTCGAACCGAAAAAGAATGTCAGTTTTGAGAGACACAAATTTTTCCAGAGGGCCCAAGAGAAGTCGGAGTCTGTGGAGTCCTATATTGCTTGCTTCAGATCCCTGAGTTACACCTGCGAGTTTGAACATTTGACTGATTGCCTAATCAGAGACCAGCTGGTTAGATGCCCTAATAATGTGAGAGTCCAGGAAAAACTTCTTGCAAAAGATTTGAAATTGGATGAGGCAGTAGAATTAGCAAGAAGCATCGAGCAGACTTCAGAGTATGTCAAAGAACTTAGGATTGACAAATACAATCCTTCATCGTCTTCGGTTTGTTTCATTAATCAAAAGAAAAAAATTGGCTTTTCCACAGTCAAGAGAGGAGGAGGAAAAGCAAGAAATGTATGTTCTCGTTGCGGCAGTTCAAGACATGGTATGAACTATCCTTCCTGCCCTGCAAAATATGCGGAATGTTTCAAGTGCAAGAATAAAGGGCATTTTGCCAATGTCTGCAAGGGTAATGCTGTCAATAGTATAGAGTTCAGGCCAGTGAACAATAATGAAGACGGTATCGGAAGGGGGTACAACATCCAAGAAGTGTCCGGCACTCAAGAATTTACCCCAAGACACATATTCGAGATTTCAGAGATGTCTGTGATGACCAAAGGTCCCGTGGACATGTTTCAAGTGGATGGAATTGAGCTCAAAATGAAAGTTGATACCTGTTCCCCTTGGACCATTATATCCCAAGACACATTATTGGCCCTCATTACGACCCTGGCGCTAAGGGGTCTGCGCCAGCGTTAGCTGCGCCGACCCCTTACCGCCAACTACGAGTTCCCGGAGCGCCATGGTCATTTTTCCGCCCGCTTTTTGCGGGCGGAAAAATCCATGGCGCTCTGGGACCTTGGTGTTAATTACGCCACCGTATTTTACGGTGGCGTAATTAACTCCTTCCCCACTCCCATTATACCCTATGGGGCCGAAATGGGAATGGGGAAGGGTAAATGGGTCAATGGGGACTTACCGCCCCGCCGACCTCGGAATGGGGCGGTAAGTCCGCCATCCGCCATGGCGTAAAGGGACTTTGCGCCATGGCCGGAAAGTCCGTCGATGGCGGAAAAAATCCGCCAGGGTCGTAATGAGGGCCATTGACAAATATTCTGGGGAAGAGCAGTACCAATATACGGCCTACCAGTGTCAGGGTGTGTGGATATGCAGACTCGGACATAAATATCCTGGGTGAATTTATTGCAGAAATAACATACAAGGAAAGAATGTGCCAAGCCACGGTCCTTGTGGCGGAAAAAGGGACCTCTCTGTTAGGCTAGGAGGTGCAGAGGAAGCTGGGTTTAAGAGTACAGGCCAGTGCACCAGATCCTGTCACCATTGCCGAATTGGGGGACTCTTGGACCAAGGAATTTCCACAGGTGTTTTCTGAAAGTCTGGGAAGGCTTAAAGAGTTTGAACATCACATCAGACTTAAGAACAATGCCCAACCAGTGGTACACAAGGTACGCCAAGTACCATTGAAGATGAGGGCACAACTTAAAGAGGAGCTAAATAGCTTGGTTGACAAAGGGGTGATTGAACCAGTTGTAGCTACTGAATGGTTGTCTCCAGTTGTTCTGGTTACTAAGGCCAATGGTAAAATGAGATTGTGTGCCGACCTACGTAGCCTCAATCAGAACATAGTGGTGGAGAGACACCCATTACCGAATATCTCAGAAGTTTTGTCCACACTAGGAGAACCTAAGTTATTTTCCATAATCGATCTCTCTGCTGCCTATCATCAGGTTCCGTTGTCTAAAGAGTGCCAACACTTGACTGCATTCATCACTACTGAGGGTGTTTTCAAGTATAACAGGATGCCCTTTGGTTTGGCCTCTGCGGCATGGAAACGGTACTGAAAGGCATTGAAAAAGTAACAGTATTTCAAGATGACATTCTGATATTTGCAAACGATGGTCCTGAACATGATAAGATACTTAGGTCAGTGTTAGTCAGACTCAGAGATGCGGGTCTGACTGTGCAGAGGGAGAAATGCAAAATTGCTGTTACGGAAGTGGATTACTTGGGGCATAAAATCTCCTGCAATGGTATTGCTCCCAGGAAGTCTCTAGTGGATAGCTTTGTGAGTGCTCCCCAACCTCTTGACAAGGAGCAACTACGCTCGTTCATGGGATTGGCGGAGTACTATCACAAGTTTGTTGATGGCTTCTCTGCAATGTCGTCTCCTTTGAGAGATCTATTGAAAAAGGGCACCAAATATGTGTGGTCGGAAGAATGTCAAAATGCCTTTAGTAAGATTAAAGATAGCATTGTGAAGGCACCTTCATTAGGAGGGTTTGTTTCTGGCAGACGAACTGTGCTGGCTGTAGATGCAAGCACGTTAGGGCTGGGTGCCGCTCTTTTTCAATATGATGGCAACATCGAACACGTTATAGCTTTTGCCTCCCGACCTCTGAGGGGGGCGGAGAGCAATTATTCTGTGGTGGAGAGAGAGGCCCTAGCTGTATCATGGGCTGTTGCTCATTTTAAATTTTTTCTATGGGGTCAGTCGTTTGTTGTGAAGACAGATCATTAGTTAGTTTAGTTATTGGGCAGTGCAGAATGGTCTAAAGGTTCACCAAGGATATCTCGTTGGATGATTGACTTGCTAGCATATGACTTTAGAATGGTGTATATACCTGGGGGAGAAAATGTGATTGCTGATTGTCTTTCTAGACTGCCTGCACAGAATGAGAGTTTCAAGGATGTGAGTGCAGAGGGTAATGTGGGTATTTGTGCATTAGTACACAATGCCATAAGCAAAGAGGAGTGGCAATCTGCTGATGATAAGGATGAAGCCTTGGGGCAAGTCAAATTGTGGACCAAAACAGGTTGGCCCAGAAAAGATCTCATTGAAAAGAAATATGATGTTTATTACTCTATTAAAGAGGAGTTGAGCATGTCAGAGGATGGGTGTCAACTCAGAAAAGGAATGAAGATAGTACCTCCATGTGACATCAGGCCCAAATTAGTGGACATAGCTCACCAAGGCCATCTAGGCATGGGGGGTACCAAAAGGCATATCAGGCAATTCTTTTGGTGGCCAGGAATTGACTGTCAGGTAGAGAAGTGTGTGAGGAGCTATAAAGAATGTGTAAGGAGTGACAAGAGTAAGATTATTAAGGAAGCTCCCTTAAGACCTGTTAGTGTTCCAAGAGAGCCATGGAAGAAATTAGCAGTGGATTTAATGGGGCCCATACAGGAACTAGGAGAGGATTTTAAATACCTTATTGTCATGGTGGATTATCACTCGAAATGGGTTGAGTGGAAAGCCATTAGAGAAGCAACCACTTCAGAAATGATAACATTTTTTGAGGAAGTTTTTTACAGGGAGGGATTCCCCTCAGAACTTGTTTCAGATAATGGGGTACAATTCTGTTCGGATAGGATGGTGGAGTTTCTTAAGAGGTTTGGTATCAAACACTACAGGACAGCACTGTACCAGCCTAGAGCGAATGGTCTTGTTGAGAGGGCAAATAGATTCCTAAAGGGAGGATTGCAGTTAGCTATGGCTTCAGGTTTAAGGTGGCAGACAGTTCTCAGGGAGATGGTCTGGAACTATTGTGTGACTCCACACACGGTTACCGGCATTTCACCTTTCATGTCCCTCAAAGGCAGACAACCAGGGACAAAGTTGTGTCCGGGCTGGTTGGATTTAGCGAGGAGTGTACATGTCAACAGGGAAAGGATCATGGATCTCATTGGAGAGGCTCAAGATGAGTACAAAGAGAGGTTCGACACAAAAAGGGGTGCCAAGGTGATGCAATGGTCAGTGGGGGACTGGGTTTATGTTAAGAATCCCAGGGCTTCTCCCAAATGTATTGCGAGCAAGTTCATTGGACCCAAGAAAATTGCTGTGATCAGGGGAAATGTTGTCATCATGGAGGGTGGAGAATGTTGGTCGATGGCCAAACTGGTTAAGTGCAATATGGTGGACAGTGAGATTGGTGAGGGAACCAGAGAAGAGCAAATTTAATTTGGGAATGGAGAGGAAGAACATATGTTTGAACCAAATGTGAGTACAGCCTCCAGTAATAACAGCAGCTTGGAGGCGAACAGGGTCAGGAACAAACCGGTCAGGTTGAATGATTATTACCTGGGTTAAATCTGCCACAAAATGAAGGAAGGAGATGTGTTGAGGTGAAACTTCTCTGGCAATTTATTGTGCCATATTTACATTATTATGCGTGTCAGAAAAAGAGTAATACTGTGATGTCATGTGATTCCATGTAGAGTGTTTAGATTCACTGTGTGTTCTAAGGTTAGTCAGTTGGAGCCTGCCTCTTGAAGGGGCACCTGCTGTCCTTGAATGATCTATCTAATAAAGGACTTTAATATATTTATCTCTGCCTGGACCCAGTCTTAACACATTTCTTTTTTTTCTACACCCATTTCGAGAACTTTAAAACGTATTTACCCTCCGAGAAAGGGACCGTTTTAAGACATCGCCATGGTAATAGCCGCCATTTTGAAACACCTTCTTGCAAATGGAGGTGTGGGAGGCTGCGTTGGGAAATCGCGATTCATTAAACTGCCAGTTTAACGGGGCATTGGCGTTCTTTTTTAATTAGCCTTGAATCCTTTTCAGGTATCTGCTTATGCAATCTACTGACGAGGGTTACTCAGCGGAAATATGGGAAGATAAAAATGGAAATATCAATAGCTAATTAACTAGGCTGGCAACAAGCACATCTAAATGACTGGTGCCGGGAACACAAAATCCCATGGAAAGCGGATACATAGAAAGGAGCAGCAATTCACGTATTGTCTATTTTCTTATAAATATGAATCACTGGGTACACTTTTGAATTACAAGTAAAGGTTTAGGGAAAAAAGATATTTATTTAAGTAGAAATGATTGCTATAAAATAGGGAGTATTTGTCGAGTCAAAAGGAGCTGGGACTTTTAGATACATTTATACAATAAGTCCTCTGAAATGTCAGTATAACTGCAATAGGAAAACAGGTTGGGGTATAAACAATTGGGAATTTTAAAACGGAAATAAATAGTAATTTATGGCGATTCACAAAGCGATTTTTTTGTTTCCTCATCGGTTTGCAGATTGAAAAGTCATGTAAATTGCACACGTGCAATCTCCAAGTACGTCAACGTGTTATGGGTGACTCGGGGGTGCTGGAGAGTTCTGGGGGCAACAGATGTGATAGGTGGTTAGTAGGGGAGTATGATGTGATATGATATGATATTTTATTTATATCGCCCCCATACACAAGTGTTTCAGGGCGCGACGAGGCAAGGGAGGGGAACAAGGGAGGACAAAACAGCGATCTTACTAGGCCCAGTGACATAGAGAACGTGCAAGAGCAGGGGAAAGGGAAGGGGGAAAGTGCAAGGGGCAGGGCAGGGAGCGGAAAGTGCTGACACATGAGCTAAGCAACAACAGGTAGTGCGGCCAGTTGGTGGCACAAGTGCAATAATAAGGGGCAGACAAAACGGTGTCTGATAAGTTCAGGATGGGAGCTGTAGGGTTGCAGATACAGACCCAAGTGCAAGGGTTGCCAGGTGGCAGTACAGGTATGTGGCTGGGTGGGCAGGGACCTGGGGCCAAGATCAGGGGGTAGCCAGGCGCTCATCAGAGTGAGACTGTTGGGATGGAAAATGTGCGGTAGTGGGCTCAGAGGAGGGAGTTAGATGGGCAATTTATAATAGTTGAGGTTTAAAGAAAAAACTTGTACATTCATTTCTATGCTTCAGAAACATAAATTTGAGGGTGAAGCGGGAAAGCTCGCATTTTTATGTAGCACAATCACTTGGTCAAATCTGTCCCCCTCGTCCATTAAGCAAGGCATACGCGGTGCGGCCACCCGCTCTCCCAATTAGCAGAAAATAAATATAATTATTCAAGGAATACATTTCCACATCTTGGGAAACTGACCGCTATCAGTTCCAAAATAATTGACATATCAATGAATTTATCTAATAATTGATTGCTAGATTTCCAAAGCACTCTTTAAGGCTTGCCATGCCTCTTTCAATTGATAAAAGGTGCACCTATTTCCCGACTTAATTACGCATATCTTATTGACTTCGGAAGGGTGACTGTCTAAGTGGACCTGGTGGGTTTCGAACCCGTGCCTCAAGGTTGCACACAGTTCTCGGCCAAGCATGAATTATTCAGTTGCCCTATTGTGAAGGATGTGGGAATTCTGCCATAGCTTCACTGCAGAAGCGGGCGGTGCCTGCAGTGATTCCTTATGGAAATTCAGGATGAACATACCCGAGCTTAGCACTTAAGGCGCTACGAAGAACAGAATATAGGGGTACAGTGAAGCATAAATGCTTCGATACTGGTAGAGGAAAATGGTGGGCCACGCTTCCCTGTGAAACGCATCAGGGCAAGTGCACTCCATGAGAGAAAGAGAGCGACAGAGAAAAACATACCCTTTCCAGCTCTTAAGATTGAGACTCGTTAAACCAAAAGGACTATTTGTTACAGGTGCTGAAGCAAGAAACAATGGCCTCCCAATATTCCTCTCTTATTTATTGAATTATCTTAGGATGTCTGTGCGTTGGGAACTGAGCATTGCACAGCTATCCTTACCATTAGACCATGCTAAAGCTCCGGCGTTGATAGCCATCAGATCGCCCCTCGTTCCACCGGACTCGCTAACGACGCATGCCGCTCTCCTCCCCGCCACTCTGTACAGCCCCTGTGCCCCACTGTATCCTACCCGGATTTTGTATATGTTCGGTTGTATAACTCTGTAAAGTGCTCTGTTGCTTCTCGAAACTAGGTCCTCGCTCACTCAATAAATATAACAAAAATAATAATAATAATAATAATAATAATAATAATAATAATGATAATAATAATAATAATAATATCCCTTGCATCCCATGGAGTAACTAATGACGGCATTGCTCTTTCTCCAGATTAAATGATTAAATCATGAAGCTGGTGTAGATGCTTCATTACAAACATTTTAATGGTAGGGTGAGTGGTGAGAAACATGAAAGGAGTAGTATGCTCAGTGTGCATTATGTACTTAGTGATCCAAGCATACAGGCCTTTTATCACAGCCATAGTTGCCAAATATAAAGATCTCAATACTTTCCTGTGTTCCCAAAATGCCCTTTGAATGTATGCAAAGCAGGCTGGTACCCCAACTGGAGCTATTTATTCTCTTCCCCATTTGGGGTGTTTCAAAAGAGTGCAACCAGATGGTACCAATGTGTCCCTCCCGTAATGATAACCATCGGAAAATAATGTATTTGGTTATTCTAGGTTTTGATAATGTGCTTTGCTCAGCAAGTCATAATCAGCAATGTTCTTTGTTCAGTTTTAGTAAGATTAAGAATTTTAACATAGTTAACATGACTAAAATATATACTGGAAGTAATAACAAACATTTACATTGTCAGTACAATGATATAATTTTCAATTTTTGGTTATTAATAGCCCCATTTTGAAACATAAGAACATTCCTGTGCCCCCCTTTAGTAGATCTGTTTTTTGCCTTTGGTTGTTCAGCTGCCTGCAACGGCTAGGTGGGATTTAGTAAATATGAACCTGACAAAATGACTCTCACCCACGAAGAAAGAGAGAGAGGCCTAGAGTGAGACTGAGAGAGAAAGAGCGCATGAGGTGAGTGCACGCGAACTAGAGGGGGTGTAGCTAAATCGATGTATGATACAGCGGGTGCAGCCGTCACCTTTTAATAGAAAATCAAGCTTCATTCCATAGAAGGTGGGATCTCTGTCAATAAATGATTCACACACAACAAGAAAGGGAGGCTGGGCCTCAAATGATTCTATCATCGTCCCAACCAAAGGGGCAGCAAGAGCAAAACACAAAAGATCAGTACAGGCCTGGTGTGAAAACGAAATAACACATTCTCAAACAAGGTTTTTTTCTTTTTGTCGAAAATAACTCAATTTAATTGACTATAATGTAAAATGTTTTTTCTATTAGAAAAAGCATGTTAAAAGTACAACATAGACACCAAATGCACATACATCTGTAATAGAACGTGCACCACACATGGTGCAAAAGACACCCAAACAATACCCAATCCAAAAATAACCAAAGCCAGTGTAGCCAAAGAAAAGATCTCCACCATCAAAGTTCCAACAAAAGCCTGTACACCAGCTAAGCAGGCTAAATCAAACTGTGAACAATACGAATATAGACCCAATCAACAGACCATAACAGAAAATACACCTTGTGCCATACTTTTGTGTAGACTCAGCACCTAAAAAGGTGCCTAAAATGCACCATCCACTGTTACCCACTACTTGAACATTTCAAATGCCAACTCGTGTTTCGGCTTAAACAGGCCACTAGTGATTCAGAAGGCTGAGCCTTCCTCAGGGCAGAAAGAAAGAATGAAGTACACTTGGTCTGGTGTTGCACTCCTGTCAAAATAATACAAAAACAAATACATTGACACAAAGATCATTCACAAAGTCTGTAACATTGCCATATTTGCAAACAAATTACTTCCTAGAGTGGTATACTCTTTATAATTCTTTACACACAAAAATGTACAATTTTTTAAGGCAACCGCGCCTCATGAGCAAGGCTCGGGTGCCCAGTTCTATTCATGACAATCTGAAACCAGTAGAAAAAAGAAAGAAGAATAACAAAACAAATTGAAAAAAATCCAAATTGACCAAATCTAAGACTAGTAACTAAACAGTTCACAGTAACAAATGAGGAAAAAAACGAAAAACATCCTGTTTGAACTCCAGAGTCAAACAAAGGTGGCATGATCGGATTACCTAAAGTTGAAATGCTGCATCAATTCCAAAGTGCGAAAACCCTTGCAACAAATTCTCATCAAGTTTCAAAGGTTTCCAAAAGCCGGTACCAATGTAATTGGTCTCTCTGAAAAATAAAAAGGAATTCCAAAGGTAAACAAGTAATAGTTAGGCACGAACATTACAGAGGCCACAAGCATGTTGTTGTGACCACTTGGATGTACAACTAGGAGATATAGGTTTTCCTGGGCGCAATTGGGCCGGGACTCAAATGTGAATCGCATAGCTGCCCGCCCCACTTTTCCTTACCTGTGTTGTGATGGTGTGAAGTTTTGCTCTTCGTGGCAGAGACAGGGCTGAAAGGCACAACCGCCCGCTTACCGGCAGTTCATAAATACTGCATCCGAAGTGCTCCGGAAGTGTGGCTGTTGGGCTGGGAGCTTTCGAACTTTTGAAAACTGGTGATTTCAGCGGTTGGACTCCCGAAACTTCACGGCGTCGGCAAGAGGAAGCTTGCACTGCCGCGAAACGAGTGACCGGAATTCACTTAGCCCCTCCTTGATTGCCCCGCCTCCCGCCTCCTGTCAGCCCTCCTCCCACAGCCTCTTCCTCAAAAGCACTGGTGCACGCGCATCTCGCGCGCGCATCCGAAGTGCTCCGGAAGTGTGGCTGTTGGGCTGGGAGCTTTCGAACTTTTGAAAACTGGTGATTTCAGCGGTTGGACTCCCGAAACTTCACGGCGTCGGCAAGAGGAAGCTTGCACTGCCGCGAAACGAGTGACCGGAATTCACTTAGCCCCTCCTTGATTGCCCCGCCTCCCGCCTCCTGTCAGCCCTCCTCCCACAGCCTCTTCCTCAAAAGCACTGGTGCACGCGCATCTCGCGCGCGCATCCGAAGTGCTCCGGAAGTGTGGCTGTTGGGCTGGGAGCTTTCAAACTTTTGAAAACTGGTGATTTCAGCGGTTGGACTCCCGAAACTTCACGGCGTCGGCAAGAGGAAGCTTGCACTGCCGCGAAACGAGTGACCGGAATTCACTTAGCCCCTCCTTGATTGCCCCGCCTCCCGCCTCCTGTCAGCCCTCCTCCCACAGCCTCTTCCTCAAAAGCACTGGTGCACGCGCATCTCGCGCGCGCATCCGAAGTGCTCCGGAAGTGTGGCTGTTGGGCTGGGAGCTTTCGAACTTTTGAAAACTGGTGATTTCAGCGGTTGGACTCCCGAAACTTCACGGCGTCGGCAAGAGGAAGCTTGCACTGCCGCGAAACGAGTGACCGGAATTCACTTAGGTGACTGCTGCTAACTTGCAAAACCGTTGGTTTTGCTGTGAGTCTTGCTGTGTCCTGCTGAACTATGAGGGTGTAACCAATTCCCTATTCTCTCTCCTCTCTCTTAGCCCCTCCTTGATTGCCCCGCCTCCCGCCTCCTGTCAGCCCTCCTCCCACAGCCTCTTCCTCAAAAGCACTGGTGCACGCGCATCTCGCGCGCGCATCCGAAGTGCTCCGGAAGTGTGGCTGTTGGGCTGGGAGCTTTCGAACTTTTGAAAACTGGTGATTTCAGCGGTTGGACTCCCGAAACTTCACGGCGTCGGCAAGAGGAAGCTTGCACTGCCGCGAAACGAGTGACCGGAATTCACTTAGGTGACTGCTGCTAACTTGCAAAACCGTTGGTTTTGCTGTGAGTCTTGCTGTGTCCTGCTGAACTATGAGGGTGTAACCAATTCCCTATTCTCTCTCCTCTCTCTTAGCCCCTCCTTGATTGCCCCGCCTCCCGCCTCCTGTCAGCCCTCCTCCCACAGCCTCTTCCTCAAAAGCACTGGTGCACGCGCATCTCGCGCGCGCATCCGAAGTGCTCCGGAAGTGTGGCTGTTGGGCTGTTCGGCGGAGCGGCGGAACTAAGGAGCCCCCTTTCTTTCCCATTTAATAAATAAAACCCGTGTGCATTCAGCTACGGGCTTACCAACATTTACATATTAAAGCACATGACTAATTTGTGGGGTTGCTAAAAGTATTGCTTTTCAATTTCATGGTCATCTTATACATGTCCTTTTTGCATATAAGTAATACATCAGTATCTTTATGCTTGCTTAGGAATGGTGAATGGTTTAAGAAGTGGAAGGAAATTGAACGACCTACAAACCAGAGCAATGTCCAGCAATACTGAGACCAAGTTTGCACTATCTGTTGTACCACTACTTGAGACTCCTACCACGCCTTCAATGGTTACGAGACAAGATGTTGAAGAACAGATAGGTGCTACCTCAGCTATTCCATCTTTAGATATAAGACTGGGGATCCTGGAAGAAATGGGTATTAGTTCTAAATGTCACATGCCCATCCCGACACACTGTCCCAATCAAGTCAGTACTTCAACAAACAAGAAATTCAAGCTAAAGGACCTAAATAATAGTGACCAAATGGGCACCTTACAATCTACTCTGCCACAAATCTGCGAAAATAATATGCATAGTCATGCCAATGTAATTATTAATGAAGATATAGTTGATTGCTCATTGATGGGCCCAACAATTGAGGCAGAACTAGGTAAACGCATACGACTCTCACTTGGCCCTTCCACGCCAGCCAACCAACGATTGGTTGGACGGGAGGACGTATTTATGTTGACCACTTCTGCCAAAAAAAAAGAAAAAAAAAAAACATTAATAATACTCTACCAATTTATAATTGTGAAGTTTTGGATGGTGAAAAGTCCAAATTGGTATGGGAAACTGACTATATCTCAGATGCATCACTCATCAAACCCATGGTAAGTTCTCCAAATACAATGAGTGCTCAAATTGCACTCAATGAACGTATGATCATAGACATTCAAGAATTTCAATCAAGCATGAATGATAGAGATAAGGAAATCTCTGACAACGAGGCTCGCCCAGAGAACATTACTCTAAATGTCCCATCACTAAGTCCTGATTTCCCGGTATTGGCGAGAATTTTAGATCTACTTGACAAAGGGCATGAGCGCTCGCATTATGAGATAGGCATCATGAGAACAGCAATTGAAGAACTCACTAATAAAACTAACAGAATTGAGGGTCTCCTGTTTGCATGTGATGCTGTTGCCACTCTATCAGAAAGACATACTACTAGGAAGATCATGATTGATAGTGCTAATCAATTTGACGGGATCTATGGTATTCCACAAAAACAAATACGATCCTTTGCCAGTGTGGTGACTCCAACTACACAACACTCCACTTACACACAGACTGATGGGAATGATGAAGAGATATTTAAAGTTTTAAATTCTGTTCAAAGGATTGAATGTCATCTGGAGCAATTGAAGGTTAATTCTAACCTTATATCCTCATCAAGACAGATCTCTATCTGTGCAGAGGAGGAGAGTGACAATGCTATCGAACTAAATAGTCCCTCCCCTCTGACTGACCTGATTAGTCCTTCTCCTTTGACTGATCTGATTGATCTTTCCGAAGAGTGTTTAGACCAGGGGTCTCCAACCTTTACGTTAGCTAGAGCTACTTGTAGTGGAGGCCAACAGTGGAGAGCTACCAGCGGGCGATATCGGGATGGGGATATTTATAAACCTCAGAATTTTTGCCAATATTTTTTGGGCCTGATTATTTCCCATCAATAAATAGATGGAATAACATATGCCTTCACGATTATATTAAGAACTTCATAAACCTCTTTGTTGCATTATTATTTATTAGTAGCTGTCTCATAAAAAGACAGATATTTGTTGGACTACCACACAAATATCCTATAATTTATGTGCCCCTTCCTTTGCGTGTGCAGGTTCTCTACATGCTGGGCAATCTATTGTTTTCCAAACGCGCATTTCACACTTCCATAAAAAAACGACGAAAGTAATTTCCAAACTGAAAAATGCTGCTTGCGTTCACTAGTTTTCTTTGAAATGCTTTTTTTGTCAGACACCACACATACTCTGTTATTTGTGTGCCCCTCTGTGTTTTAGCACAGGTTATATTTATAAAGATGTTATATGCTTGTCAAACTGGTTAATCACAGCCTTAAGAGAGGTGAACATGTCACTGCTACCAGGCCTTCTCTCAATTGGTTATCTGAAACTCAATATCATGTGCCCGCTACAGAAACAACTCCGTAAAGTGTCCCCCAAATATTTCAACCATCGAGACCTACCTTATAGGTCTGGGGGGGGATCATCCGATACACTTCAACCAACCTCCTTTCCATCTGCAAATTCCAATATAAAGCTATTGCTGGCACACTAGTTTACATGTTTTGTACGCAGCAGTCGAGCTGTAGTCTAAGCAACCTGAGAAGCAAGCCATCCAATGTTTGCATCCTCAAAGCCCTCACATCTTCTAACATATGCCACCTCTTTAATCTATGTGGTGAGGGAGTGACCCCCACCATTCTGTTCTTTTCAATTCATGCTAGGCTCACGGAGCGGCATGAGAAACATTGTGCTGCTCTTTTCAGTTTGTGTTAGGTTCGCGCAGCGTCACAAGAAACTTTGTGCCGCTCTTTTAGATTTGTGCTAGGTTCGCCCAGTGGCACCAGAAACGTTGTGCTGCTCATTTCGTTCTGTGCTAGATACACAGAGCCGCATGAGAAACTTTGCACAGCTTGTTTCAGTTCATGAGATGGTACAACAAACGCTGTGCTGCTCTTTTTGAGATGCAGCGGTGGTGGAACTGTGGATTGCGGTGAAACAAATCGAAATCTTACCGATTTTGCTTACGCAGCTGGCGGAACAGAATTTCACAATCTTACCAAGCCTATTCCTGTGCAGAGTTCCCTCTATGAATCAGGGACTTGCATGCAGTGGTGCACAGGATATGAATGTGAGATGCAAAGAGCACAATGATTAGGCTGAGTATAAAGCAATAATTGTTTGGGAGCGTTGGAGCAGAAAATCATAGTGTTTGGTTGGATTGATAAACAGGTATTACTTTTTTGGGCGTGGGAGTAGAAAATCAGCTACTGTCTTGAGTGTAATTCACACATGTGACTTTTATGGGTCGAGGAGAACAAAGTCCCAGTGGGTCACTTGCATGCGATACCCATGTGATGTTTTTGGTCTGTGGAAGCAGAAAATCACATTGTCTGGATTTAGGATACAGGTTCAGAAAATCACAGTGACCTGCTTAAGTGTGATACACATAACTATTTGGGTGAGCAAGTATACAATCACAGAGCGTGTCTTCAATGTGATGCACATGTGATTTCTTAGGCTATGAATACAGAAAATAAGTGACTGACTTGAGTTTGATGCACACCAGACATAACCTTTATAAGAGTGGTACGCCCGCTTGGCATTTTGGATGAGTGAGTCATAGGAAGGAGGGCCATCTTATAGAGCCCAGAACCTTCATGAGAGTTTTGAGGGTCATATTAGCTCCCTGGAATCACAAAACATTCACAGGGGCACAGGATTCAAGAGGGATTCTGTGCCACGAACTAGTCTTGCCGCTGCATGTTCGGGTCAGGGGGTATGGTGGCAAGCAGGCTTGTTTTTCTGATGCATAAACAGAGGAGAAGATGACGTCTATTTACCTTGCAGGGCCTGCCATCCACAGTCTGTTCCTCAAATTCCTGGTGGACTTTGAAGTTGATTTCGGTAGTGTGGACAGTTGTGTAGGTTTTTATGTAGAAATTCTCACCATTTTGCTTGATCTCCACTGCCGGTTTAGAAGCGCGGCCACAGCAATCTTTCGCAGCATGACTTGTAAACCTTGTAAATCTAGATGTCTCGTCCTTAATGGATTCCATCTAGCTGACACTGTGTGGCTCACACTGATCCTGCCCCAGCCCCTCGGACATCTCTGCAAACAAGAGTGAGTTTGCTCAATCAACACAGTGTCGAGGGGGCGCACAAGGCCATCTGTGGTACTACAGGCGACCACAGTAGCAGAATGTGATACTGACATCTGTCATTGGATTCACAAGCAGCTCCAGTGGCACAGCAGGCAAGCTTCTCGCCTGCATGTGGGGAGGACCAGGGTTCGGATCCCGAGCATAGACAGTAACTGCAAAACACACCAGAAAACAATTGCAATTCATTGTTTATTTTTCAGAATCTCCAGCGCGGGCGACTGAAGAGGCTCAGGCGAGCTACTGGTAGCTCGCGATCGACTGTTTGGCGACCTCTGGTTTAGACAATAATTCGTCTATTCAAACCATTCTAAAAGAAAATGATGCCCTACCTAAGCATAAGATCGCTTTAACCCGCAAAGAAAAGCGATCAGCTGGGAGGGCAACGAAAAGGAGGGCCAAAGCATTGGCACTGACAAAAAAACATGCAAGGGCAGCGTCAATTTCGCCTGATCTATTAGAGAACGAGGTGATTATTGACCTCTCTCAGTTGGATGACGAATCAAAGACTCTACTGGATCTAAATCGTCCTAACACCAACCAGGAATTGAATAAGATAACCAATGAAATAGGGCTCAAAAAGAATGATAGTAAGACTATCAATGGAAAAGGAGGGAAAAAGGTCTGCATAAACTCAACATCTAATAATTCGATCCAACCCGATACTCTGGCTAGGGGGTCGCAGCTGTCCCTTTCTCAATTTTACCCTATTTCTCATAAACAAACTTCCCACAATAAAAGTAAAAAGTCTAAACAACAAACAAGTGAAACTGAATTGAAGACAGTGGATGCAGATACAATTATTACATCTCTAGATGATGAGCCATGGATGATGGGTGTGTTGGGAAATGATCCAGCAAAATCAAAACGGCTAATGCATAACATGAATGCATTATCCATCATCAATGAAGTGTCATCTATTAATACTGTGAAACATAATGTTCATGTCTCCGGATTATCTACAAATATAAAGGTCCCGCCAATAGATGATGTAACAACTGACTTAAATGACAAACAAAATGACTTCATTCATAACTTTGATTTTATTAAAGATCCACCCTTTATATTGGGTTGGGAAAACGATCCAAAAATTAATACCAGACCTAACTTGAATCGCTCTTCTCTTTTGAAAGCCTTCCACACTATCCCTTGTCTGAGAACAATTTGTTCAGGGGATATTGACTGGGTTAGATTGCCTACTATCCAGAGTGATAGAATGACCTGCGGTTTTTACTCTAGGCTGATTATGAAGTTGGTTTGGGAGCAAAGAGAAAATTTTGCATATGTAGGTTTAACTCCCTTCCTTCTACACTCTGAATCAGAGGCAAAAAGCTTTCTGGAAAAACCGGTCGCCATTATTACAATAAACCAAAACATGGAGCAGAAACAATCAGCGTACATTAATGAAGAGTTGGTAAAACAGATATTGGCTATGGCTGCAACCCTGTCGGGGTACAATAACCAGAGTACAATGGTGACTGCACCCGCTCTGGTTACACCTTCCTAGTTCTACGCAGCATGACCAACCATTTGTATGCTTTTCCTGGAATAGTTGTGGATTAGCCAACTTTAATAGATGGTGGGGTACAGTGGATGCTAAAGCTTATCCTGCTGTTATACTACTCCAGGAAACTATGCATGTGAACCATTTTAATTTGCAAGGATATGACTGCTATACTCAGCCTGCGTTAAGAGGGGAGAAGGGCCGACCATCAGGAGGGCTGGCAATCCTTGTCCACAATGCTTGTAGATTTATTACGAAATGTACATACAGGGATGATTCTGTATTAGCTGTTGAATTAACTCTAGACACACTAAGTAAAAATTCTTTTCTAATTATGTGTCTATACTGGAATAGGAGCAAGACAACGTTTATTGCAGCTTGCGGTATACTTAATGCAATTCTTGTAGATGCATTTTCTCGCCATACACATTTGGGAGTTGTGGTTGGCGGTGATTTTAATTCCTCCTGTCTGTATGATGATAAGTATATGGGGCAGAATCTATTAAATACCAATCAAACTATAAAGAATGGTAAACAATGGGTTGACTTTTTCCAAAACTGGGACATTCAGGTAGTCCCCATTGATGAAAAAGGTCCTGTACACACATGGTCAAGAGGAGGTTTGGGTTCACACATTGATCATTTTTTTCAATCCTCGTCTTTACAGAATTCCCATGACCGAGTTAATATAAAAAAATTGGGTTTTAGTGATCATTATGCAATTTCTTTGAAAGTGAATATAGACAGCTGGTTCTTTGAAGCCAGTAAGATATTGACGTTAGTTGAAAATGATCGTATGGGTCTTTCTGTAAGATGGAATCCATCTATCTGTCATCAGTTGACAATGAGAATGAAAACTGACCCGGTGATGAACAGGGTTGTGAATGACTTATGTTTTGATCCAAGCAGTGTTGATACATTGTTGGCTGAAAGGATTGAATATCATCTTTCTTCAATGTCACGGAAAAAAAATGTGATCGTGCATCAAAAACATCATTTACATGTCTTTAATATTGAAATGTTCCGTTTAAAGAAGGATAAGAATTACAAGATTCGACAACTCGCGAAATTGGTACTTGAACCGCATGATTATTATTATTTAAAAAATAATATCCTTTATAAATATAAAATTGCGGTGAAAAATCTAAAAATAAAACTCTACTTAGAAGACAACCGGAATATGATGCATAATCTGCTCAAGAGTGACACACGGAAAATATGGTCAATATTGAGGACATTGAATGCCTGCAATGATGGCCCAATGGAAAATGGTATATCAGCAGATGCATGGATTCACTTCATCAGAACTAAATATGATATGCCAAATCAATTCCTACCCTATTCCACACTGGACATGGTTAAGGACATACCCATAACTTCACCATGGAGACACGACGACATATCCAGGGCTATCATGAAACTAAATCCTTCACGGGCTACTGGCCCTGATGGCATTCCTGCATGCCTTTATAGATCTGATAACGACCTATGGGCAATAATATTAAAGTATAGATTCGATGCCATTTTTCTCTTACAAAAAATACCAAAATCATGGTGTTCGGCCATTATCATTCCTATTCATAAAAAAGGTCCTATAGATGACCCTCTTAATTTTAGACCTATTGCTTTAACAGACTCCTCTTCTAAGGTCTTCTGTTTGTTAATTCTTGAAGAACTCCAGGAATTCATGACTAAGAATTCCATATTGTCAAAATATCAAACCGGGTTCAGATGTCGTATGGGTTGTTCACTAAATGCCACCCTATTATCCCATATTCAATTGAACTCAAAACACCATCATTTAGGAGCTGTCTATATTGCAGCGTTAGATTTAAGCTCTGCATTTGACACTGTATTGCGAGATATACTATGGGTTAAGATGTTAGCGATGGGTTTTCCACGTCATTTGGTAGCGCTCATTATCTTACTACATTCACATACCAATTATAGAGTACGATTAAATAAGGAGGGTGCTCTTACTGAACCTATTCCATCTAAAATTGGGTTGAAACAGGGCTGCACACTGGCGGCTGTCTTATTTAACCTATATATATGTGATGTAGAGGATTGTTGGGCTAATGAAATTATCTACCCGATTAAGTTAGGATGTCTTAAAATCAATTATATTGGCTTTACCGATGATATCTTAATTTTTGACAAAACCCCCTTTGGTCTACAGAATAAGATTAATGCGTTTAATAACTTTGCTGTCTCTCATAACTTAAGAGTAAACCATTCTAAATCATCGATTACTGTATTATGTGATGGGAAAAAAAAACAGTGCTCTTATAATTGGTCGATTGATGGAAGATATATCGAAATAGCATCTGAGATCAAATATTTGGGTTATCCTTTGACTGATGATTTTTCCAAATCCTGGTGGCGGGAAAAAATACAAACTAGAACCAAACCATTGATATCTCAAATGCGTATAATTATGGCAAAATATTGTGAATTTTCACTTTTGCCTATTATACAGTTTTATCTCCTAAAAATTGAACCAATAATTATTTACCTAACTGACATATGCCTATATGAGGTCGATGATATATTGGATACAGTTCAAGGGACAATATGGAAAAAGGTACTTGGCCTGGCTCTTGCTATACCGAATGACATCGTTCGACATGAATTAGGCCTCTTACCACTATCCGCCAAAAGAAACCTGCGATTGTTGAACAACTATGCTAAAATACTTGACCCTCCGAGCAATTCTCTTTATGAAGACCTAAAAAACCTGCTGGAAATAGGGAATGTGAGATCAATAATTGATTATGCGGAAAAAATGAATGATTTAATGTCAGTACTGGGAATTCTAAAAGAAGACTTAATATTGGGACTACCAAGTTGTAAACGAAAATTGCACTTATTTTATTGGTGCTGTCAAGCAGATAGAATAGGGCGTTATAGTTCTTATTATGAATATGCCCAGTATAGAAGAAAGTGGGGGGAGAGGTTGAAATATATTACACAATTTCCATCCTCTGTTGCTCGAAGGTTATATCTTCGTTTCAAACTTAACTTGTATCATACCAACGAAAAGTTATATCAATGGGGGAAATGTGATGCAAAGTTCATGTCTGGCTCATGTCGATTCTGCAATAATTCAAAGGTTTTGGAGACTCTAAAACATCTAGTAATATATTGTACATTTTTTGAAGACCTACGTCAAGACAGGTTTGGTAATTTCTTGGATTCTGGTATAATTCTATCTCGTGAAGTACTATGGCAAAAATGTATGAATGGCAATAGTACCAAACTTATTATTAGACTAACACAGATTTTAACAAATATTGATATTAAATTAAATGAACTGAATTTTGATATGTAAAAAGAGAAGGTGAATAGAATGCATATAAGCTTTAAAGGATTTTAATTGTTCTAAATTATTGTTTTATATGTGTAACAGTAACTTATAGGAAACTTACTGATCAATGTGTGATTCTTTTCAAATTGTTTTTTATTATATGATAAATTATGTACCAAATTTGTAAAGGTTTTTTTACCATATACAAATAAAAAAAAAAAAAAAATACTGCCTAAGGTTGAATCTATAGGTCCTGTGACTGGTGAAGTAACATGACCCTGAGCATCCCACATCCTGCGAGGGCAGCCATCTTGAAGTGGGCAGTGTACACACATATATTTTGGGGGCACGGACATTTGAAAATGTGTACTGCATTCGTGGTACTACAATTTGTGTGCGATTTTAAAATCCAAACACTCGACTTGTCAGGCATGTGTCACATGTAGCACAAGAACCACATGGGAAGTGATCCATGACTGTTTGGATTGGCAAATTCCAGCAATCTTCCAGGGTGTTAGTCTGAGGTGGATCCAGTGTTAGACGAAGTGGACCAACTGATCCCTGGTGTTACGCCCCCACTTCAAAGCAAACAACGGTGGTTTAGAAGTGCAGCCAGTGCTGCATACCAAATGCCAGTGTTCTTTAATCAGGCTTTTGAGCTTTGAAGTGTCTTATGAAAAAGTAGTAATGCATGCAAGTCGATCAGTGCTAGAAGTCTTGTCTTGTTTAGAAAGCGCAGAATCTCACAGTCCGTGAAGAAGGCCTGTTTATCAGAATTCTTAGGTAACGCTTGTTCTCAACTCGGGATATGAGATCATTGGCATGTGTAGTGAAATCACCTTCAAAGGTACAATTGCGTCTCCCCCTGAGAAGTTAACTGTAGGGTAGATTATCATGAAGAGATACCAGATGTTGACTGCTAAAGAGCAGGCCAGTGTTTCTGTCTGTTTCTTGTCAGACTGCCATAGTCATGCTTGTCAAGCAGATCCAGGAAAGGAACCTGGTCACCACTCCAATGGTGGATGAATTGGACATTGGGGTTACAAGTGTTCAACCAATCTATGAACGTCACTAAGGTAGCCGAATCACCATGTCAGAGAAACAGAATATCATTGATGTAACATTTCCAGTCAATGATATATGGCTCAAAAGGATTGTTGTTAAAGATGTAATTGTTTTTAAAGTCCACCATGTATATGTTCGCTAGGCAGGGAGCGAAAGACGCCCCCATAGCCGTGCCTTTGATTTGATGGAACAAGTGCTTGTCAAAGGAAAAGAAGTTGTCACACAAGACTATGCAAAGCAGCTCCATCAGAAAAGTAGAGGGAACTTCTTGAGGTTGCGGATGCTGATTGAAAGCGTGTTCAACCACATCCAGTGCACCTTTCTGGGGGATATTAGTATATAATTCAGTTATATCACAAGTGACCAAAAGATCAGTTGAGCTGTCAAATGGATGTCCCTGCAGTCACCTGATGATGGCCATGGTGTCCGTCAAATAGGACCTCATCCCTGTGATGAGGGGTTCCAAAAAATATTCTAGATATTTGCCACATGGTTCAAGGACGGACCCACAAAGATAACAATGGGGTGTCCTGGGGGGGTTCACGTGATCTTTGTGAATTTTGGGAAGTGCGTAAAAAAACAGGGTACGTAGATCCGTGGGTGTCAAGATCGTTGCTTCTTGGCATGACAGAAAACAACTTTCTACACCTGCTGTGCACAGTTCCTGCAATCTTAGCATGATGCAATCCGTATGGTCTAATCTAATGGAAGTATAATGGGAAGAATTCATCATTAGAGCATTGACATAATGTCGACATAATCAGAGGTATCCATTAGCCCAATGCCTCCGCCTTTATCGGCAGGTTTAATCATCTGTTCTCAACATTCTTGACGTTGATTAAGAGCCGACCCTCACCAGGAACTCGATTTTTAGGCCGATAGGGCAAGTCCAAACTGAGGTTTCGAGACAAACTACTAAGAACCAGTCTTTCAAAGACCAGGATTTCTGGAGTAGTTTCTTTATACGAAGATGTCATTTCTGAAGGTGGAAGAAACAGAGTAAAAGAAGTAGGTGTTGGCTCCATATTGTCACTAAAGAACGCAGCTAATAAAATCCACCCAAAGAAGCCACGTAATTCTGTTGTTGCGTATCTAGGGTGGCAGAATCCTGCCTGTCCTGTTGGTTCGATCTGCCCTGTTCTGTCTGATTTTGCCCTTCTGTCCTGTCTCGTATAGACGTTCAGCATCCTGAGGCCGAACAAGGCCTGGTGGACGTGCCCAGCTGTTCTCGGCCACTTGAATTCGTTTCATCCTCGTTGGAAGAGTTTGAAGTGTTCGAGAACGACACCCATTTCCGTCTTGAATTGTCCTGGGTTCTCGCTCCCTGCCCAGGGTTATAAAATGGAGGCATGTAAATACGGATCTGTGCGTTCTTTTGAAAAGTAAGTGATGCCCTTCTTAAGTTTGTTAAATTTCTTATGGAGATTAAATGTCCTGAAGTCCTCGAATTCTTTGTTTATAGATGCGAATTTCGTGGAGGCATCCGCAATGGCTGTGTTCGTCAGGAGGGATTGGTCATGTACTGCAAGCTCTGTTTTAATCTGATCCGCAAGGCTAATTCAACTGCTAATCATGTGAAGTATGAAATCGCAGCTAAATTTCATTGCGATATGTGAAAAACCTACTTTATATTCCTCGTCCTCTGAAAAAAAGGACCAGAGCAGTTTGAATCCTAATTCCCAAGTGGATTATTTTAACTTTTCTTTAAGTAAATGGCCGTGGAGTTCCGTGCAGAATGCTTTCTTTCTGAGCCGCGAAAGTCTATTAGGCGTGATAATGGAATCATCGCCATTGGCAGATGGAAGGTTATCCAAAATCGAAGGCCCACTGATAGCGGCCCAAAGTAGGGCTTCTGAGAAGGATAGAGTATCTGATTCAGTCACGAGGGGAAACCACCAGTGCCAAGGCACTAGAGGCATGGCTACTGTGATATTAAACCAATTCACTGCTACCAAGGCCTCCACAGCCAAAGGCTGTACCCGGTCTAAATTCTTCATCTTATGAAATGATTCCTAAGCTAACAGTGCCACAGGTAAGACAGCTCAGCAAGTTGCGCGCTGGCTTCAGGGATTGGCATGAGACCTGGAGTCACAGGTTTAAATCCTGACAGGTCGAAAATACATGTGAGAGAAGGGGCATCAGAATATTCCCCATTTTCCGTTTGAAAAAGTGGGAGTGGTGACGAAGAGGCAAGCAATGTGAGCACACACAAAAAGGTCCATGTACACTGGGCACATGTTAGTTCATACATTTGTGGCAAGTAGTTTATTTATTATTGTCACATTAAAGGTCGCTTTAATGTGACAGGCCACAGCTCACAAAAACATGCTAACCTGGCTCCCTGGCCTTACATACTAACTGATCAATTAACAATCGCCAAAACAAATAAATAAATAAACAATTTAAATTCATAACTTCCTGTCCTCTGTTCCCTCCACTCCCCTTCAATTCCTCTCAGCCTTCATTCCCACTTTCTCCCATTTTCTCCGTGAGGCCACGCCCCTCCTTCTTCAATACCTCTTCCCCCTCTTTGTACCCCCGGAGTAGCCTATTCATGCAAACAGCACCACCCCCCTCCTTTACCGCACTAGTACCCCATTGTGCTTCCCCTAACCCTCCTCCAAAGGGCCATGCCCCAGCAACTCCATAACTCTATTACCTCCACAATGGAAGAGCACTTTTTGGCTGGCTTATAACTTTGCCCCCCCGAAGGAATCACAAAGATATGGAGAAAAGGTATATGGCGGTCTCAGATTGATCCTGCAAAGTTTGGAGAAGTTTCATCAAGGGGGGGTAAAGTTATAGTGGATCCCAAAATGTGTGGTTTTTCCCACAGACGCAATGGAAAGAAAATGTTGCTCACGCCTACATCCCAAACCGCTGGATGGATTTTCAACAAATTTGCTGTAGGATTGGCGGCTTGGTCCCAAAGCGTGCTTTTGTAAATATGGTGTAAATCCGTCAAATATTTTTTTTAAAATGACCAATAAGTAGGTAAAATAAAATGTGTGATATCTGTGTTCGGTCCACTGACCCACTTCCCCGTTCGGTCTGTGCACGGGCCTCTGATTGGCCCAGAGGGCGACGTGAGGTCCGCGGACATCGGGACCGCAAGCTGGTTGGATGGTGAAAAGCGTGAGGTGGGTCAGATTTTTTGAAACGCCCGCCATGTTGGATTAGCGGACAGCCGCTGGTGTCCGCGAACATCGCGGGAAAAGCATATTGAAAAACACAACATTGCACTTGTCAAACTTTTTAAACAATCTTTGGGGAGGTGAGGGATGATGAGGATGGAATGGGATATGGCCTTAAAAAGCCAAGAAAACAAGTGTTTTTCTTCTCCGATGTGCGGGAACAGTCCGGAGCAGTCCTGTGCTGTTCGTGAACATCTCAGAGGTTCCAGGACATCTATGCTTATTTGTGCATTGCAGGGTTGGTAAAAAGCAGTTTCTGTATCTCTTATAACCTGAGCGCCACGCAATGAAACTGCATGAAATTTTGGAATTTCATTCTAGACCTGATTCTGAATGGTTTTTAGAAAGTGTGGTGCTGTTTTCTCAAGAGGGAACAAAATTAGAGGGGAGGCCCAAAATATTGTACAGGCTTATAAATGTGGTGCCATTTGACGAATCTTCACAAAAGTTTGCAAAAAGATTTTAGATCTAGATATAAATGTTTTTCCAAAGTTTTGTCAAGAGGGGGCTAAATTAGAGGGGGGGGCTCACCATTTTTAGATGGCTTATAACTTGCTTGCCGTTTGACGAATGTGGACAAAAGTTTTCAGAAAGTTTAGAGACCCAACCCTGAATGTTTGTGCAAAGTCTGAATGGATTTTGTCAAGAGAGGGCTAAGTTATATGACTATTGTATGTACGTACATTTTGACACTTTTGAAAAAATAAAACGTGGGCGGATTTACAGCAAACTCGTGTAACGAGTATTGGCAAGGACCTGAAAGCATGGTTTTGCAAATGTGTCCGCGTTTTATTTTTTGACAAGTGTCATAATTTAGGTACACAAAATAGTGATATACTTTTGGTGAATGAGGTATAGCCTGTGGCCATGGGCAGTGGCCAGATTGTCCGGTTTATGGCATAAGGTCATTACCCAGACAATCTGGCTACTGGCCATGACCACGAGGGACAACCAATGGGGATAAAGTGGCCATGTCCACCAGGGACCGGCTATGTGGTAAAGCTTTTTGAAATTGGGATAGGTTTGAAAGGGAAAAAAAATGTGCTTGTGGTAATATGGTCATAGAGTTCTCTTTTTGCCTTCTACAAGCCGCGATGGAAAGGGAAGAGGGGCTCTGTACGGAGCCCTGCCTTCCCTTTCCATGGTGGCCATCTTGGAAAAGGATTTTCCTTCCTACAGTGGGACGCTGCGTGCCTCCCCGTGTAGGAAGAAAAATCCTTTTCTTAGCACCCCGGGTTACCGCTTTGGCAACCTGGGGTGCTAATGGCCTTCATCCCCCATTGCAGGGGCTGGGAATGGGGGATAACGGTCCGGAGCCCTCATTATATACCCTTGCTTCGCTTGGACCGATAACTTGGGCTGGCAGACCGTTATTCCCCGTTCCAGTCTCTGGAACGGGGGATGAAGGCCACATTATTCCTATAAGCATAACACAAAATGCTAATGGTACTGTTGGAAAATCTTATTGAGTCTTGTAGTAGTATGGGCTCCGAATTTTAACAGCATTGTAGCATGCACAGGTTAGTGTGGGTTTGAACTACAACTGGGGCACAGGGTGTGAAACTCATTACTGGACTCAAGAGTGTGAGTCTTAGGCAGAATTAAAAAGATGTCAATGCACAAAGCACATGATTGAAATTGCACTTTGCTTCAAGATGATGTTTCAATGAAGTGAGCTGCACTAAATATAATACTAACATAAATTAACATACTAATTAACCCAACCACAGTTAACATGTAACTGAATCCCTTGCTAAAACATTTAGTGCACATTAGTCCATGGTGAAAAAAGCTGAATGCAGATTTAGGAAAATGCATGATGCTCTGGAAATGGGAATTTAAATGTGCAGGATGAATCTGGGCTGTGTGATAAACTAAAAAAATGTGATGATCCATTATACTGAAAACAGGGCATTGTATTACAGCAGGAAGTGCAAGAGAGATGTGTATTTTGCTCTCCAGGAATTAAATCATGTGCCATATCAGTAGATGATCTGTTCGAGGGGAGGTGTTATCCTTGATTGACAAATAGGTTTGACAAAAAGGGTTTTAAAACAGACTAGCATTCATTCCTCTTTGGGTGTTGGGAGACGAAGGAGCAGAGTTCTGGCTAGGCAGACGGAGTTCAGTGCTGGCAAGCTGACTGATACTGAAGCTGTCCTTATCTGGGTTGACCCTGTGCAAGGCAGGCAGAACGATTGGGGAAGATCTCCATGCCAAACTGAATCAGAAATACCACCAACAAATGTAGGTAAATATGAAGTTAAGCGAGGGGCTGCTGTTGTGAATGAGACCATATAGTCCAGGTTAAGTAGTTCACTTCATTTTAGGTGCTGTCTATTTTTAACGTGCATGTAATCCTGTGTTTATATTTCTCAAAGTCTTACTTTGTTTTTTTAAAGTGTATTTCTCTTGCCAAGTTCGACGATGTCAAGACAGTTGGCAGTGCTTTGCACAGATAATGAATCGCTGAAAGCTATTACAAGAAGAAATGTACTTGCACTTTGAAGTACAATTTGACCTTAAGTGGCTCTCTGCGTAATTTGCATATTTCTATTTTACAATAAAAAAAAAGATTCAAAAAGTAACTTCGGGGGTAATTCATAGAATTCGGCGCACAAGTGGCACACGCGGCTGGCGCATAGAGTGCGCGTACGGCAGTCTGCGCCAGCCGTGTGCGCCAAAACCCATTTCAGCGCACACCATATTCATGGATTTCAACATCCATAACTAGCTGTGGCGCTGAGCGGTGCAGCGACCCTGCAGCAGCGCCAGTAACACCCCAACCCCACCCCGTGCGCCAAAAACATCACACAAATCCCCTACATGGCGCAAAGGCCAGTGGACCAGTATACAGCCCCCCAAACATGAACATGCATGGAAAACTCCCCGCGCACCGCTCGGAATACACGCTCTCCGCCCGCTCATGCGTAATCGCGTGTAAAAGTCCACACGCACCCCTCGGAATACATGTAGCCCACCTGCGCTAGCGAAAACATGTGTAAAAGTCCACGCGCACCCCTCGAAATACACGTACCCCACTTGTGCTAGCGAAAACGTGTGTCAAAGTCCACACGCATCCCTCGGAATACACGTAACCCGCCCGCGCAAGCGAAAACACGTGTAAAAGGCCAAGCGCACCCCTCGGTATACACGTACCCCGCCCGCGCTAGCGAAAACGCATGTAAAAGTCCACGTGCACCCCTCGGAATGCACGTAGCCCACCCGCGCTAGCGAAAACACATGTAAAAGTCCACGTGCACCCCTCGGAATACACGTACCCCACTCGTGCTAGCGAAAACGCATGTAAAAGTCCACATGCACCCTCTTGGAATACACGTACCCTGCCCGCGCTAGCAAAAACACATGTAAAAGTCCATGTGCCCCCCTCGGAATACACGTACATGCGTGTAAAAGTCCACGTGCACCCCTCGGAATACACGTACCCCTCTCGCGTTAGCGAAAACACATGTAAAAGTCCATGCGCACCCCTCGGAATACACGTACCCACCCACGCTAGCGAAAACGCATGTAAAAGTCCATGCGCACCCCTCGGAATACACGTACCCACCCACGCTAGGGAAAACGTATGTAAAAGTCCACCCGCACCCCTCGGAATACACGTAACCCACCCGCGCTAGCGAAAACACATGTAAAAGTCCATGCGCACCCCTCGGAATACACGTACCCCGCCCGCGCTAGTGAAAACACGTGTAAAAGTCCACACGCACCCCTCGGAACACACGTACCCCGCTCGTGCTAGTGAAAATGCGTGTAAAAGTCCACGCGCACCGGCCGCGCTAGCGAAAAAACGCATGTAAAAGTCCACGCGCGCCCCTCAGAATACACGTACACACATGTAAAAGTCCATGCGCACCCCTCGGAATACACGTACCCCGCCTGTGTTGGCAAAAACGTGTGTAAAAGTCCACGCGCACCCCCGGTAAACGCACAGGCAGCCCATCCACCCTCCCCATGCCCCACAGGCAGCCCATCTACCCTCCCCATGCCCTGCAGGCAGCCCACACCACAGGGGACTAGCCTACACCCATGGGCATGCTCCGCAGGCAGCCCACATGGCACCATGCACTCTGGAGCACCGACACATGTCCCCCACCCACCCCCATTGACGGGCACCTGCCAGCAGGCCCCGACTCATGTCCCCCTGCAACCCCACCCACCCAGCAGTGATGGGCACCTGCCAGCAGGCCCCGACTCATGTCCCCCTGCACCCCCACCCACCCAGCAGTGACAGGCACCTTCCAGCAGACCCTGACTAATGTCCCCCTGCACCCCAACCTACCCAGCAGGGACGGGCACCTGCCAGCAGGCCCCGACTCATGTCCCCCTGCGCCCGACCCAGCTAGCAGTAGCAGTGACGGGCAGCTGCCAGCAGGCCCCGACACATGGCCCACCAAACAACATGTCCTAACAAAACAGACCCATGTCCCTAATGCCAACCCACATCCCCCTTGCCCCCAGTACAAGCATGCAACCATCCACAGAACCCACTCCCAAATTATCCATGCCATGACAGTCTAAAAAGAACCACCATGCCCATGCATGAATGCACAACTGAGCCACACAGTGGCAACACATGACTGAGGCAATGTTCATTGATACATGTACAAAACCATTCATAGAACACAACACCAATCATGAAGAAAAAATTTATTAAAAACATAATGAAGGTACATAGAGGAAATGAAACTTGAAAATCAATATACTATGACAGATATAAAAAAAAATGGTAATCCAAGGAAAAAAAATGAACGACATGTTGAATAAAAAAGTGGTCCATTGCCAATGTCAATAAGAAATGAAAAATCCAAATGAAAGAAAACCATTGATCCATGGCAAAATAGAAAAAGAAAGTATGTACAAGTCTGCAACTATATACAATGGAAGTCCAAATGGTCCATGATCCACAAACAAAAGGAAACCTACAAAAAAAGTCCTATGAATAAAAAACTATATACACAAAGTGGAGCAATGTCCATGAACTCCAAAATACAAGAAAAAACAAAGGAAACCTAACACTAATGAACTATGTACAATGGCGGCGGGCAAGTCCAACGGCTCACTTGTTGATGTTCGGGGACAGGGCATCATCGAACGCCATGTCGATGTCCCTGCACATGGAGTTCTCTGCCCTGACCATAGTGAGCCGTGCCTCCTCCGCCCGCCGCCACTCTGCATCAATTTGCTGGCCCAACCGCTGCCACACGGAAGACACTCCCAATCCATGGTCCTCCTGCCCTCCGGCCGATGCCTGCCCCTGTGATGTTGAAGGCCCCGAGCCATCATGGCTCCCACCCTGAGCCTGCTGCTGCTGTGCATATGCCCTGCTGGTCGATGCCTGCATGTCCTCCTCTTGCTGGGGTCCAGTTGTTGGGCTGGCCACCCCTGCTGGACCTACGACTCCCAACTGTGGCAGGGATGTGTCCTCCACCAGCCTGGCCGCTGGTTCAGGGGCAGCTCCACAGGGTGCCCAGGTGATACTTGGCCAGGAAGATGGCACGGAGGATGACTGGCGCATAGGGGGTTCAGTTGAGGAGGGGGTCTCTAGAAGATCCAGCACACGGAGGAACCCGGCCTGGGTGACCCATCCTAGTAGGCCAACGTGGTCAATGAGGTATTCAAAATGACGTGCATTGTCCTCACAAGAACCCTGCATGTCATCCCAAATACCACGTTGACGCAACGCCACCCCAGCTAGGACAGGATCAACCCAGTCCCGGATTGCCACGTCTGCAGGGAGAGGAAGGCCAGTTGTTGTTCGCGCATCTCCTCCCTGAAGACGGGTCTGGACGAAGGCATCCCTGCGGGTGCAGGATGATGCAGTCACAGGATCGGGGACAGGATTACACACAGGCATCTCCGCGCCGGCCTGTGCTGCCTCCTGTCCCTGGACTGCACCACTAGCACCAGTGGAATGCCCCCCTCCAGGCCCTGTGCATGGTCCTTCCACGGCCTCCTCCTCAACCAAACTCCCCACCAACCTGGATGACTCTGTGCCATCTTCCTCCATTGGCCTCTGTGGGGGCTAAGCTGCCCCTACTGCTGCCGAGGAGTCCACCTCCAACCTCCGCCTCTTGGACCTTCCTTTGGCAGCTGCGGCTAGGGACGCGGCCCCAGACTCCTCACTCCCAGAAGAGATGACAACGTGGGAGGAGAGCTGGGCCAGGCGTCTCCCGCTGGCGGTGGGATCCCTGCCTCGGTGCTCCAAAGCAACGTCTCCGCCCACTTCATCAGTCAACGCTGCAGACAGGGAGAGACACAGGAATCAGGGCACTGTACAATTGTGGGATACACGTGTCAAAGTTGCACATGAGTGGCAGTGTCAAACTTCACAGATGCCATCACACTCCCCAACACTCATATCATTTGAACCCACACACATGCACAAATTAACATCAATGTTGCAGCATGCAGCACCATCCATACACATACAACAGCATGAGCATCCGAAGGTTAGCCTGATGTCACATGCAACACGGGGAGTGCCAAACACATACACACACGCCACCAGACATACATGCATCTGTACATATCCACCACCCGTCACAGTGCAATCATCGGCAACTATGTCACATCTGCCAATGGTATTCTTACATGTCTGTGTTACATGCATCCATTGCATATCACATTTGCACACATATCAAACACACACATGCACATGTATGCCGTGCATGTACATGAAGGTGGAACCAGCATCCATGTGTCACACCCCAACCATGCCATAGTACATACACACAAATGCTAACATGTGGGCATCCCCACATGCATTCGTGCATCATACATTTGAACACATCCACCATTGATGTGCCTCACACATGACTGGACTCACATGTGGCAGGCTCATGTCCCTGCACATGCGCATCCATACATGGGCCTTTCAAGACATATGTCCAAGCTGCACACACCCGGCACACCTTAACATGCACTGCTTCCAATCAGTACACATGGACACTTACCGCTTGACTCAGGACGGGTATGCCTCTCAAGGACCTGGAGGTGAAGCGCTGGGCGTATACGTTCCAGGACCATCTTCGGGTCGTTTTTTTAAGGTGGATCCGGCATCCCTCTGCATCCGCTGCCTCCGAAGGGGCGGCGGGCCTTCCTGAGGGTCCTGGACCTGAAGTCCTCCCAGCGCTTCAGGACGTGTCATATATCGCGGGCTGCCACCCCCTCCATGTTGATGGCAGCCACAATGTCCTTCCAGATCCTCTTGTTGGTGCGTGGTCTTCTGAAGAGGGCATCATAATGCACCAGGACTTGCTCCACCAGGATACCAACTTCTGCGGCACTGAAACTGGTAGCCCTCTGCCTCTCTGGCTGGGGGTTGCCAGTGGTCTCCGATGGTGTTTGCCCCGACATGGCAACCCCCGAGGCAGGTGTGGGTGGGCAACTGGGTCCTGGTGCTGGGCTGTGGAGCGATGGAACTTCAGTTGCGAGTCTTCTGTTCTAGCAGGGGTGGTCAGAGCAACTGGACCTCTGCAGATGGCTGACGTGCAGGCACCTAATAGCAGGGCACATGGCCAGCAGGCAGGCAGGCAGCAGCAGATGGCAGGTGGGAGTCTGCTCAGGGCTCTGGGGGACAGTCATTCGGCCTTCTGGGCAGGAGCGTGGTCTTCTGTGTGATTGTCGCGTGGCCAGCTTGATACGGAGTGATTTGGCACGTGAAAAAACAGCACGTCAGCGTGTAATTCGAGGAAAGGCCCTTAGCGCATAAGAGCGTCTGTGACGTAAAGTGCGCGCGGGCATTTCCCTGCCACGGGTTGAAGGTCCCACGTGGGTTTCCATTGCTCTGTACGTGCTTTTCGTGGAAAGCGGTGCTGTGTTTTCCAGACGTTGGGGTTCACACGCGATTACTTCACAGCGGCTACACTGCGTACTTCTTCTTTTGGCGTGGGTGTTGGCTACGCGTTCTTCTTCTACATACAAGGCACGTGGTGAGTCGTACATGCTATTTTTCCTACTGCGGGTGTCCCTGTTAGTCACGTACCCCTATTTTTCAGGCATACTAGCCTGCGTGTTGATCACGTACGCATTCTTTGTGCTCCTGGCTGCCACAGCTTACTGTGTGTGTTTTTTACACGCACGTGGGCTACAGGGGTCGCGTATCTCTTTTTCTTGCTTTTTTGGGATGCCTGAGCCTTGCGTGACACGTTGTTTCTCCTAGGGGGCCACAGAATGGGACATTCATCGTAGCTGTATATACGTGTTTGTTGTTTGCGCACACTTTTGTAATGCGCAGGGACGCTACCACCTGCCTTCGTGTGGCAGACGTGTTTAGGCCTTTGCGTGTCTCTGGCCGTGCGTGGGTTTCCCCTATTCAATTCCATGAATACGTGTAGTTGCATGCGTGTGGTCGTTCCGTGTATTTCCCTGCAGTACTTCCCCAGTTACGCCTTCTTTTTCACACGTTGTTCCCCATTCCGCGTGTTCCGCCCCCTTTTTGGTGTGTGCCCTGACTTTGTGCGCTTTGGCTGTGCGTGTCGCACACGGCGTTCTGGATGTTGCAATGACGTGTGCGCCCATGTGCGCCACGCGCGGATTTGGCGCACATCCTGGGGTAAACACGCGCCGGGCCTTCCATGAATCGGCCCCTTAGTCTCATGATATTTATTCCTCATTCAGTCCCTTTCATTTGACATGCTTAGAGAGACAGATGTGCGGTAAGAAATATCTCAAAGTAAAGTAGCTGCCATTAGCTGTTTATCTAGAGAGATTGAATGAATGTGCCGTATTTCAATTGCATGCTTTACATTTGTTGAAACTCAGCCAAAAGGGCATAGTGTGGTATTGTACACAAAGTACCACATAAGGGCATGAGCCATCTATCCAAAGCCCAGTATTTTGTTTGTTGTTAGTGACCCTGGTAAAATAAATTATCAGGCAGTATTCTGAAATCACTCTCACCACTATAAAAATACCCCAAAAGGTTACCACAATATATTACCAATGATTATAAAATATCACCAAATACCACCATAATAAAAAAATACCACGGAGTGATAGACAATACCCCAAAAAGTAGATGTAGTCTATAAGAGTTTTTTTAGTTCTATTTTTTAACTGTGAAAGGTCGTTCCAAAATGAATATTTCTTTGTTATTTTTTGTTTTTTTGTTTTTTTGCAGGAGAGGGTAGAACGTACGGTGAGGAGGGAAATGAGGGAAGAGGCACCAAGCACTAATATGGAGGGACAGGTGAACAGGGGCAGATGTTGTGTGTTTGTTACATCTAAAGTAGGGGGCAGTGTTTCTCATGCTCCTTGATTACAGCTTTACACGCACTTCAAAATTGCTTCCCCCTGCAGAGTGGTGTGTTGCAGTATATACAGAGGACACTTGTCTTCGAAAGACATGGATCACCAGCCTCTTTTATTGCTTGTGTGGTTATAGTATTGCTTGAAGAAGATGAGGTGGAGGAAGACAGCCTACTACTTGCTAAGAAAGGAACAGCCTTTCTGAGAGCATTGCAGTGGTTGGATTGGGTGTGGCAGCGCATGCAGGTGGTCCAGTAGGAGTACTGTCCAGGTAGTCTGTGACTGAGCTCAGCGCTTTTCACTTTGATAGCTTTAGCCTTTGGTACATTCCCAACAGTGGTAAAGAACTGCCACACCCATGATTCGCTCTTGGTGCTAGAGGTAGGCATTTCCACTACCTCATCTTCTTGGTCCTATTCATTGTCTTTGGAAGTATTGCACTTTTTTTGCTGTGTAGGTCCTCCAGCTGGTGGTATGGTGCTGGTGGTGGTGGCTCTTGGGGAGGAGGGATATCAATAGCTGATGCCATTATTTAAGATAAATAGCAGTTTTGCTAATATTCTTCCAAGTTTGTGCTCTATACTAGATTGTTAATGGATAATGAGTAAGAATAGGTGTAGGAGCTGTGCAAGGGAAAATGTTGAGCTTGAAAGTTCCTAGATCAGTAGAAAAGGCAGTTCCGAATTGTCCAGGAAGCACGGACCTGATTGCGAAGTGCGGACGCGTTAGTGAACACGTCATCTTGACGAGCGTGCGTGCGGTCACGTGACACTGTCCGAAATGTCTGCGATGACATCTGACGTTCGTGAATGTTAACGGACACAAAAACAGTGGAAAAAGTTGCAAAAAGTGTATAGAAAATGATGCTAGAAGTTTTAAGCTGAAACTTTGCAAATTGGACAAAGAGGTTGCTGTATTGGGGGTAAGTATGATATTAATAACTTGAAAGAAATTAGCCTGCACTGGTAAAAACCCATGAAATTCACTGAAAACATTTTGGTAAAGGGACGTTATGATTAAGTTGCACTAATAAAAACCTATGTAATTCAAAGAAAAAACTTTGTTAAGGGTACGTTATGGTAACAAGTAAAACCGAAAAACCTTAGAAATTCACCAGTTATAGTAAGCTAAGCAACCATAAATCGCACCACCACCGTGCACTGCTAAGACCGCCATCCAGGACCTCAAAGATGACATCACAAATGTCATTGATGACATCACTGCTTACATCTCATATAAAATTAATTTTGATGAAAAGTCCTTACAAGGGGTTGTGTTTATAATTTTGGTAACAAGATTTCAGGGGTGATCAGGAGACCTATCATGAGCTAGTTAACCTATTAAAGAATGTGCTCATCTAAACCAAACATTATTTTGGGGTGTTGTTGTTAATACAGTAACCTAATCATACATACACATAGACAATGGCTGCAGCATGCACCATAGAAGTACAATATGTATAATCTTGTAATTTTGGATAGTAAAATAACAAATGCTACCAAATCCGAGTTTTAAGTAATGTTAAACATGTAATAACTTGCTAACAACTCAAGACTTACTACACACCTGTGCTAGTACAAACAATACATATGAAGACCCACAATGTATACAAATCAGAGGCACATACAGGGAAACTAAGGTAATGAAGAAAGAAACAGCATCACCAGAAAATGTTAATAACATTAAAGTTCATCTTCATATACACAAATTAATTGTGAATTTGAGGTCTGCTTATTGCCCCATGTATGTGCACCATGAGCTGAGACCAAACCATAAGGAAAGTACTTTAAGAACATACAACAAGGTTAATGTCTAGATATATAGAATCTTTAGAATTTTAATATTCTGACTGTCAGTGAACAAAACCACCTGGCCTAAATATGTCAGTGAACACAAACAAGTGGCCCAGATGTTTGACGTCATCAGTGATGTCATCAATGACATGTGTGATGTCATCTTTGATGTCCTCGGAGTAGCAGTGCACGGTGGTGGCGCGAGTTGTGGTTGCTTATATATATATTCAGTAAAAACACGTTGTTAAAGGGACGTTATGGTTAAGTTGCGATACTAAAAACCTATCAGAATCAGCAAAACAACTTTGTTAAAGAGACGTTATGGTTCCAAGTAAAACCCCTGAAATTCGCCAGTTATGGTAAGCTAAGCATCCATAACTCGCGCCACCACTGTGCACTGCTAAGACTAACACCCAGGCATTACAAATGTCATTGATGACATCACCCTTTTACTTCATTTTACTCATATATTTATAAACTTTCTGTGTTAGATACAAAAAAATATATTACTTTTTTGTTTTCTCACAGAAATGTGTAGTACTCTGGAGTGGCTAGAGGAGCATTTCCCACAAGACGAAATGTCAGAAGATAGTGCCCCTAATGGTACACACTTTACTATATAAACCAATTAATAAATATTATTTTGTATACATTTAACATATACATTTATTTTTTACAGACCATACAAAAATTGCCACTACCACAGAAAAAGAAGCAGTGGATAACACTCTCGAACACATTAACCAAAAAAATGGACCAACTTATGGCAAATTTTAACGATTTAAAGAACTTTGTGGAAGATCACCTAAAACTACCAACAACATACCATTGTCCCACCTGTACTTGTCCCCCCTCACCATATCCCACTCATCTAACCCCAAACCCACTCCATGGACCAAAACGTTTTGATGACATTTCCATCCCTTCTTCACCTGACCTCAATTATGTTGAAATCCCTAATTCTCCTGTTTTTGTTTCCATTTCTGCCCCACCTTCTCAGTCATAAATTGTTTATATATGTCAAATAAAGTTACTTTTTTATATTGTGTTGTAATTACTTTCAGTTCTTTGTGTTAAAACCAATGTAGGTGTCCACAGACAGCGCGGTTGTTCCGAAATGTTCGTAAATAAACGAAAATGGAGGTGTCCTTAAGAACACTATGCCTGTTCATAGTGTTTGCTAGCACGTTGAAACTGTTCTAAGAACACTCGTGGTGTCCTGAATTGTTCGTAAATAAATGAAAATGGAGGTGTGCTGGGGACGCTATGTCTGTCCGTATTGTTCGCAAGTAAGTTAAATTGTGCTAAGAACAAACGGCTGTCCGTAACTGTTTGTTTTACGTGTGACGCACTTTTAATTAGTTCAGGACCCGAACACTGTCCGTAGAACATCAACACGCATGCGCAAAACAATGTCTGTACATTGGGTGTCCTACGGGCGGCCGCTTCCTTAGCGAACATGCTCACGAAGCAATCATGTGACCACGCCGACGCTGATTGCGTGTTCTGAATGCGGACACTGTTCGTGTCCCCGAACAGTTTAAAAGTACATATCCAAGTAATCCACAGTATTTCTCATTAAAAACTCACCATACCACAAATCCCACATACTAATCCTAAATTTCCACTTCGTTTTTGTGACTTTTTGAACCTTTTTTGGTGTTCGATCTGTCTTGCGGACGGCGCGCATGTCCGCGAACTGTGTACAAGCACCCCTATAAAAGACCACGCTCCAGAGCTCATTCGCATTGTGTTTCTGGCTATTCCACAGAGCACACTGCATTTTGCTGCATACTTTGCAGATTTTGAGATTTCCATCTCCAAGCCGATGACATCCATGGCTCCACTATTGCCACCTGGTGCTACATCTGCCTCAGCACCACCCCCACCCCCTCCACCACCACCATCTCCCCAAGGGCCTGAAGAGGGGAACAGGAGTGAGGATACTGAGGAGGAAGAAGAGGATGACGAGAATGAGGTAGAGGAAATCCCTACTACCCGCCCTCGGCGTGATTCTTGGGTGTGGCGGTTGTTTACCGTTCATGGGAATGGTCCTAAGGCTTGTGCGCACCGTGTCACCTGCAATGAGTGCAAAATGGTACTCAGTCGCGGGAAGCATGGTGCGTATAGCTTTGGGACCACGACCATGAAGCGACACCTGAACTCATTCCACACTGGGGCCATTCACCAGGTTGTACCTTGCGAAGAGCGTAGTAGGTTGATTGCCTCTACTTCATCCTCCGTTTCTGATCCTGTCACCACAAGGAACACCTCTGTGGGACAGCGTCTTCCTCAAGCTGCCTCACAGGCCATACAGAATTCTGATGACCTTTACCTTTCGAGGGTCACAGTTGTATGTATGTACTGTGACACAGTACTCTGCAGGGGGGAGCGACTTCGCAGTGCTTTTGAGACTATCGTCTCAGAGCACGAGAAGACCTGCTCACTACCCAAATAAAACGCACTCTACATCTTCCTCTCTCAGCTTGCCCTTTCTTATCTCTGTGGTTGGTGTCCCCCCCTTTACCCTCCTTTCCCCTCCTCTCCTAGTGTGTCGTGTATAAAAAACCAAAAAAATACAAAATAACAAAAATCAAAAATAAAATAATGCTCTTTTCAGAGCCGCCTTTCACGGTTAAAAAATAGAAGTGAAGATAAATAAAGCAGGGCCCTTTGTATATCTTAAAAGTCAGCGGACAGTTCGCGAACATAAAAAAAATTGGGGTGCTACCCTATTGTAACCATTGTATTTTTCTCTTGGAGCAAGTGGTGGCTCTGAAAAGAGCCTTTGGGAGGTGTTTGTATGTCAAAAATTATAAATACTTAACACCTACTTCAAAATGGATGCTGTATTTCTAAAAAAGGTCGCAATGCATTTTGTACATTTCTCCGAAAAATCTGATTGCCAGCATAAGTAAGATGGACTCCATCTCTGCGAAAAATGTATGTACTACGAAACATAATATTTTCATTGTGAAAAGAGGACATGCAAAAATCTCTTAGGAAGGCACAAACAACCTTATTGACATTACGCCTTGCTTTCTCCATTTGTGGACCACATGAGAAAGAACGAAGCCACATTTGTCTCTGCGTAATCCGTGAAAAAATTACTTTGGAGTTTGGAAACATGTCCATGATCTTCTGAAGTCCTTCTTTCATTGCAAATTGCAAAGAAATTCCAGACACATGTCCTAAACTGTTCCCTCCACAATGAATCACAATTATGTCTGGATGTTCCTCTATCTTCAAAGTTGCACAGAGAGGTAGCAAGTCCAACCACTTCATTCCACACACTCCATGCCAGTGCACTTCCACCTGTGGGAATCCAAGATCTATAGATACTCCACAGCTTTCTGCATGCACCTTCAACCAATGTATCCACGAGTCTCCCAAAATCCACACAATCTGTTTTTTGAAACACTCAGCCATAGCTATCTGTTCTTCTCTCAGCAAAAAGAATATCTGAGAAAACCTCTCCTAGCACAACACACTCACTAAACTTTACTGACCAATCCCTTGCTACATTCAATCTCATTTGCATGCCTCCCCACCCCAAATTCCCCGGATGTAATACACGGTGTCCTAGAACTACCGCCATGTCCGCAAACATATCGTAACATGGACAGCCCTTCTACCATTTCCACTTCAGTCTCTGTGCCATTCCCTCATTGGATGTAGCTAAGAAATCACATGACCATCCACCAATCAAATCCAAGACCTCTACATGTAACTGCATCATCATAGATCAGCACTGCAAATGTACGGTGAATCTTTCGGAGTACACGTCTCATACCATTGGCAAGCACGATCTATGAGAAATACTATACAAGTCTCCAAGATTTCTACTTGCAGCTTCGTCCATATCCATATGCATGAACACAAACTACAGGTAGGCATATTTTCTATACAGTACATGAACACATTTTCTTACCGACTTTTACCTTGTATAATCTGTAAAATGAATCTACGATCATTTTTTCATTGTCCTAAAATGAACTGTGACTTACAAACCTTTATACCGTTTAATTTCTTTATACACACACACACGCAAATAATGTTAAACTAACATTTTTGAAATAAAATATATAGACTACATATAATCAAACAAAATTACATGCACACTCTATGATCAAATCTCAAACAATAATATTTGTACAAACACATAATTGGTTTTAATTTTTTCAATTTATATAATTACTTACATTTATATAGGACAAGTAGGATATGACATTGACTCACTATTACGTGGAAAAGCAGGCTATGACATTGACTCACTATTACGTGGAAAAGCTTAGTTACAGGAATAGTGGTATACAGTGGTACATTATGAATTTCACAAGCCATAGTAAAGATATTTTCTTTCCTACAGTTAGTCATAAGATAGTTTTAATGGCTTTGAGGAAGGCGCTGAGCATTTCAATTTAAAAAATCTATGTCTAAATTAAAAACAGTGCTATATACAAACCAAATTACTAATTTCTTTCTTTTACAATTGCAGTGAAGACCATTCTCCAGAAAAGAAGCAGCCGAATTTGAAGTACAAAGAACAACTAAGAAGCAAACTGCTCATTTTAGAAAAAAAGTAAGTAGAATGTTACCATAATATTTGAATTATTACTCAAACACACTATAAGGTTAATTCATGCTATTTCTGTGCCTAAAAATAGAGATTCTGCAACATTCTGACCAAAAATCCCCCCGTTTTAAACAGTGATTTACTGGCAGAATGGCCCACAACTTCCTATTTTTCGACACACAAATTACCCAACTCAGCCGCTAGAACTTAGATGTTGTAGAACGAACAACTGTTTTAATTGTATAGCTTTAGACATACTATTTATACTTCTCCAAACAACTGGTTTACTTTTTTCTGTCATCTGAACCCCAGTTTAGTAACACATTAATTCAAGAATACCCATCCCTAGTAGTTATACCAATGCACAATCACACACCATTACATACATCTTTATCATCTTACTCAAACACTCATGCACACAACACACATGCATTGCAGAACACCCCAACCCATACCTTCTGTATTTTTTTCAACAGACCCTAAAGAATGCCTACCAAAAAGCAACTCCGTAGAAAGGAACGCAGAAGTAGAGCAAATGAAAAGAAAACTCTCCAACATAAACATCCATCTATAGCAGAATGTGTAAAAAAAGTTGAAACACAACAGCTAATACAGTCATGTAGTGAAACAGAAGAAGTTTCTAGTACAATAACTTTGCCTCCTCTATCAAAAAGTAAAACAAACCAAAAAACAATTAACAGAAAATCAACTATCACTACAAATAAAACTTCTTCTATAAATCTTGATGTAGTACAAAGTAAGCATACCAAGAAAAGTATTTTAGCCAAAATGTTCCATCACAAAATCCTTCAAAATCTTATGAAAACAGGAGAGAAACCAGGTTCAACACTTCAAACCTATCATAGAAAAGTAATCTTAGAAGCGTTGATAGACAGTGCAACTCTTCTCAAAAGAAAGTTATTTATTTTAGTGTTAAACAGAATGAAACCACTAACAAAACTAATAACTAAATTACAAAAAAGACTTCTCAATAAATGAAATGTCAACAGAAATAACTTCTTAAATATCTGTGGAGGTGAATGGAGTCACACTACAAGCACAGAACCATACTTTAATGAAGAAGCGTACAAACAAAAGCAAACAAATACAATTGCCATACATTGAAGTGGTCGAGGTTATGAAATAGTTAATAATACCGTAATGGAACAAGAAGTACTCCTTACAAAAATATGCGCTGAAAACGTAGATTTACCCCTCCATTCAACTGAATCAGAACATCTAATTTACACATGGCCATGCACGTCAATGTGTAACATTCCCAAAAAAATGTTCAAGTCTTTACGCCAATTCCTCAATCAATATGTGAAAAGCAAAGACAAAATCAAAATTAAACTACTGCAAAATATGGATGCTTGTCCAGTACGCAAGTACACAGGACTACAAGGACATTCATTGGCCTGCATTACAGGACCTAGTTGCAAAACAACCTTCCATGATATCAAAAGGATATCAACACATCATGCAAGTATAAGAAATCTAGTTTATAAACTGGAAAAGGTTGTTTGGCTCCCGGTTATCTTGATTGTAGAAATTATTCCGAAATGATATCCATAACACTTTGGTTGGTACGAAGTGATTCGTTTATTAGTGGTCAGCCGACATGTGTTTCGACCCGTAGGGTCTTTCTCAAGGCTAGTCTGTTTGCTGGGTACCCTCAGTGGGGTGTTGTTCAATTTGGAACTGTCCTTGCGGCAGTCCTGGCTCCTATTGGGCCCTTTGTATTGTGTCTGCGTCCCTGGGCAGTGATCTGCTTCAGTAGCAGATCACTGCCCAGGGACGCAGACACAATACAAAGGGCCCAATAGGAGCCAGGACTGCCGCAAGGACAGTTCCAAATTGAACAACACCCCACTGAGGGTACCCAGCAAACAGACTAGCCTTGAGATAGACCCTACGGGTCGAAACACGTGTCGGCTGACCACTAATAAACGAATCACTTCGTACCAACCAAAGTGTTATGGATATCATTTCGGAATAATTTCTACAATCAAGATAACCGGGAGCCAAACAACCTTTTCCACGTACCAAATAGGGGCCCTGGCTTAACCCCAAAACGGCTCCTGTGATCTTGCCAAACTCACAATCTAAATATAACCGTTGCACAGCACAGGCAGGTTCAATTCCTAGAAGCCACAACCCACAGCACTAGTTTATAAACTGTACTATGCTAAAAGTCCTGCTTTAGCACTAGCCAATTTAAATAACATTCTTCTACATGGTACAGCAAAAGACCTACTAAAAGAAATCGACTATATCCAGACAAAATATTTTGGAAGTGAAACCCACTTACAAGATGAATTAGCTGTAAACCAACTGTGCACATGGCAACCTTTCACTACACACATACAAAAAAGAAATACTAAAATTTGAAAGTACTTCAGCTGAAGTACCAAACCACATGTGTGTATGTTGCCGCAGAACTTTTTATAAAAGTAACACAAAAACTGTAGACCTATCATACAAAATAGAAGACAATGAAGATTCTAAATGGTTTGAATTAGCTCTCTACCTTATAGCAGAAAACAAATACTAAATAACTGACCCCATAATACTTTGCAGTTACTGCACTACAAAACTTGACAACAACCAAACTCCTTCACGTGCTATCACAAATAACTTGGAATTATATCCACTTCCAAAACCCCTTCAACAACTTAATTTATATGAGAGCATCATAATTCAAACAGTGCACCCATTTCAAGCAATAATACGCCTTCAACCAAAAACTGCAAAATTACCTCCCTCTGAATTAGTGAAAGGTATTTGTGGAAAAGTAGTGTATTTACCATTAGATCTAAAAGAAAATGTGCACACTCTAGGAGTGCAACATCCAATGCAACAATCTTTAATTATCTTGGTAAATGGAGTACCTACAAAAGACAAAGAAATTTGGCAACAACTGGTAGATTTACATAAAGTTAGAGAAGCCCTGCAATATCTTAAAGAGAATAATGAATATTAAAAAGAAATTAATATTGAAGAAAACTTGAAAGATACAACTGAAATAATTCAAGAGACACAAGAAGCTGGTCAATTTGAGCTCCTAGATCCTGCTACAATATCAAACACTTTAGACCATTATACAATTCATCCATTGCACTCTAATGACACCATAGAAGATGCACTGTAAACGTACCAAATGCGTCAAACAAAAGGATCACCAATCAGCATATGGGAAAAAAGTATAGAAGCAGGTGCTTTTCCTCTACTCTTTCCGACTGGCAAAGGAGGAAGATACGATGATAGACCTATACAAATATCAGCATCAGAATATCGCTCATTACGAATGTATTCTGAAGATCCCAGATTTCGACAAAATGTGGAATACATATTCCACCTACTCTTTGAAAGTGAACTAGCAACTTTATGTTACGGAGTTGCAAACATATTAAAATCAGGATCACACTTTCAAAATATGACAGCTACACAATTATTACAAAAAGTTCAACAAAAATATGAGGTTTTACAAGCAAATCTTACAAATCTATTAGCAAATATGCGTGGTACTAAAGGGTACTGGTTTCAACGTCATGGAGATGTACGTTGTATGATCAGAAAACTTGGCCCACCCACTTGGTTTGTTACATTACGTTGTGCAGAATATGCATGGGAAGATTTACATGCTTTCCTACGCATATCAAACGAAAACAAAACAAACATAGATATACTAACACCTGGAGAACTTTGTTCTCAGGATCAAGATATTTTCACCATTGCTTCATTGCTATGCTACATTTTATTTGTAATAAAACTGTTCCTCCCCTTGGAGAAGTGCAACACTTCTTTTGGAGAAAAGAATACCAAGCCAGAGGAGCACCACGTGTCCAAATGCTTTTATGGATTAAAGATGCTCCTAAATTTGGTCAAGACAGTGATGCCACTGTTTTACAGTTTATTGAAAAAAGTGTCACTTGTGAAATTCCATCAGAATCCACAAATAGTGATCTTCATGCAAAAATGTTACAATTCCAAAGACACAAATGTGGCAAATATTGTCGTCGCAAATACAAAAACAAAGGGAAATACTACACCAAATGCCGATTTGGTTTCCCTAGACCAGCTACAAATACAGGTCAAGTGAACAACCTCATGTCTTCAGTTAGACATAATGTTAAAGGTAAGTCACCTAAAAATACATATTGCATAAAAAGAAAAGAAGAAGAAAAATATATCAATGATTACAATGCAATCATTGCCCACTTATGGAATGCAAACATAGATGTGCAGTACATTGCAGACAATTCTACTGCAGTTGCACGATATGTCACAGCATACTTAACCAAATCAGAAAAGACAGAGCTCCAAGACCTCTGGAATGACCTGTCATCAGATAAAACAGTGTCTCAGAAAGTATATAGCTTGGGCATAAAAATGCTGTCGCCATAGAGAATGTGGATCCTATGAAGCAGCTGATCGATTAACTGGTACTGGATTGTATGGTAAATCTGAAAATATAGTATGGCTAAGTCTTGGTCCAGCTAAATCTAGAAACAGAGTTCTAAAATCATACGAAGATATAGAAACAATAGCCAAACATGATCCCAACAGCCAAGACAATTTAAAAAACAATTTATTGGACACATACTACCCAAACAGGAGTACCACTTTGGAACCATGTGTCTATATCACATATCGGAAAACTACACATACAAAAATAATAAAAAACCTGATGAACTAATCGTAAATACAAAGTGACAAACTGTGAAGGCAGCTTAGTAAAACTCACCAAACCAAATTTAATTAATCATATCGAATTGTCATTAAAGACTCCTCAACATAAAGAAGTATATTACATGTCCCTGCTACAACTCTTTAAACCATGGAGAAAAGAAGAAGAAATACTAGATAACTATGAATCACATGAAGACGCTTTCAAAGCAAATGAAAGCAGTATAACTGATGTCAACTTTGCACAGTACAAAACAATGCTGCACAATGAACAGCAACACGAAGAAGAACTCCAGGCCCAACTAGATAAGGACACTCCTGACAGTAGTCAACCTTCTGTCACAGGAAGCCAAGAACCACTGGGAGACCCACTAATAACAAATGAGGCAGAATTAGCTATGATAGAAGTAGAAACCACCATGTGTCAGTATGAAGATAAAGAAGACTGAACTATACTACAATCAAAGCTAAACAATGAGAAACGTAGCATTTTTCAAGAAGTAACAAAAGAAATTGCACATGGTGTACAACATGAAAACAAAGAATGCACCTGTCAAAATTACAAACCAATACTATTGTATGTCAGTGGTGAAGCTGGTTCTGGAAAAACATTCCTAATCAAAATCATCAGTAAGTTCCTTCAACAATTGACAAACAACAAACTGTCAGCTGTTGTCACTGCCCCCACAGGTTTAGCTGCCTACAACATAGGTGGTGTCACTTTACACTGATTACTACTCCTGCCAGTAGAACACCAAAACAAATTAGATCATTACAAACTTTCTGCAGAAGCTGCAATGGAACTACGCACAGTATTGAAACAAATGAAAATGCTACTAATAGATGAAGTGAGCATAGTGTCCAACCTAATGTTGGCTTTGAGTCACCTCAGATTACAAGAAGTACTCAAAACAAACTATGAAGAGCTCTTTGCAGGAAAACACATTATTGTTTTTCGGAGATCTTCTTCAATTGACACCAGTAAAAGGTGAGCCTATTTTTAAAACATTAGGACACAAACTCTGCCGTAAAACTGTTGGCAGTATTGGAAATGTCAACCTTTGGCAACATTTCCAATACAGAGAATTAACAGAAAACATGCGCCAATCTGCAGATCTCACTTATGCCAACATCTTAAAAAGTATCAGAGTTGGTTTACTTTCTAAAGAAGCAGAAGCAATATTGAAAACCTGGCACATTCATGCACTTTAAGGTGATAATGCATGTGCTACAGATGTTATGGAACAATTAGCCCACAAAAATGTCAATTGTATGGCCTTAATGCCAACTCTTGCAAGCTGTTTCAAATTCAATGAAATAATGTTAAGTAAAGAAATGCAACCAATAATGGAAATTAGCGCCACAGACAAACTAGATGTACATGGAATGACACTTCCCATGTGTGACCAAGCCACAACAAGACTATAAAGTTTAGAAAAATCAATCTCAAACACAACAGGCTTGGAAAAGATATTAAAATTATCCTTAAATTGCAGAGTAATGCTGAAACGTAACCTTGACGTGGACCAAGGACTAGTTAATGGAGCACTGGGTACAGTTGTTGGCTTTCAAACATACCCACGTGACAACAAAATTCAGTTTGTCAATATTCTCTTTGACAAACTTTCAGAAGTAAAAAGAATAGGACGATCAACATCTCGATTCCTTCTCTTCTAAGACATGTATGTACGCAGAGAACAATTTTCTCTAACTCTTGCATACGCAGTCACCATTCATAAATCACACGTTCTTTCCCTAGACAAAGCAATGATAGACATTGGTAACACAGTCTTTAAAGAAGGCATGAGCTACGTAGCACTATCATGCTTACGTACACTTGACGGTCTATTTCTAATCAACTTTGATGCAAGTAAAATAAACGCTGATATTCCTTGCATTTTAGAATACAATAGACTTTGCTCACTATACACCCCCATCTAAACACATATTCTGTTCCACAAAAAGTAAAACGTTATAAAAGAAAAATAAATCAAACAGAAATGCAACATGATGTCACTGCAAATCCTCCAAAGAGAGTAAAAGAAAGTAATACTTCATCAAGTACCACAAGCAAAAAAGAATCAATTAGGGAAAGTAAACCATGTACTTCCTCAAAGAAGGAAGACAAACTCCAAAAAAAGCAGTCAGATACAGAACTACCTGGTCCATTTAAACTATCAAATATAGTTGGTGTAAGTTGCTACGCAAATGTAGCAATTAATATTCTATTTCAATTACCACCAATTGTTGACAACATTTACTTACACGGTATAGACCCATTGTGTTGGCAAATGTTAGTATTTCACATAAACGCAACAAACAATCCTGACAACCCGTATAGTGTTCTTGGAATAAGACAACAATTGGACTACTGTGCTGGAATGGTGAAATTCACTATAAACTCACAGGAAGATCCACAAGAATTTCTAATGTACTTACTATTAGTACTGGAAAACAAAAACATACCTATAAATGAAATATTCCAGATTTCATACATGTGGAAACATACATGCACTCTCTGCAACAATGTGACACAAGAACGAATCCCCAATGAACGCTCTGTGTATATATCAATACCTAATTGTGAATCCGTTCCATTTCAGCAACTTGTACAAAATGCAAACCATGGTAGATTATGTTCGACCTGCAATTCAGATAATCGCTCCACGTTAGTAATACAAACACATAGTAAATACGTAATACTAATGCTTCTACGTTACAATGCAGATGGTACCAAAAACAACTGCAAGCTGACTGGATTCACACATGGTCAAATATAACTTGGTAGGAAAACCTTCACAACAATAGGTATAATCTACCACGCAGGAGCCACAACCAATTCAGGACACTACACTGCATATATAAAAAAGAAATGTGGATGGTTTGAATGTAATGATAGTACCATTACTCTAAAGCAGAGATTACCAGCAAATCTTACAAACGCTTATTTAATGTTCTTAAAACCAAAATTTGATAACTAAACTGTACTTAAACCTTCAGTACACTTGTATTAAAAAAATATAAACTGTCACAATATTCCAAAAGCTATCTAACTGCCCAAAGATGCTACAACAACTAATCAGATAAATTAATACCACTCAAATAGAGAAAAAAACAGACAGAATACGCCAATTGGTATCTAACTGTCCCAAAATTTAGAAATATCCAAACAGATAAATCAATACCACGAAATTATATAAAAAAATAAACAGTTAGAATACGCCTACTGGTATCTAACTGCTCCAAACTTTTACAATATCCAAACAAATACCTAATATCTTACTGCTCCCAAAAACTGGAACAATCCAATGAATAAAGCATTAGCCAGAAACAACAAGTAAACACTGAAAACAAACAAACAAATAAACTGTAGCATAACAGAAAAAGGTTTTTTTTTAATCCAACATGGATTTCTTTTCTCCCACAGACCCAATGATTTTAGCAACAAACACAGAAACTGAGCAAATTGCACAGTACTCTGGTTTGTCATCTACTAAATGTGCGGGTCAAAAAAAAGAAGAACATGTTGATTGTACAATGTAATAAGTCTTTATAAAATACTAATACTAACATGCTATTTTCTTTTATCGCAGAAATGAACAAGAAAAACATGGACTCCCATTACTAAACCAAATAGTAAGTATAACATGATAAATACAACCATCGCAGCATATCACACCCATATTGGCTTATAACAATGTTCCTTATAAATTTGTTTTTGACCCAAAGTTATAAGCCACTATGAGTGTGATATGCTGCGGTGCTTGTGGACAGGGCATAGACTCTTGGGTGCATGGCATATGAGTGTGACATGCTGCGGTGGTTGTGGCCAGGGCAAATGCACCCAACATTCTATACTCTGGCCACAACCACCGCAGCATATCACACCCATAGATTCAAGCATTGCAACCATTTTAATGTCCGCGGACACAAGGAAGTTCCTAGAACACATTCAACTTGCCAGAGGACGATACGGACAGCGTCCTCAGGACACCCCCATTTTCTTTACGTATGAACATTTCAGTTCACCGTGAGTCTTCTTAGAACACTTTCAGCTTGACAACGAACAATACAGACAATGTCTTCAGGACACCCCCTGCGAACATTCCAGGACCCCACGAGTCTTCTTAGAACACTTTCAACTTGACACCGAATCCATTCTGTTTATTTACGAACATTTCAGAACAGTCATGTTGTCCGCAGACAAATCGAACACAACAAAAGCGTCTAGCACATAAAAATAATACAACATTGCACCTATCTCATACTCCCCCACCCTCCCCAAACACTCTTACACACCAACACACTTCACTAAATACAATTTTTAAACCAAGTTTCACCTCGCTGTCCGCGGTAGTCCTCGAATGCAAGATGTCGGGTGCCACCAAAAATCTGACGCGCTCCACGCCCCACGCCGTCCAGTCAGCGAACGCGTCGGATGTCCGCGGACATCGCGCAAGCTGCTCGGCCAATCAGGGCGCTGTCCGCGGAGCTAACCGGGAAGTCCGTCCGCGAAGCGAACAGAGATATCACTAATTTTTTTGCCTTACATTTTGGTCATTTAAAAAAAAAAGTACTGGATGGATTTAGACCCAATTTGCAAAAGCACGCTTTCGGGACCAAACCCCCGCTCCTGCCGCAAATTTGGGGTAAATTTGTCCAGCGGTTTGGGCTGTAGGCGTGCACAAAGTTTTTTCCCATTATGTCTACGGGAAAAAACCAAAGTTTTGGGACCCCCCCTATAATTTTTCGCCCCCTGGACCAAACCTCTCCTTTGCACAAACATTCAGAGTGGGCCATATACTTTTATTGCAAAGTTTGGTGAGGATTCGTCCAGAGGGAGCGAAGTTATAAGCCACCCAAAAAATGCTCTTCCTATGGAAACACCAACTTAACCATAACTACATGGACGCTACTGCGTCCATGTAATATTTATATATATATATATATTATACTTAAGGTGAGTCGGGCTCCCATAGGAACCTCTTAAAAGTCTATTGTTAATAACCTTCGATTCGAGAAACGGTTTTGGATGAAATTTCGAAAGTGAATAGGGACTTGTGCCCCCCGACCCCCATACTGCAAAGTTTTGTAAAGATTCGTAATAAAATGAAACAAGTTATTAAGAAGAGAACAGTTTTTTTTCCAAAGTTGTGGCCTACTTCCCATTCATTTTCCTGTAGACAAACAAGGTCAATTTTTTCCAAAGTGTTTTCCAGGGATTATTGCACGACAGATAGCTGATGGTGAGCACCTTTTATACTTTGCCAGCATATTTATTGAAATATTTCCTCTGTCAGGTTATTTTTCTGGTGTTCATTACTTTCTTTTAAAGTCCAAAGCTGTTTTGTCTTGTAATTGAACTACATTTGTATATTTCACTTTAAGATATATGTTCACTTACTGTGCATATATTCAAGGGTGCCAGCTCTTGATTATTGTTGCAGGGGCAAAGGTACCTCGGCATATGTTATTCTTGCAGCCAGTCATTTTTTTACCTTTTCAGTGCTGCTTAAATTTGGTTCTTTGGGGTTGTGCATTGTATCACAACAGTCACCAACGGACGGCCATAAAACAAGGGACTTGTATCACGCTGCTTATTCAAGGTGAGATATCCTCAGGAAATAATTTAATCTCACTGTGGATTGCCTAAAAACATTGTGAGTTCTCAAAGTCTGCAATATTTTATATATAACAATACCACTGCCAAACAGGTAAAAATGAGTTTGTGATTGAAGAACAACTTTGAGTGATGGGTTGCAAGTGTTTTAAAATATTGAGAGGCTGTGCCCACCAGACATGTACAAAGGCCATGGCTAGTGCTCTGGTAGTGTTCTAAAATGGAAGGGTGGACACGGCCAAAGGCTGTGTGGACCGGACAATGGCCGAAGGCCATGGCTAGTGGCCGGGTAGTGTTGTGAAATATACAGTGAGCACGGCCATAGGCCGTGGCCACTGGCCATGTGAGGAAAAAATCTATGGAATGACTAACCCTTGACATTCAAGGAAAACACTTTAGTTGCAGGGACATTAAAGTGAGCAATACATTGTAACAAAACCTTTGAATTTCAAAACTTAATTTGCAGGGAAGTTATGGTGAAAACGTAACACAACAAATCCCCTGAAATTCAGCTAAAGCCATTTTAACTTTGCGCCCCGTGCTATGCAGCCTATGACCACAATGATGACATCACAGATGACTTCACTGATGTTATTATTGATGACATCACTGGTCACAACACTAATTACATCATCTAGGACATACACACAAGTCAATGAAATAAGAAATAGCATACTATGTAAAGATTACTTTCCCTTTGTACAGTATCTGTTTTATTTTAATTTTAACAGGTTAATCACTTACAAAAGACATACAGAAAGAAATGTACGTCTATGTACATGTTTTCAAGCAAATGGCACATTTAAAACTTCAATTCTTTTCTATACATATATACATTTAGAATAATAATCACTTTTTTCTATACCCATGTATGTAAATCTTAAACTATATCCTAACAAATAGCTGTTTCTTGTTTTAAAGCACTTCTCATGTCATTTAGAAAACTATACATGTACACATTTTTCTTACAATAAAACAATTTACATGTGTTTATTTTAAAATGTAGTAAATAATTAGGGTTCAACATGTGTCTCTTTCAATTTATTTCTACTAATTGTTGTGTAAATGTATATACAGAATATATTATAGTGAACATGTGTTAGATATATTTGGCAGAAACAAGAACATTCCAAGCAGTGTACTATTTATAATTCAGACATCAACTTTTACCAAAGTACTACAAAGGAAAGCTTCACATGTAGTGATATGATGCATATGTAACAGTTTACTGTTTTAAACAATGTACTCACTGCTATGAACTATTCTAAAATGCTCATATCACATATGAATGAAGAAACGTAAGGGTGGTCTAAACATGGGCAAATACCTAGAGTGATCTTATAGCCTATGCCATTACTTAAATAATCATTGATAATGCTATTAGCGATGTCACCCGTGATCTAATCAGTGATACCATCAGTAATGTTACCAGTGATGTCATCGTTGTAGTCATAGGCTGCGCAACAGGGGGTGTGAAGTTAAGGTGGCTTTAGCTGAATTTCAGGGGTTTCGTTGCGTTAAGTTCTCACCTTAACAGCCCTGCAACTGATGTTTTTTTCTTTTAAAAAAAAAAATATATATATATATCTAGGATGCACCAGGCACTTTGGGAGAACCACAATGTGTGTGGCTTTTGATACTATTTTGCCATGAAAATGTGCGAGGATGTTATGAAATTGAAATAAAGTGGAAGATTTTGGTAACTTGGTTTCCTGAATTTCTGTTTGGATCGAGGATTGCTCCTCCAACGACTGTTGAATAACAGTAAAAAGGAGGACATATATATATATATATATATATATGCTTATGTAACTCATGATTTTATAAAGTTGCTCTTGCTGCTATTATGTATATGTTGCAAGGGTTGTTGAAGTTTCCATAAAAATCACTAGTATCCCCTATGGTGAATTTTTAAGGATCAAGCAGAACTGCAGCAAAGAGAACATTTATGTGCAAAATCAGCAGCTGCTAGATTCCGCGCAAGAACGTATTCCAAAAGAGTAATCAGTAAAGCATATGACAAATGCCAGACACAGACTAGAAGTCACACACTCATTACGGGCAAGATGAAAAACAAGAGGCATAATGAGTCCACTAACAGCATTAGATTCATCAGCACGTATAATGAAGGAGCAGGGATGTGAGAAAGACCTTGGGAAAATATTGGCATCTTTTAACCATAGATGAGGACATTCGTTGACATATACAACCAAATGCAAGTGTCGCATTTAGGAAAGCGGCATCTGTACAGTCTAAATTGTCGCCATGCCTTTATCAATCGGTTAACCCCATGGAAAAAAGAGGGTGGCTAGGAAAGAAACCTATGTGTTTCTACAAGTGCGCCAAATGCAAGGCATGTCAATTTGGAATTAATGACCAGAGCTATAACCAAACACGCACTGGGCAAAAGATTAAAGTTAAGAAAATTATCACATATATGACTAAAGACGTGATATATGTAAATATGTGTGATTGTAATTTATGGTAAATTGGCTGCACTTAGTTGGAGGTTAAAACAAGAACACTACAACATATAAGACCTATATGAAATGGTGACATGCCACATCCAATGACAAAACCCTTTGAGGGAAAGCAGCAGAAAGATTTCTCCTCCTTTAAATATTTCGCCATTGATACAATATTTAACAACCATATATGTGAAAAAAGACTCAGACAAACTGAATCCAGATACATGTTTGATTATGACACAAAGACTCCTAATGGTCATAATAAGGATGAAGAATTGTGTACATTTGTGGGAGAGTAATGAAATTCCATGTGTATAAAAATGTAAAAATAAGGGAAATGAAGGTATTTTATGTAAGTGGATTTACATATTTAGGGGGTACTTTATGGATTATTTGCGCCAAAAAAACGGGATTTGTGCGCCATTGTGCCCGCAAATCCCTGTTTAACAAATGGGGATTTGCGGGCAGAATGGCGCACAATCCTGTTTTTTTCGGCGCAAATAATCCATGATTTACCCCCTTTGTATTTAACAGATTGTTTTTAATTTTTATAAGTTTTAATTTCAGGATAGCACTTTACAAACACTGACAACTTATCTATTTTAGCTTGTCCTTCAAATGAAATATTGATCTAAGCACCGCCATGAATTACTCATGTGAACATTCATAGGACCAGGAGTTGCACCATAATAACAAAGATGCCTTGTAGTCCAGTTGTACTGAATACTGTGTACCTTAGGGACTTACTTAGGATTTAGCAATATCCATTCACAAATAGCTAACCCTCTGACTTTTATATTATATAACATGGACCCTGTAGTCAAAATGCATCAAGCACTATGCACTTTACATATCGGGTTCTTAGAAATCTTTGGTATTAATCGACTTATTCATTTTGACTATAATGCAATCCAGCTTAGTCAATCGCTTTGACAGAATACGGATGTCCATTTACATCAATGAGGACGGTGAATAGTTGAATGATATTCTCTTTAAGGCACTGTATTGAGAACTCTATACATATGTTTACTATTGTCAAGGCATGGAATATGATCGATGTACACAAAGCACAAAGCACTTTATACATGCAATTTAGCTAAATCAACAACTTTGGTATAATACAGATGTCTACTCTTATCTATGAGGAAGCTGATTAGTTGATTGAAATTCTGTTCAAGGTACTTTATTGAGAACTCCCTATATATGTTTACTATTGTTCAGGCATGGAGTATCATTGTTGTGCACAAAGCACCTAGCACTTTATAGATAGGGATAAACAACTTTTGCACAGGCACTATGCACTTGAAATGTGCGGCATGGCAACACAAAAGGAACATGTCGATTGGAATGGATGTGTAGCTCTACAGTGGACAAGATAAAGTAAATAGGATTAAGTCCCTGATTTGCAGTATTGTATGGCTTATCTGTTGTGAACTATGTACTGATCAATATAGAGAATGTAAACAAATAAGTGGTGAAGCCCATTAATGAAGTGCATACCCCGTTGGAAAACAATAAGGGCATTAGCCAGGTACGAGGCAACAAAATCTATAGAAAAACATAAATAACAAAATGTCAAGAACAATATTATCTGATCAGTTTGCGCCAACTAGATTGCGTGAGCCATACAGGTATTCCGCAATATAATAATATAATATAATAATATTATATAGGTCTGCATTCAAATACATGAAATAGCGGACCATACCTAACTCTGGGCAATTATAATTATTATATATATATATATATATATATATATATATATATATATATATATATATATATATATATATATATATATATATATATGTGCCTATGTAACTTGTAATATTTTATAAAGTTGCTCTTGTTACTATTATGAATATGCTACGAGGGTTGTTCGTAAGATTCCATATCCATAGAAATCACTAAATCTTAATTAATTCTAGTTCATGTGTAATGGTGTTTTGCATGACTTCTTTCTTAACTGAAGCTCTGTTAGCGAGAATTCTACAAAGGGCAGTCTTGTGCCGTGATCATTCTGTCTCGACAAGCATATCCTTCACTGCTAGTTGTTCAGTTCTTACCAACTTGTGACCTTCCTTAAGAGATACGTTTGAATGTCCTGCCTAGGGACATAAATTGTTATATCGATATAGAACACAAGCTTGGGAAGTCAACTAAGCTGATGTGCTTTTACCAATCGGTGTGCAGTGTTTTGTCCTTTAGCTCTGGGGTCTGATATCTTTCTTTGTTGTTCTTTCATGACCTCGCTACCGCAACTCAGACCTGGGAAGATGGTCATCCCCCTTGCCTTAACCAATCACTGTGCAGCATTCAGTCTTGCTTTGGGAAGTTGCAACTTGCTGTCTGTGCATCTCTCTGCAAGGGCCTGGCTGATGGCTTCTGCTGAGGGGGTAGAGATCTTCATGCGTGGGAGATGACTAACTAGATCTTGAAGCCTATGTGTTCTGTTTATTTGATTAATGTGCAGGGTTACAATCATTCATTATCATTATGAGTACTCTTCTATGTGTCCCAAATTAATGTTAAAGGCTGCTGTATCTATTAAGGACACATGGTTATGTTCAAATAAGGTGTATGCATTATGGCTCCCTGAAGTATAGCTGCTAGTGCTTTGTTGGGCTTACACAGGGAAGTCTCTTTGTGTAGGTCTGGTCGCTTCTATGCTGTGTGCCTTTATCAAAGCGACTTTCAAAGTTTGTATTTTCACCCATGTTTAGGGGGTTAGATGTATTCTCCAACATTAGTGTTCTCCCCAACATGGGAAAACAGTTTTTCCCAAGAGCACTTCTACCAACCGGCCACCAGAGAAAAATCATGTCTACCTAGTAAACGTCCCCAAGGTGGGATGGGAGTGCAGAGATCTGAGGGTCACACATTGGTTTAGGGCAAAAAGAGCTTGTTGTGCTATCATTATGAGTGATATAGTAAGCTATGAGCACTTACCTTGCCCTATTAACTGACAGAAAGATTATATAAGGGTGGAACCAAGAGAAATAGAACTCGTCGAAGGGCTGTTAACCATGGGTAAAAGATAGCCCCCCAAATTTTTGAAATAATGATCAAACAAAATTCCCCCACATATGTAGATACTATATGAAGTGTGAGCTTGAGTAATCGAATGCAGATTAATACTGCCAATTTAATGGAACAAAAGGTGCCCAATGCTAGCAAATCAAATGGTAGTTATTATAGTCTCAATCTAGTGCAAGTGCAAGGCTTAACTGGAATCCTAAATTCTCTCCAACAATTGGGGGGATTACTAATGCGCAGAAATTGCCGCTGGAAGCCCCACTGCAGGCCAGAGGTGTGGAATGTGCAAGATTGCGTGGACATGGTGTAGTGGGGGATGCAGAATGACAGGATTCGCACGATGGCTCTGAAAAGGTTATCCATGCATCCCATTTAGGGGGTGGTACAGGGTTGGGGGGGCGCTTAATCTCCTGGAATGTTGCTGGGCTGAGGAAAAATCTAACGGATGATGAATGATTAAAATTCATCCAGGGACATAGGTAATATGCCTGCAAGGAACCTGAGCTACAGAAGCGCGTGCAAGGCAACGCCACATTGGTCATTCCGGCGGCTCAAGGCAAGTGGGGCAGACCGAGTGGGGGAATTTTCATCTGAAGTGATGAATCAATAGTCTCCAGAGTCAGATGTATAGATAATGGATGCAAGGATTTCTTGGGGCTACATCTTACATTAAAGGATGGTAATGAGGCGCTATTAATTAATCTATATAATCGGCAACACCTGGATGGAGGGATTAATTTAATTTCTCTTCTCAGGGAGAGGGTCGATCTCTGGAGAGTGAGGCACCAACTGAACTTAAAAGCCATTATAACGGGCGATTTGAACCTGCAATTTGAGTCACTGGAAATAATGGGGGACATCTGTGAGGATGAGGACAAGGTATGTGGAGTAGAGGAATGTCTGCACCCAAACCAAAGAGGAAGAACAGAATGCACCTGAGGTGGTGAGCTTATTAATGGCGCTGAATTTAAAGGCTTGTAATTGAAGGTTGTTGGGGGATATCACTGCGAACAATGGTTGCCATACTAGTCTGAGAGTCCATATATTAGTCAACTTAGAATCATGGGCTCTGTTGAGAAAGTTTGAAGGAATGCCTAAAACGGAGAGTGATCACCGGTCCCTAGTCCTACTTGCCAACTTGAACTGCTTGGGATCTTGCAGGTGAGAGGCGATGGTGCTAACATAGCGCTTTTGATAACAGGACATGCCAAACGCTCCGTAAAATGGGTGAAGCTAATAGAGAGAGGAGACTTCTGGGGACCTGCTGGCATTCTACCTGCTCTAGTAGCTCTGGTGCAAGCTCAGATAGAGTCCTGGCCCATCTGAATCTGAAAAATGAACTCAAGAGAGTTCTTCATTTCTAGGCACAGCACAGTGAAAGAACAACCGCTCATGGAACATCATGGTACGGCGGGGAGTGTCATGCTGCTAAAGGCACTTTGCTTAGTTGTGCAAAGGATGTAGCCACAACAGCTACGGAAGCCATATGGGAGGCAAGGGGAAACCGATAAAAGTCTGATCAAGAGTAAGAAACGGCTTTGCAAAGGAGACATGGAATAATTTACTAGCCGCCATTAATAACAAAGAATCCTGCACATTTTGGAAGCGTATGGGTGCAGGGCGGTTCAATGATCAAGTAACAGTGCAGGGGTGTATACCCGAAGTAGTGTGGTATGAGCATCTCAAGGGACTGTACAGTGATGTAGAGAAGGAGCTAAGCACCCCCACCTCAATCACCCATAGCACCCATATGTTGGATGCCAGAGTGTGAGACACGTGCGGCACCAGTGAAGATACCGACACCTAGAAGAATCTGGGAATCAAGGTTCCCATTGAGAAAGCCATACCTACACGAGACAATACGATGGTCATTTGAATGAATTTCCGGAAGAACCAGGACAAATAAATGGCAAAGAAGAATGGTGACGTCACACAGAGTCAAGCTGACGTACACAGAAGATATGCAGAGACTAGAGAATGCAAACATTCTATAAAAACACCAAGTAGGTATCAAAGATAAGTGTCATTTTGGGATCAAGATGAAGAAGCTTATGTTATGAGATGGATGAAGATATCAAGCTGTTTTACACGTGTACACATGCAAAGAAACACAAGCAGGTGAAGTATTCTTGGGGCTAGATTTATAGTGAATAGATTGCGGCATGCACCAGCATATACATGTATACTGGAGTCAGTAAATAATGGATGTTTCCACTACGTACAATAGTAGAGCTGAGCAAAAGAAGGAAGGCCTCTTTTTTCCAGTATGTCGCAGTTAGAAAACAAGGGAATTACAGGCGAATTTCAGGAAGGCAAGGCTGGATGAGCCAAGAAGCCATGGCCATATCAGACTGAAGTAAGCTGACATTGGAGACAAATCGTGTGAAAGAATGAAGCTCCTGTTCAGGAGGCCCATGAACTTGACATTAATGACCTAATTGTTAAGGACAACCTTGATCTCCTTATTCTTACAGAAACCTGGCTCAACGAAAGCTCATGCCTGGCACTATCTCTGGCTATTCCATCTGAGTACTCCATCCTCAGGAAAGACCGCACCTCTGAGAGAGGTGGAGGAGTGGCCCTCAATGCCAGGGAAACTCTTGCCATCAGAGAAATGTCATGGCATCTTGACAACAATAGTGACTACCTCCCACTAAAAATGTATGTCTCCCCTAACTGCACTATGACTATGCACATTGTCTACAGACCTCCGGGTCCATGCACTGACTTCCACGACACTCTCATTCTCGGACTGTCCAACAACATCAAAAAGACCTCCCAGGTCATACTCTTGGGCAACCTCAACCTAGGGCACAACGACCCCAAGGACTCCCATGCCAAATCCCTCAAGAATGCTTTTTCCACCCTGGGCTTCGCGCAATCTATCTCTGACCCCACCGACCTCAAAGGGCGCACTTTCGACTAGATAAGTCACCATAACTGCTCCCTACAAATCACTGCCAACACCCCCATCCCTTGGTCTGACCACCACTACATCCAATTCAACCTTAGCACCAAAAGAGGGCCCCTTTCCCCTCCCCCCATGCCCGGCTACTCTTGCTAGGAGCGCACGCGAACTCACAGTTGAGAACTTAGCACTCTACCTTCTCAACCCGGCCCTCCAGGCCCCATTCTACAACAACCCTGAAACCTTAGCTAACACCTTCAAAGATGCCATCACCTTAGCAGTGGACGCCATCGCTCCACTGACCCTCAAAAAAGCCAAGAAAGCCAAACACTCTAACTCATGGCTCTCCAAAGAGCTTCTCCACCAACGTGCACAGAAGAGGACTGCCCTTTCCGCATGGAAAGCCAACCCATTTGAAGCCAGCAAAAATGTGTTCAAAGCCATTTCCAAATCCTACAAAACCAACATCACCCTAGCCAAAGCTTCCTCCTTCAACGCCAGGATATATGATGCCAAATCTGGGTCTAAGGAAATATTTACCATCTTCAGGGAACTAGAAAAACCTTCCTCTCCCCCCCTTTCTTCATCAAGGATGGGAATTGGTGCAATAGTATTTAATACACCATGCTAGAAAAGCTTAACATTCTTCAAACTAAAATTTGGGGCCACCAAAAAGCCCTCTTTTGCCTCATAGCTAACCTGCACCATGAACCCACCACGCCAACCAAAACCAATTCCTCTCCACTATTTGACTTCAAAGATATCACTGAGCTAGAGGTCACTACCCTGCTCAACTCCATCAAACCTTCTAATTGTAAGGGAGATGCCTGTACAGCTAGCCTTATCAAAGACTCGGCACCAGTCCTAGCTCCCTTCCTGACAGCATTTATTAACTCTTCCTTCCAGTCGGGCCATGTTCTAACTGGACTTAAGGAGGCATGGGTACGCCCCCTCCTCAAAAAACCCTTGCTTGACCCAACGGTCCCGGGGAACTATGGGCCCATCACAACTGTACCTTTCCTGCTCAAAATTCTGGACAAAGCAGCCTACCTGCAAGTCCAAAAGTTCCTTGAAGAAAACCGGCTGCTCGGCCTGCGGCAATCTGGCTTCTGCCCACGACACGGTACAAAAACGGCTCTCCTGGACTTAAAGAACCAAATGGACGATCTCAGAGATTCAGACAAACCTGCTCTCCTATTGCTCCTGGATCTATCCGCTGATTTTGACTTGGTGGACCACAGCACCATGTGCCACCATCTAGCCACCCGAGCCAACTTCTCCCCCAAAGCATGACAATGGATCACCTCCTTTCTCCAAGAAAGGGCTATGAAAGTCTTTTCTGACTCAGCCTGTGCTACTCCCAGCCACATCACTTGCAGTGTTCCACAGGGATCGTGCATCGCACCCACGCTTTACAACCTCTTCACGAGGCCTCTGTTCAGCATCCTTGACTCCCTGGGCATCTCATACACAAACTATGCAGAAGACACACAGGTACTCATCCCACTCACGGGTGATTACATAGCGGATACTAAAACCCTCACCACCATCTATTCACTATCCAATCTTGGATGGCAGAGAACTGGCTCTGCCTCAACAGTTCAAAAAACCGAACTCCTCCTCATAGGGTCGCCATGCACTTTGGGCAACCTCAGTAATCAGAACGCTTCTTTCACTATTGACAAAATTCCTATCAAGGTCTCCAACCACGTGAAGACACTTGGAGTCTACCTGGACTCCGATCTGTCCATGGATAGACAGGTCAATACCATCGCCGCCTCCTCACTCTACTATTCTAAAGTCCTCAACGCCGCCAGGCCCATCCTGTCGCACCAGAACTGCCTCACCATTGCCAGGGCAATAATCGGATCAAGGCTAGACAACTGCAATGCCATTCTAGTTGGCACCTCCAATAAAAACATTGCCAAACTTCAGCTAGTCCATAATAATGCACTGAGGGCAGCCACAAGAAGAGACCACATCTCTGAAATCAGAAGACAGGCCCACTGGCTTCCTGTCAAAGAGAGAATTGTCTTCAAAATACTCGCCCTCATCCACAAATGTCTCCATGAACTTGCTCCCCCCTGCCTGACCCAAAGAATCACCAAGCACACTGCCACACGACCCTTAAGAAAATGCTACTTCAACACGATTGTCACGCCTAAACGCACAAGGTGCGCGCCGGTGGCTCCAGTTTTCCCACCCAGACAGCCACGCACTGGAACGCACTGCCACCTCATGTAAGAATGATTGAGTCCCACCTAGCCTTCCGCAAAGCCATCAAAACCAAGCTCTTTGTATGAAATGCACATTACATCATTATGAATCTGTGTATCTCTGCCTGTATCTGTGTAACCAAGAGACCTCTGGTCACCTGTATATTCTCTGAATCATAAGTCCTACAACTTCTTGTAACAGCGCCTCAATGCCCGTGGGCTGCAAGTGCGCTATACAAATGCAAATAAATAAATAAATAAATAAAGGCATGGGCAAAAACATGAAGACGTCAGAGGTCTATTTGAAAATAGTATTTTAATAAACTAAAAGCTCGATTTCGTGGTCTTCAGTCACGTGGGGAGAAGAAGTTGGACAAACATGATGGTCACACCTACGCATGAGGGCAGAGCATGCCTTCACTCCCATGAATTCTCCAGAGCAAGGAACACTCCCAAGGACAAGTTCAAAGTCCTAATTGACAGCAGACCACTGAGGTGATGATGGATGGATATGTTAATTGGTAGGAAGCTATGGTTAAGACGAGCTCACCAGTACCAGGACGCTCAGCCTGCATACTGCTATACGTAGGTGGGAAGGTATTGACGGACATTATAAGCCAACCAATGATAGGGGACCACAAGATTAAGGGTGCTATATTTGTGTAGCTAATAAGACGTTGTATATTTAGTGACGTTCATAGTGACTTGTTTAAGGGAAGGGCTTAGTTGCCCCACCTGATGTTAAGAAATCAATCACATTATTCCACTGCCCTAGACGAATATGGATTGTAAGCTTAGATGATCCTTAGACCCTATCATACTCGCCACTAGGTTTTTGTAGTTTGCCACTTAGGATGACGTTAGTAGTACATGGGTGAACATCACCTATGTTGATTTTCTGTTGTAAAAACAAGCTTTTTTTCTAAATGTACTGAGATCGTGATGAGGGACGTCCGTTGATGTCGTTGTACTCCCTGTTTTAGATAATTGATATTAAAACAGTTATCTTTTGCCAACCACCTGAGTTGTTTCGATTATTGATGTTTGAATAATTTCTGCATCCACCATTCATCTCTAGGTTATTGCTAGGTCGTCTTAAAGGGCTGGGAGCACCACTTCAGTGAAATAAGGGTCTTCTCTGAAGCTGGTCTTCCTATGTTAAATGGTTATGAAGGACTAGAACAGGCTCCCCTTGTGCTCAGTAAAGAGGTTAAGAGGGCTCTTTTGAGCCAAAGGGCAGGGAAAGCTCCAGGTCCGGACAAAGTAACCGTGGACTTATATTTAATGGAACCTACCATCTGGCTGCCTTATCTTATGTGGTTATTTAATGCAGCATTGTCCCGACCTCCTGGACAAATGCAGAGACAGTGCCCGTGTATAAAAAGGGGCAGTTGAGACGATCCTGGCAACTATCGACCAATCTTACTGTTAGATGCCGGAGGGCAAATATTTGCCAGAGCTGTTCTGACGCACCTAGAGACCTGGATGGAGGACAATAATATAATTAACCATCGGCAAGCTGGGTTCCAAACTAGCACTAGTACAACTGACCAAAGCCTACGCCTACAGGTCCTATATGACAAATATGTGACACTGCACAAGATGTACCTGTACTTTGCATTCATCGATTTGGGAACAGTTTTCCATAGGGTCCCAAGGGTTAGGCTGTGGAATGCACACATGAGTCTAGGCATCCGACAACCATTACTAAGGATAATTCGGCTTCTCTATTCTGATAATGAATCGGCAGTTAGGTGGAAAGTAAATGGCAGTATCACACAAGCAGTGGCCATTGAGATGGGGGTACACCAGGGGTGCGTTCTCCCTACACAATCTTTCTGCCTCTTCATTAATGGGATCATTGAGGAATTGCTGGGACGATGCTGCAGTCTTGGCAGGAGAAACATTCCCAATCCTCATGTTTACGGATGATGCAGTCCTCCGATCACCCGCCCCGGTGGGGCGGAAATCTCAATTCACCATTATCGAAGAGTTCCATAGTGCAAATGGGTTAAGGATCAATGTAGGAAAAACCAGGGTGTTGAACTTCAGGAGGAATAGATCCAAGAAAAAGGCCAAGGTTAGTTTAGAACTAAGTGGAGATACTCTAGAACAGGTCAACAGATATGATTATTTAGGTTTAAGGATGAAGGATGACTAAGTGGAATGCTCAAATAGGAAAGGCGTGGGTAACACTGGCCAAATACAGTGGAGCTATAGCGAGATTTACCAAAGAAGAGGGAAATGGAGCGGGGAAGGTCGCAATAGAAGCAGATCAACGCCAAGCAAGGCAGGCCACACTGTTTGGGGATGAACTGTGGGGTCTGGGGGAGCATAAACTCCAGTAGTTTGACGACTATTGAGAACAGGTTTTTCAAAAACATTCTAGGCCTACCAACTGATGCCCCTAATTTGCCAGTCTTTCTGGAACCGAATCTCCAGAGGCTGTATTTGCTACATCGATGTACATCGAAACCAGTGTATCACTGGGCCAGGCTATGGACTACATTGAGGCTTGCTGGATGTCCTGACACAGGAAGGTGGGTACTTCGCTGCCCTGGTTCGCTCATATTAAGAAGGAGCTATGTAGCTTTGGCATGAGCGATTGGTGGAATACTCCAGAGTTAATGAATAATACCACCAAGTGCTCTGTTAGAAATGCAATTCTGTCTAAGGTTGAAGGAGACGCCCTAGCATCAATTAATGAAACTGTCTCATTAGGAACGTGTTGGGAATGCAAACAATCTCTTGGGTATGAGTATTTAGGTAGTGTGCACCCCAAATCCATGAGATAGCTATTCACTAAGCTGTGAACGGGCATTTTACCTGTGGCTCAATTGAGCAATTAATGGAATAAAGAGAATCCGGATGTTTGTCCATTTTGTGCTGATCGGGTTGTAAACTATTCTTCATATTTTGGGGATCTGCCCTCATTAGCTAGATCTGAGAAAAAGATATTGAAACCTTTCTTCCATGACAGATCTATGAGAAGAAGGAATCCAGCTGTTGCCCCATGTGGTGCCTCTAGAGATATCCCGGCAGATCACACAGTGGTCAATTATCTCTATTGGTCCAGGAGGAGGATATCCCAAAGCTCCTGCATTTTGTATGGAGCCTAGCCTTGTCTTAGTTATCCATCACCAGGGATGTGCGTTAAGAAACAAAGGCTGTCGATAAGTACTAGAATGCATATGGTCTAGGTTAGATAGCTCTGTTATTTTACAATGCACTTGCACTTTATTGCCTTGGCATTCCAGCTAGGAGACCCTGATGCTACTTCTCCCATGTCTGATACAGTAATCAGCTGATGTATAAACCCTGATGCTGCTTCTCCAATGTCTGATACAGTAATCAGCTGATGTCTGATGCTACTTCTCCAATGTCTGATACAGTAATCAACTGATGTATAAACCCTGATGCTGCTTCTCCAATGTCTGATACAGTAATCAGATGATGTATACACCCCGATGCTGCTTGTCCAATGTCTGATACAGTAATCAGATGATGTATAAACCCTGATGCTGCTTCTCCAATGTCTGATACAGTAATCAGCTGATGTATAAACCCTGATGCTGCTTCTTCAATGTCTGATACAGTAATCAGCTGATGTATAAACCCATATAATACAGCTCATGTAGGGATGCATAGTGCTCCTATATTCATTCGTATGACCTTTGATACTCATGAAATTGTGTTTGATAATTATCTGATCTGTTATCGCTCCTTGATTTTTTTGTTCATGTGATGACAATTTATTTTCTATGTATTTTTAGAATGTCTGCCGCTATGGCCTGACTATGGCTATGATTAATCCGAGCCTGAAATCTACCGACCTCACTTTCTGATTTAGCAACTGGTTAAAGATGGCTGAAGATTGTATTGTTCATGTAACGACTGTTCTTTTATGCACCTTTCAGAATTTCCGCAGCTGCTATTACATTATGGCTATGCTCTATGATAGCCGTAACAACCTTGACGGCATTTGCTCACATAACAATCTTGAAAGTCATCCCTAAAAATATGTGATATCTATGAAATGTTTGTTAATGCTTTGTTCTATTAATGGTCTTCGTTTTTATGTGAAGACAGATGTGCTTTTGTATTTTTACGATGATGCTGTTATTATCTCGTTGCCGGGATGCTTTAACTCTTTTATATGTATGTATTAATATGCCTTTCTGGTGTTACGCGAGATAAAGCAATATTGAATTGAATTGAATAATGACATAGTATAACTGACACCACATCAAACACCACCGGAAAAGGTATTAAAAAAATCTGAAATATCCTTTGCATAAAAACAATTATTTTAGAAAAGAACTTGCATTAAATTGGAATATATTTACCAACAGGACCAGATGTGTTATCATAAGTGATATTTATTAATTTGCTCGATAGTAGATACAAATCATAGAAACAAGTTCTAAATTGGTTTTGGAATCATTTTTGGGTAACGGTACATAAGCTTTCAGCATGAGGTGAAGGGGGTCTTATTATTTATGTATGCACCCCATTAGTATACTTCTGGTAAGGTATTGAAAATCAGACATTGCAATTTCACATTTGTATGCATACCTTTGACAAGACCAATTTTCCCAAAAAATGTAGATGTTAATCCTACTAACAAGTGCATTGTCAGGAGTGTAAATGAAGGCAACAGGTAATGTGTTATCAAAATAATGGATGGATTATGATAAAATAATAATAAAATGCTCGATATGGATAGTTATTTTATGTTAATTAACGTGTATATATATGTAACCCAAAAAAGTCTGTGCCTGAACACGTTGCAGATGCACCCCTCCACTTCACAGTGTATAAGTGAATCCAGGAGAAAGTCCTTCAAATTGGCCCACAGTATTTTTACATCCCTAGGCAGGTACATGAAGCTAGTATTATGCGTTTCACAACCAGCTGGTTGCTTGATCCCAAACAATGCGAACAGTGTGGAATACGCTCTCTATGCATGACAGTGATCTCTGTGGTCAATTTGTAATGCACAGTCCCTTCTTTATGTTTATACATGTCAATCAGACCCCCAGAAAGCGGTCGGCCATGTTGGAACGTTGAGTTTACAATGACCCTATGACCATGTGGTCAACAAAAGCAGATGACAGTGCAGTTTAACAACAAGTACATAGGATCATATATTTATAAAGTGCTTGGTGCATCCTTTTTCAAATCATTCATGATAAAACTCTCTTTTCTCAGTTATGTACCATGGCGTACTTGAATGGGTCATTGGGCACCATAAATGGAATGGAGTGGGGATGGACAGATAGAGTGCTGTGCATAATGTATGCGCTGGGTGGGGTTACTAAAATAATTGTGTGAATGCATTGAATGATTCCACTTACAATATCAAAACATAAAATACAGCGCAACTCTGTAGGAGGTAAAGCGCAAGGAGGAGGAGGTAAAGTACATGGTGTTTACCTATGGGGCAAGACCTATGTTAACGCTCATAATGCTTGCCTAAGGGTAAAAGCCCATTTTAAAGTACATCCACAATAAAGTGCATAGCACGCTTAAGTGGCATGTGCGTAACATCATCCACAGGATAACTCTGTTAAGGAGCATAATGCTTGAACCTGAGTATCCCCAATGAGAGGCATACAGTTGTCATTGTGCAAATATGCAAATTAAAACCAATGAATTCATACCTGATCAGATGACTATTGCACATACAATATACACATCCTAAAAGGGTACTGCCATAAAACCATTATTACATTCAATAAAAAGTGGGATCAATCACCTAGTTCTAAAAAGTGAGACGCATAGAAAAAGAAACCTGTTACTTTTTACATAGCTAAGACTCCAACTGTAAACATGTAGCGTATCCACGAGGCACAAGTAACAAGAAACCACTATGTCACAGGAACGTGTGACAGACATTAAAACTAAGCACAATTACGGATTAACTAATGTAATGGAGCAACATATTTTTCTTGGACCAACAGATAAGACTAATCGACCAACAGTCGACTGACAGTCTTGGACCAACAGTTAAGAATAATTGAATGGAGCATACTAATCTTTCGAGATGAAAGTAAAGGTTTCATATTACTAATTCCTCCTGACGAATGTCCAGCATTAACTAGCACTGTGGACCGAAACATGTAGATGTAGGGATAGAAGGATATTACAATGTAGCAATGCCGATGGATTACGCAGAATCCTTTTAAAAATGAATACCTTGTTTTATGAGTTGTTCGTTTTCTTGATAAACTTAGTGGACTTCATGTGAATGGGTGCTCATTCAAAATGTACAGTCCATTAGGAAAAACTATTTTGTCAAATGTATGTTTATTGTGGTGTCTCATGTACTCAAGTTGACAGCACAAGGCGCCTTTATTGTATATTATCTTCATGTTTGGCCCAATAGTGTTGCATACATGCAATGGTGTCTCGTGTACTCATGTTTACATCAGTAGGCGCCTTTATTGTATATTATGTTCATGTTTGGCCCAATAGTGTTGCAAACATCATTAGGGATTTGCACAAGGGTTTATAAGGTAATCACACTATTATCATGTTGTACTTACTAGTATACATGACAACTGGAAATTTCCATCGTAATGTGCAACACGGACTGTCCAGGTATTATCATGTATTACTTACTGGTATACATGATAACCGGCACTTTTTACCGTAATATCTAACATGGATGATCCCGGTAACCAACACATGCACACGTGGGAGTGAGGAATATAGTAGAATGCAAGCAGACCATGTATAAGGTGGGAAAGAGCAACATGGCGGTTGTTTTCTGAACGATTGGGGAATGGCCTGAACAGAAGCAATAACATGTGTTTGAATAACCAAGGTGGACCAAAAACCAATGCAAAATGGCTGACGTGCTGTCACCCCGTTTAGTCCCGTTTCTCTTTTAAATTTTATGACTGGTGTATGTAAATGTGATTCACGAATGGGTGAACAATGTGAACAAGCAACGGGAATGTTGTGAAACACGTAATTCTTGCAAAACTTTGAGAATGCCAATGTTTTGCTTTAAAATAATAAAGATTTATTTTTAAATTGCTGGACTCAGTGGACTTTAATCGAATTCATTCTTCTGGGAGTGCAACTCCTAGTCCAGTGTCTTTTCACTGGAAAGAAGAACACACAATGGTGTATTTATACTATAGCTAGATATTTATTAAGTCAAAGACTATTTTTATACTTTGATACTTTTGTGTGGTGGATGTTATCGCCACACAAAAGCAGTACTGCACGCGGTAGTTGCTGAGTGCAGTAATTACCAGCCTCTGGAGCCTTGTGGCATTTCAAAATGGAGAATAAGGGAAAAGTCCACATGGCTTGTAATTGTGATGAACTTCTGGGTCACCAGTTATTACAGAAATAATAATAATGTTTGTAACACGCCGCATGCCCGTAGACCTCAGGCCGTTTGTTCCTGCATCCAGTAAAGTTAAGTCAGTCTGGAGGTTTTACAGGATGACAATAGCTCCAAACTTGTAATTGGTATCTTAATATAGTATTTCATGCCAGATACCTCCCACTTCTAAGCAGTGTATTCATAATTTGAATCTATTCAATGTATCGACCTTGGAAGGATAAAGTGCTGCGTCAGTCCTCCTGCCGCAGAATTGGAACTTGTGAAGTACAAACATGCACCATGTCTAAGACCAGTGCTTAACTCGTCAGTGTTACACCTGGACCTCCTTGGCCCCTCTGCTCACGTTCGACCGGCAGCAAGTTCCCTCAAAGAGTAGGCCACCGCCAATCATTACGCGCTTTGGCTAAATGTGACGAGGCAATGTGCTATGAAGCTTTTAGCGGACTGCTAAGTGTGTTTTGAGTGGTAAGGAATGGCACTATGCACGTGCATAATGGGATTTTGAAACTATGCTTGCTGTGTTATGGTAATGTTAATGTTAAAGGATATTTATACCACGCACTATCACCACCGCAGTGGTCCCCTGGCACTCTTGTCAGGCGTATATCAGCTCCTCATCTTGTGAGATACACACTGGGGTGGATCCCCAGGGCTCCCAGCATACTGTGGTGGGAGATGGTATGCCTTGGTGCTCCTGTTACACATTTGCAGTGCCAACAGGAGCCAACACAATGGCAGATAATGGAGTAGGAGTCAGTTTACAGTGCTTGATGGCAACTCAACCTGCGACTGGGGCCTGAAATCTTTGGCTCTCCATATTTGGTGGACTCCCATTAGTCCCAGCCAGTACAGTCACTGGAGAAGAGTCTTGGGAGTTGTAGTCCAAAATCAGAGCAGAGCCATGACCTACAACGTTATCAAGGAGGAGGTTGGCACAAGTACAATGTACTAATTTACCGTGTTTTATAATACACTTCACTGAGGACTGGTCAGAGTCATGGGGCAACAAGGGGACGGAAAGGATGAGAGGAAGTAAAAGGAGGAAAAGATTGCCAAACTTTAGGGGGGAGCGTGAGGGGTAGCCCTACACAGGCCTGCAGAATGGCAGCTAGCATGATGGACAATTGCACATGGCTACAGAGGTGAATGCCACCGTTTGGAAATGTCTCCTCCCTGATTAATTGAAACACGTGATTACTGCAGCAGAATAGATGAGGGGGATGTCCAGGTAGATGTGTTGTGGAACTTCAGTGTAGGCACAACCATGCAAAGCAGTCTTGTGGGCCTGTAGGGCCTCAGAAATGGATTATGACTGATTAATGCCCCAAGGTCTCTAACGCGCCAGATGGATAGGATAACCACGGCTAACGCGGGCCAGCACAGACATAGTGTTGAGAGGCAAGGAGCCTAAAGCGAAACGTTATCTACATGACCCTTTATGCTGATCGATATGTAAATTGAGCGCAACATCATTTATGACAAAGAGGACTTCTCAAGCAGATATATGAGGGCCACACAAATGGGTTGACTTCTAAGGCCAAGTCGCAGGAATTCCAAAATGCTCTGATGACCATGTATTTGAAAATCCTAAAGCAATCAATGCATAAACTAATAGAATTACATATTACTCCCAGGACTAAGTACTGTGATAATATATCCACTGTACTCCACTGTGATTTCCTCATGAGGATCCCCACAGTTATCTGCTCCTGCCGAAGTAATCTTACTGCACTCTACTTCACCCCACTGTGGTCTACTGTGAGGTATTACAAGGGTGACTAGACGTCCCGGTATTTGCCCCTTGGTCCCAGCGTCCACAGAGTTTTTCAAGTTTTGAAACCCCGTGCTGGGGTTGGAGGGATGGTGGCTATGGTACCGGTGTTTTGCTGGGAATCAATTGCCAAATCCCGAAATCCTTCCTGCTCGCTTTTCTGTCACGCATTTCCACCCCTTCCTCCCTGTCCTCTCTCGTCCAACGAGAGTTCTGTGCCTGTGAACACCCCCATGTACTTTGCTCTGTAACAGGCCACCGACATAGAAGTAGGACTACGATTTTATCTGAATCATGTGTGTGTTTTAGTTCTTCTTTTGTGTTTATGTGCGCTAAAACTATAGTCCTGCTTATATGTCTATCACCAGTGCCGTTTTTTTCTTTCTTAAATCTGGTCATCCTATGTATTACCCACTACTATCTCACTCCTGCGTCTCTTGCTACCCACTCTTGTCTACTCCTAGAGGCCTTCCATGTCTTGCCTGCTTACGCTCCACACCTGACTATGACCACGTGTTGCATGCTGTCCGCTGCGATGGACACCAGCCCACTCTACGGTGTATCAGGATTTCTCGTCGCAGTGCCTCTACTTGAAGTGCGCCACCAGCTGAACACTGGCACCGCTACACTACGGAAGATGTTCCAATTTCCCATGGATATCACTAATAACTCCTGGAGCAACAGACTCAGGGTCTTCATTCCACCACGGAACATGCACAGACACCTGCCTTCTACTCACAACAAAAAACAGGACTCTGAGTCTCTACCAGCAACAATTATGAGGCAATACCATCCAACTCAGCCTTTCACTCTGGGAAAGTAAATAGGCTATTCTCTGGTTACATGTCAGTCAGGTGCTCTCAGTCTGGACACAAAGCGCCTAGAAACAGACCCGTACATGGTACCTGGATACTCCGCATATCACGCAGCAGCACAGAAGCAAAGCTACCTTGTTTTTTCCTCACAGTTCTCACTAACCTAACCTTGCCCTCCTCCATCTTTTCCAGGTCCCACAATGCCAAGAGACCATGCACGTGGCAGACATAAAACAAAAACCCAAAACACATCACAACTTACCAGCTGTAATTAGTCTATCCTATTTATTTTGTATGCGTGTCATGCCATATGTGTCAGAAGGCACTTCAGGGCATTAAGGGCATGCAGAGGCCTCAATGTGATGTCAGGTCTGCGGTCCTGGGGATGAGAATGGCGTTCTTGCACTGGGAATACTGCTTCAATGAGTGTTCGCTGGCATCGGATCTCCTCGGGCAGGGTTGGGGGACTCCTGGACAGGGCAGATAGAGAGCGGTAATTTCCCAGGCATTGTGGACGGGGAGGCCTCAATCACTCGAGGCCCGCAGGGAATCGAAAGCACACTCGAGATAATGAGCAAGGATAGGCCCTTTGTGCAAAACGCTGTAAAGCTTTGCAAGTTCCTAACAAGCAAAGAAGCTGGCAGCGAGGATTTCCTGAAATAGTTTGTGGACGGTCGATGGATTTGATATAAAACGAAAGGATTGAGATAGCAGGTCCTCTAGGGGAAAGAACAAATCTTCTGCCTCGGACTAAGTTGGTTCTTTGGTTCAACCCCGATTGGGAGAAATTGTTCCCACGCGGACAGCACAATGTTGAATGTTGAATGTGCCCCATTGCATGTGAGGAATGCAGCAACTATCAGATTTTGAGTTTACTGCAGCAACGTCATGCCTTTGCACCCATACATTTGAATCTTTATTTATCTTCATTGGTTTTTCTCATTTTTCAGGGAACAGGCAAAACAAATGTCAAAAAACGGGGGTAGAGAACAAATGTAAAGGGGCGTGGTACGCAGGGTCCAACCCCCTGCCCCATCCCCCCAGTCTTTTCTTAAACGAGGCAACTGCGCCAATGGAAATGTGTTAAGATGTAAAGACATGGAACATTTTCATCAAATCGTTAGTGCTCAGAATTTTTTCAACGTGGCCAATGATGTAATAAGCTTGTATAAAAAAAGCACTAAACACCAGCTCATATTTTAGGGTTCATTACCTTTTATTCTCGTGCACCTCCTGTCCTAATCTCACCACAACACGGTGATGGTTGCAAGTGCTCTACTTATAAAGGAAATGTCTTCTCTCTGTTACTTTTCGTACCATAACTTCATTTCAGAGCTCACAGCTGACATCTTGAGCAGGTTCATTGAAGAAGTAGAAGTTTTGAAACATTTGAAAAATGCTTTTTCTAACCCACAAGCCTTTGTGGGCCACTGGAATTAGATAATCCAGGGAAATACTTAAGAGAATATATTAAAAGAACATTTGCAGATCAAAAAAGGTAAAGCGGGTCCCAGCAAGGATATTACAGGTGATTTTTTTAGTAAAGTTTCACTTTAAACGTGAAGGTTACTTTGAAGCCTTAATCGTGTCACCTGCTGTCAGCGACAGTTGCAAGGCCGCGCGACTGAGATGCAAATATAAAATACATTAATAACTCGGATCCGGATTTGCATACTAGAAAATTGATGTTGAGCTTACATGTGAAGGACTTTTGCAGATGAGAATAGGTTAATTTCTGAGCCCGGTCTGGGAGTGGAGCAGAGCGATCTTTGATATAATTGGGGATCAGTGCCACTTCGCGTTGACAAAGAGATCGAAAGAGAAACTACCAAAGCATAGAAACAGTGAAAAGACTTACTGTTGGGGAATGTGGCTAATCTTAGTAGAAGGTATATCTCTGGCAGGCTGAGGACCTGGCTCCATCTAAGTACTGAAGGCTATCAAAGGTAGAGCCAAATACAGGTGGAGGTTTCAGAGTAACCAACAATTATATAGCAATTATGTAATACTGTGATAGGTAAAGGATGGTGTTGCTGGCTAAGTAATGTGTGTAAGCACATAATTCTGAGGTGACGTTAAATGCACCGTTAACCCTACCACTGCCCTACAGACGTGTAACTACCTCCTAAATCAGTGCGTCAATTATGCCTACAGGACCTTTGGTTAAATTCTCATTCTGAGTGGTGGGAGATAAGTTCTGCGCGCCTCACCCACACCCAATCGTTGGGCAATGTATTTTAATCTTTGATACTAGGGTCCCTGTTGCCTGCCGTCCCTCCTTAACATACACTCAATGACTATTAAAAAAAGATCTTGCCAGTCAACTTTCAGACAAAGATTCAGCATTGAGACTGCTGCACTCTGGTCATCGACAACTCACTGCCCGCCGTCTTGCCGCCTAAACAAAGAGAGACTCTGCTTTCTGGTACTGCTCAACCATAACTCACGCATTTGGCACGGTCCACCGCTAATCACATCATAATACTCTGTTCGCTTGCATGGGATATCACATATTAGCCCTTTGCAAGGTCTGCTCCTTCCTCACCATTCAACATCATTTCGTCCAGATGGGTACCTACAGATCCCAGCATCTCCCAATGACTTGTGTTTTGCGAGAGGGATCCATTGACAGGTGCCAGAGCAATCCATCATCTTCAGCCACTACATTGAGCCTTTGAGGGAACTCCATGCCGGCTTCGATGTCAAGGTCCACCAGTACGGTGTTGACGCGCAGCTCTACCTGAGGTGCAACTGCATCAACGAAACTCTGTCTGTCCCTCAACCAAGACTTATTGCTGAGTGCCTAAATGAAACTGAACCCAACCAAGACAGAGTTCATCCTCTTTGGAGCTGACACCAAATGTACACAAGTCCCAGATTGGCTGACAGAAGTGGATCTCGACAGATTCTCCATGTCTTGCCACCAACACCACATCCATTGGCGTCACAAGCGACTGTTAATTGTCTTTGAAAACTCACATCTCAAAGAAGACATAGATTGCCTCTCTCGTCAGCAAATTAAGCCCTTCACCCTCCACCTTGCACTACACACCTGCTTTATAAGCCACAGTGGTCTTCCACCTGGATCAGGGATAAAAACCTGGCTTGCAGGTATTCCAGTCGCTGTTCTGGCAGTGCTGAAAGCGTTTGAACATGCCACATCCTGCCTCTACGCAGAACTGAAATAAGGCAATCATATTTATTTATTTCACTTGTTGATAGCGCCCAGACCTAGAGGTATCACAGCGCTAGATAACGCAGGATAACATAGGTTAGTCTCAGCGAGAGTGTACAGCCAAAGCTGGTCATGAACAAGGCAAATCGTATTAAGCATATTTGTTGAACAAAACAGTTTTCAGTTTTTTTCTAAACAGCAAATGGGCAGGTTCATACACGGCGGGAGGGTGGTCCAGTGCACGGGGGCAGTAACGGTGAAGCTAACCCCACCAGCTCTTTTTCTGGCGAATCTGGGCGAAGCTAGGGTAGTGGTTGAGGAGGCGCACAGGCATTGTGGTTTGGTTCAAGTGTGTGGGTGCTGTATTGCGAATGTATCTGTGAGTAGCAGAGAGGATTTTGAACTCCATGCAGGCTTCGATTGGTAGCCAATGGGCTTCCCGTCTTGCTTGTGATATGCGGTCTGTTCGCATCAGGCTACAATGCCGCTTGAAGGGCATCATTTTGGATAAGCTGGAGTTTATTACCCGACACTCTCAAGGACATTCACTGGTCACCGCTCTACACCCACATCACATTGAAAGAAATCACCTGTGTCAACTACAACGCTCTGGAGACCAAGACATCCTCCTACCTGGCCAATAAAAACACTCTCTCAGGTGGTCATTCCAACGCCAAGTTCTAAGAGATCCGCAGTCTGGAATCCAACATGGAAAACCAAGAGCATATGAGAAAGTAATCATTCCCTTGATGCACCCCACTTTGGAGCAACATATCTACTAACACCAGACGGTGTTAGTAGGTCTTCTGCACTACTCCAGCACTATCTGAAATGTCGTCAGGCCTAGTACGATAGTCACTTGTTTTGTTCCTCTCCTCCCTTCCTGCACCCCTCTCCCTCGCCTTTTGTTTTCTCTGGCTCTACCAGAAATGTCGTCAGGCCTAGTACGGTAGTCGCCTGTCTGTTTCCATTTTCTTCCCACCCACCCCCTCCCTTCCTTATCTATGTCTTAGCTCTTGCACTATCTGAAATGTTGTCAGGCTGAGTACGATAGTTAATTTCACATCCTTACTGTTCATGGCCTGTAAGAATGTCATTGTATTTTCCCTTGTTCCCTCCCTTGCCTTGAATAGCTTTGAAACAAATTGGGCCTCATTACGAGTCGGCCGTGCCGGAATCCGGTGATTCCGTGACAACGGTTACTCTGCTTCTGCGACTGCAAGGTTGCGGAAAGAAGGGCCGATTACGGCACTTGGGTCGCGCGCAACACACGAGGCGGAAACTGAGTCACCGCCGTCCTGTAAACACCCACGCACATGGACTTTACGCCACAGAAAATGGTGCTAAACCCCTGTCCGCCCCCGCCGACACAGAAACACCGGAAGCGGAAACACCGGAAGTGGAAACACCATGACCGCGGGAAAAAAAACGGAAACAGAGAGGCGGCCATTATATCAAGCCCAATCCACTGCCATCCTCAGACACCACAGGTCAGATTATCTCCCTGAGACTGACAACTCATCGAACACCATCATGGCATCTAGGATACCAGCACGCAGACAGCGAAAGGCGCGCTTTAGTGAGGCTGAGCTCACAGTTCTAGTGGACCACATTGTTGAGCAGGTGGAAATGCTCTTTAGTGCAGACCAGCGGCGCGCTACTCAGCAACGCCGCAAGGAGGTGTGGGCGGAGGCAGCACGCAAGTGCACAGCGGTCGCTGTGACCACACGCTCTGTGAGAGACTGCCATAAGAGGTGGGATGACCTCAGGTTCCGGGTGCGCAACCTCATCACCATACACCGCCAACACAGCACTGGCACTGGTGGAGGCCCTGCATCCCCTCTGAAGTGGCAACCGTTGGAGGAGCGCTGCAGCAGTGTCATGCACCTCGAAGGCATCCACGGCATAGGAGAGGCAGAGGCAGGAGTGAGCCCACCTGCACATGCTGGTAAGTGCACATAGTACAAAGCCATAAGTGTGAATGGGAGTGACCCAATAGACCCACTCACAATGCCCCCCCCACCCAAACAGGGCAGGAGTGACCCAATGGACCCACTGACTGCCCAGATGACAAGTAACACATCCCCAAAGCATGATCCCTGGAAATGCACACAGTGCGTGCCTGACTGGAAGCAGAGACACACACACCTGAGTGCATCAATAGTCACAAGTGTGTACATGCAAGTGGTCATGGATTATCATGTTCGATGCATGTGATGGACACATCTATTAACATCACACAACTAACATCATGCCCTCTGTATCCCCACAGTGGAGACAGGTGACAGCGACGACGGCCAAGAGGCAACACAGCGGCCACCTGCACGCACCCAACTCAGCACTTCTGCCCAGGAGGATGATGCTAGCTGCTCCACCACACAAGCACCGGCTGCATCAGGCACACCGGCTGCATCAGGCACACCAGCAGATGCCACCATCCCCATGCAGGCACCCACCCTCGCCCCAGATGATGATTCGCAGCACATCTGCACAGCTGAGGAGGCTTTTTCAAGTGATGGAAGTGCCCCGGCCATGCAGGCCGAAGCAGTACAACAGGGTGAGGGGGACAACATGGATGAGGTGACACCTATCCATGGCCTACAGTACAGCCCCCAAGAACTGCACAGCCCCATGCGCTCCCCAACTCCCTCCATGGCTGAGCTCAGTACACGCTTGCAGCACTTTGACCAACAACAGGCCACCCTGACGCAGCTGGTGGAAAGACAGCTGGAGGAGGGCAGGCTGCAGCGTGAGGAGGCCATGCATCAGCTGGAGGAGGCCAGGCTGCAGCATGAGGAGGCCATGCATCAGCGGGAGGAGGCCAGGCTGCAGCGTGAGAGCAATGCTACGTCCCTGCGTCGGCTCTCCAGGTCGATTGGACGATTTGCGGCCACCATTGTCACCCTGGCACGCCATGTCAGGGAAGGGAACAGTGTGCAATCCAGCATTGCTGAGTCAATGTTGGTAGCACAGCAGGCGTTTCAAGGGCGCTTGCCCACAGTCACACCGACAGTCACCTCAGCCAGCACCACCCCATCCAGCTCTGCCACTGGCAGCCCACAGAGGCGTTCCAGTCGGCTGACTGGACCCGCCAGCAAGGACACGCCACCGCATAAGCCACCCCGCAAATAGTGGCATGTGGGGATACTAATCAACATGACCTTTGGGGACACCATGGGTGTAGGGGGGTGGGTACGTTTGGGTGGTGGGTGTGCACGGGTGTACAGCTTACCTACCCAATGCACTTTCTTTCCTGGTTCATTGATAATACAACACCTTCGAAAACTACCATAATATGTGGACCTCTGTCATTTCATATGCAGTACAAAGTGTATTTCCGGTCCTAAATTTTTATTGTCCCTACGGGTCGGCCATGTGTTTTTAAACCTAAATCGGTCGATCGTAGAACATTTTCCTATTGACCTTACCCGACTTTTCGTCCACTAAACAGACGATAAATCTCACTTTTACATAAATAGACAATTACCTCCATATGTATGGCTCTCTAGGGCTGCAAAGCACGCGGACAATATACAAAGATGGAGTGTAAAATTCAAGTTCTCAGGGATGACTTTACACAGAATGTTGGAAAGTAAGAATGTATGCTCGTTCACAGTTAAGGTCCGCTGCTTCGATTTCTTGCTCGCGGGCCGGAGAGGCCCACGACTCGCAGTATAAGGTTCTATTGTTTTTTTACCTTGAGAGACAGGGACTGTGCTTAAAGACTTGTTTTGAAGGAGGGATGCAATAACGTAAGAGACGATAAGGATGAAATATCTGAAACTAGACCAGTTTTCATGTTAGTTCACTATGAGAAAGATCGTTGCCACAGACGGAGTGGTATTTAGGGACTGCATTACGCCTAGACAATGGAAAATGCCAATATAATGTAAGTAACCCTTTAGATGATTTTATACCGGAACATAATAACAATAGCGTAGCGTTAAAGCCTGGTTAAGTTGTACTTGTTCGTTCAATGTGGCATATTGTTTAGTACCGCGCACGATCACCACCGAAGTGGTCCCCTGGCACTCAGGCGGCTCTGAAAAAGGCAGAGGAGAGGGGGTGGGTTAGTGGGAATAACGTAACATACTCCGTTGCACTATCCTCGCTAGCAAATAGTTTCACGCCCTAATAAATGAATTGAATGATTTCAATGAAGATCGGCTGGTGAGACTAATTTAGGTTTTTAATACAGGTACATCCTTCCCTACTGCCAATGCCATCATTTCCATACCCCTTGTCAACAACTTCACCACCCTCACTATTTTATGGGACGATCGCCAAGGACCAATATGCCCTTACGTGGTACTAGCGGCTAGAAGCAACATACCAACCGTTACGGTGGTGTAGTGCCTCGTTGTTGGAACAGCCTTGCGATTATCAGTGCGACCATAGTGCTTCTTTTATCGTAAACCAACACGCTGTATACCGCAAAGGAACAGCGCCTGACTCAAGAAGAACTTTTGCGGATTGACAGCAAAGACAAATGCAAATCGCTGTATATTCTCTAAACATTTGATGTCAAATAAATGTACTTTACCAAATGTACAATCTTGCTGTTTGCTTTAAAACCACAGTTTCATATTCCGAATTGTGGCGCAGAGATGATCTGTGTTGTTTTCCGGGTTCTGTGTGAAGTCGCGTAGAAGACAACTGGGCGCGTTTGCCTACGCAGCACAGTAATGTCACGGAGAGAGGCGGGGAATATGAATGATTTGTTGATGTCAGGCTCAGGGGCGGGGGATATGATTTAGTGTCGCAAAAGCAGGTCAGCCAGGGTGATGGGGCAAATGATAGGATTATCACATAATGTCGGCGCACAGCAGCCTGATTTATCGTTTGTTTAGTGGACGAAAAGTCAGGTAAGGTCCATAGGAAATATTTCTACGATCGACCGATTCATACCTAATAACACATGGCCGACCCGTAGGGACAATAAGAATATCATCACGGAAATACCCTTTAATCATTTAGTGGCATCACCCCATCCATGAAATGCTTTGAATGTGCTGGCTCTCAAAAGTAAATGCGAATCAGTGCATCCCGTGCTCGTTGTCCATCTAGTGGACCCACAGGAGGTTGTTGTGCCATCCCATCCCCATCCCCATCCCATCTCTGTCTCCGTCACCATCCCCATCTTCATCCTCTGCGTCTGGGGGCATTGGATGTTCCTGCGCAGGCACAGATTGTGCAGCAAGGCACAAACGAGCGTTATTTTACCCGTCTTCACTGGGCTGTACAGCAGTGATCCACAGATCTGCTCAAACAGCGGAACCGGGCCTTCAGTAGTCCAAATATCCTCTCAATCATGCCACGTGTGCGGACATGTGCCCTGTTGTACGCCTCTTCATGCCTGTTCCGTACGGGCGTCATCAGCCATGGCGTGAGTGCATATCCAGCATCACCTACATGGGATGTAGATGGGGGGGACATGTCAGTGTTTGTAGTATCATGTCTTCATCAGATGCAGTGCAATCTTGTGTCATTGTTCATTCATGCGTATGTGTCATGCAGTGTTTTCACTGATGGATATTTATCTTCTATGGCCATCATAGTGGTGGTTGGCAGCTGGACATTGACCAATGCATTGGTGTGCATGTGGCTTATGAGTATGGCATTGTGCAGTGATGAGCACACATGGCAGGGTCACTCCACAGTGATGATATAGTAGATGCAGGACGTCTCATGTACAGCCATCATGTGCATTGTGAGGGCTGTGTTGTATATTTTGTGTGGGGGTTTGCTGTGGCTCCAGGTGTGTGTGCCAGCGGGAGTTCAGGCTGTGTGTGTCAGATGGCAGGGTGTGTACGGCCACACTGTGACTACCTGTCATGTGTTGCTTTGTGAAGTTTGGGTTCTGCTGTCTATTCAGTGGATGTGCGGGGGGTGATGCATGTGCAGTCGCAGCAGCCTACTCACGTTGCTCATTGCCCTAGTCACAAACACACCCCACTTACACAGGTCCGGAGCATTGGCAGCTGTACTCACCCAATAGCCATGTGCTTTTTCCAGCATAGCATTCCATGTACTGTGGCAATGTTGAATTCCGCAGTACCATTGAGTCATGGGTTGAGCCCGGGAAACGTGCGCAGCAATGTGTGATCACTTGCGTGGCATCACATACCATCTGTACATTCAGTGAGTGGTACTGTTTCCTATTGCGGAACACCATTTCAATTGCACGTGGTACTGTCAGCTCAATGTGGGTGCAGTCGACTGCACCTATGTAATTTGGCATGGCTGCTTTGGCATGGAAGGCCAACTTGGTGGCTATCACCTGGGGGAGGGTACGGGGTAGGGCAATCTATTCAGACACATGGCGCAACAGGGCATCCAGTACCTGAACCAGGATTTTTGAGAAACAGGGTTGTGATAGGCCGTACAGCTCACCAACTGTGTGTTGATAGGTACCAGTGCCAAGAAAGTGCAGTACAGACACGACCTTCAGGAGGGGGGGGGTGGCGGTGGGGGTGTCTATGTGGCTGCTCATGTCGTCCTTTATCAGGCCAGTGATATACAGGATTGTTGGACGGTCCAGCCGGTATAATGTGTGGATCTGTCCTGGGGTGAGGTTCCAGGGTGAGGCCCTGATGCGTGGTATTGCAGGCTGCCTGCTGAGTGGTGCCGGCTGGACAATGTGGTTTGCCATGAGTACAGGGTTAGCTGGTTGCCGCTTGCGCCTCCTACGCCTCTGCCTCCTCCTCCTCCTCTGCAACATTACTGCCATCGTGTGCAGTGCTGCCTGTTGGTTGAGTAGGCCCAGTCCCAATCCTACTAGAGCTGCTGCCTGCATGGTTCTGTGTTGTGTTGGGCTGGGTGTGGCCCTTTTGTAGGCTCACAGTGGCCTGCTGAGTCCAGCTGGGCTAATTAATTCGTTAATTCCGGACCGGAGAATTTGTAATGAGGCCCATTGTGTATTAGGTGCTATATAAACTATAATATCATATCATACTCCAACAGATGAGGACAACAAACTAACAGAATAGGATAATAACCATCCCTACCAACTGTAAGGTTAGCTGTAAGATTAGAGTTGGGTTCATGGAGGGGTTAGGGGGAAGAATATGGGTTGGAAATGAAAGCGGTACAGGGGTCTCCCCCTTCATGACGAAGTGAATGCAGAAGATATAAAGTCGCACATCCGACCTCACGCCATTAATTGAAAAACACTCCATTTCTCTGCATTGACAACTGAAGATATCACTGCAGCCGAAGCATTGAGTGCAAAGCTGGAGACGATCCGCGTTTACATGCTCGGTGGTGGCCCTCATTAACCCGCTGATAGATTGAGATGCTTATAGCTGTGAAGAGGAAGACGCGTGGGCGGCAGATGCGGGCGGGCACTTTTCAGAGGGATGAGGCTGTCTCCTTCTGAATATGTGGATACTGGTTTCAGTTTAGTCATTCATGGGGGGGATCTAAGCAGGGGGGGTGTCGCTCAATCAGTTCCATTGTCACATTCTGCCGTCAATCCGGGCAGAGAATTTAGCAATTTAGCCTGGGTTCCTGTGCTTGTAGGCAGAAGCAAAATCTCCTTTTTGGGGTCACACAATCATTTGTGTAGGGATCTGACTTGACTTGGCCCTTGACTTTGCCGGACAGGGATTGTTTGCACTGATCAAGTTAGTAGCGGGATGACATCACAACTCGACGACTACAATGTAATCAGCGAGTAACAGCGTCGGTACTGTGGGATTACCATAGTATGCTATACTATATAACACATGGGAGACTGTAAGCTTCCTGAAAACAGCCCATGTGAATGTTCTTATTACAAGTGTGTTGCAATGTCACACCCCACATGCAATAAGTACATTACTCAAGTAGTTGGCTGTAATAAGCTATTATCTGTTACGTTGGGTTGCCAACTTTTTTCACAACCGACCCTATTAAAGAACCCTTTTCTTTGTAAAAGAAGCAGGTTAGTGAAGAACCGGTTTGGTCCTGTTTGTGACTGGTGTGGCTCTGCCATGAGTCTTCCATTGTAACCTTGATACTATCCTGCAGGTCACGCCGGGCACCACTCCCCGGCCGGGGCTTTGAATTGAATTGAATTGATATTTTATTTATATCGCGCTCGTTCCTCAAGGTATTGGTCTACGGCCGGCCAGTCACTACGCCTCTCCAGCGGTTTTTCTATTACCGTTGTTCTAATCTTCTTGATTGTGTCTGCGTTCATACCAGTACAATGGCCAATCCAATCTGTAGATCCCAGTGCCACCGTAATCACATTAACCTCACACCTGTTTCTCGCATCACAGCCCTCCTCCTCTTTCTATTGGCCTCCATAGTGCCCGCCCTATTTGTAACAAAAAACACTCCATTCTTGATACATTTTTCCATCTCAATTTGCAATTTCTTTGTCTCACAGAGACTTGGTTTGCCGGTACGACGCTTTTACATCCACAGCTCATTTTTCAATTTATTTTTTGAGAACAGTTTTTTGCTGAAAAACCTCATCGAAAAAAATGGGGTGGGTGGCAAGGGTACATAGATGGTTGTGGGGTAGGGAGTATATAATAGGGGAGGGAGGGCTTGGGGTGACCCCGAAAAAATACAAATATTTTTCGATTTGTTTGACAAAAATCTCTTGGCAAAAAACTCGTTGAAAAATAAACTGTCGATGTAGGACATCGAACCGGATCTGACACACCCATCTCTGCTTTTCTTGCCACATGCTCGTCCAGTTTTTCTCACTCCCTTGATCCTATTGGCAGGGGTGGTGGGACAGGAATACTCTTAAAGTCTTCCCTTTCTGTTGTCAGCTGCTCTGTTTCCCCACCACTGTTCTCCTCTTTTGAATGTCATTTCATCTACTTCTCCAAGGCCTTTGCTGTTTCATTATTCATCAGTCATTCCATAGTCATAGTCATTTGCCCTGGAATATGTGTTCTGCAATAGGGCAGTTGTGATCCTAAATATCTTTTTACAATATGGCACATCAAAAATTCATATGGATATGAGTGACAACTTTGAACATAATTTACACAAACATGTGAGGCAAAACAGCAATGTGTGTGTGCTCAGAGGTTAGTACACCACTGTATATGTATATGATTTACTGAAAGCCACCAATTTTGCACAATTTATAATAATCACTACCGCACGTGTCACACCTTATACATTCAGCAATAGGTGTTGGGTAATTGTACACCCTAATGTAGCCCTTCTCTAGGGTGTATGATAACTCTGCGGTATAATGGTGTGGTACGTTGTGGTAACGGAAAGTTTATTGTCCTTGCTGGAAGAAAGCGACTAGTCAACCGATGATATAGGTCCTTATCACGAGTTGGGCGGTAACGCGGCGCTAACAGCGCCGGCGCTATCTGCCCTACCTCCAAACCCCCCGGCGCTATTAGCGCCAGATCACGGGTTTGGCGGTAATGGAATTCCCCATTCCCCACTGAGCGCATTTGGGAATGCCCCATTCCCCATTGTGCTCAATGGGGAATTTTCGCGCTAATACCGCCGCGGATTTTCTGCCGGCGGTATGAGCGCGAATTTTTGGCGGATTTCCCCCAGCACAGAGCTGGGGAGAAATCCGCCAAAGCCCTGATTTGGCGGACCCTTAAATCCAGCGGTAATAGCGCGACCGCCTGATTTAAGGATTACCGCCAAACTCGTGATGAGGCCCTATGTATCGTTCGACACGTTGTGTTTCAGCCCTTTTGTTGAGATACGTACATCAAAGACGCTCTGAAATTATGTTTTGACAGGCCCTGACCAGGACGGCAGTTTGCTTGCAAACTTTGATAGTTGAACTGGTGAACCCCAGCTTCATTAAAACAAGAGATCGTGGGCTTTCCCCCGTCACGCGGAAGTGACCTGCTCAGATAACCATGGAGCAGCATTAGGATCAGTATTTTGCACACCCATGGCCAAGTTGCAGTTTGCACCCTACGGCAGCATGGCAGCAGTCACGCTCAACATAAGGCTATTTGCTAAAGCCCTACTATTGACGCATTAGGAGGCCATCGGGTCTCCCACTGCACTGCCACTGATCCTAATTAAAATACCCATGATGAGTGATTATTTCAATTGATTCCCTGTAAGTTCAGTCACCAGATGACTCCCACCCGTCAGCGGCACAGACCCCATGGATTTTCCTACTATAATCTAATGTATTCTGAAGCTTCAGTCCAATGGTTTAGAGAAGACTACAGCACCCAGAATAACCTGGGATGTTAAATGTTAGAACAGGACTGGAGCATTGTAGCAACCTTTTTTTCTACAGCTCCTCCAGATGTTTGGACTACAATGCCCATGATTAGATGATGGGAGGTGTTGCCTGAAAGATCTGGAAAGCTAAGGGATGCAGACCCCTTTATCTAGGGGTCTAGTGCCTCGACCTGCTGGTGATTAACAAGGCGACGGGTGCCTAGACACTGTCACCGTCAATACCATACACAATCTCTGACTTAGATAATGCACACTTTTACCAAACCCAAACTCTCTTCATTGAATGAATTATAGCTCGATTGCCATTATTGAGCCTGGTACTGAATACTAGGGTCTTAATAAATAAATATAAATACAACAGTGCTGCACAAAACTATTTTTATTTTTGATTGGATTGTATAAAGGCTTATCACAAACCTTATACAAACATTTTATAATGCCACATTTTAAATCTCAATAAATAAATCATGCAATCAATATAGTACAATATAAAAAGACATTCGTTTAAAACATACAACATACAAAATTAGAAATCCTCATTCAATTTCAAAAACTTGAAAAAGGTTATCACCTTAATCAATAATGAAGGTGGTTGCTCAATTAAAATATAAAACCAAAAGCTAACTGAATTTAACGACATCTCATAGATATAAGGCCTGACAAATTATTCTCTTTTCGCATGTAAACAATGACAGATTATCATCAGATGTTTGAAGGTTTCAATAGACTGGTTACCAAATGAACAATTTGGACTGGTACACTCACCTCTAACAAAAAGAATTTCACGTGTGTGAATAATATTTAATCGTATTCTTAAAAAGGTGTTCAAAACTCTACCTTCTGGACATTGCCTTAGACAATTCAATATTGTCCCTCTTTTCTTATTTTCTAAAGCAATATCAGTAAACATTTTATATTTCATCCTCCCATCACAAGTGCTGATCCAATCCAAATCAAACATTTTCGCTTTTGCCGACTTTCGATCCTTAACAAGCATTTCCAATGAGATGCCATTTTCTTCCAGGGCCTGAGTGCACCTTTCGTAAAAAATTAACAAAACATCCAGTCTTATGGCCTCTATCCTACGAACCATATGGTGGTAGGCATTGGCAGCAATCGACTGTATTGGGGCGCAAGAAAGATCAAGCTGTCAATAAACGTTTGGTTTGTGGCTTTGTGCATGCAAAGGATTTGTGGATACTGGTCCTTTAAGGCGTTGGCTGCCGAAAGCTTGGAGGTTGGCATGGAAACGTTGGCGTCCTGCCGGTACTTCCTGGTTTTGCCTCGCACGCTGAGGGGCGTTTCGCATACATCATGTGATGTGCCTATTTAAGGTCTGCCTCTACGTTGTACCGGCTCTTCTGAATCTAGTATTCTGACGGCGTATTGTTGTTTCCCTTGGTACCTTGTTACTGTCCCTTGTACCACTGTTTATGCTCTCCCGTACTTTTGACCCGGACTGCTCATTGGCTTTCTTAAGAACTTCTCAGTCTACCTGTTGATCATCTGGCTTCTTCGACCTCGGACCGCTCTTGGATTTTGTCTTGGCCAGCCTTTGGTATCTTGTTTCCCGCATCGTCCTCTGACCTCGGACCGCTATTGGATTTGCCTTGCCTTGCCCCTTTGCACTTTTGCTGCCCGCATTGTTGCTCGACCACGGACTGCTTCAGGATTGGTTTTTCTTTCACCCTTCGTACAGCGGAGCCCTCACGGAACACATCCGGCTCTGCTGGTTCCCACACCTTTATTCAACCTGGCTGCCTCTTCAAGTACAGAGATTTGCTTAACATTACATTGGCCTTGCTCACCTCCGGTTGTTATCTGCTGAAACTCGCCGCCTATTGACTTTGGAATTCTTTCTGATTTTGGATTGCTTTTAGTTTGGGACCTTTGTACTCTCCGGTACATGGACTAGAGACTGCCTTGGTGTACCTATAGGCGTCCGCGTGCCGTCGGGTTAGGTTTTGTGAACTCTGTACATTTGCAGACCCTCTTGGATTTTCTCTTACAATTTTCTGCTTGAACTGCCTTGCTTCCACTACTTAGTGTTTGTTCTACCACGAAGATACAAGCCCGGTTTCCACAGCCATCTGGTGTTTTCGAGAATTCTTTATAAGTGCACAGGTTAGTCTTTGGTTTTACTGTTGCTAATCAAGTACTGCCACGAATTGCATTGTTCTTACTATTGCTCTTCTTGCAGTTGCCTGGGGTCTTCGCCTGTGCTTCTGGGATACATCTTGTCCCAGTAACCTGTCCCCTGTTGTTCCGGATTCATCGTTGGCATTCCATCTTTTCGCCAATCAACTGTTCTGGTTGTTAATTTTATCAGTTATTTTGGTAGATTCGCGAGAAGAATTCCTCGGCTACACTACGAGGGCAAGACCGCATCTGACATATGGTACAAAGATTTAGAATCTGCACTAAAGAGCTTTCAATAAAGTATTAACATCTTCCATAAAACCAGGAAAGATAGCAAATTTAGACCCAATTCAATATTGTGGAACACAGTTGGGCAAGTACAAAGCCTTTCGTCAAATCATGCCTTCGAGAATACCAAGTTCAAATGTATCCAATAATTATGGAATTCCCAATCCATACAAAATGGTTGGAACCACTTAAAAATTATAAAATTGAATCAAAGAGCACAATGTGAATCAACAATATCTTCTACGGATATACTGCATTTGTCCAGAATTTTCAGCTGTGTCGGTCTAATTAAAATATTCCACAAATACTTCACAGTCTGTAGTACTTATAATACACTCCTGCCCATTGTCCACTTAAAACAAACAGGTTTTGTTATCTTTCCATTATAGCACAAGATAACTGTCTTTGTGGGGTTTACCATCAGTTTGTTTCCATGCTGTGTATTCCTCAAAATGAAGTAGGAGGCACTGTAATCCTATTGGAGTCATGTCCATGAGCAGGACATCATTTCCGTAAACCAACCAGTAACATCGTTCACTTGCAATCCTAGGCGGGGCAAACAGGGAATTTCCCAAGAGATCACCGAGATCAGAGAGGTACAGATTAAAGAGGCAGGCAGCCAACATGCAGCGCTGCCTCAATCCATGTGCAGTAGGTACGGCCTTAGAGACCTCACCCTGCATATTTGATCTGACCTCAATTTGCAAGACGCTATGAATCTCTTTTAAAATGTCAAAGAGCTAGCTTGAAGTTGCCATCTCTACAGCTTATTCCTGAGTCTAACTCTGTCCACCATGTTGAATGCAGAACTAAGGTCTGCAGTTGCCACTTACAAAGGGTCTGCCCCCTTGTGACAAGAATGATCAATAAAAGACGCAATTACTAAACCATTTGCAACCGTCCCGGCCACTCTCCTGGAGCCGGCCTGAAACTTCGACTATCAATTAGCCTGAACAATCCAGACTTCTATTGCCTTGAGTACACAAACAGAAAAACTCTTGCTGTCAGCATCCAGGAGGGCGATTGGGAGATAGCTACATGGATCAAGGCAATTACCACTTTTATAGATAGGAACAATATAAGAATACATCCAGGACAAGGTTTTAGTCTTTAAAATACTATCAAAAAGAACAAACAGCACCCCAGCACACATCTATGAAGCCATTTTCACGATTTAATTGCCCAGTAAATTCGGGGCAGGGGCTCGCGAATTGGAGATAGCCAAAGGAATTGAATTTATTAGCTCACAAGAAGTCTCCATCACCATCATAAGTAAATTCCAGAGATTCACATGAATCCCTACCATATAGTTCTTTAAAGCGGGCATTCCAAAACTGCTGTGAAATCGGGTTTGTGAAGGCTTCCCTACAATGAGATTTCTTTTCATTTACTAATGTCCCCAAAACATTTCCATTGTATTGGTTTTTTAGCCCTAAACATGGCCTCCCCATCCCTTTGTGTCATTAAATACTTATGTGCTCTTTACCAATTTTTGTGTTTTAATTTCTTTTTTTAAATCAGCTATCATTGCTTGGAAGGCTCCAAATTCCCCAACCGCAACATTTTAACAACATACCTCGTGTTTCTTCTTGAACTGAACATTTTTGTCATAATTATGGGGAAGTCAGACTTTACCAAAGGAGACCTTACCACCTACATCTTTGACATTATATGCTAGAAAAGTGGAAAAAATGTTCTACCGACAAAACCCTCAATTTCTCATTTAAGGATGTGGTGTTCTAAAAACCTTCAATTTGCCTATTAAGCTGGTCCATTTTGTTAACATTCCACGATATCCAATTTATTTGATGGTTCAAGACCACATTCTTACATGCAATTGATTGCATGGGCTCTAATTTGATATTTCAATGGGTTACTAAGACACAATGGTCACTAGCATCACAGACCTTACATTGTATGCAAGAATGGAACAACAAGTCTGAAAGAGCTACATAATCAATCCAAGATTTTTGCTCATCCCAGGCGGGCCAGGGATATCCCCATGGACTTGACCAATAGCAATAATGAGGCCCTAATCTGCACAAAATTCCTGCTGAACTTTCTGCTGCTCTGCCTGTCTGAGATAGTGACTGGTATCTCCCTTTCTCTCAACAACCAAACAATTAGTATGAAGTCAACACCTTGAATTCCGGTAACCTGCTATCAGAACTTCGCCTTCCGGGAAACCCCACTTTAAATTCTTCAATAATGGTTCCCAGTTTTCAAGAAAAGTCATTAGATCTGAGTGTAAGGGACGCCAATAGATGTTTATCAAAATAACTGCCTTTATAATGTTATCCAATAACTCAGGTTCCACTACTAAGGCATTTAACTCAGATGAGACCAATTTACCTTTTTTTTTGGGATTATGTTTAATCGCTGTACAAAGTTCACTCGAAGGCCTACCTACATTCAACATAATAGCCGCTTGCTGATAAATACAATATCTATCTGCAGTAAATTGTCAACAGCACACGTTTTCTGCAGAGGGACCATGGAGTAACTCCCCAGTGTAGCACACATCTTATCATCCTGTGTAATTTTGCCAAAACCGCTACAAATCCAAGAAGCAATCATTAAATTGTGGGTTTCTCGAACTGGGCCATTAACCAAAACTGCATCTAATGTCCTATCCGGCCCCCATTAGGGAGTCTTCTTATTAGCTAAACACGCGGGGAGCCAGTTCCAATTTTATTGTAACTTGGGGACCCTCACACGGGTGTCCAAAAACGGAACACTTCTCCTATCATCACTTAAAAAATGCTTAATGGTCAAGTTTTCTTCTAAAGAACGTTCCCCCTTGGGGCCTCATTACACGGTAGGCGGTAAGTGAAAAACGATGCCGGTAAAGGATTTCCGGTATCGCTAACCGCTCCTACCAATTACGACCGGTCTATCCGATATTAGCGGCACCGCTAAGAATGGAATGGTGTCTCTAATAGCGGCAAGGTTGCGGGCGCGCGACCCCTCATGTCGGCAATAGCGGCATGGTGGAAATAGGAGTCCATCACAAGCCATGCGGAAATGCTAATAGCGGCATAGAGTAGGCCCAAAAAGCCCATACCGGCATGTTGGAAATACCGGCATCGCGAACCACCCGTTAAGGGACATGTGCAGTGTTCCCAACTGCCACAGGTGGCCACAATCAGCACAGGTGGAGGCAATGGAGACTGGGGCAGCACAAAAGGAGCACACCACACCCCTTCCCACACCCCTTCCCACACCAAGATGATTCCAATACTAGCAGCATTACATGGGCTGGAGGACATGACTGCATTGCAGCACCAACAACAACAGGCAGCACAGAGGAGACGCAGGAGGAGGAGGAGGAGGGCGAGACAGGCCCAGCAAGCCCCACCAGTGCACCTAGTCATACCACAGAGGCAGCCACGAATCCCCAGGATTAGAGCCAGTCCATTCAACCTAACCCCTGAGCAGATACACACCCTGTACCGTCTGGACCGGGATACCATCACCACCATTGTGGACATGATACACGACGACATTGTGAGCCTCATAGACATCCGTACTGCCATTCCGCCTCTACTGAAGGTGGTAACTGTGCTCCACTTCCTGGCCACAGGGACATACCAGCAACGGTAGGGCAGATGCATGGCATATCACAACCAGTATTCTCACGCACGCTGAACCAGGTGCTCGATGCCCTCCTGAAGCACACAAGTGAACACATATCCCTGCCACGGACTGCCCAGGAGATCTCCAACACCAAAGTTGGCTTCTATTCACTGACAGGCATCCCAAGTTGCATCAGGGCCATCAACTGTACCCATGTGGAATTGGTGGTCCCACATGACAATGAGGCAGTCTACCGAAACAGAAATCAATACCACTCCATCAACTTCCAAATGGTATGTGACTCAAACAGGATAATCACACATTGTTGTGCCCGATATCCCGGACCAACCCATGATTCAATGGTCCCATGGAACTCAACGATACCACGCTACATTGTGCGACATGCTGGACAACGTTTGTGGCTACTTGGTGAGTAGCAGGGCAAGCACATGGCAGTGTGATGTGGTGTGTGATTGGGGGGAGATATGCATACTCCAACTGGGTGTGATTGGGGGGGATATGCATACTCCAACTGGGTGTGATTGGGGGGAGAGATGCATACTCCAACTGGGTTTGATTGGGGGGGATAGATGCATACACTCCAACTGGGTGTAATTGGGGGGATGCATACTCCAACTGGGTGTGATTGGGGGGGAGAGATGCATACTCCAACCGGGTGTGATTGGGGGGGGAGAGATGCATACCCCAACTGTGTATGATTGGGGGGGAGATGCATACTCCAACTGGGTGTGATTGGGGGGGGAGAGATGCATACTCCATCTGGGTGTGATTGGGGGGGGGAGATGCATACTCCAACTGGGTGTGATTGGGGGGAGAGATGCATACTCCAGCTGTGTGTGAACATATGTGCGGATAAACAATGGACATACAGATTTACACCACTGTCCACCGAGGCAGCCCACAATGGACCTGACACAAAACCACATGCAAGTAGTAATCTGCACAACATAGTAATCAATCCATTACACCAAACATGCCATATCCATCCACATGCACATTGCACATCATACCATACCCTCTATAACACAAAGCAGCAACATGCAGCCAAAATGGACATTGGAAATGTACGCTGAACAACATCATAATGGATGTGCGGCCTTGAGTGCATACAAAGGGATCTCCTGTAGCCATTGTACTGATCCACACCCGTACACTACTACTGAAGTGCCGCATCACAGCATGGGGACATGAACTTCGGGATGGCAGTACACTAGCAGTGTGGTACATACGTTGCCAGGACCAAGAGACACGAATGACTTGACCTCACCCAGTACATGCCAATAACTGCCGTAGGCATGCCGGAGCATGTCCACTTGCAAGGACTACCTCACCTTCCCACATTGCAGTTACTCTGATTGCCTCCATGCATGCAGGGATTTGTGGATGTCATACACAATGCAAAGTTGATTTGTGTGATGTGTACAGGTTCCACTTGATGTAAACACTTACACATACCCATTGTTGCACCCATGCAGGTGATGCTGTACGGAACCCACAGAACAGGCACAAAGAGGAATACAATCGTGCACATACCCATACCCGCGTGGTAATTGAGCAGACATTTGGCCTTTTGAAGACACGGTTCCGGTGCCTCAGAAGGTCGGGCGGGGCACTTCTGTACGGCCATGAGAAGGTGGCCAAGATCACCATGGCATGTGTCATGCTGCACAATATGTGTATCAGACGGAATGTGCCAATGCCCCCTGACATTGAACTGCAACCACCTGCTGAAGATGATGATGGGGATGAGGAGAGAGGAGACGGGGCTGCAGGTCATGCAGGTGGCGATGCCCAGGAGGGACGTGCTGTGCGCCAGCATCTGATCGACCAAATTTTCTAATACACATGGTTGAACTTTGTTGAATGGATGTGGGTATTTGGCCACTGGGTTTTGTGGCGAAGTGGACACTGGGCCCTATCCACCAACAAAGCACTCAAACACAATGAAAATGTCCACTCCTGTGATTTATTTTGTCACCTGTGTGTTTTATGTATTATTAGTTAAAGAAGTGCATGGACCCAACTAAGCAAACACCCTTTCCCCCCTCCCCCCACAACACTCCCAAAACACCCTTTTCCCCCTCCCCCCACAACACTCCCAAAACACCCTTTCCCCCCTCCCCCACAACACTCCCAAAACACCCTTTCCCCCCTCCCCTGACAAAACTCCCAAAACACCCTTTCCTCCCTCCCCCCACAACACTCCCAAAACACCCTTTCCCCCCTCCCCCCACAACACCCCCATGAATGGCTTGTACATCAGTGCTGCATAGCTGTACATGTGTCAGCAACATCTGGCTGGCCCTAGTTCCCATCCCCACTGCCATTGTTGGGGGGTTGAGAGGTTGTGCGCCGCATAGCCTGCAAGGACCTGCGCCGGGGGCTGGTCTGCCTTAAGCTGGCAGTGGATGAGGTGCACGGTTGTTCCGGTGCTGGTGGGGGGTTCTGCCTGTCCATTGCGTCTGCTATGCGTGTGAGGACCTGCCTCACAAGTGACAATTCCTCACATAGCCTGTTGGTGCTGGCTTCTATGGCCTGTCTGATGTCCCTTGCATGCTCCCTGCACTCCTCCCTCGCACGTGCTGCCTCATCCACATGCTGGCCAACCAGCGCAGTGATGTCCTCCTGCCGCTGTCTGATGATGGCCATGTCATGGCCACTGCGTCTTGCTAGTGGGGTGGGTGCCGCACCTTGTTCTATTGGTCCAGCATCAGGTGATGACACCAGTGGACTCCAGCACCCTGCCACTATTTCATCACCAGACCGGCCACGGCTGCTGGATTGTGATGTGGGGCGTGGGCTCGGTTCTTTTGACTGCTGGGGGCTGGGTGTATGTTGTTGTATGGCCAAGTCACAAGTGTCCTCCACATCGGACTTGGGTGCTGTGGCTGCTGCCTCGCTGATGGAACTATTGGCAGCAGACAGGGTCCCTTCCGCGGGTGGATCGTGCGGGCTGTGGGATTACTAGAGCGGGTGCTGCAATTGGTTCAGATGTAGGTTCACGTCTTGGTGACGTGGGTGGCTTGGTGGGTTTGGCCCTCTGCTCGAGTGCACTCTTCCCTGTGCCCCTCGACGTGCTGGCGATGTTGCCTGATTCCTTCCCCTGGGTTATTTCTTAGCGGGGGGAGCCTGCGTCGCAGTGTCCTGCTCATCGCTGTCAGTTTGTGAGCCTGTGGGGGACAAAGAGGGGGATGGCATTGGTGATTGGTCAACGTGCTTCATGCAGATGTTGTTGTTCATGCTGTTCTATGCATTCGGACTTCATGTTTGGGCATACAGGTCGTAAGACTGTTGGGTGGGTCATTCATGCATGAGTCTGGGTGACACGTGTCTGTGGTGATGCATGCATGTGTGTGTGTTGGGATGTGAAACGCATATGGGCTGGGTTGTGTGCATGTATGTTTGATGGCCACATCCATGAGATGATTTAGGGCTCACATTTGGGGAGGTACCTCATCTTTCACAGTGCAGTGTTTTGTGTGGACACTCACCTCTATCTGACGAAGTGGGCACACCACGCTCCATTCCGCCGACTCCCTCGATTGATTTGACCCCTATGGTGCTTGCACAGGTCTCCTCCAACTCCATTAGTTTTATTGGTGATCCTCCACCACCTCCTGTGCCCATGGCCAGGTTCAGGTTGGCAGCCAGGATGCTGCGTACACGGAGGCAGAGATCGTCCCACCGCTTCCTGACGTCTTTCACAGTGCGGGGGGTGGTGCCCACCGCACTGACTTTACGGGCCACCTCTGCCCAGATCTCCTTTTTTTTTATTAGGGTGGCATGCCGCATGTCATTGGCGAACACCACCTCTGCATTGGCAGCAAGCGTGTCAGTGAGCATTATAAGCTCTTCATTAGAAAAACGCTCCTTGCGCGGCCGCTCTGCTCCTTTTTTAATTGCCTTGGGCATTTTCAGTGGGTCTGTGAAGGATTTTGGAAGGCTCTGGTGTAGATGCAGGTCCTGGGGGCAGAGGATGGCAATGGATTGTGTTTTTAAAGATGGCCGCTGTGCTATTTCCCGTTCCTGTGCGATGACGCTACTTCCGGTGCCGCATATTTACGGTGACCGCTAATAGCGGTCACCGCTAATGCCGTGTTGTGGGAGGGCGGAAGTGCTATCAACGCTTTCCTCGGTGCCGCTAAGGGCCTTTACAGGGTCTTTACTTGCATGGTGGTAGGGTCCTTACCGGCATGGCGATAAACTCGTGCCCGCATACTCGTTATGCAACGTTATTAGCGGCCTACTTACTACACGGACACGTTATTAGCGCCATGCCGGTAAAGGCGGTGACTTACCGCCTAACGTGTAATGAGGCCCATGGTTTTAGGTCAAAACCCAAGGATCAAAGAGTTTCCACTGCGTGCTTCAGTATAGAGTAAACTGCCCGAGACAGCACTTTTATGATCACTATATCATTTCCCTCTGCATCAAAACATTTGACCTGGTCAATGTCCTGTGTAGAGAGCAAACGTAGTTTGGGGATTTCCCCAAACAACGCTAAAATGCTGGAGTGATTTAATGTTAACTCTGGCCACAATTTGGATCACGGATACATTCCAAAATTAAAAAACTCAAAGACAAGTCCAAGTCTTTTGTTTACCATTTTTTCAGAACCCCCCCACCTACATTTGCTCTCAGCAATTTAGGCCCACCATTTCCATGGAAACCATCACTGTTACTACCCTGCTCCTCAAAGTCACCCACCTTTTCTTCCTCTATTAGGTATGTGCGGGGCCACAATGATCCCAAACAGGAACTTGGTTGTACCGAGGAATTACAGAGACTGAGCACTTTCTTTAGTTTGCAATTTCTACAATTTTCAAACAACTCATTTTTCGGGTATAAGTTTGGCGAACAAATCGACACGATTCTGAGGCAGTTCCACCTTGTGTGGTACATGTGACTCAAAGGTACCGGAGGTGAAACAAGTAGAAGACATCTTAGATTGGGATCCGGCACTCTAATGTGTAATATAACTCACTTGTAGTAGCTATAGAATTACATTTAATTGGACCGATAATTAAAAACTGGTTGCCACACATAATCCATTGATCAACAAGTTCTTTCTGTAGAGATCCCGGAGCTGCCATCGGGCCCGCCACAGAAGGGTGACATGGCAGCCCGCATGGGTAAGCACTGTGACACCCACATGGTTCTCTGCTGCTTTTAGTGTGAGAGACATCTGCCACCTATGGGGAACTCTTAAGGGACAAAACCTCTAGCCAACAAACCCAAAAACTCATGAACCACACCACATTGATAAACAGAGGCAGATTGCCATGTTGACCCCCACACGAGTGTGGCCTTAAACAACAGTGGTGTTTAGCACTCAATAAAAAGATTAATTACAGTAGACACCATGTTTCTTCATCATTGCGTCGCCTCCATTGGCTTCCTGTGGTATGCTGTGTTGAGTTTAAGGCACTGTGCTTAGTCCAACGCGCCTTCAATAATCAGGGAGCTAATTGCCTGCCGCAAAGGTTCTGCCACCATGTGCCTTCTCAACCGCTGCGTTCGTCCTCGGACTCTATGATTCCAGTTCCCAGAGTCCATCGAACTAGAATAGGCAGCCAAGCGTTCTCCGTCGCAGCTGCACACCTATGGAATAAGCGTCCTCTCTCTGTGCGTAAAGCAGCTGGCCATCTGGATTTTCGACGTCATATCAAAACTGTTTTATTTAATTACATTGTTCTCACTTTCTCCCGTTCGTACTGGATTTCTTCAGCGCCACGTTGCCTACTGGTGTAAGCTGCGCTATATAAATAGTTTTAACATAACATTACCTAAACTCTACATGGTAATGTAAAGCTTTTCTTTGGGACAGTCATAGAACATGAGTCAACCCACTGGCCGTCAGTGTCCAAAGAATACCAGGGGATGTGCTCTGACCAATGTAAAAAAACTCTCCACATCTTGAAGGAACTCAAGATAGGTTCAGGGAGCCATGCCATACAGCCTGGCAAAAGAGGAACATCAGTTGTGTGCAGGGGACTTCACATTCGTAAACTAACTGGAGGGGATGCCCCGGGAGTTTAGGAAATACACATTCTAATTCAGGGACATATTTGTGTGACCACTTCATCCTCAGCCTCTTTCTCTCTTCTCCTCACAGAACCATGTCCTGGAAAACCAATAGTTAAAATACTCTACTACCATAGGCCATTAAACCTGTCAGTCAGCCTACACCCTCCCAGGTGAGTGATGTCAGAGTCCAGCTCTGCCCTCTACAGGGAAGAGTTCTACACTGCAGTTACCTCATCTGTCCAATGAAACTGACTCTTGGGGTTGATGCCACTGTACTGGAAGAGAAAGGAAGACATTAACCCTGTGGGTGCTAGCTTACTGCCCATAACAAGAGTACACATAAGAAAGCAACAGTAATGCTGTTCCTAGCCACAGTGCAAATAGAGGGATTGACTGTGTCATTGTAGCTTATAGGGCAGTGTAAGAGGGTTAAGCCTAGCTCTGGAGCATTGGCAGAATAGCAACCCTTACCACGCCACTCAACGCCCTGCTCTACCACACTAAAGTAGACCCGGCTCTCCATCCAGACCTCACGCTGAACTCATTGAAATGCACGTTGCAGCCAGTGCACGTATTTTCCTTCCAGAGTGAGTTTACAGCTTAGCTTAAGGTACATGGAAATGTTTTACTGAAGCATAAACATGCCGCCTGTGTGTGCTATCAAGCGTGCTTGCGGGGCTGAGCCGTTCAGGGAGATTGGCCATTTCTCATGGACGCAGCACACAGGCTGTATGTACCCTTTATTGGGCTGTGAGCTGAAGCTCGGTAATCGAGGCTGCCCTCTTACTCATCTCCCCAAATGCAGGCACAGGCGGCAGGCCGTATACCAATAAAGAGAAGCCGAAGTGAGATTTAGTGCGCCTAATTCAGATCATACAGATATTGCCAATAAACGCTAGGTCTACATTATGAAAAGTGAGCTTCTCACTCAAGGGGGCGGCGTGCTGTGGTTCTGTAGAAAAGGCATGGGGGGGCAACATAACCACGAGAGGCAAAACTGATGGGTGGTATCTTGGAGTGCGACAATGGACCTCCCCACTGAAGCCCTGAAGATGGGACACTTGCAGATGTGGCGCAGAATAGCTCTGCCACACTGATGTGTGTGGCAGCATCGTGGAGAGTTCCACTGCACCATTCTAACTTAAGTGTATCACACGCATTTATTCTGTAAGATTATAAAATGTTTTCAAGATTTTAAAACTTACTTAGACGTGACTCAACTAAGTGATTTTTTTAGAGACAAGGGCTGAATAAATCTAGGCACCATTTGAGAAATAGTCTCCTACTAAACATTAGAATAAAATTCTACAGGTCATTATCATGAAATAATTGACTGCTGTAAAATATATAGGTAGAGCCGAAGGTGCAAGTGTCTAACGAGGGCGAAATTCAAGATCCTCATGATAGCGACCTGTGGAAAGATCCTAAGTGTTATTAGAACTTGATCGATGGGAGCTTATCAGCTTATAAGCTTATTTATTCATTTATTGGATATTTGTAAATGCACCTATATATACAACAAATGGTGGTTCAAGGCGCCACAAGACAAAAAAGGGGGGGAGGGGTGACAAGAGAGAAAGATAACAATAACTGTCCTACTAGGCCTTGTGACATTCGGACCGTTCAACAAGAAGTGCGGGGGGTTGGGGGGATACCGGTTTGTGCGAACTGTGAAGTGCTATGATGGGAAGGGGAGTGGAGGGCAAGAGGAGAGAGTGCAAGTGAAAGCGGGGAGCAGGATGAGGGAATAGGGCCACAGGGGCTAGGCGAGTGCTAAGGGGAGACCAGGTGGGCAAGTGCTAGGGACTGCATGGGATGCAAGGGGGGAGGGTCCCATGCTAAGTGGGTGGAAGGGGTGGACTGGGCAGGAGGGGGGCCTGTAGAACTCAGAGGGAAACCAGGCAGCCAGTCACTGTGGCAGACGGGGGCAGTGACTGGCTTTTCTTTGGCCTTATATATGAGGCATGTGGTGTCATCATAACACAGAGTGACAGTCTCATAGAGAAGGAAAGAAAGAAGGAAAGAAGGAAAGAAGGAAAGAAAGAAAGAAAGAAAGAAAGAAAGAAAGAAAGAAAGAAAGAAAGAAAGAAAGAAAGAAAGAAAGAAAGAAAGAAAGAAAGAAAGAAAAGGCAATTAACAAGGCTCTCCCACTAGATAGAGAGGGCACCTAGGACAAAAAACATGGCCCTGTACCTCTGAGAGGGACAGAGAAGGAGAGACAAAGCTCTTAACCACTACTAAGAGAGTGGGAGACAGGAGAAAGAGAGAGTGAGAGGGATAATAAGAGAGGGATGTAGAGATTGAATAAGAGAGAGACGGCACATCTCTGACAAAGTAGAGCATTCACCCATCACCAAGTGCACCTTGCGCGCTAGCACAGCAGGGCCATAGCCTCCTGCCATCTTAAGTGGAAGTCTCCCCCTGCAAGGCTCTCCCACCACATCACCTGTAAGCCTCCCAGCAGAGCTGCCCAGCTGGCATAAAACATTCTGCAGCGTGACAGGAGAATCCTAACAGAGGGAAGAATAACAGCTCACACAGGTTGCATGCATGGATGTGTCTCGCATATCTTAGGCTGACAGTTTCATGCATTGCAAACTGTCCCATGCTTTTGTAGTCAGGGGTGCGTCAATTAGTGCATAATAAAAACCACATACTCAAAAAATGGAGCACTCACCGGGCAAGAAGCAACACTGTTTGTTACAGCTGGGTGAGCACAAATCATACAGAACAGTGGATTGTCTCTGATCGAGAAGCTGACACCTGAATGGACTGTGAACAGCAGTTTTATAACACGAAATACAATGGTCCGAAGTCAGGAGAAACACTTGCAAGTTGGAGGATTCGTTTTTTTGTGCTTCCCAGGGATTTGATTGGTTTGCAATCTCCTCCTCCTCCTCGATAGTTACATTAATTAGTGAAAGCATCATTAAAGCAAACAGTTCAGTAGTTTCCCGTCACCTCACCTCCCCATGTGGTACCACATTATTCACAACCCACCCTGGACCATCTTGTCATTAATGAAGCAACATTTGTGCTGACCGCCAGAACTTTAATATACTGCAATTCGTCAGCACTGTTGAGAACAGGACACAAGACACCATGGATCTGGTGGGAAAGGGGACATTCACACAACTCCTGTTAGATAATCACCTTCACGTACTCTGTAGTAGGCAATTTGAGGGCTGGCCCCCTCGTCAGAGCGCATGAATTTAACGTCTGATTAATCCTCCCAGGAACGCCACTGTGTCCAGGGTTCCTTTCCCACTGCCGCCTGCCGATGGGCCTCGGCAGTCATGTGACCGGCACACTGGTACAGAGCCACCCTCCCCGCTACCGTGCAGGGCGACTTGTTTGGCTGACCACCCTGCTGTTACCTCACCCAGTTCCAGTTCCCACATGATTAGGAAAATTGAGCCTCCTCCCCCTTTGCACATCCATGTCACTTTGGTCACGTGTTTCAGATTGAAATGTTCCCAGATCCTGCCCGCATTAGAGGGATTTCCCACCACCCATATTTGTGATTGTGCTGTTTTCGTCCCTTCCCTCCTTTAGCCAATCATAGAGCAATGTGTTGGACCAAATTTACATCCAATGTATCGTTACCCCCTACCATTCGCTGTGAAGTCCTGTATAAAGTGGGCCTCATTAGGAGTGTTACGATAAGGCAAAAACGGCACCGGTAGTGCAACCAGCGCCATTGTTACCTCGCCGCAAGATTCCTAGTTCGCTAGCGGGTGCCGCTCTGGACGCAGAGCGGCACCGGTGAGCAGACCAAGATGGTAGCAGCGGCACTGTTATTAGCGGTACTGCTGCTACCATCCTCCCCATTCCCAATTAGCCCTATGGGGGCTCACATGGGAATGGGGACGTACCAGGTCTGGGTCTTGCGAATGGGAATTACCGGGCCCTCCAAGGTGGAAACGGCCCGGTAAGTCCCCTCTTGCGGGACCCGGGCCCGGGTTTGGGGGTAGCCATGCCCTTATTAAGGCCATGGCTACCTCCAAACTCGTAATGAGGCCCAGTGTGTCTGTGGCTCAGAGTATCTGTGTTATTCCCCATGTGGCCACCCCCACTGTGTATCTTCTTTACTCCCATAATTGGCAGGTGCGTCCCCCCTATCTGGCGCTGAATTAGCACCTTTAACACACTTCCATAACTTTCATGTTCGATTCTGAAGACTAAGCCAGCATTTGAGCTGTGTGTGTGTGGATCTGCCGATTCTTGTTTGGTTTTCTTCTTGCTGGCTTCTTTCTGTGCTGTTTGTTTGTGCCCTGTTTTATGTGCGCACTGAGGCCACTTGCCGAGATGCGCGTTACGAGAAATAAATCAATTAAATAAATGAATAAGTAACCACACAGTGACTACAGCAAGCTCTCTCTGCACTCACAGGCCTGAGTCATGTACTGTAGTGTCAGGAAACTGGCAGCAAAATCTTTCATTGAATGCACAAGATGCAAAAAGAAAGGCTTTATGTTGCTGGAGTGGTTTAGTTAACCTGTGGAATCACAAATAGTCTTGATAGCAACCACAACAAATTAAAGTGGCATAACACAAATACCTACTATTCCTACAACATTTTCAAGAATTGAAAATAAATCTTGCCATTTTTTCAATAGTTTATTGTCGATATTATGACCAAGAACCTTCCTTTTTGACACAAGCATCCATCTAGAGGCAGAATTTGATTATCCCTTTTCGGCCAAGGGCACATTAACTGCTCACGTTGAACATGTTCTGTTCGGAGCCCAGGGTCTTTTACATTCTCACTTCTTGGGCTGTCAAACAAGTTTCAGAAGCTCCCCCATGCCTTTCATTCCCCTGGGGGAGAGGTCACTGTGCGTACAATTAGATCGCCAGCACGCAGCTGCCGTTCAATTACGTGACTCAGCGGCATCCCAGGGTAGGGAAAGCAACACCAAGCCAGTAGACTTATTGCTAAATGCTGAAATCGAATGAGTGCTTGGCCAGACAAATGCTGCATTGACGTCATTTGCGATGGAGTGATTGGAGTTCTTCTAGTGAGCACTTAAAGTGAATCAAATCGCCTATGGGTGCTGTACATCCCATCTAAAGACATCCCTCAATCATTAAAAGAGTGGGGATTGTAATTATGTGTAAAAAAAGAGCCAAATAATCTTTGATGAATTTTGATTTTTGGTAAATTTGAGGCTCACGAAATCAGCAGTTTGATTTTAAGCTAATTTGCATACCCACTATGCAACATTTGTGGCTGATGGATTTCCAGTGATGCGTATTGACTGGCAGTGTGGCATGTGTGCTTGTTAGGGAAATTAGCTATTCTACTCTAACATTTTAGGTAGAAGATTTATTTCCATATTTTTTTTTAATGCACTGTAACTTTGGTGGGGTTTGGTAAACATGCCTCAATCCAACAGACTCTGATTGAGCCTCTCTGATGATCCTCAATGAGGATAAACGTGTATGTTGTTAAATGCATTTTTGAAAGCTCCAGGTTTTGGGTTCATAATGTTGTTGTATGGAGCAAAATGTGTTATGCTTGAGCAACTTTGCATACCCACAATGCATTGTGCAGTAGTTCAGAAGTGGAAGTGAACTTCAAGGCATGAATACTGGTAGGCAATGTGGCATGCAAGTTTGTTTGCTGAAATGGACTACTCAACTAAAGTTCATTTATTAATGCAACTCAAGTGTGAGTAACAGATCCTTGTGGGAGGAGAAGGCTCCATCCCAATCAGGCCCTGAATCATGGCACAGAGGCCTCTGAACAAAGGGCCTTTTTTGCAATTTCTCACCAAATCCTGGCAATATGAATAGTATTTTATCTGTTTCTAGATAGGGAAAATGTGTAAAGGGGGAAACCGGCATCTGCAGAGGCCATTTGGAAATTGTTTTAATTTGTAAACACTGCCTTATAGCAACTGATGGGGAGTCCCTTATTTCATTTTAATGAGAAAATGATTTTTGAATTGTTGGATTGTTTGATCGGCTGCAAAGTTGCGTTTAATTGATACTGAGGCTGTCCTGTATACTCGAATTCGATTTGTTGTGCCAAGATAGTAGTTTACATGTTGTTTACTGATGTTGGAATTTGTTGTGATCCCTCGACATGTGTTTCTTCACCTTTTTGGGGTGGTTCATCAGGAGGGTTTAATAGTACAAATCAAATAAATGTCCTAAAACAAAATAAAACTTTTGATCAGTTTTGGCAATTCTTAATATGCCGTTTTTTACTTTTGATTTCAGACTCAACAACCTTAAGTTACTAAGGAATAGTAATACTTACTATAGGATTAGTTCTTAGGCTCATTATTCACTCCACACTTGCCAATTAAAGATTTTTTTAAATGGAACACTTCTTAGTTTTGCTCGTATGTGTGTCCAAATGTATTTCTACAAGATATAGACAAGCCTTTTTCATTAGGCTAGCTGAACTATTTACTGCATAGTAGAGTGAGTATAGATATTGTGATATATTAAATTGGAATCACACTTTCTCCTTCCTTTCAGTCCCTGGATGGTCTCTGTCCCCCCCATGCACCTTTTGGGCTGGAGGCCCTGGGTCCCTGCACTGACAATGGAAGGTATGCCTTTTTGGGTCCCTGTTGGAATGCACGTCGTGTGCAGAGAGCAACCTGTAGAAAAATCGAATTTTGAACATCGAAATTTGTCTTTCACTAAATTTGACATTGCAATCATGTTTTAGTCCACCATGTCTGCCTGCATAGGCAATTCTGTTTGAATTCGACATGTTTTGGGCTGCTATGATCGAGCCCTACAAGAAGGCTGTTCCTTTCTTTGTTAGCTCAGCTGGCCTCTCCACACCAGCCTTGCCCGCCCTGATTGGCTGTCTCCCCCATCATCTGGGCCAATTGGGTAAGGCCTAAGGCTCTGTTTGTGTCCTGTTTGTTTCCGGTTCGTGAGGTGAGACCCCTTTGTAGTATCCGTTTATTTTGGTCTCCCGTATCCCCCCCTTCCGATACCCTGTGTGGTGTTCTTGTGTCCCCCAACCCCCTCTGATGCCCCGTTCAGTGTCCTTGTGTCCCCCACACCCCTCCGATGCCTCGTTCGGTGTCTTTGTGTCCCCCACACCCTTTCGATGCCCCTTTCGGTTTCTTTGTGTCCCCTACCCCACTCAGATGCGCCGTTCGGTGTCTTTGTTTCCCCCACACCCCTCCGATGCCCCGTTCGGTTTCTTTGTGTCCCCCACACCCCTCAGATTCCCGGTGTGGTGTCCTTGTGTCCCCCACCCCCATCCGATGCCCCATTTGGTTTCTTTGTGTCCCCCCCTCTGATGCCCCATTCGGTGTCCTTGTGTCCTCCACCCCCCTCTGATGCCCCATTCTGTGTCTTTGTGTCCCCACACCACTCTGATGCCCGATTCATTGTCCTTGTGTCCCCCACCCCCTTTGATTCCTCATGTGGTGTCCTTGTGCCCCCACCCCTTCTCAGATGCCCTGTGTGGTGTCATTGTGTCCCCCACGCCTCTCTGATACTCCGTGCGGTGTCCTTGTTTCCTCCACCCCCCCCCCCCCCGATGCCCTGTGTGGTGTCCTTGTGTCCCCCACCCCCTCCAATGCCCCGTTTGGTTTCTTTGTGTCCCCCACCCCTCTCAGATGCCCCTTGTGGTGTCCTTGTGTCCCCCACCCCTTCTCAGATGCCCAGTGTGGTGTCATTGTGTCCCCCACGCCTCTCTGATACCCCGTGCGGTGTCCTTGTTTCCTCCACCCCCCCGATGCCCTGTGTGGTGTCCTTGTGTCCCCCACCCCCTCCAATGCCCCGTTTGGTTTCTTTGTGTCCCCCACCCATCTCAGATGCCCCTTGTGGTGTCCTTGTGTCCCCCACCCCGCTCAGATGCCCCGTGTGGTGTCCTTGTGTCCCCCACCCCCTCAGATGCCCTGTGTGGTGTTCTTGTGTCCCCCACACCCCTCCGATAGCCCGTTCGGTGTCCTTGTGTCCTTCACCCCCCTCCGATGCCCCGTTCAGTGTCTTTGTGTCCCCCACCCTCCTCTGATGCCCTGTTCATTGTCCTTGTTTCCTCCACCCCCTCCGATGCCCTGTGTGGTGTCTTTGTGTCACCCACCCCCCCTCCGATGCCCCATGTGGTGTCCTTGTGTCCCCCAGCCCCACCATTGACCCGTGTGGTGTCCTTGTGTCCCCCACCCCTCTCCGGTGCCCCGTTCGCTGTCCTTGTGTCCCCCACCCCCCTCCAATGCCCTGTTCATTGTCCTTGTGCCCCCACACCCCTCCAATGCCCCGTTTGGTGTCTTTGTGTCCCCCACCCCCTCATATGCACCGTGTGGTGTCCTTGTGTCCCTCACCCCCCTCCGATGCCCGGTTCGTTGTCCTTGTGTCCCCCACCTCCCTCAGATGCCCTGTGTGGTGTCCTTGTGGCCCCCACCCCCTCCGATGCACCATTCGTTTTCCTTGTGTCCCCACCCCCCTCAGATGCCTCGTGTGATGTCCTTGTGTCCTCCACCCCCCCTCCGATGCCCCATGTGGTGTCCTTGTGTCCCCCACCCCCACCAATGCCCCATGTGGTGTCCTTGTGTCCCCCACACCTCTCCAATGCCCCGTTTGGTGTCTTTGTGTTCCCCACCCCCTCAGATGCACTGTGTGGTCCCCTTGTGTCCCCCACCGCCCTCCGATGCCCCGTTCGTTGTCCTTGTGTCCCCCACCCCCGCAGATGCCCTGTGTGTTTTCCTTGTGGCCCCCACCCCCCTCCGATGCACCATTTGTTGTCCTTGTGTCCCCCACCCCCCTCAGATGCCCCGTGTGATGTCCTTGTGTTCCCCCACCCCCTCCTATGCCCCTTTGTCTCCTCTCATTGCCCCCTCCAATTACTTAATTTGCCCACCTCCCTTTCCCCGTTGTGACTGAAAGTACCTCCCCCCATGCGCCAAAGTGGCCCCCTCCCTGTGCTGAATGTACCCATCTCCCTCCCCATCGTGTGACTGATATTTCCCCCCTCCCTACCCCCTCAGGTCTGAATGTGCCCCAACCCACCTTCCCTGCCCCTGTTTTGAATAATAGTAACCCTTCTCCACCTTTTGCTCCCTGTTAGACTGAAGTTTCGTCCCCTTACCCCCTCCATTGTCCCCATATACCCCCAACCCCCACTAGTCGTGTCTTCGTGCCCCCTTACCCCCGGCTTTGTCCTCATTTCCTCCCTATCCCTTCCAGTGTGTCTCTATGCCCCCTTACCTCACCGCCATTTCATCATGGTCCCCCTTACCTCTTCCAGTGTGTCCATGCACCCCTCGACCCCCCCCTTATCTTCCTGTACTCCCTACCCCGTCAGTGTGTCGATATCCTCCCCCCATCCCCAACTACCATTGTGTACATGTGTACAGGTATCCCCTGACACCCCACAATGTGTCCACACACCCCCGCCTTTTCAAGTCTCACCTCTCACTCCTTGTCCCCTAGGTTCATCTCCTGCCCCTTCTTTCCACTTCTTGCCTTACTCCTTGCCCCTCCTTTTCTCCTCCTTCTCCTTCACCCCTTCCTCCCCTCCTTCCCTTAATTCCCCCCTCTGTGAAATTCTGTTACTACCCCAATTGCCGTTTAGGCATAGTAAGCCGTAGCCGCCTGTCTCTGCAGCCTTCTGCCTCCTCTCGTCTTTTCTCTCAGCACTTACTTTTATCATCCGTCCCTTTGATCACTGTTAAAAGCTTGTTTGTCCACCCTTTTCCCGTCTTGTTTTATCCCTCCTCTCCGCCCCTGTACTATCTTGAACACTTGACGACCTATTCTAGATAGTCACCTGTTTGTCCCTAACTTTACCCCTTCCATTCCTATACCCCCCTCCCCTTCCTCTTGTCACTCTTGCACTGCAACAATTGTGGTCAGTCATAGTAATTTTACTGCTTGTTTAGTCTCCTCCCCCCGCCCCCTACCTCTCCCTTATTGTTTCCATGCACTTGTACTATCTGTTATGATTGATAGTTATTTTTCACATTCTGATCTGTTTCAAGGAATTGTTAGAATATTTTTGTTTTCTCCCATGTGCCCTGCCTCCTTGAAGAGCTTTGAAACACATTGTGTATAGGCGCTATACAAATAAACAATCAATTCAATTCAATTCAATCCCTTCCGCTTACCTTGTAAATCAAATTGCGTGCTGGTTTAGCTTTTTAACAAGTTTTCCATCGCGGCATGCTAACCATGGGAAAACAAAGAGGGCTGTTTGTTTATAGTAGCGTGATGACGCGGTCACGCTTGTTGGGCGCAACTGCATCATCATGCCTACCCCATCTTACTTTGGGCTCCTTTTTGGGTCTGAAATCAAAAGTAAAAAACTACATATTATGAATTGCCAAAACTGATCAAAAGCCCTTTGGAAATTGTGCTGCTCCTTTTTTTGGTGCAAGTGGCGAGATGTTTGAGAGTAGGAAGGAATTACTTTGTTCTGGTAGAAACCATCGGCATGGAGTTCCTGGGTCCTGTTTCGTAAACTGAAAGCAGAGTTTAATTGCTTTGTTTAATACTCACAGGAAGTGTGGGACCTGATTCTTGGGGCTATGGCATGGAAAGAATTTCAATAATCTAAAAAGCCAATTTTTACAATCCGCATGCAGTGATGTGCTCTGAAATTATGTATAGGACACAGCATTTAACCCAGGTGTCACAGCCAAAATCATCTGCATAGACTTATTTATGTATTTCTATACAGGAGGAACAATGCTCTTTTGATCACAAAAGAATGTGGAACAGATAAGAAATCAGATTTGATGCTAAACTGCAAGCGTCTTACAATGGGGTGAGTTCGGGTGACATTCTGATCAGGTTGTGGTGGGGGGTTAATGGCACAGTCACCAGGGACAATACATGGGTGGAATTACATAGATTAAGGGCAATCAACATTGGACATTTTTAAGTGCATGTAGGCGGTACAGGCAGATGTGCTCGAGATGTGACCATGATGGGTAAAGTGCTGGAGTGGAGACAGGATGTGGGGGACAGAGGCAGGTTAGAGGCGAGAGGGAAAATGGCAGCCAGAAGACAGATGAGAGGTAGGTTAAGAGGGTAACTCAGAGGTGAGGAGGTAGGCATTTAGTTTGGTTTTGAACAAATCAGTGTGGACTGTTTCTTGGATGTCCGGGGGAGGCTTTGACTCTTGAGCAAGCATGTACAGCGAGAGCGCCAAAAGAGCATGAAAATGGCAGCAGTGCGTGACCTAAAACCCAAGTTCAAAGGAACACACCTACTGCATGCATGCTTCACCTACTGCTTGCACGGCCTATCCTACTGCATGTATGGCCTATCCTACTGCATGTACAGCCTAACCTACTGAATGTTCGGCCTATCCTACTGCATGTACGGCCTATCCCAGCGCACTTTGGGGGCAGATTGTGAAGTCTGTGACCCAGCCAAGGACATGAAATTGAAGATGGAGGTCCAAGTATGGCCCTCATGACCCCCACACGACTCGCAGCCTGAAGACACAAACATGACAGTTGCACCTCACTCTTAGGCCCCTCACCGCCATCGTTGATGTATCACAGATGTGAAAAAATGTTACTCTCTCAGGCAGCCATTCAGCCAGTCGATAATCTGGAGGAGATGGAGATGCCATCAATCGAACAAGTCGCCTAACCGCGAATCAAGGAATCAATGACATCATCACTGACATCACCATGTAGCTGCACTTAGACATTAAGTACAATAGCTATTCACTCATGAAGCCACACGAACATGCATTATCCTGTTCTCCATATTTGTTTATGGCATCTTTTTTAGTGCGCCAGGCTCTCTTCCTGTCCAGAGCCTGTGTTACCTTCTTCGTGGGAGGAGCAGGAGCTCCCCCCAACCACTGCAGGAGCAATGCCTCCCAGCACACGGCATTCGCTGAGGTAAGGCTTCACTGCCTCCTGTCCCCCGCCGAAATCGAGCATTATTTCTGCGCTTCGCTCGATATATTTGCCCATCAGGCCATACTGCTGCGCATTCGGAAACATACACTCCTCGGCTGAGGAATCCACATTTTTCTGCAATCCGGCCATTGAAGGCCACGAGATCGACACCATCGTAAGATGGCCGCCCACATCCTGCACTGCTCGCCCAGCAGTAGCCCCAGCCTGCACCACGCCTGATTGGATGCTCATCTGCATTTACAGACCAATCCAACACCGGCAGGCGAAGCCGGCCCGCCTCCAGCAAGGCCCCCGAGATCAAGGCTCTCTTCCTGTCCAGAGCCTGTCGTGAGCCTAAGGAGCCGGGGCCAGAAACGCTGCCCAACTCTAGTCACATTGGTGAGATCCCCTGGGTAAGTGCCTACTGCACCCTGCCACTCACGCTACACCATTGACTAATGCGCGCAACTTTCCTAAGACTATCCGAATCCCACGTGGTCACCACCCGCTACAGATGCTAGCCACCATATTACCCCCCCCCCAACCATGAACGCTGCTCAGGCAACAATTGCAGCAGCACTAACTCGTAATCACCCCTCTGCTGATTGATGTCCTATCCACCTGCACTTCGTATAACCCCACCGGTAACGCTGATCAGCCAACAGCCCACGTCTATTGATCGCAACACTATCTGACTATTTTACATCACACCCCCATTCCTGCCACTTCTAACAAAGTCAAGATGTGTGTTACTCTGCATGTGTACCTCAACCAATGTGATAAATTTGGATGCTGCCCTGTCTTGTGAATCTCAGCGCACTGAGGTCACATCCAGATACTACCAGGTGCACCTCAGCCTAACTGCATCACCTCTGCCCGGTACATCCCGGACCACTGTGCTCAACGCCCCTTGAAGTCCTCAAATATTGATGCCCTCCAATGTATACACTTTAGTCACTGATAGAATCTGTCACACCCAGATGCCCTTTGAAATATGCATCTATGTCAGTCACTGACAGGAATTTCAAACCTAGCTGCCCACCAATGTATGCATTTTGGTCGCTGATAGGAATTGTCAAATCTAGTTGCACACTCATGTATGCATTTTAGTCGCTATTAGGAATTGTCAAATCTAGTTGCCCACTCATGTATGCATTTTAGTAATCTAGTTGCCCACTAATGTATGCATTTTAGTCGCTATTAGGAATTGTCAAATCTAGCTGCCCACTCATGTATGCATTTTAGTCGCTATTAGGAATTGTCAAATCTAGTTGCCCACTCAGGTATGCATTTTAGTCGCTATTAGGAACTGTCAAATCTAGCTGCCCACTCATGTATGCATTTTAGTCGCTATTAGGAATTGTCAAATCTAGTTGCCCACTCAGGTATGCATTTTAGTCGCTATTAGGAATTGTCAAATCTAGTTGCCCACTCAGGTATGCATTTTAGTAATCTAGTTGCCCACTAATGTATACATTTTAGTCGCTATTAGGAATTGTCAAATCTAGCTGCCCACTCAGGTATGCATTTTAGTCGCTATTAGGAATTGTCAAATCTAGTTGCCCACTCAGGTATGCATTTTAGTAATCTAGTTGCCCACTAATGTATACACTTTAGTCGCTATTAGGAATTGTCAAATCTAGCTGCCCACTCAGGTATGCATTTTAGTCGCTATTAGGAATTGTCAAATCTAGTTGCCCACTCAGGTATGCACTTTAGTCGCTATTAGGAATTGTCAAATCTAGTTGCCCACTCATGTATGCATTTTAGTAACCTAGCTGCCCACTAATGTATGCACTTTGGTCATTGTTAGGAATTGTCAAATCTAGTTGCCCACTCATGTTTGCATTCTAGTCGCTGATAGGAATTGTCAAATCCAGTTGCCCACAAATGCATGCTTTAACCTCGAATCTAGCTGTGTTTTAATCTAGCCACTATAGTGCCCAGGCTGCACCTTAACCAATTCTACCCGACCTACTAGCCAACAACATCATAGGCTGGCCCACTCCCCACCAGCACCCAGCGCCACCAGCCTCCTCTGCTATCTCCAGACCATGATCCTCTGGCTGGCCCCAATCATGCTCCCCTTCTGCATAATACTGGACAATGTACCCTGTAGCAACAATAGCTACATAGCCCACCAGGATGGCCTGGCGAAACTAGGGTGTCCCAGACACCACCCCATCCCTTGCCCCACTCCATTCCTTCCCTCGACATCCCCTTTCCCTTCCACTCACCACCAACCTCCTCTCACATCCACTATCAACCAAGGCCTACCTACCAACAGCCACCCCAGGCCCATCGCTAAGTCTACCCAAGATAAACCGACCACTAAACCTCCTGCCCGCTCTAGGCCTGCTCTTACTCCCAACCTCATAGCCCGCAATGACAGATTAGGCTCCAGGCTCCCCACTACTTCTAGTTCTAACTCACAACCCAACACCAAAACCAATACTAAGCACAATGCACCAATTAAGCCCACACCTCCCCCACTAAAAGGCGCCTTACTCAACGTCAGATCCCTGGCCGCCCACCCCACAGAAATTGCAGACATCATCCTTACCAACGACCTTGACTTTCTAGCCCTAACAGAAACCTGGCTTCATGAGGCGTCTGGACCACACTTATCGCTAGCCATCCCAGACAATTACTCTATCCTCAGAGCGGATAGACCAAAGGCCAAAGGTGGAAGTGTAGCGATCATTTCCAAATCCGCCCTAGACCTCAGACCTACCGTTACAGCCGCACTTACATCCTGCGAGCTACTCACAGCCAAATTACAAACTTCCCATACAACCACGATCACCATCCACCTCATATATAGTCCCCCAGGCCCCCCTGGGAGCTTTGAAGAAGACATCACATCCCTCATCACCGAAAACTCCAAACTATCAGCACAAATTATGATTCTCGGAGACTTCAATCTCGGCTACCAAGACCCGAACGATGCACATGCTGCATCCCTAGCCAATGTCCTAACCGAGCACGATCTCACCCAACTCATCGTACTCCCCACCCACCAAAAAGGCAGAACCCTCGATTGGGTAGCAACCTACAATTGCAATACAACCTGCAAAGACCCCCAACCACTGACATGGACCGACCACCACATGATCCCTCTTGAGGTCAACACCAATCAGGCACTGCCCAACAAACACCCCCTGGCACCAGCATGTCCCACCAGGAACAAACGCAACATTACGGCTGAAGCCCTACTACCACTGGTCCTAACTACTCTCAACGCTCTCCCAGCCAACACTGACTTAAACCTGCTGATCGACACCTTCAGCGACTCCATGGCTAGAGCAATGGACAGCGTTGCCCCCCTGAAAATATGCAAAATCAAACCCAAGGCGCACCTAAACTCGTGGTACACCCCTGAGCTTAAACTACTCAGAAAAGAGAAAGCGAAGGCATATCACACCTGGAAGACTAACCCAACCGCAGAAAACAAATCCAACCTCACCAACCTATCCTCACTTTACAAAAATGAGATAATCCGTACCAAAAAAGATGTATACAACACCAGGATTGCTCAGGCAGGATCCTCCACCAAAGAATTATTTAAAGTTCTGAAGGAACTAGAAAGCCCTATTGCACCTCCAGACACCTGCCTGAAAGACACATCCTGGTGCACCAACATCCAAAACGCCCTCAACAATAAAATCTTAGGACTCCTAACTAAAATCGAGGACAAACGGCAACAACTCTCCAACAACAAGGTCACCAACCCCAGCCCTCCCACAAATAACAATACTAGCTCAGGCTTCTCGTTTACGAAAGTCACCATCCCGGAAGTCCAAAAAATCATCACCTCCCTGAAACCCAGTAATTGCAAAGGAGACAGCTGCCCGGCACAAATCATAAAAGATGCAGCCAGAGAGCTCTCACCTTTCATCACCAAACTTATCAACCTATCCTTCACCAACAACTCTATCCCTAACAACCTAAAACAATCATGGGTCCTCCCTCTCCTGAAAAAACAATCCCTCCATCCGGCCATACACACTAATTACAGGCCCATCACCATAGTCCCTTTCCTACTGAAAATATTGGACGGAATAGCCTACATCCAAATTCAGAAATAACTGGAATCCAACCAACTGCTAGGAATACGTCAATCTGGCTTCAGACCTCAACACGGAACAGAAACCCCCCTTGTTGATCTCAAAAGCCAGATTGACGAAATCAAAGACAAAGGCAATGCCGCAATCCTACTCCTATTAGACCTCTCAGCGGCCTTTGATCTGGTCAGCCATGAAATCCTCTGTAATCACCTTGCCACCGCAGCCCACTTCTCACCCTCCGCCATCACATGGATACAGTCCTTCCTGGCAAACAGAACCATGCGGGTCTTCTCCGCTACAGATGCAGCAGACCCCATCCCCATCACATGCGGGGTCCCACAAGGTTCCTGTGTATCCCCCACTTTGTACAACATATTTACAAAGCCTCTATTCGACCAACTGGACCGTCTGGGTGTCACCTACACAAACTACGCAGATGACACCCAGATACTCCTCACCATCTCAGGCAATTATCAAGCAGACTCTGCCCGGATCAACAAAATATTCTCCATCATTCAGGCATGGATGGCCTTCCATGGCCTCTGCCTGAACGATGAGAAGACAGAGCTCCTAATCGTTGGCTCCCTCAACACTCTAACTAAACTCGACCCTAGCTATAACAACATCACCATTGACGGCCACACCATCCCCATAGCCAAAAGTGTAAAAACCCGTGGCTTCTATCTAGATGCCAACACCAACCTTAGCAAACACACCAATATGACCGCCTCAGCCGCTGCCTACACCGGCAAGCTCATCAGGGCCAGCAGACCATTCCTCTCACCCAACAACTGCCTCACCCTTGCCAGGGCCCTCATACAATCCAAACTGGATTACTGTAACAGCCTATACCTAGGTGCTAACCAATCCGTACTCAACAAGTTGCAGGTAATACAGAATAACGCCCTGCGCGCAGCCCTCAACATTCCCAGACAAGAGCATATCTCTGCTACCAGGAAAGCCTGCAAATGGCTATCCATACGCCAAAAAATTGATCTAAAAACCATCTGCCTCACATACAAATCCCTCAAACATCTAGCACCACCTTATCTAGCCAACAAATTCACCCTGAAACCTGCTACCAGATCCTCCAACACTCTTTCACTGACAGTGCCCAGGTTCCACCTCAAAAGAGCTGGAGGGGTAAGCTTCACAGTACTCGCCCCCCAACTCTGGAACACCTTACCGCTCAACATCATAACTATCAAATCCTTCCAAATCTTCAGGAAACAGGTCACCAGATGGCTCCTAAACAAAGTATAGCACCCCTAACACCAGACCCCCGCACGGTAACTGGATTAGGTACTATACTTATACTGAAAATTGTATATTATGCGTACCGTATGTGTTTTGTATATTGACAACTGTATATATATGTATACTCTATAACATGTATGCAACACAAAAATACTTCGCAATGCTGTAACCATTTTCTTAAGCGCCCGTCTACCCCTGGGTTTGGAGCGCTATACAAATAAAATAAATACAAATACAAATACAAATATATCGAAGTTATTTTCACAGCAGAGTGAACCAATTCATTCCATTTCTAGTTTTTCCTTTCTTATGCTTTGGTTATATTATATCTTGGAAATTATCCAAAGCACGATAGTACCACACATTCCTTTATAAAGTTTCTTTAATTTCATAAAGTGTCTCTGCGTTCCTTTCTCTTAGTCAATATGTTCCTTTTTTCTCAACGAGTAACAAAAGATTTCACTATGTCCCTTTCTTTTAATCACTGTGTTCTTTTCTCTCAACACATGTTTCCCCACTGTTCTATAGTGGATCATCAGGACAGAGTCTACAAAGGTATCGGACAAAATCAAAGATTCACAGTATTGAACATAACAATTTTTTGAAACATAGGAATTTCAGGTATTTTACCATCAATACCTATTTCACATTGTTATACATATTGGTGGTTGTTTTTCTAATATACAACCACCCAGTTGTTGTTTGGTTGTGCCATCACTTTGTGCATGATTTTGGGATAAGTATTGGGTCCCCACTGTTTATGCCAAAGTGGTAAGAACCTAAAAGGAAAACAGTATTTTTCAGGTTTGCACTGATCTCATTGTGAAGAATAGCTGTTTCCAAACTTGTCATTTCTTAAAGGCTAAGGGATGCTAATCTACAAATCTCTCAAAAGAGTAAAGCAATACAATTCATTCTTATCGATCATAGCGGGATCCGCTTGTCCCTTGATCTGTACTGCTGATCTGCAATACAGATCAGGACTAGAAATGTCAGCCTTTTATTTACAGATGCAGTGTTGTCATCATGCATATATAGGTGATGAAGTCATTGCACCCCAACGTGTAGTGGCCATCTTTGCTAACCTTTATGGTGGATGGCCGTCCATTCGATGTTACTTTATCACAATGAAAAAAGTTTCTGAATCAGTTGAGCACAATGGATTCTGCTTCAACTTGTTATATAAATTTGAATATGTGTGCAATTCTATTTTTTAATTTTTTTAAATGTATTTAACGTGATTTTACGGTTATACATTAGACAACCTTTGATCACATGTTTTAACTTCATATTTAGAAAATAAAAAGAAATAAAGAACGAGAAAATATAAGATGAGATGGATACAGAGACCCTCAGCATTGTATGTATGTCATGTAGGCTATAACAGTTTCCTCTAGTCCAATTTAGCTCGTTGATTCTTCATGATGATTAACAGGTTGATCAATGCTAAGGTTATTGGTGTTTTTTCATTGGCTAGTAGCATTTTCCACCACATGTCCTTTGGTCTGTATCCATATTTTTTTATGACATCACACATTATCAATGTTCTTTGATTCTCAAAAGTTGAACAGTCCATTATCAGATGTTGTAGATTTTCAACTGCTTTTCCTTCATTACATCGACCGCAAGTTTGAGGCCCTGCTTGTATGGTTTTGGACCATGTAGCTTCTTTAGTTTGAATCAGATTGAACTTGAATCGTAGAAATTGATCCCAAAGAACCAATGAGGGAATATCTTCAAATAGTTCTGGATTGAATGCAGTTACTGACTTATTTCCCATAGTTTGCCATACCCTTTGTATCTGCGTCTTTGCTCTTCGGTACTGAACTAATCTAATAAATAAAGTTTCTTTTTGATTTTATCAGGATTGTTCATTAAAGTTTTATTTGTTTCTTGTAAGGAATGTATGATGGTTAGACACTTTTCTTCCCATACATTCAATATTGGCTCAGATGTAGTTGACAGTGCTTTATGTAAATGTAGGAAGCCTCCTTTTGGTTGATCATCTTTGCATTTCCTGTAAAATGCAAGCATCTTCCATTCCACAAATACCGCTAAAGAACTCACACCCAATTCCATTCTTATTGATTGTATTGGGGTTCCTTTTGGAAGTCTCAACACCGTTTTCCAAAAACGTCCTTCCAGTAGGGCCCAGTTTTTCATTTCAAAATTGAATGATGTCTCAGCGCCATATGTCAGAATCGGAATGACTTTGGCTTTGTAGAATTGAATTAGTGGTATGGAACTGTAGTTGCAGTACCTTCTAGCAACATTTTAGCCAAATTTGCCAAGTTTGCTGTTTTCTTGGTCAAGGCCTGTTGTCTCGGTGCATCTATTGTGCTAGCATTCAAGCAGACTCCCAGATAAACAAACGACTTTACTACTGGAATAATAATTCCCAGCAACGACCATCTTAGATTTTTAGATTTCGTCTGATGATGTCGCAAGCCCATGGATAAGATGGCTGATTTCTTTGGGTTGATTGTGAGGCCATTAGTTTGTAGGTAGTTATTAAGAGTATTCAGTTGTCGTTGGAAGCCTACTGGGGCCTGGTCTATGGGGACCACATAGTCAGCATACATAAGCCTGTTGGGTTTTGTGGTGGCTATTGATGGTGGAAAGTGCCTAACGTCTTGAAAGCTACCACCGGCATCTGAAGTAAAGAGATTGAATAGTTCGGATGCCATAGGGCATCCCTGCTTCAGTCCTTTGTTAGTTGGTATGGATTTAGTAAGCAATCCTGTCTTATTGAGTCTGACTTGTATTGTGGTGTTTTGATGAAATGCCTGAATTGGGGCTAGTATGGATTGGGGACAACTCCATTGTTGTAATTTTGCCCAAAGTCTATTTAATATTGGTACACTTTAAATAGTTTTAACGCTCCTCAGTGTTTATAGGAACAGAACATTATTTGTGCAGTCAAACAACATATTGTTTCCAACCTGGACACTTTGTCATACCTTTGATAGCAAGGTCAGCATATTCTCTAGCTGTGTTGGTCTCTCATATTGATTCAACAATACATTACAACCAGTTTGACATTTCATTGTCAAAATGTAAACCTGCCACACATGTCCATTAAATAAATCCATTTAGCCTCTTTCTGCCTGAGAAAAATGTATCTATTGACACCTTTAGGTAGCACCTTCACTTTTTCTAGGCCCAAGAATTTGATTTTGTCCACTTCTGATTCTGGATGGTCTGTGCAAAAATGTGTAGCCATTGGGTATCTCAAATCTTTCTTCTTTATGGCTCTCATATGCATACAAAATCCTCATTTTGAGCACTAATTGTGCTCGCAATGTAGTATTTGTCACAAATGCATTTAATTCCACAGATTACAAATTTGGAATTGCAATTTATAAACGGTGACATACATTTTGTTTTTCCATTTGGTAGTTTCAAACTTTTTGTTCCATTCGTTATTTGAGGACACATCTTACCGATTCCACATTTCTGGTTCCCTGTTGGGGGTTTCATATTTAACAGCCTGCACAAGTGTTTTGGTTGTTGTGGTTTTAGAAAGTTTGGACTAATTATGTTTTTGATGGTTGGTGCTTTCATATAGACAATCAATGGTGCTTCATCGAGATATGTTCTTACATTATCATCTATTTTCAAGGTGTTCCAAAACTTTTTGAGGATCTCTCTGTTGATCTGTGCATTTGTGTTGTATGTTGTGATAAATGTAACTTTAGTCATCTTGTTCATCACTTTTAGTTTGTCTGTTAGTAGAAAGTCTTTTGAAATTCTATCTGCTTTTTCAACTGCTTTTAATAGATTTTGGATTTATAACCACGTTGACTGAACTTGTTCAGTGTTTTCTCTACATGTTTCTGGTAAACTTCCTTTGTGCTTCAATTTCTTTTTGTTTGTAAACGTTCCCCATAGGGGATGTTGTTAATCACGTGTTGGGGGTGATTACTTTGTGCATGTAAAATGCTGTTTCCTGCCATCGGTTTTGTATACAGGCTTGTTTGTATTTTCTCCTCCTCATTATATAGTTCCAAGTCCACAAACTGTACTCTATCAGGGCTTTCATTCATAGTGAATTTTATGTTATAATAATTACACAGTCAAAAAGCTTTGGTCTTTCTGCTTCCCAGATCATCAGAATGTCATCTATGTGCCGCTCCCAAAAGATGACATTCTGGTTGTTGTCGAATGCTTCATGTTTCCAAGCATGATTTATCTCAAAGTGTCCTATAAAGAGATTTGCATAGCTGGTGCAAATTTAGACCCCATGGTCGTACCTTGCAGTTGGCGGTATAATTGATTGTAAAAAAAAAAATGTTATTGGAAAGAGCAAATTCAGCATTGATACAATCATTTAATTCTGTTCTTTATATGATATTGATCTAATTTTTAGGAAATATTCTGTACTTTTAATCCCCATATCATGTTGTATGCCTGTATAGAGGGATATAACATCTAGAGTAACAAATCTGTAGTTTTGTTCCCAAGGAATAGAGTCCAATTGCTGTATTACATGCTTGGTATCTCGAATGTAGGAGGCCAGGCCGGATGCTAATGGTTGTAAATAAATTTGAATATACTGTGAAATCCTTTCAGTTAACAAACTGATGCCATTTATGATAGGGCGACATGGTGGACATTTAGAGAATTTTTTATGAATCTTTGGTAGAAAATAAATGGTCACTATGACTGGGCATTGTATATTCATCTATTGAAATTCTTCTTCCGTGAGTAGACCCTCATTACACCAGGCTCTACTTTTAGCTTGCCATTCTTGTGCTAAATCTGGTATTGGAGTTTGCTTTAGCTTTTGGGAACATTCTTGATTGCTCAAGTGTTGATTTCCTTCCTGGACATTGTCTTCTCTATTCATTAGGACTATTTTGCCCGCCTTATCTGCAATTTTGATTATTGTTGTTTGGTTCATCTCTAATTCTTGAATTGCTTGTTTTATTGTAGAGACAGGTTATTCTGAATTTTCGAATGTTTATTAGTTAGGTAGTTAGACCGTAGTTCATTACACACTGCTTTCTGAAAAATATCAATCACGTTATCTGCTGGTAACACTGGAATGAACTTAGAAATTGATGTAAGTGTTGTCTTTTCTGTGAGATGTGTACCGATTTCTTGTTTCTCAGTGAATCTTCTAATATTATATTCCTCTTCTCCTACCAGGTTTAGTAGGTTTACAGTATGTTCAATATGATCCACTGTAAGTTCTGGTGGGCTCGGATTCACCTGTCTCTCATGCATTTTCCACTGGGTTTCTTAAAAAACTTTTTTAGTTTAAGGCATCTACAAAATTTAAAGACATCCAATTGAGTCTGGAAATAGTCTCCCGAACAGGTAGGGATAAATTGTAAGCCTTTGTTGAGTGTTGATGTTAAAGTAGAATGAATTCAATAGTTTGATAAGTTCATTACCAGATGTATCTGTTGTTCCCCTGTCATTGGGATCGTGTGTGCATTCCTGGCATGCTTCCTCCTAGGTTTCTTTGTGCCTCCCCTCTTGCCTCTACCGTGCATATAATTGTTGTTGAAGTACTTGGGCTTGTATTCCTCCTTGGACCAGAAGTTGTATTGTCTAGGTATTGGGAATTTAGACGTGAGCTCTTCTTGAATCTCCTTAGTTAGTCTAAAAAAGGACGATCTAAATGATCTGTTGATGGAATTAGGGGTTCCATTTGTCCTTTTTCACTATCACTAGTGGATTCAACATCAAATGATTATGGCGATGAGTAGAGACTCTCAATTGGTATCCTTGGTTTTTGTTTGCATTATACCCACTTTTGAAGTCATATTTTCTTTGAAAAGTATAGACTCTCTTATCTTCATTATCATTTTCATCACACATACATTTTTTTTGTTTTTTCTGTTTTAGTTCCTTCGTTAAGTTTACTAAATACTCATACAGAATATGTTCATTTTTAAATGTAAATTCCTGATGGTGTAGTGTTTAAAACCTTTCTTTAAGTGAATGGATTTCATTTATTGTTCGTTCATGTACTAGCGATGCTGGGTTTATAATTCTAACCATCATTTCTTTTGAAGTTCTCACTAGTACTTCTTCCCACTCATATAGTGCTACTTTGTCTTCTTCAAAAGATGGGAAGATACATATCCTCAACCCTCTTGGTATTCGTCCAACTTCGAGGTACATCTTCATAGTCATGATCTCTCACCACTTTGATAATTCACATTTAGAGGCTGCCTCTAGTTGCTCAAAAAGATTCCTCAATTATGTTGTGGTGTTGGAGGGGGGGCTTGTATTGGTAGATTGCCTGTGTCTTAGAAATAATTCCTCTGCCTCAGCAGCCCTTGTTTGATAATCATCTGCCATTTCGCTAGTTAGTATTCTGTAAACACTTTGGGCCTCATCATAAGGTTGCCAGTCCGGTAACAATGGTACCGGTAAGCCTGCCAGTACTGTTGTTACAGGACCGGTAAACTACGAGTTCTGCTCGCGGGTGCCTTACCGCCCACCAGGTCTGCCCGGCGGGCATACTGTCACACGCGAGCAGACCTCGACGGATGCACCGGCACCATTCATGAATGGTGCCGGTGCATCCGGCATCCCCATTCCTATTGAGTTCAATGGGACTCAAATGAGAATGGGGAGTAATAATTACTGGCACCCGGCAATGGGGATTTACAGGGTCCACCGGGGCTGTAATGCCCCAGTAAGTCCCCATTGCCAGATAAATGGTAAATGGTAAATTCATGACTCCGGCGGCAGCCGTGCCAGTATTTACCGGCATGGCTACTGCCGGACTCATAATGAGGCCCTTTGTCAGTAATTGTTCTTATACACACTGGGTCCTGTTTTTTAATTCTTATCCAAAGCAATATTATTTGTACATTAATTGATTATGAGGTTTGCCACAGATTCTGCCATGGTAGCTTGTGGAACAATTGTTAATTTGCAGAGAGATCAGTCAATAATCAACCTAATAGGCGAGTCTGTGATGTGTAGTCTTATTGGTTACAGTTGTCAGCACACAATGTATCAATATTGTGACTGTCCAATATTATAAATACTCCATATTTGTTTATGATATTTGTAGTGAGCCAGCTGTATATCAAAGTTATTTTCACAACAGTGTTAACCAATTTATTCCATTTCTAGTTTTTCCTTTCTTATGCTTTGATTATATTTTATCTTGGACATTATCGAAATAGCACCACAGTTCCACAAATTCCTTTAAAAAGCTTCTTTAATTTCATAAAGGTCACTGCGTTCCTTTCTCTTAGTCATAATGTTCCTTTTTTTCTCAACGAGTAACACAAGATTTCACTATGTCCCTTTCTTTTAATCACTGTGTTCTTTTCCCTCAACACGTGTTTCCCCACTGTTCTATAGTGGATCATCAAGAGAGAGTCTACAAAAGAATCAAACAAAAACAAAGTTTTACAGTATTGAACATGCAAATTGTACAGAGATTTTAATGAAAATCCCTTTCAGTTGAAAAGATATTCCATTCCTGAAAGCTACATAAGTAAATAGCCTTCAATCGCTCACAGGGGTGATTTTTTGCGAATACGCTTCAATCTCTGGTTGACCAGAGATGTGTTAGCCAAGCGCAAAATAATTCAGCAAGCAGAGAACATCTGTAGATACTGTAATAACCCTTTACAAAGAGAAACTATGAAACACATATTAGATGAGTGTGGAGCCTTGATGAACATCAGACTAAAGTACTTGAAGTCTCCCTTGCAAGAGTATTGGCAATTGAACTGTGACAGCATGTGGCATATAATTCACTCAGGTTTTCTAACTAAATTGAGAATTGGGTCAATTGGGTTCCTACATGAATTGAAACTGAATGGAAATTAGTTTACATTTGTTTTATTTTTTGTGTTTACTGTGTTACTTAGTTGTGATAGATGATTGAGGAAATGTTAAATTTAAAGGAAAAAATTATTAATTCTAGATGTGATATTATATATGACTACTAATGTGTGGTGGTTAAACTTAGTTGAAGTTTTAAGTTTGATTTTTTATGTGTTACAGTGGTTATTTTTATTTTTTTTAAATTGGAATATAATGTATTGTAAAGTTGATGTCGTTCAGCTAAATCAATTAAAAAAAAGAAAATATTGACCATATAAAATTTTGAAAACAGGACTTTCAGGTATTTTACCTTCAATACCTATTTCATATTTTAATACATATTGGTGGTTGTTTTGCTAATATACACTCCCCCTGTTGTTTTTTGGTTGTGCCATCAATTTTTATGCATGTTTTTGGGTTAAGTATTGGTTCCCCACTGTTTATGCCAAAGTGGTAAGAACCTAAAAGGAAACAAGTATTTTTCAGGTTTGCATTAACTTATTGCATATAGACACAAAACACATGCCTATGACTCATGCAGGTAGATGCAGACACACATACATATCTCTATATATAGTCACATTCTTTACCGGAGCTGAACCGCAAGACCAAAGTATACATATACAAAGCTTGCACATGCTTCACCACTAACATGGAAAAGACATAAGGAAAAATATGGAAGATATAGGCCCACTGAAATTAATGAGGAAGGGGAGACAGGCTTCGAGTACCTGAAAGGGCTGGCATGATCGCTGCAGCCAGAGGCAAGCAGAAACGATGCACCCAGCCAAGGATGAGTGGAGACGGAAGGTTCCTGGTTACTAAGACAATAAGCCACCTGCAAGAAATTCAAGCTAAAATCCTGATAATTACGGGCAAGTGAGCTCCATTTCATGGTCTCAGCATATGTGTCCTAGCAGAACAAGACAATGCCCATTCGATCGAGGTGGACGGAGAGAAGCTTTTCCCATCAAATCAGAGGTGGAAAGATACAAGTGTTGCTCACAAACTGCCAATTTGCACTCTCCCAGGATTAGGTGGCAACATTAGGGAAGATGCAGCCCCTCCATGTTTGTTCTCATTACCATGGGAAGGTACACTTAGCCTGGTAACCGTCCAGGGCCCAGGGCTGGAATGATCCATTCTGCCGAATCCAGGGTCACCTTTCACGTGAAGATATAATATATTGCAGGAGCCAATGGTCTCCCTGCGACCCTGGAACATTGGAGATTGAAACATGTGGCAGTGGTCCCAGGAGGAGCCACCAGATATGGTTGTATACGAATTGTTTGTTTTACAACTGCTCGAATGACAATTGACCTTTTCACAATTGACCGATTTGTGAAGGTCAATTGTACCATATATGTGGGGGGAAACCCCCCACAACCCCCCACCCAACGCCAAACCCCCCAAAACCCATATATATATATATTCGGTCCATTGTGAAAAGGTCAATTGTGACCCTTTAAATTCGGTCAATTGTTAATTCGAACAATTGTAAACAAACAATTTGGGTAATACCCCAGATATGGCTATCCGATAGTAGAATTAACCCCCATAGGACATATACCTAGTTCACCTAACTGAGCCATGTGAATGCCTGATAGGTTTTGGGGATGGAGCTTGGTTTTGTGATGTCACACATGGATAAAACTATGTAACACATGTTTAGAAGATGGGAACTCTGGAGAATTCATGTTTTTCTAGAGTGAGCCCTGTTGTTTTGTTAGATAACAAAGACAGTAAACTTTGGCCCATGGCTGAGTCTTCCATTCTTGCGGCAGGGAGTTTTTGATGGGCCTGAGTAATATGGGTAACTGCTAGAGAGCCCTGCCTTAAAACAAATGGTTTCAGAGGATGGTTGCTAAGACATTTTGGCAGTAAGCCGCCACATCCTGCTGCATGCCGGAGGGGCTGCGCGGCGACCCACGGAAATTAATGGCTAAAACCACATGTGGCTAAAAAGAGAAGAGGTTGAGAGGCGCCGCCTTTGGAGGAAATTCCTGCCTGCTTCCAGTGGGACTCCTAGCAGACTGGACGGCAGATTGGCAGGTTGTGGGAGAGTTCATGTCTGAGGGGTTTCAGCCAACCATGGAGTGTAAGTATAGACTCAGCTATATGGCAAATGGAGGGAAGGAAATGTTCTGCTTGATATTCTGTGCTGCGGCTTTTGTTCTGTGTAAGGATTACCCGTTGTTTAGGTGTTCCATTTAGCCGGTCAGCTTGGACGGTCAGCTTAGCTTGCGGATGAAATAACTTTGAAAAAAAAATGAAAAAAATAATGCTTTCCCTGTGAACTAGGCAATTTAGTTTGGTTCATGGATGATTATATATGGTTTACCTGTATATAGGTGTTAGCGGGAGAAGCTAGCTTATATCACGGAAGTTGGTTTCCTGATTTATCTCTCTGAGATGTATTCCTATATGGCAATGCTATAGAAGAGGGACCACGTGACTTGACCATGTTTTACCCTTTTAGTACGACAGGAAGACGGCCGTGCATGTGTTACATCATGTTTGCTGTTGTGTTTGGATAGTTAATCAGTGGACATATATCTGGAAGGGTCAGACATCAAGAATTCTTCCTCGCGGTATTGGTGACATCACCGGCGAGGTTGTTTACTAGGACTTGAGGAACACTGGAAGTGCTGGATTTCAGTGCTTAGACAGTTGATTGAGTCCGAGAGCTAGTTTTGGTCCATTGGGTTGGAGCTTGAGGAGCGTATGGGTGGAGTTGTGATTTTAGCCTTCTGGGTGAAGGGCCGCAGTGGGGCATTGCGTGGAACATGCCTGCAGTGATGGTGGTGAGCGGGAGATGCTAAGGAAAAGATTTTGTTGCACTGTTATGTTTTGAATACATGGTATTTGAGAGACAGTATTGTGATTGTGAATTGTAAAATTGCCAGGTAAAATTGGATGTGTCGAAATCTCGATTTGAGGTCAAGTAAGTATTGACAAGTGTTACCTAAGGTGACGCAATGAGGGATACACCTCTACAACACTTATGCAAGTCCCTCCTGTGGTATCAAGACAAAATACGCAAGTATAGTGCAGAATGGACACGCGGTACCAAGTGCAAGTAGGCAAAGCCATGGCCCAAAGACGGAAGCTTTTACAAATGTGTGCAGTAACAATTGAACACTTATTAACATGTAGCCTATAAGGGTAACAAATTAAGCAAGTGACTGGCCATATTAGAGTTGTGGAAAATGTTTCAGGATGACGAAGGGGACTCGGTCCAGCGTCATTGGATGCTGAGTCATCGGGATATGGAAGACGACTGGCCCTCAGCTCCCCCTCCTCCTCCTCCTATGTTGAGTGCTTCGGAACAGGGGTGGAATGCACCAGAATGGGGGAATGCAGCACCAACCCACATATCAGATAGAGCAGACTGACCATTATGCCCAGTATCACACGCGAGCGCAGACATACACTCTGTGACAGACGCACACACATGACATGCAAATGCAGCCACATCAGCCCTAGACACATGCATTGCAGATGAAGGGACACATGCAGCCATCACAACCAGCACAGCAGAACGTCATAACCATGACACATGTAGACTCCGCAATGCTGATTCCTGTGCAAATGTTGGGGGAGCGACTGTTGTAGGGGGCTATCCATTCACAGAGACAGGAATGTCATAAGACCCACAATAGGACAGCCCACAGACAGACCTGAAGTGTTCAATCCTATCTGTCACATCCAATCCAGCTGAAGAACCACATATAGGAGTGACAATGGGTGACAAGACATTCTCCTTTCTCATGGACAGTGGGGCGACTTGGTCCTGTATTAGGGAAGGAAGATACCCAATGTCAGGCATCATCACCATGAATGTGCAGGGATTTCCTGGGGCTACACATTTGGTTCCTTTTACTCATGAACTTCCACTTTCTGTAGGGGAACACAACCTGACCCTGTCACTGTTATATTCCAGACATGAACCAGTGAACATAATGGGTAGAGACACATAATGAGCCGACTTAACATGACCATTTAATTCACAGACCAGGGGATAGTGTGCTTGACACCAGGAATTCATTACATGAATGCGAGAGAACTCATTCAGGCATTTTGTGGGCAAATGGTACAGAGGGGAGTGACAGTAGACATTGAATTATTTCAATACAGAGTGGAAGTATTGATAGCGTGGCACCCCAGGTTACAGGGCAGGCTGTTATGCATACCCAATGAGTTCTTATTTACACCAGAGGTTCCCTTAGATGAACAGGTAGGAAAGGTGATCCCAATAGTACTCGAGGCAGTTATAGTGAGTGTCGGGAGAATAGCATTGAATGGGACTGATGACACAGGACGATCATGGAGAATGGGGATTGCAGTGGGGGAAGGACACAGGTTGACTGACGTAACAGACAAGGAACTATTTTAGGACGATCGATCAGACAACAAGGTGGTGTTTGACATAAGCATTACAAACTTGAATACAGAATACATTACAGGGAAGTGCCACAGAGAATGGCCATGTTGCGAAAAACACCACCACCATTTCTTGAGAAAGACTTGGTGCGAGTAGCCAGCGTCCTATGGACCGGTGGTCCCTATGACGTGGGTTTGCTAAAAGGGATAGTGGTGGTCAAGATAAAACTCAAACCAGGGGCTGTTTTACCAAGGGGCGAGACAGTATCCCATATGAAAGGAAGCAGACAAAGGTATTTATGAGACGACCGCCAAGCTAGTGAAGCAAGGTATTCTAGTACCTTCAGAATGGCAGTATTACACCGCAGTGTCCCCTTTAAAAAAGGGGTCCGGGTGGTCATGGCATTTTATTACAGAATTGCATCCCTTGAACCAATTGTTGAAGCAGAATTCCTGTTAGTTCCTTATCCAGCAACAATGATGTGTCGCATCCCAACGTAAGCTACCCACTTCACAGTAATAGACTTGAAGAACACCTTCTTCTCTATACCGCTCCATGAGGAGTCACAGGACTTGACCCTGTTTCTTTATAGAAACTGGAAGTGGAAACACACAAGATTCCCAAAGGGGTACTGTGAGTCACCATCCATCTTCAATAGGGTCCTCCAAATGTATCTTGGCAATATAGAGAGGCGAGGGGAGCACCATCATAAAGTATGTGGATGACATTTCGATGTGTAGCAAATCAGAGGCACAGTGTCAAAATGACTCGGTATACTTGTTGACAGTATTGGCAGAAACAGGTTACAAGGTGGACAAGGCAAAACTATAATATTGCCAAAAGGAAGTGCTATATATTGCACAATGGATATTGCAGGAGGGGTGAAAAGTGACTCCAGAATGGGCAGAAGGCGATCAGCAGAATGCCAATGCCAAAGAAAGCGAGAGAAATGCAGCAGTTCTTGGGCCTCTGCAATTACTGCAGTGCCTGGGTGTTTGACTATAGTAGATAGTCAAGACCCTTTGTCGAGTAGACTCAGGATGGCACACAGAGAGGACGGCAAGTTGCTATGGACACATGAAATTACTGAATCATTCAAGGAGCTGAAAAAGGCAATATGCACAGCTCCAGTGTAGGGATCCCAGACTACCATGACACATTTTATTTGTTCTCACATTCCAATGGAGTAGTGATAACTGCGGTACTCACGCAGAAGACTACCCAAGGGCACAAGCCACTGGCTTTTTATAGTGGACATTTAGACTCAATGACGAGAGGACATTATCAATGCAAACAAGCTGTGACTACTGCTGTATTTACTTTGCATGGCGCATGCTCTCTTTGCAATCCTCGAAAGACCCAAGAGAACTCTGACCACGGAGAGAGCAACTGGATAGGAGGTAATTAGCTGAAAACCAGCATTAAAGGTGGTAAGGTGCAGGACTGCAATATGAGAAAGAGCTAAGTAGATGAACTGATGACATCATAAGAAAGTGCGCATGAAGTCCCGAGATACTGAATGAAGATGATGTATGGATCATAGAGGACAAATGACGAAGTAAAGAACTATCAGAGTGGAAAAGGAAAAGATTACTTGTTAACAAAGTGCTGCAGAAAATAGAAGTTTAATGAATGTACAGATGCTGAAATGGAAGATAGATTAAGTCATTGTATAGGCTAGCTATAAGTAGCAAGTAGAAGACAGGCGAAGCCACCATTGTAAAGAAACTGGACATTGGTATCATTGGTATTAGTAAGCCAACGAATCATTGAGAATGAACGAAAAGAAAGCTGTGTTGCAGAAGAATAGCAGGCTAGTGGAGCTGTGTGGAGAGGCTGTCTGGCCTGAAGTCAAGAACTAAGAAGTCAAGGTCAGATATCTACTCTGAAGAAGAACAAGTGTGCAGAGGATGACCCCTCTCACATTAGGGTGCAAGAAAAAACACAAAGGATGCCAAGTTTTAATTAATTTAAAGAATTAACCAAATCGTTGACTTTTGTCACATGAGTCAAGAATGGAAATAGAGTTGAATTTGGAGTTCCAGACACGATAGTGAGTGCCCTCACTCGCATGCATTCCCAGGACGAGAATACTCTGCAAGGCCAAGTACAAAGACAATTTCATGGCAGAAGGCATGGGTGATGAGAGATGCTGGGCTAATTGGGGAGGGAGGTAGATTCATGTGCTATATCCCGCGCCTGGGTCTTGGCTTGCGTGCTGCTAAATGAACCGAATGTTCCAGACATGGCACAAGTGTACCAACCAATTGTATTAGTCTGTATAACGAAGGACCTTATAGTTTGAGAGACCAATGATACATTGTATATCTGATTTTTCTGATATTACATGTTTGAAGAGGTAGGCATAAGTTGTCCACCTGATAAAAGACAGCCAATAACAATCATAGCTCCTATATGATTGTATATCTAGATGTTTCCCTTAACCAACCCCGACCCCTGATAGGTTTATACTGTTGCCACATAGTGTGACATCACTCTGATCATAATGAAGTATATAAATTGTATTTTTTGTGGAAATCACTGAGAGACTGAGCGTACCTCCCTTGATGTTTGTTGTAACCTCCCTGTTTTCGATAATTGTTAATAAAACAGTAACTTGCCATCTTCTTGAGTTTGTCTGATTATTTGGACTCAGAATTATTCTGGTGTAATCCCATCCAGTAACATATGCACTTTCCAAGGGCCATACGCTCACTGTGTACATGACTGTACTACGTACATGGAACAGTGTGACGACCTTTCCAGAGTGGGGGAGAAGCCACTTGAGGAGGGAGAAGTGCTTTATATAAGACGGGTCTTCAACAATAGACCAGACAATGGGAGAAAGATATGCGGGGACGGCAGAGGTGAGAATAAGGACTGGTGGGACAGCCGGAGTTATAGTACGCACGAGGTTGCCCTCACATTTTTCAGCATAAACAGCAGAATTAGTAGCTCTCATAAAGGCATTAGAAGCGCACAGGGACCAGAAAGTCACAGTGTATTCGGATTCAGCCTACGTGATGTATACAGTACACTCTGGGCAGAGGAGGGGCATCCGACATGCTGATGGCATACCGGTGCAGCTCGTGTCCATATTGGACAGGCTTATAGACGCGCTGCAAATCCCACCAGCCAAAGCGGTCGTAAAATGCCAGGCCGACGCGAGGGGGGAGGACCTATTCTCCCCGGGCAAGAAAGCCGCAGATGCGGAAGCGTAGCACACAGCATATTTTTCTGAAATCACACACTTTAATACCCCATAGCACACACGTATTCGTGTGCGCAATATGATTCTAAAGGAAGGCTATAATACCTTGGCAGCCACGCAGATAATGGAATTTCAGGGAAGGGCACCGATAGAGGAGAGAGAATTATGGGTGAAAAGGGGATGTTCAATATCCCCATGGATGCTTTGTGCTGACAGGAGAGCACAGGCAAGCTAGTGATTCCAACAACACTATTGCAGATTGCGCTCACGCAATTGCTCTATCCTTCTCATCTGGGTAAGGACGTACTTGTCACACACATTGGGGAAGAGTGGTTTTATCCAAATATGGAAGTGCATATAGAGACATTCATGGAAAACTGTGTCACATGTAAAAAGTTCACTGCTGGGCATACTTTACGTGCAGTGAGAGGAGCAATACCTTGCCCAATCCGACCCTTCCAACACCTCCACATAGACTATGTAGACATGATCCAGGTATGCCCGGGTGACCACTACATGATAGTGGCTGTGTGTCCATTTTCCCGATGGATTGATGCCGGCCCCTGCTCACAACCTGATGCTGTCACAGCCGCAAAATTCCTTGTTAGAGAGGTGTTCCCACGATGAGTGGTGTGTGAAGTCCTGCGGTCTGACAATGGACCTCATTTTATAAATGAGACTTTTGAGTGCATCTCAACTCTCTTGGGCATATAGCATGAATCCTCCTGTGCCTATCAACCGCGGGCAAACTAGATTGTGAGCGCCTCAATGGCCTGCTAAAAGAAAGGATTGCAAAATGAAAAGCCACCTTAAAATGTGATGGCTCCATTGTTTGCCCTTACCCCTGTTCGCACTGCGCAATCAGCCCGGATCCAACCACCACTTAACGCCCCATGAGGTGGTAACTGGATGGTGCATCCAATTCCCCATGGCTCCTCCCACTAGGGCATTGACAAACGTCCATGCTACCTCTGACATGTTTGAAAATGAAATGCATGAATATGTCTTCTTGGATGTCTAGTGCCTCTTTTATTTCTCGCCAACTGCAGGCATGGTCGGAGATGTAAAAGAACAGTGAAGAAGATAACACCCATAAACGAATGAAGGACTACTAAAACTAGCACTACTTTAGCCTGGGGACACTGTCATGTTGATACACTTCGTCTGGCCTTGGCATAAACAAAGGTTTGACGGGCTGTACATCGTAGAGAACGCTAGAGATTGTGCAGTCAATCTGAGCGATAAGAAGGTCTGGAACTACATTGGAGACGTTAAGCACTGCCGAGGTGAGACTTCCTCCAAAGCAAACGAAGACGATTGAATGCAAGAAGAATAACAAGACAAAGAAGAAGAACCACGGCTAACCTGCTCCAGGACCACAGTATTAGGGAAGGACAATACAAATACCTAGATTAGGCACAATATCTTTTGCTTACAAAAGGTATTCATCAAGAAAGTACAAACTGTCCAAGATATATGGCCCTCAATAGACATATGTCCTTTCAAGAGTGTTTCATTAGATTCGTGATACATCCAGAAACTGTGCGGATGATTCCTCCATGATTGTTTTTTCACCCTTTTCTGCTTTATTTGGCTCAGACCTACCCACAGTTGACCCACAGAGACCCATCCTTCATTGGCCTACTCAGTGATTCAAGAATCTGTATAGTGTGGTAGCGATTGTTCTATGCAGCACTCATCCAATACAATTTTTGAGGCTTTTTTTAGGTGAGTTTACAGACCTGTGGAGCAACGCAAGAAGATATACAGTAATTAAAAAATGGGAAATGTTATTCGAAACACTGTGATAATGTTTTGTGCCTTCTGCTGTCTCTACCTCTTTACCCTCCTTGTTCTACGAAGACTGTTATTTTCATATACACAAGATTTAACCACTACTAACTTAAACCCTATCCATGCCATCATGGAAGCCATATCTGGACAGGTGATAAGCACTGCTAAGGAAGTAAAGAGACTTAGACGCAGTGGTGACATAGACTTCAGCAAGGTAAATTCTTATCTGACTGATTTGGCACGTATTTCAAACAACATGTGATATAAACTCATGGCCAAGGTAGGGAAGCAAACCACCGGAGAGAGCTGTTACATCTCTTCTCTCATCCCGTATGCGATGAGTGCATCCCAGACATATATAGCAACTGAAATTCCAAAGGCCAGAGCACAATGTCTCATGCATTTATCACTCTGCAACACAAGAGAACTATTCCAAGGGAGTCGAGTCACAATAAAATGGAATTCCAGAAAGACGTTCCTGTTTGAACATAGTTACATCAAGACTCAAGAAATGATGGATGATTACTGGAGTAGAGACAATACCACAGAATTAGTCACTGAAGGCCTGCTAAAGGAAGAGGGTAGTGACACCAAAAGAGTTACACTGCCCCAAGACAGGACCAAGGGATATTGGAGGAATGTCAGGATGCTGGGAATGACCGCAGATACTAGTTTATGGACAAGTACACACAGCAGATGGGTGGAAGGAAGGAGTGGATGAGAGAAAGCACATGTGCTCCTAACAGTTCCAGTGGAAGTAGTGCAAAGGGAACATGACAATTGCCTCAAGGAATGGGAAGCAAGTGCAAGACTGCAAACATGAGTGAAAAATTAAGCAGGGTCCATGCCCATCATCCCACTTGAATGCACTTCCTTATATTTTCAGACTGATGGCCCTGTGAAGGTTGGAGAAAGTAAGGGGTTGTTTGTGCCCTCCCTGTCTCACACGTGCAAGAAAATAAAACAGACACTCCCCGGACAGGAAATAAGGCAAAAGAGAGCTGGCTGCGAGAGTTCAAGAAAAAGTTTATATAGATCTCTGAGAGCGCTCTGACAAAGTCACTGTTACATCACATTATATAGGCACATTGTCATATCTAACATATGATGCTACATTGGACCCGGATTGGTCAGCCAGGGTATTGTCTTAGGTGTGGGCATCATCTCTTCCTCCTGGTTGGTTGCTTGGTTGGTGGGAGGATGGATGTCAGATATATGTGCTCCAAATGGGTGAAGGTCAGGTCGCCGTGAAGCAGGGTGGTCACTATCTAAGCTAATGAATGCATTCTAAATAATGCATGCACTAAATAATGGTTGATCAAAAGACCTTCATGTCACACAGGTGTCTATATCATCTATAACATTTGGGTTATACAGGTCACAGGTTTAAGGGTCTTGACCACTATAATACTCTCATTTAACTGTGGGGTTAGTCTCACAAGAATCTCAGGTATGTGGCATTTGTTAGTATTAGGCACGATATACTGCAGCAGGGGTCTAATGTTAGTTGGGGGTCTGTTGGGTGGGCCTCATAGCATGGTCAGCGGTCTGGCACATGAAAGGAATATCTTGCAGGGACACAGGGTCAGGATGGCAGTAAGTTTCCATTGGCGTGGGTGCGGGGGCAAGGACACGTTTGTGGAGATGAACGAGCTATGTGCTTAGTTCATGCTGGTTCACATGCAGGACAGTGATCTCAGAGGAAGACTGATGTGATACATTTATTAGTTGTTGCAAATACCTCCAGCTTCAGCGTGAGAATGGAGCTGTAGAGTTTTCCAGTCAGAGTGGGAACGAGGGTGGGGGCCGTGTGCTCTGAGCCTGGCTGCTGCGGTTAAAGGGAGAGAAGCATTTCGTACTATCGCAGTGAGGCCTGGTCACCAAGATGGAGTCGAAAGGGGGCACAAAAGATGGATGCCCTGTGTCCTGCTCTAAGGGCAAGGGCCGAACCCACCACTGGAGGCACTTGGTCCAAGCTTTCTACTGAGAAGTGAAGGCAGAGAGGGGCCTGCTGGCCCCTCGCTCCCACACAGGGTGTAGGTAGATCTCAGAGGTACCAGGCATGCAGGTTGGAACCGCAGTGCTTATGGACCAACACTGGGCCTGCGGGTTGAGGGATTACCTGCAACTACCACCCAACTGGGGAGGAATATGTTCACTCAGATAGTTGATCACAGCAGCATTGGTAGTGCCCCAGGAGGATATACCAGCAGACAATTCCTCAAAATGGATAATATCCAAAGGAAAAAGTGATTGGTAGGGTTGACCAGAGTGAAAAGAGGGAACTATGCATCATAAAAAATGGAAGAGGCCCTGGATTCGATACCACCAGAGCCCAGACTGTTCAGCATGGCCGGAAATGTCCTTTGTGTCCATCATTTCAGCAGTTCAAACTAGCACAAATGCTAATTGGGTCCAAATAACATGTTGGGAGCTGATGCAGATGATAAATTCAACCGTCAAAGGGTTCAAAACCATCAAGGAAGTGCTTCAAGCAGTGAGGTTAATGGCTCTCCAGAACAGACATGTTCTAGACCTCCTCACAGCCATGCAGTGAGGTGTTTGTGCTAAAATTAGATCTTCTTGCTGTACATTTAATCCTGCCCATGATGAAGATAATGGGACCCTGGCAGAGGCTATTACCCAGTTATCACAGCTGCATGCTAAAATGGAGGCAGACATGAATACTGTAGGAAAAGACGAAGGCTGGCTGTCATATATGTTTTCATGGATACCAACATGGATGGCCAATGGACTGAAGTTCTGGTGGGAGCACAGGTGTTAGTGTTGTTCACCTTTTATGCCATCACAATAGCCATCGTGCAACGCAAAAAGACCCCTGAAAAGACTAAAGGCATGAAAGTATTGATAGACTTAGAGACTGAAGAAGATGAAGAGGCAAAGACACAGAATACGCTGGATTCACAGCTGATGCAGTGTCCTATGTTCCTGGCACGAACATTGTTCATGTTACCGTTCAATACCCATGTCTATTTGGGGAAATGGGTTTGGTGCCACCCTGGGAGAGACTGACATGGAGTTTGGATGGCCATGCAAAATACCATGGACACCTCGGAGGGATAACAAAGGTTTGGCTCCCAAAGTTACACGTGAACAGAGAGAGTTGTGTAGGTGGTGGAGGGATCGAAGACAGAGGTCCAAGTATGGCCCCCATAACGCCCACAAAAATCTCAACCCGAAAACTGAGACAAGACAGATGCTCTTCACTCTTAGGCCCTTCACCGCCATCATTGATGTATCACAGATGTGAAAAATGTTACTCTCTCAGGCAGCCATTCAGGCCATAGCCAGTCGATGATCTGGAGGAGATGGGGTTGCCATCAATCGAACAAGTCGACTTACTGGAAATCAAGGAATCAATGACATCAACACTGACATCACAACTCCTATGTGAAAGCTGAAATTAGAACTGTGCCCAATAGCCTCTCTGTGAAAGTTGAATTTAAAAGTGCGCCCAATAGCCTCTCTATGAAAGTTGAATCTTGAAGTGTGCCCAATAGCTTCTGTGTGAAAGTTGAATTTAGAAGGGCGCCCAAAAGCCTCTCTGTGAAAGTTGAATTTAGAAGTGTGCCCAATATCCTAATAGTCTAATAGTGTGCCCGGTTGAACCGACTAATCTCCCTAATAACCTATCTGTGCAAAGTTGATTTTAGAATTATGCCTAATACCCTCCCTGTATAAAGTTGAATTGAGAAAAGTGCCTATTAGCGTGCCCTAGTTGAACTGACTAGTGTCCAGAATAGTCTCTCTGCACATAGTTAAATTTAGAAGTGTACCTAATAGCGTGCCCCGGTGAATTTAGAAATGTACCTAATAACCTCTCAGTGCAAGACTTGAATTAAGAAATGTGCCTAAATATCCCCTCTGTGCAAAGCTGAATTTAGAATTGAGAAGTTTACCTAATAGCGTTCCCCAATCAAACTGTCTTGTGTTCCTAATAGTCTCCCTGGTCAAAGTTGAAATTAGAAACGTCCCTAATAGCGTGCTCTGGTTGAACTTAGAAGGGCTCTCAATAGTCCACCTTGGTTGAAGTTGGAACAGTACCAAATTTCCGCTCTGTGTAAAGTTTAAACTAAAGTGTCCCTAATAGCCACACTGTACTCAACTTGAGGTTAGAAGCGTACCTAAATTTCCCTTCTGTGAAAAGTCTAACTTAGAAGTATACCTAATAGCATATCTGTGTAATGTAGAATTTAGAACTGTGCCTCTTAGTCTAATATCCCCTCTATACAAAATTGAATTTAGAAGTTGGCCTAATATCATCTCTGTGTACAATTGAATTTAGAAGTGTACCTAATAGTCTAATATCATCTCTGTGTACAGTTGAATTTAGAAGTGCACCTAATAGTCTAATATCAACTCAGTGTAAAGTTGAATCTCGAAGTGTACCTAAAAACGTCTCTATGCAAAACTCGAATTTAGAAGCGTGCCTAAATATCTGTTCCTAAATATCTGTGCAAAACTCAAATTTAGAAGCGTGCCTAAATATCCCCTCAGCCCAAAGTTGAAGTTAGAAGTGTCCCTAAATATCCTCTCTGTGCAAAGATAAACTTAGAAGTAGACCTAATAGCGCACCGAATTTAGAAGTGCGCCTAATAACGCACCCTAGTTGAATTCAGAAGTATTCCTAATACCCTCTCTGTGCAAATTGAACTTGGAAGTGTGCCTAATAAGCTCTCTGTATACACTGAACTTGGAAGTATGCCTAATATCCTCTCTGTGTACATAATATCCCTCTCTGTGCAATAGTGTGCCCAGTAGCGTTGAGTTATTAGCTGAATATAGAAGCATTCCTAATATCCTATCTGTACAAAACTCAAAGTTAGAAGTGAGCCTAATAGCGCCCCTTGCTTGAATCTAGAAGTGTGCCTAATAGCGCGCTCCCACTGAATTTAGAACTACAATTAGGAAGCCCTCCTAAACTGCACCTAAAAGTCCAACTGAAACCATACCTGGGGTGTTGCTACATTCAATTTCTCCCTAATAGCTTTCCTGTATCCCTGCTTACTAGAAGAAAGCTTACCCAACAGTGTAACTGTGCTGTAGCACCTACTAAACAGGCCGCCTAATCAGCATATCCTAAGGTCTAGCTACACCTCAAAACGGCCTAATATCTGCAACCTAGTACAATTAGTACACTAAAACCTAGAATAAGTGAATAATATCACCCGGCTTAGTGGAACCCTGAAACCAAGACTAATCTCACCCAGTGATATATCCGAACTTATAAACTGTAAATTGCACTTGCAACCACACCTAATAGCTCGTACTAATCATGAGTGCACCCACTCCACCAGGGTTTGCCGGAGATGACCACCGTGGACCGCCCCCACTCCCCGGTCTGCCTTCCCTCCCGTCCCCCCCTTCCCAAATCATCTCACCCTCCTTCACATCCCCTACCCTTCCCCTCTCCAAACACCAAGCCAGAGGGGCACGATGGCGAGCCAACCACCCTAAGACCACTGCTCCCCCGAACCCCACCACCGACCTGCCTACGTTGATCATGCCCCCTCCCCTCACTATCATACCGGGCACACCGCGCTCTGCAATCATCCACCCCCCCGCCTTTCCCACAAATCCCCGCCACTTTCCCCCCCGGACCGCACCCTTTCCCCTCCCTTAAAACTGCACACCTAGCCCTAGCAAGAAGCAAAGCCTCATCCCTCTCCCTCTCTGACCCCCCTACCCTCTCTCACACTCCAATTGCACCAAAGACACTAAAGAGGAAACATACCTGGTCCCCCTCAATCTCTCAGCACTCTTCGCCTCCCCTGTCTCGACCCACCACCTCTTTCCCCAATCACTTCCTTCCCCCCTCGCTTCACCCTTCCTGAAACCCCTATCCCTCAATTTCTCATCAACTGCAACTGAAACTCCTAAATGCCCTCACCCCACCTTCAAATCCCCCGAGCCAAACCCAATCATCCTAACACACGCAGCCACCCACTCCCGCCCGAAACCCGGCAACCTTTCTGCTCGCCCTCTATTCCCGCTGAGCATCAAACACCCTACCCCTCTCCCTCTCCAGTTTCCACCTTCTCCGCTCCCACCCCCTTACGCTCCAGCTCCGACACCAACCTCGCCTGCCGAAGTGAAATGCATCCTATTTAATGGCCGATCCGTAGCGAAAAACAGACACTGCATCTTTGACCTCCACGCATCTGACAAACCAGACCTGGTTTTCATCACCGAAACTTGGTTCTCTGACGACTTCGCCCCAATCGCCAATGAAGCCTTCCCCCCTGACTACTCCCTCATCCCACTGAACCGTCCCTCTAGAGGTGGGGGAGTAGCATTCGTCTTCAAGTCTCACTTCCACGCCTCAATCATCGACAACCAACCATCCATTCCTTCCTGCAAACCACTCCTCGTTAAACTATCCCTCTCCCCGTCGTTCTCACACAGCTTCATAATAATCTACAGACCCCTGGCTACGATAGACAATTCTCAAACAACCTCTGCGACTCTATTGCCACCCTTCAACTAAACCATCCCAACCTCACCCTTCTTGGAGACTTCAACATATGGCTCGACATCCCCACCAAACCTATGACACACTCTCTGGTTGACGGTCTAGACGCAATTAACCTCCAACCCCACATAAACAGCCCGACTCACTATAAAGGACACACTCTTGATGCCATCTTTAGCTCCCACAAACGGATTCATTTAAACCCCGCACCCCTATCATCTGGTCCCATCACTTCATTGTTTCTTTCGCCATTCGCTCACCCGACCCCCTTCCCGTACTCGAATCTGAACCTCCGAATCTATGCGAATGCTGGAAAAAACGAATAATCGTTCCAGACCTAGCCGACGCACTCCTCCAGTCTCCACCACCTACCTGCCAACTCAATAAACAACTAACCCCCGACGCCTTTGACTCATGGATCAACGCATCACTAATGCGGCTCACACCCTCTTGCAAACCATCAACCGGCCGTGGCCTGTTCCCCAGATGGTTCACTCCTGAGTTGAAGACCACTAAACAGCTATATAAATACCTGGAACGCAAATGGCAGAAAGACAAAACCCAGGAGAGCAGGGCCCCCTTGGGCCGACACCTTCATCAGTACAAGGCTGAAATCCGGAAAGCAAAAAAAGCCCACTACAACTCCCGAATCCTAAACTGAAAAATCCCCAGCAAAGAACTTCACAAAATCATCTCCGAATTAACCAAACCAGCATGCACCACGACCGTCCCAACCCCCTTACAATCTCTGTGTGACTCACTCTCTCTCCACTTTTACACCACGGCTCTCGAAAGAACAAATGCTCTAGCCACCAAACTGGCTCTCTTACATCCACCAGGCAATACTCCCCCCATACCGGCCAACCCTCCGCCTGCGACCACTATGCAACCAACGTTCGAATCCTTTAGTCCAATATCACCAGACCAATTTCTCCAACTTCTATCTGCCCGTAAACCATCTGGCTCTCCGCTGGAACCTTGCCCAGCCACAACCCTCAAAGAAATGTTTGCTTCCACCTGCGCAGGAGAATACGCAAGATCCATCATGAATGACTCCCTTTCCTCTGGTATCTTTCCCGACGCATTCAAAACGGTTCATGTCAAACCTCTAATAAAAAAACCTTCCCTCGACCCTCTTGAGCCCAAAAACTACCGTCCCATCTCAAACACCAGGTTCCTTGCCAAACTCATTGACCGAACCGCCTACTCCCAACTAAATGCCTTTGTCGAAGCCAACAATCTCCTAGACCCCACGCAATCAGGTTTCAGAGCCCGTCATGGAACTGAAACCACCCTAACCTCAATCTGGGATGACCTTAAAATGACGGCAGACTCCGCGGGATGCACTGCATTAATCCTTCGTGACTTATCCACCGCCTTCGACACAATCAATCACTCAATCCTCCTCTACCGCCTCCACTCCCTAGGAATTTGTGGAACCGCTCTTAAATGGATAGCTTCATTCCTAAAAGATAGGTACCAAATAACGATACTCTCCACCTATTCCTCCCAAGCCCGACCAGTTGACATGGGAGTCCCACAAGGAGCATGCCTATCTGCCCTCCTGTTCAATCTCTACTTGATCACCCTCCCACCAATAATTTGTTCACACAACATCATGTGTTACAACTACGCCGATGACACTCAACCAATTCTAAAACTCCTGAACTCAAATCTCAACTCCCAACCTGACCTGGCCTCCTACCTCCTTGACATAGAGCTCTGGATGACCCAAAGCCACCTCTTGTTAAACCCCTCCAAAACGCAAATCATGGTATGTGGCAACTCCGAACTTCTTCCGCACCCACTACCCTGGCCATCCGCCATGGGCAACTCACCGACCCCCTCCAACTCAGTGAAAAATCTTGGATGCACCCTTGACTCCAACATAACACTCTCGCGCCAAGTCAACAACGTCTCAAAGTCCTGCCACTACCACCTTAAAACTCCTAGGCGCATCTTTCCATATCTCTCATTCCCCAACAGACTCTCCCCGGTCCAATCAATCGTTATATCAAGACTGGACTACGCAAACCCCCTATTCCTCGGAGTCCACGCGTACCAACTGAATAAACTCCAAAGGGCACAAAACGCTGCAGCCAAACTGCTACTTGCGCTCGGCCCAAGAGACCACATCTCACCAGCCCTTAAGACGCTGCACCGGCTTCCAGTGGCCCGAAAGGTGACTTTCAAAACCTTATGCATCTCCCATCGAGCATTGCAAAAAAAACGGACCTCAATATCTTCAAGACAAGCTAAAACCCTATCACCCTCCACGCACCCTAAGATCAAGCTCAGCCGGCCTCCTAGTCATACCTAAGACAAACTCAGTCAGGTTAGGCGGATCATCATTCTCAGCCTTGGCCCCCACGCTGTTGAACTCACTCCCTCCCCACATCCGCCTAACTAAGGATTTAATGTCTTTCCGCAAACTACTGAAAACCTGGCACTTCCCCTAAAACCAACCCGTACGCAAACTAACCCAAACAGACTAACAGCATCTCAATGACACCATTCCAACAAACTACCTGATGCGAGAAATCAACAGCTAATCACGCCTAATATAAACTAAAATGACAAACAGAATTAAACGAGAAAAGTAGATCAAAGCAGTGAAATGGATATTAAGAATAAATCATACGGAAACAGCAACAAGCTTTAAACTAATAAAATGGATATTATGCATGATGAATGAGCAAAGTGAATGGCGTGAATGAAATAGTTAGATTGGATGAAGCGTGTGGAACGGATGAATGCGCTGAGTGGAAGAACGCGTTGAACAGATGAGTATGTAGATCGGATGAGTGTGTAGATCGCATGGCTGTATAGAATGGATGAATATGTCGAGTGGTTGGGTGTGTAGAGCGGTTGGGTGTGTAGAGGGATTGGGTGTGTAGAGCGGTTAGGTGTGTAGAGCGGACGAGCATGGAGAGCGGATGAGTGCGTAAATACAGAGAAGGGTGTAGAACGCAGGAGTGCGTAGAACAGATGAACATGCAGAACGGGTGAGCGTAAGCCGGGTGAGTGTGTAGAGCGGATGAGTATGTACAGCAGATGAGTGTGGATAGCCGATGAGTACGGAAGTGCTGAGAGTGTGTAGATTGCTGGAGCAGATGAATGTACAGACCTGAGGAATGTATAGAGTGGATGAATGTATAGAGTGGATGAGTGTATAGAGTAGATGAGTGTATAAAGTGGATGAGTGTATAGAGTGGATGAGGGTATAGAGTGGATGAGGGTATAGAGTGGATGAGTGTATAGAGTGGATGAGTGTATAGAGTGGATGAGTGTATAGAGTGGATGAGGGTATAGAGTGGATAAGGGTATAGAGTGGAGGCGGGTATAGAGTGGATGAGGATATAGAGCGGATGAGTGTAGAGAACGGATGAATATATAGAACGGAACACTGCGTATGAGCGAACGACTTTATAGGGCTGATGAGTGCATATAGCATATAGCAGTTGAATGCGTGGAAAGAACGAGTGCGGGGAGCGGATGAGTGCGGGGAGCGGATGAGTGCGGGGAGCGGATGAGCGCGGGGAGCGGATGAGCGCGGGGAGCGGATGAGTGCGGGGAGCAGATCAGTGCGGGGAGCAGATCAGTGCGGGGAGCGGATGAGTGTGGAGAGCGGATGAGTGTGGAGAGCGGATGTGTGTGCAGAGCGGATGAGTGCCGGGAGCGGATGAGTGCCAGGAGCGGATGAGTGCGGGGAGCTGGTGAGTGCGGGGAGCGGGTGATCGCATAGAGTGGGTGAATGCATAGAGCTGGTGAATGTGTAGAGCATACGAGGGCATAAAGCGGACAAATGTCTAGAGCGGATGAGTTACATAGACCGGATGAGTTGCGTAGAACGGATATGTATGTAGAACGGATGAGTGCGGAATGCATGCAGAGCAGATGAGTGTGCCGAACGGATGAGTGCGGGGAGCGGATGGATGAGCAGAGCGGGATGGATGAGCAGAGCGAAAGAATGTGTAGAGTGGATGATTGCATTGAACAGACTAGTGGGTAGAACCGACAAGTGTATATGAGTGCATATGAGCGAATGAGTACATATGAAAAGAGGGGTACGTAGAGCGGATGAGTGCGTAGAGCGGATGAGTGCGTAGTGCGGATTAGTGGTAGAGAGGATGAGTGCGTAGAGCAGGTGAGTGAGTAAAACAGATGAATGTGTAGAGCGTGTGAGGGCATAAAGTGGACGAGTGCCTAGAGTGGACGAGTGCCTAGAGTGGACGAGCGCCTAGAGTGGACGTGCTGCATAGAGCGGACGTGTTGCGTAGAGCGGACGTGTTGCGTAGAGTGGATGAGTCACGTAGAACTGACGAGTTGCATAGAACGAATGAGTACGTAGAACGGAAGAGCGCAGAATGCATGCAGTGTGGATGAGTGCGTAGAACGGATGAGTACGTAGAGCTGCTGAATGCGTAGAGCGGACAGAACAAGTGAAGTATGTAGATGGAACGGGTGTCGCATATGGATAGAACGAGTGATATATGTGAATAGAATTGACCACATATATGGATGGAACAGGTGACGTACGTGGATGGAACGGGTGACGTATGTGGATGGAACGGGGGACGTACGTGGATGGATCGGGTGCCATATATGAATGGATCGGGTGCCATATAGGGATGGATCGGGCGCCGTATTTGATGGATCGGGTGCCATATGTGGATGGATCGGACGCCGTATGTGGATGGATCAGGTGCCGTATATGGATGGAAAGGGTGACGTATGTGGATGAAACATGTGAAACAGATGGATGGAAAGGATGAAGTATGAAGATGGTTCGGGTGAAATATGTGGATGGAGTGCATAAAACAACTTAGAATACACGGAACGGATTGGAGTAAATAGAGCGGATTTGAGTGCGTGGGGCAGACAGGAATGCGTGGGGCGGACTGGAGTGCGCGGGGCGGACTGGAGTGCGTGGGGCGGACTGGAGTGCATGGGGCAGACTGGAGTGCGTGGAGTGGACTGGAGTGCATGAGTGTGTCGAGCGGACCGGAGTGTGTGGAGCAGACTGGAGTGCATGGAGTGGACTGGAGTGCATGGAACGGACTGGAGCGCATAGAATGGCGTGACGTATATAGTATGGTTTGGATTACAGGGAACGTTTGAAAGAGCATATAACCCATCAAATCACACCACCACGCTTACCCTCTTCTTTACACCACCACTCAACCAGAACACAGAGATACTATGACACCATTCGGTATAACTGTTCTCATACCAACATCTGCCGCACATTCCCCACTATTCTAAGTAAACACTGCTGGTTACACACCCCCCAGCCAGGCGTTCCCCTCAGGCTTAACACAGCCACATTCGGTCTGGATAAATCCTGCCAGAATGAACACATACTCCTGATCTCTCAACCACCACACCTACCGCTAAGAAGCAGCTATTACACGAATACCGCACCAGCTGCACACATATCTGTTGCTCACATGCACCTTTGACTCTCTCTACTCTCTCTACTGATCCGAACTTCAGTTCCCAAGGGCGTTCAACCTACCGACGCCTTCAGACCATACCAATGGTATATAATGCGCTATATAAATGCAAAATAACATAACGTAACATAACAACGTAGCAGCACTTAGAAATGAAGTACATAGCCATCCATTCACAAAGCTACACGAACATGCATTTGCTTATTGCATATAGACACGAAAAACATGCTTATAACTCACACAGGTGGATGACAGACACACATACATATCTCTATACATAGTCAGATTCTTCGCCAAAGCTGAACCACTAGACGCAAAGTATACATATACCAAGCTTGCACATGCTTGACCATTAACATGGAAAAGCCAGAAGGACAAATACGGAAGCTATAGGCCCACTGAAATGAATGAGGAAGGGGAGACAGACTTCGAGTACATGGAAGGGCTGGCATGATTGCTGCAGCCAGAGGCAAGCAGAAACAATGCACCCAGCCAAGGATGAGTGGAGACGGAAGGTTCCTGGTTACCAAGACGATAAGCCACATCCAAGAAATTCAGGCTAAAATCCTCATAATTACAGGCAAGAGAGCTCCATTGCGTGGTCTCAGCATATGTGACCTAGCATAACAAGACAATGCCCATTCAATCGAGGTGGACGGAGATAAGTTGTTCCCACCAAATCAGAGGTGAAACGATACAAGTGTTGCTTATGAACTGCCAATTGAATGCACTCTCCCAGGCTTAGGTGATCAGAGGTGGCCACATTAGGGAAGACGCAGCCCCTCCATGTTTGTTCTCATTACCTTGTGAAGGAACACTCAGCCTGGTAAATGTCTGAGGTCCCAGGGCTGGGAGGATCCATTCTGCCCAATCCAAAGGCACCTTCCATGTGAAGATATAATAATTTGCAGGAGCCAATGGTCTCCTTACGACCCTGCAACATTGTAGATTGAACCATGCAGAGGTGGTCACAGGAGGAGCCACCAGATATGGCTATCCAATAGTAGAATTAACCCCTATGGGACATATACCTAGTTCGCCTACACTGACCAATGTGAATGCCTGATAGGTTTCGGGAACAGAGCTTGGCTTTGTGACGTCACACATAAAAACTGGGTGACACATGCTCAGAAGACGGGTACCCTGGAGAATTCATATTTTTCTAGAGTGATCCCTGACATTTTGTGTGACTATAAAGACAGTAAACTTTGCCCCATGGCTGAGTCTTCGGTTCTTGCGATGGGGAGTTTTTCATGGGCCCGGGTGTCTCTCTGCTGGTAATTGGGGTGACTGCTAGAGATCACCATCTTAAAACAAGGTTGAGTTTCCAAGCAACACACACCTTTAACAACGATATTTTCTTCTCAAATGTAAATTGCATACAGGAGGCCACCAACCTTTCCACTTATGTGCTGTTGCGACCCCTGCATGCTATTTCCATTGTTCACAAGACAGAGTGGAGAAGGAAAGGAAAACACCAGGTGGACTTGCTTTTATGTTTTCAGTTTACTCACCATCTTCTGAAAAAGGAAACAGCCTGCAAACTACACTTTACAGATGACCTTTGCTAAACAAGCCCCCCTAAATTGCATGCGGGACACCACCAACACTAGCATTTGCATGCTGTTGCATCCCCTGCATGCAATTTTAAATGTCCACGAGGTGGATGGGCAAAAGCGAAGCAAACTTGCTTTTACATTTTCATTTTTCCACTTTGTCTCGTGGAAATGCCAACCCCGCCAGCAAATCCACTTTCCAAAGGATTCCTCTGAGATCTGCCTGGTCTTGACCAATGCAAAACCAAGGTGGATCCCCATAATCTCATGCATCTCAAGCAGATCTACAACTAAGCGCACTCTTGAGATGGATGCGGTGAGTTCGGCGGACATCTTATCTCTGCTTCGCGCCCCTCCTCTGACTTGCAGAATAAGGTAGCGTGTTAAATGGAGGTGTAAAAGCATTATACCTCGATTTTATGCCCTAATTAAAAATGTGGCTATAATGGATCAGTTTGAAATCCACTAGGTCTAAAGAGGTGCAAAAGAGGCAGACTCTTTATCAGAACCCGGCGATGGGGGTGTGGCTGCCTCCCAGCCAATGAGGAGGCTCAGAACCGGGTCTTTACCACACAGTAAAGACACTGTTATGACTCTCCTCAGAGCGGGAGGCCGCCATCTTCCCTTGCAGGGAATCAGGTAAGTGCACTTCCCCGCGTCCCCTTTCCCAGCCCTCTAGCCCCCTTTTCCACATAGCCAAGCCCTCCCCAGCCCCGCCCTTGCGCTGCCTTATTCCTCGACCGCACTGGGAAATTAGTGTTCCACGCGATGTCCCAGTCACGGCAATGGACTCCATGGAACGGGAGAAGGGACTACATGTAGTTCCCTTCTTCCTGATCCACGGTGGCCATCTTGTTTTGTAGTTTTATCTCAAGCGCAGCCGTTTCTCAACTTGAGATAAAAACACTATTAGTATTGCTGTACAACGTGCTGGGGTACTAATAGCAAAATAACCCTTGCAAATGGGGCATTACCCGCCAGGTAATACCCCAGAGCTAACATTAAACCCTGCGCAAATGACCGGGGGCATATCTGACCAGAAATCCCCTCCCACCCCCTGGGGGAAATTTTGCTTAAGTAATCCAGGTCTTTTAGACCTGCATGGGAATCTCATGCGTGCACACATTGAATCACGCTGATAAAACGGAGGAGAAAAGCAGGGTGAAATTATCACTGCTCCGCCATGTCACTGCAGAAAATGGGGCGTAGGGGAAACGGAGGGGTAAAAGCTTTACGCCTTGCTTTTACGTGCCCATTGCGTGACCCGCCCACCTTTGAATGTGCGGCTGTCAGTTTGATTCGCTTGAATACCGATGGGCAATCAATTGCTTGAAATGCGCATTTTACTGCATGTTGGCAAACATGTCGCCCTCCAGGCGCAACATCCAGCCGACGCAAGGCCCAGCGAGGCAGAGCAAAACGCGGTGGCAGATAATTATAATGTTGAGGCTCCACCATCAGAAAAATCCAGTAACAATTATTTTAGGTTATGACTAATTGCGTCTCGGGCGCGCGTGAACTGGAGATACAGTAAGTTGCCATGGTAACTGCGTTGGGCTTAATTTCATTTTCTCTTGTTTGGAAACAGTTTCAGCCGCGGTCATTGGTGCGTTCGATCACCTGTAATCTACGCCTTCGATCTCTGGCCCCTGTCAATACATATTCAATATGGCAGAGCAGCCTATGGTGGGTGCTGGACCCCAGCAGTTTAGCTGGGCTGCACTGGCAGATCCATGGGGCACACTCAGAGAACGCGCACAGTTTTGCTTCATTGTGATGATTCATGCATCCATCCCAAAATAGCAGCCAAGGCGTGTTCAAGCTTTGCAAGCAAGGTGCCTCTGCTGTGATTGGCTGGAAACCATAGGACAGTCATTAGCCTCGTGTCTTCCTCTCCCACGCTCCTAGTTTGCACTATGGTGAGTAATAGTGTTTTCTCTCTCACTCGCTCTTTCTTTTTGTCTCGCTCTCTTTTTTGTAAATTTGTCTCAAAATCTTTCTTTTACCCTCTCTCTCTCTTTCTCTCATACACTCTCTTCTCACTTTTTCCCTTTCCCCTCTTACTTTCTGTTAGTCCCACCCTCTCTATAAATGCCTTGTTCTTTGTTCTTTCACTCTCTGCCTCTCTCGCTATCTTTCAAGTTTTCTTTTTCCCTCTCTTTCTTCTTGTCTCACCCTCTCTGTAAATGTCTCTTTCTCTCTCTCACTCTTTCTGTTTCTCTCTCTTTCTTTCTTCTGCCCATCTCTCTCCCTCTGTAAAAGTCTCTTCTCCCTCCCTCTCCTTGTATGTATCTCTAGCTCTCTCAGTTTATCTATTCTCTCCCCTGCTGTATCTTTCTCTCGCTCTTCCTTTTCTGTAACTTTCTTTTCCTGATCTCTCACTCCCTCGCCCTGTTATCCTCTCTCTACTTTCTCTGCCCTTTTTGCTTTTCTCGCAGTGTGTCTCTCTCCCAGTAACATTTGCTCTCTCCCCCTCTTTCTTTCTTGCTTTCAATCTCACTCTCACACACTGCCTCACTCTTTCTCTTGCCCAAACCCCTTCCTCCTCTCCCTCTGTCTCCACAATGCTCTCTCTTTCTCCCCCTTTCCTTTGTTCCTCTCTTTCTCTCTCTCTCTCTCTCTCTCTCTCTCTCTCTTTGGTTCACTGCCTGTCTCTCTCTCTCTCTCTCTCTCTCTCGCTCTCTCTCTCTCTCACACACGCAGACGGACACATACATACATAGAGACTCCTCCAACACACACCCTCATTCGCTCAACTTTCTACAGTTTATATTTGTGTCATTTCTATTATCTTTCTTCATGCCTGTTTATTCATCAACTTGCTTTAATTCACACAGTTTTAAAGTTGTTTACCCATTTCTAACTTCTCTTTGGCCTGCCCCTTAACATTGGCAGGCATTGGAGAAAAAAACGACCCTCACGACAGCCGTGCCGTTTTTACCGGCACGGCTATCGCCAGGGTCGTAATGAGGCCCAGAGTCACTCTCAATTGGAGGTTGCAATTCAAAGACCATTTGAAGACGCATTTCCTCAAAGGTTTGCGGAAGTTGACTTTCTCGACAAACAGCGTGGTATTAAATGTTGGTATAAAAGATAGGTCCATATTCAATGAGCTTAGTTGGTGTTCGCTCAATGTTTTATTGGAGATGTTAACTACAATATTAGTTTCAGTATTCATTTGTGTCTTGACCTTAGTGGTCTTTTTCCCTCTTCTGGTCTTCCTTTTGGGTGTAAAAAGAGACCTGAGTTGGGATTGGTGTCATTGATGAGGCTGGTGGCGCAGAAATAATATTATCTATTCATTCTTTGTCACTGGTGGTAGATGTAGAAGGAATAGGATCGCCTCTAGTACGCGCACTTCCACTCGAGTTGATGTCCTTGCTCTGATTGCTAAAGTTGTATGTCCCGCTTTGTCTGTTAGGATTTCGATTGTTAGTTCCTCCGAACCTTTGCAAGTAATACTCCTGCCAATTGTACACTATGTCTCTCATATAATCTACAGTATCCGTTTTGAGTGCCCGACTACACTTCCCAGAAGTGACCGACTTCCGGTCTGACGGGAAAATCTCTTCCCATGGTGCTAGCCATATCAGCATTCAAACAAAAACGGACAACTTTTTCGGAACGTACAGACCTGTAATGACTCAATCAATTATAGAGAAGGTGGGTAAGACAGATAGGCTGTTATATTCAATGATACTTTTACATTTATAACTAGAACAGTAACTAATGTGAAGGCACGGCCCACTCTTTTTCAGCCAGCGTCTGGACTTTTCCCATATATTTTTTCGGAATTTATGGAACGTTAAAATAATTATGTTCCTGTTCTTCCATCAGGCTCTAACACATCTATTTAGATGTATTTGTTAAAATTCTGTAGAGAAGAAGATGACTCTAGTGCCCGCCCCCTCACCTCGGTCATACAGGAAGAATACCAGGAAGGCTTTGTGCATAACGTCAGGTGTTATCCCAATATTGCATCGAAGATATGAGAGACGTTATTCATTCAGACAACCCTATCGAATGTACCCTCGCACTGATGTGGCAGAAGGAGGTCAGCATACACCATTGGACATAAAGGAGCTGTAAATATAAACTGACAAGAATAAAGTGACGTTGTAAGGAGAAGACAAGGGGACACACAGAAACGATATGTAGATACTTAAAGAATAAAGATGTAATCGATGAAGTAAAGGTAATCGAATGTAGAGAGATGGAGAAATCATCTATGCTGAGAGGACGAGTGAGATGAAACTCAGCGAATGTATATACACAGAATCACAAGGTAGATAAAAAATATAGAAGCGTGCTACAGTAGAAACTATAACGTAAGGGAAGCGGCTATGATGAAAAGATGGACTTTGAATTGTGTCAAAACTACCTCAGAGACAAACCAACGCTGAAAGACGCTGAAGAAACAGTTTTGTGCAAGAAACAAAGGCTATCTGTTTGGCTGAGGATGACACATCAAGAAAAAATGTGAAGGTACAGAGGGAGTCAACATGGATAGGCTATGAACCAAGGATATATTTCTCTTAGATTAGGCAGAAACAAAAACCTTTGCAAGTGCCAAGTATTGAACAATAAAGGATGCAGAAAGCATATGTAAGATGGAGTGACCAAGTCTCTAGAGGCCAAAAGGAGTAATAACACCCAGCATAATTAAATCAAATAGCAGTAAATAAAAGGACAAAATTGACAAATTCGCAGTCTACGTACACGTGGTGCAAGACTCACAAACAAGGCCTATTCGTTAAGCTCCAATTGAAGATAGTGATGTCTTTTGAAGCGTCTCATATGCTAGATGGAATTACCAATAAGGATCTCAGACCCAAATAACTTGACAGACTCAAAGAATATGGCAAAGTACTACTTTATTATCAGCATAAAATAAAGTAGGGCAATCTGGTGAACCATGAACGATATATAGTCCACACACTCACACTTCAATTTTGATTATACAAAGGCTTTATACCAGGACATGCGTCAGCTATGACATCATCCTACATGGCAAACTGTAAAACATATTGAAGGGAGGGATAGATTAAGGCAACATATGTGCCCATATATCGATGAATGGATGTCCCTTATCTGTGAGGCACACCTTGAACCACCTCTAAATATGCATAATACAGATTATAGCAGAATAACAGCAGCGGGTTGGCTTTTTCAACATTGTATAGCATGTTGCTACATATATCCTCTCATTGTTTGGCATTCTCTCCCAACCTTGGACTTTCTTCTCGTTAGCAACGCATACATAAAACTAAACTCAGGTGCAGAGAACAACGTCAGACTACTACCGACTTGCCCAATTAGTCCACCATCTCACATCGGTCAGCACCCAAGCCAATGCTTCTTCTTTATAGTTGACCTTGCAGCCTACTTTCTGTCTGGGACTTTTAAGGGATTGTAGGTAACTATTATCTTTGTCTGGAGCTTAATGAATAGCCCTTATTTTCGACTTCTGAATCCCATGTGAGGAGAACACGATTTTGTCCATTTTGCCTCATATATACTGCTATTTGATGTAATTAGGCTGGGTATCGTTGCTCTTCTTAGCCTCTCGAGACTTGCTCACTCCACCTTACATAGCCTTTTCACATCTTTGATTGTCCAATACTTGGCACTTGCAGATGTTTTATTCTTCACTTCATCTAGGAAACATATGTCTTACATGCATGGCTTATCCTCTTGACTCCCTTTGTGCTGTAAGATATTTTGTCTTACTGGGGTAAATTTGGGATTTGGCAGTATTTTCTTACCGTATAAATATTGGCAGTAATTTGGTGGTAAATAAGTCTTGCACTTAGATTGGATTTGGCATCACATTATTTTAGTGACCATACCTTATTAGCTTATATTGGTGGTGATTTTAGTGGTATTTTGTTTTGCGCTAACTACTTCTGTGGCATAGTGATGAGCATGGTTTTCTTCCTTATGCTATAACCCCATCATAAAACAAAACTTTCCTTTCTATTAGAATACCTCCCAGTGGTCTATAGAGAACCTCAGACTTATGCACTGTTATAACCCAATGATATTATTTAGAGCGCCACCTATAGTTTGTGGCTGGTATCACTGGCTTATATACATCCTGTAATCTATGTGTCATAAAGTATCACTGGCTTATTTACATCCAGTCATCCAGTAATCTATGCCTTTCCCATCAGCATGCAACAAAAGGGCATTCATCATACCGCACACAAACCATCTCTTATCTGTTACTTTACTTTGGTAAATTGGCAAATGCACTACTGCACTAATATGCGCCTCCCCTTTAGACATTATCTATTGAAAATAATTCACAGATGCATGAATGACACAAACTCCAATTTGTTTTCATAGGTAATTATTGTATTGAATTACATTTACATGTCATCAAGTTTTTGCCATGGTTATTTACAGCAGCCTCTGGAATACAAAAGAAAAGAAAACAGAACAAGCAGGTCTATTTGAGACGTAGATTAATGTTCCCACATTCTGAAAAATGACAAGAATAAACATGCAGTGATTTCCTAATCTGTCTACACTGTAATACATTTTGCCAAACATACAGCATTCAAATGATCCTCACTTGGCACAAATCTTACCAAGATTAGCACTTCTTTGTAGTTCTCAGCACAACCTTGCTCCACTCGCAAAGGCAGGCCCAGTGACAGCACGAAATGCTTCTGTAAATCTTGTGTGTGGGGAGCGCCAGCGAGAGATCTCATAGCCAGCACTCTATAACCCCTTGGAACTCCGTTTGTCTTCACAGCCCAGTCTGAACTAATCCCTCTCAGCAATTTTTGTCATCAGGCAAGCTTGGATCCTGCCCATTTTGACGTGGCATGTTTGCCTATAATTTCCCCCAATCAGATTAACAGGAATGCATTCTGTATCAACCCTCATGTTTAGAACAATGAGGGCTTTAGGCCTCCCTGAATAAATGTTTCATTTTGTTTCCTGCTGCCTCTTTCCCTCTGCTCTCCACAAGCTAAAAAAGAAGAAAGACATTTTTTTTACCAGTGTGCATTTAGAAACGCATTACAGCAGTGCCACCAAAACAGGTATTTTCACCTCATTTTGCACATGAGACTACATTATAATGTTATGGAGGTTAGAATTAGTATTTAGCAATGTTAATTAAGGTAGTCAGTTATATGATTAATGTAGTCTCCATGTATAAGGCATCAAAAAAAATAATTGGTGCACTTCAATATTTGGCCTGGCAGCACTAAGCTTTTCTATGCGTGCATTTCATTCTCTGAAGTTTCAAGTTGGGCTTGGCTGTGTTGTAAAACCTGTACCTTGCATGCCACCAACAACATATTTACATGTTATACTGGCAAAGAAAATGTATATATATATGTGCCATATTACTGCTGGCAACAAAATGCCACTACATTTTGCAATAAAAATGCTATTACATTTTGGTAAATGATATATATATGCCCTTACAGTGCCCAGCATTTATTCCTTGATGTGGCATCCTTGATCCCAGGCCAATAGACTCCTCTGTGTTCCTCGCACAAAACTGTTTTTCAAGCATCTTCTGACGCTGCAGCCCTGGTCTGTCTCTGAGGTAGCTTGATTAGTTTCAACATGAGTCTGTCGTCCTTCTTTTTCTAATGGCTGCCTTAGCCACATTATGTTTTCTTCTGCAGCAAGCTTCTACATGTCTCAACTACCCTGCGTTTCTGCATATATACATTCACTTAATCTCTCGTCACGTATTTATTTGGTGCATATGATTTCTTAGTCTTCGATTACATGTTTCTCTTATTACTTCAGTTACATCTTTATTATTTAAGCATTTACATATCGTTTCAGCGCGTCTTCATGTTTTTCTCTCATGATGTCACTTTGCCCTCGTCCAATTTTACTTATAGCTCTTTGATGTCCGATGGTATGTGCAGACATCCTTCCACCCTTTCAGTGTGGGAGCACATTCGATACGGTTGTTTGAGTGCATATCTTCTCTTATACACTTGATGCTGTATTGGGATAATACATGGTGTGCCACATAGGGCTCTTCTCCTGCTGTTGCAATATGATGGAGGTGAGGGGGCGGGAGCTGGGGATGACGTGTCCACCAGATCCTCTACAGTACCTACGCTCCCTTAAAAGTCCCAGAGGAAAGAACAGTCAGCAACGTCAGCTACAAAGGAGAAACCTTGGCTCATGGTCTAACTGATGAGAGATGGTAGGCTAATTGACCAATGTGGGCAGTGGTCTGACGACATTCCCCGCACCTGAGTTTCACTTTTCTTATGTGCTGCTAGCAACCCAAATGTCCAAGGTTAGGAGGGTATGCCAACCACTTATACGGGGCTATGTAGCAGCATGCTAAACAATGTTGCAGAAGCCAATCTGCTGTTATTGTTCCTCTATAATCTGTATTATACGTATTTAGAGGTAGTTCGAGGCATCCCTAACAGATGGGGGCAACCAAGGATGTTATTAACACTTATGCATCCTATAGGTATATGTGCTCCACTAACCAATCCCTCCCCAGGTTTTATTATTTGCCACGTAGCATGATATCTCAGCTGACGTACGTCGAGGTATAAAGCCTTGGTGCGATGGACAAGTAACTGAGAGTGAGTAAGCTGGGACTCGTTATGCTTGCCAGATTTCCCTTCTTTATTTGTTGACAATAAAGTAGTACTTTGCCATATTCTTTGAGTCTGTCTGGTGATTTGGGTCCAAGATCCTTAATTATGGTAATTCGATTCTTTGCATGAGATACGCCCAAAGGTGCTAGTGAACATTTTGGTAGCAGAGGATGGTTCTGATCCAGTTACCTGGGCCTAGATCTAGACTCTCGGAAAATTGACGACTTTCATCATTAGCCAGAAGATTGCCGAGCTTCCTGTGAAGAGCAGTGAACATAACACACGTGTGGAAAGAATCGGTCGATAGGTGCCCCTTTAAAGAAATTCCTGTCTGGTCCACGCAGATGCCCCACAGGTGTCCCTCGCACTGAAGGCAAACTAGTCGATTGGGGAAGAGTCGATGCCGAGGGAATCGACTAGAGCAACCGATGTAAGTAGAGCATTGAAAGTGGCAAATAAAGGGGAGGGAAAAGGGGAGGGGCTTTAGTATAAGTGTAAATATATAGTAACATAATTTGTATTTAAAGAGATAAGAGAGATACCTTGATTCTTGGTTACAGGGTGGCAGAAGAATATATATGCATTCAACTGTAAGCAGAGTATATTTGAGGGATTCCTAAGGTAAGTGCCAATATGAAGAATAAGTCTTACACTCCAAAATGGAGTAAATATAGAGATGAGATACAGTTACTAAAAGAAAAGTAAAGGAAGGTGATCACAGAAAAAGAAAAGTGCACATTTGTTTGGGGTTATAAATATGTCAGTATAAATGTGTTATTGTATATAAACTAAAAATTATAAAACAAAAGTAATACAATCAATTGATTATCAGGTCAGTTAGAATCGATAGAATTACAAACGAAGAAATAAAAAGAAACGATATCGTAGAGACTTTAAAATTGGTTAAAATATTGGTATTTTTTTGGTGAAGGACAGTGATGGACAGTGCTTGCTATAAGGAAGGCATGGTATCAAACAGTGAAGACAGACACAAGTGATAACAATTTAAGTGGTGTTTATTGAACTTTCAAAATGGGCTGGAAAAATGCCTGTCTAATCCTAAATTTGAAGATGGGAGCAAGCTTTGACCATCAAATAATAAAAACGCAGACCTAGTAGAGTTTTGTAAAAATAAAAGGTCCTATACTAATAAACATATTGCCAATCCTTTCTTCTAAATACCAAATGTGTGGGAAACAAGGTTATGCTAAATAAAAGTGTTCAAGAAATGATATGTCAGGATAGTTGGGCCATTGGCTTACATTCCCAATGTTTTCAGTGCAGGACAAGGCGGTACACACAAGCTTAGCACACTCTCTGGCTTCTCTAGCACGAGGATGCAGTTCAAAACCTCAGTATCAGGACCTTCTGTGCCAAAGTCACTTGCCATTCAAAGTATCTATTATAGAGGGCCTGATGGACATACAAAAATGAATCTTCCTTTCTTCTCTGGATTTCCACATGCACAATTTCTCAGGTGATTCATTGTTCCATCGGGCTCAGACCCACTTTAACACAATGTTCTCAATAGGCCTCCCTCGACTGGGCTCGCACCACTTTATCTCATTTTCTCATCTTTCCTTTCTGTATCAAAAATCGAAGACTTGTGACTCTGTGCAGGTTTTGCTTGACCCGTCGCAGGACCCCTTCGATTCACAAACTCTTTCTCCATACAACTGTTAACTTTCACTTCTGCCACTTCTCGGTTGGATACTTTACAGAGACCTTTGATTCAGCATGCACACGGTGCCGGACCACTCTGTAAATGATATTGTATCTTTACGTTCAAAGTTCAAGCATTCATCAGCAGTTCAACTTTACTTGCATCTTTCATCAGACGCATTTAAACAATGTTCATTCCAGCCCTCGTTATACAATGTTGCTGCTTGCAAACTTAGCTTCAACACAGACTGGTCTGGTATCGGTCTCTCAAACTCACAGCCTGGCTTGATTTCTTTGTCGTTAATTTGTTCTTGGAGCCAAGGATGGTCCCACAGCGGCTTCTGATTCTCCTCGACTTGATTAGTCATGTAGGAGGAGTGTGGGTACATCCGATACACAATGCAGGATTCTTCATGCTGGTTTCATGGCCTTAAGCTGTCCAATCTTGAGGTCTCATGAAAGTAATGGTTCTTGCCGGAACGGTCAAGGGAATTTCCCTCCTTGTAAACCCCTTGCAGTTCTCTGTCTTTCGTCCCTCGTTCAGCTGCCGTCTCGAAACTGCTGTTTCCTCATGTGCTTTGCCTCGCTCAGGGTGTGCTTTTGTGCTCCTCCTTTTATCCGTGTGGGAAGGTTTAATGGAAGTCAGTTGTGTGTGATGGTCAGTATTTGCCTGACCATTGCATTGGGACACATCAGGTATACTGCTCAGGTGTTAGTCTGTTTTCTCCCACAGTCGGCTGTCGTGTGAAAGTGTTCGTGTAGGAAGAGGGATTGGAGGGCAGAGTCCTTACATATCCTACATGATAGGATGGGGTAAAGGTGTTACAGGGAAGGGGATACCGCGTCTCACCATCCGTTGTCCCACTCCCACTGCCTGACGACCCCTCTCCCAGTTGATCCTCCCGCACTGATCCACCCCGTGGACCTGGATCTAAAAGCGATGGCTGTGTCCTGGCCACCTGGATGACAGATCCAGGGAACTAGTGGGTGAGACACCTTCTGGTTTCTCACATACTCTTCCCCTATGCGAAAGTGGATATATTTAGTCTTTCCAAAGGTTCTTCGATTTGGAGACCAGGGATAGAGCAATAAGGAAATGTATCCACAGACTCTTGCATATTCTATGGGTTTCTGTTCCTCTGTTCTGGTAGAGGCGGGGTGTTCCTATTGTAGAGGAGGTCCTAAGTACAGCCCGCACTCCAACCGTCGATTTTACAGTACCAGAAATGTTCACACTGAAAAATGTGACGTATGATGAGCAAATAAACCAGCAGAGAGCCGCAGTGGGGCTCTGTCCAGTACCCATCAGAAGAACAATGCCTATTGAAGTACCAATACCAAGGAAACCATGGACAGCAAGGTACCCATTGGGAAAACCATATAAAAAATGAAACGAAATGAAGATCGTCTGAGTACAGTCCCTAAAGAAACCAAAAAGGTCTTAATGGAAGACGAATGGTGATGACACAAGCACCCAGACTGATGCACATGTAGAAGAGATGACGACCAGAGAATGACGTAAAAAGACAAAACGCCATGAACAAGGGACATTGTGGACCTAAAGTGAAAGGATGATGTCAAAAACGCTGTAAGCATGATGAAGATATTCGACCAGTTTACGCTTGTACATATGCTTGGAACCACAAGAAAGCTAAGAAAATCATGCGGCTTGCTATGCTTAGTAGAAAGATAGTGCGGCAAGCGCCACCTATACATATCTACCTCAAAGAAAGCATGTTATATAAGTATACTTCCACTTTGCACAAGAAGCCGTATTAACCAACTGTTACTAAAGGCCACACGAGGAGAGCTTCATATTTAGCAACATTGAGAATAGACGGCAGAAACGAAACTCAGCAGAGGCAAATCATGCCAAGAAAGCCAAGGTCGTATCAGTAGAATAGACGAACAGTAGCTACAATTAATTGAAGCTAAGAACAGAATATCCTGCTTCAGAAAGGTCAAGATAAGAAACTGATGGCAAGTGGTGGGTGAAACGAAAATCAAATACACGAATTACATGAAGAAGAGGCAAATTCACAGGGTCTGAATCACGGGACCAGCCAAGCAAGAAGAAGCAAGACTTTCACACCTATGCATGGCAGCAGGCCAGACGAAGTTATCAGAACTTTTCCAGATAGGAGATGCAGTCTCGAGGCCAACCACAGTGAAATAATTAACACATGGCCACTAAAGTGATGATTGATTGTAACAATAGTTAGAGGAAGGCCGGGGAGCTAAGGGGCATCCTGCACCTGGCCGACCATTCTGCATGCTGCTAGGCAAAATGGAAAAGTATGAATGGGGTTGGTGCCAACCCAATCATAATGGACCAAGTAATCTAGGGTCCTATAGTTAGTAGAACCAATGGGACGTCATACTTTTAGTGACGTCTACAGTAGCCATTTTGAAGGTAGGGCTTAGATGTCCCACCTGACAATGTTTATCCAATCCCCTTACTTCGTTACCATATACAGATATAGTACCTATATTAAAGTTACCTTTCTAGAACCAATAGAATTGCATTCCAACTTTTAAGCGTTAAACGTCAGTGATGACGAGTTTTTAGTATAAATGATGTGTTCTTTATGAAGTTCGCTGGAGTTGTGAAGCGAGAGACAAGATCACGCATCCGCTGATATTCATGATGGTTGTAGTATTCCTTGAGGTAGTAGGGGTCTTGCCTGTAATTCAACCAATTGTGTTAAATTCTCTTTAAAACAAGCTTCTGCCTGAATCTGATGGGTGGCCAGCTGGGCCATGACAGTTGACAGGTTGGTCATGTCTTCCGGGGACGTAAGGGTTCCCTCTGTCGTACTGTCTGAGTCAGAAAAAAAAAGGTATCAATTCCCTCTCAAAGGGTTTCAAAGTCATCTGACTCCTCTGAGTCTGATTCCAATGGAGGGAAAGGTCTGGATAAGTTGATTGCTAATCCTGATGGACCAGGGAACGAAGCTGACCTGGTACCAAAAAGAAAAGGTTCAGGAAAAGGTGAATTCAGTGCACTAGGTCTAATGAAGTTGTGGGCTGGTTGTATTTTGAAGACTATTCGATCCCATTGTTGGATGTTATAGTGGGAGAGTGAAAGGGTATCTAATAACAGCTGGGTTTTGCAAAACTAAACTTGTTGACAAGTCGGGATGTGAAGCTGGGAAAACACAACCTCTTTAAGAGTGAATACACGATCAGAATCAAGGAGTTCAACAATCCTATTTTCCCCTTCTGGTGGTACAACGATTATCAATATGTATTCTCAATTTTTGTCAATTGAATCATATCCCACCCTGATACCATATGTAAGGAAGGCACGTATCAAACAGTGATGACAGACACAAATGATCACAGTTCAAGGGTGCTTACTGAACTTTCAAAATGGGTTGGAAATACTCCTATCTAATCCTAAATCTAAAAACGGGAGCAAGCTTCGACCATCAAATAATAATAACACAGTCCCATTAGAGTCTTGTGAAAATAAAAGGGCCTATACTAATAAACCTATTTCCAATCCTTACTTCTAAATACAAATGTGTGGGAAACAATGTTATGCAAAAGATAAGTGTTCAAGAAATGATACATCAGGATAGTTGAGCAGTTGGCTTCCCTTGCCCACGTTTTCAGCACGGGACAAAGCGGCACACTCAAACTTAGCCCACAATCTGGATTCTCTAGCACGAGGATGCAGTTCAAAACATCAGTATCAGCACCTTTCGTGCCAAAGTCTCTTTACCATTCAAAGTCTCTTATTACAGAGGGCCTGATGCGACAAACAAACATTAATGTTCCTTTCTTCTCAGGATTTCCACATGTACAATTTCTCGGGTGATTCTCTGTTCACCCCAGGTCCTCCTCGGTCGGGCTCAGACCCACTTTAACACAATGTTCTCAATTGGCCTCCCTCTGTCGGGCTCAGACTGATTTTAACACAAAGTTCTCAATTGGCCTCCCTCGATTGCGCTTTGACCACTTTATCTAATTTTCCAATCTTTCCTTTCTGTATCAAAAATCGAAGACTTTCGACTGTTTGCAGGATTTTGCTTGACCCGTCGCAGGACCACTTCGATTCACAAACTCTTTCTCCTTACAACTCTTTAACTTTCACTTCTGCTACTTCTTGGTTGGATACCTTACATGGACCTTTGATTCAGCACGCACGCAGTGCCGGACCATTCTGTCAACGGTATCGTATCTTTCCGTTCAAAGATCAAGCATTCAACTGCAGCTCAACTTTATTCGTGTCTTTCATCACACGCGTTTTAACAATGATCATTCTAGCGCTCATTATACAATGTTGCTGCTTGCAACCTTGGCTTCAACACAGACAGGCCTGGTATCAGTCTCTCCAACTCAGCAGCTGTGTTGATTTCTTTGTTGCTACTTTGTTCTTGGAGCCAAAGATGGTACTACTGTGGCTGCTGCTTCTCCCTGACTCAATTAGTCATGTAGGAGGAGCGCGGGTACCTCCAACACAAAATGCAGGATTCTTTGTGCTAATTTTGTGGCCTTAAGCTGTCCAATCTCAAGATCTCCTGAAAGTAACGGTTTCTTGCCAGAAAGGTCAAGAGAATTTCCTTCCTTGCAAACCCCGTAAGTTCACCATCATCCGTCCCTCATTCAGCTGCCTTCTCAAAACTGTTGTTTCCTCATGTGCCTTGCCCCTCTAGGAGTGTGCTTTCATGCTCTGCCTTTTATCCATGTGGGAAAGTTTAATGCAAGTCAGGTGTGTGTGTGATGGTCAGTTTTTGCCTGACCTCAACTGCCCATTTTATAAAGACATGTCAGTTCTACTGCTCTGGTTTTAGTCTGTTTCTCCAAGAGCGAGCTGTCCATGTGAAAGTGTTTGTGTAGGAAAAGGCATGGGCGTAGGACATGATGGGGACAGGGGGGACAAATCCCCCCATGATTTTAAGTGGGGGGGATATAATTGCAGTTATCCCTCCCAGAATATGCATACTCAAAGCCCTTTGATGAAGCAATTGCTACTGCGGCCTGAAGGTAAGTACAGAGGCAAATGTGTGTGTACCTGTCTGTGAGAGAGAAAGCGATACTGTTCATGTACAAGTGCTATAATGGTGTATGAATGCGCGATGTGAACAGGGTCGAACTGGGCCATACAACTGTCTCGGGCACCAATGAAAAAGTGGGTCACAGTTGCAAAGTGCTATTCATTCCTTTTGTGACATGGTTTGAATATTAACCAAGGAGGATTTGTTTGATAACATGTGATACAAAATGTGCATTTTAAAGAATATTTATTCAGCAACACAAGTCGAAACTACCAGCTGCAGAGTGAATAATCTCCTGGCCCAAATTGGCCGAAAAGAGGCCCATTTTGACCAACAACTGGCCCACACCAGCATTTTGTATTTTTGGTTCGGCCATGGGCCTATTGCCCGATAGGCCAGTCTGGGCCTGGATGTGAGCATATGTGTGTGTTTAAGTGTGAGTTTGTGTGGTTATGAATTCTCGAGTGAGATTTAGGGCCTCATTACATGTAGTGCGGTAAACCATGGTGCTATTAGCACCATGGTTCATGCTGGTAATTTACTGGTACCGCCTTGGAGGAAAGGGGAATTACCGCCCTATTCCAAGGTTGGGAAGGCAGTAATTCTGCCTTCTTCTATTGCCCTTCCCCATTCCCATTTTTGCCCCATAGGGCTCTATGGGAATGGGGAAGGCGCTAATTACGGAACCGCAAATTGCGGTACCGTAATTAGCACCCTGGTCCCTTTGCGGGTTGGTTTTTAACACCTGCTAAAAAGCAGGCATTAAAGTACCAACCTGCAAAGGGACCTCGTAGTAAGGCGGTAAGGGTTTACCGGTACCGGTGCCCTTACACGTGTAAAAATGGGCTTTGCTGACCGAAGAAAAGAAATTGCCAATTTAAAAAGTAAACTGCTGAAGCAAAGCCTGCCATTACCTAGAAATGTAAAGGGGTTTGTGGCTGATGATAATACACACATAGGCTATTTTTTTTATTCCACAGGTTTGTTTTAATTCAAGACTCAAAATAAGAAAATAAAGATTAAAACACATGGGTCGAGTTTGCAAGCTCCCAGAAAAAACAGTTATTCAAGTGCCATCCTTGAAACTTCACCCTAGGAAGGCAGATACAACATACATTTCCAGGACACAAAAGTGATAATTGCCAGCTTGAAAAGCTTTGAATGGGCCAGGACAAAGAAAGTTCACACATTTGTCAGACATTCATCTGTGCTCCAGGCTTCCTGGGACACTAACCTTTCAAGTGAAGGGGCAATACAACCTTCAATTAAGCTGAGAAACCCCCACCTTGCTTTGAAGGAAATGACAGTTGGAGGCAGCTGAAATGGTCCAGGGCAAGACTGCCATTTGCTTCTAAAGACTATTTCAGAAATAAACGTTAAAGACTTTTATCTCTGCAGCAGGACGTTGGAATAATGTAAATATTTCACTGTTTAGAAGTAATTTATGGCCTTTCTTTTAAGATGTCATAGGTTTCATTGCTGCATAGGGAACAGAAGTAACAAAATATTGCAGATGACCAGAAAATATTTTTATACTTACATACCTTATGATCAACCCCACATAGGTATAAAGTTATGGAATTTTAGGCCAAACTTTTCATGCTTAAAATGATCAAAAAGTAGTAACCATCCAAAATAATGTCTCACATATTTTAGGATTGGACAGCTGTCCTTTACATAAAATATGTGACCTGATTATGCAATTTATCAAGGTGCCACCATTGGACAAAAGTGTAAATACTGTTATGACAGATTTTTGGCAAAAAGATCTGTGGGAAGTCTTTTTCCATCATAAAATACAACCTCATAAACTGGGTACAACCCAGGGGAGGCAACCAACATTGATTGTCCAATCCAGTTGTTTAAAGGTGTGCTTAGCTAAGCCGGCCCAGCAATATAGTCAATGATGTCACTATGCTCTATAAAAAGGGCCCCTGACAGGACTCCAGACTCTTTTCCTGATTTCCTGCACAGCGTCCTGTCCCCGTTTCCTTCATTTTACACTGATCCAGATTCCAGATGCAACTACCAGGCCAAGCATTGGCCTGGACCCTTCCAGCAAGGCCTCAATTCTAAAATCCCAATACCCAAAGGGAGAAGCAGTGGTATTTTTGTGGGAAGCCTCCTGAGATCAGGCTGGCTTGCGGCCCACCAATTGCTGCCCAAAAACTGCATCCAGAGGTACCTGTGCCATCCTATGACCAGAACTATCATTTGGTATCCAGTCCCTGCCCAGCTGATCATGTCGTGCTGATTTTGTCAGGCTGTCCTTTGTTACACTAGATCCGCGTGGTGACGAGAACGCTGACGGTCCAAAAATCCTAAACTAAAGTGGACTGTGAGTATCAATAGAAACCCATCTAAACCCATAGCCTATCTTGTATTTGTCCTTATCTCACTCTCTAAGTCATCCTATCCTTATCCTGATAACTTGTTCAAACTGTCAGAATCAGTCTTGCAACCCTGACTTTGATTTCTAGTGCTAGCGCCATCTCTTTAGTAATTTTGCCATGTGTAGTCCTAAGCCATTAGTCCTATTTCGAGTAATCGGACTGGTTGCGCCAGGTTTGGGCGCTGGGGTGGCAGGGTTGAAATTGCAAATCAACCCTCACTCTACTGTGTCCCTCTTTGGTGGCCTAGCCTGAATACTCTAGTGTAGAGTAAAACCATTCTTGCAACAACTGATTTCAGTTCCTATTTTCGCGCCTTCATTTTACTCAAAGTGCACTTTTCTAGATCTTGCATAACTCACTCAATTTACCAGCTAGAGACTTAATTTCACTTCTATAATATACCTGTGATATATATCTATCTCCCTACCTAAAACAGTTTTAGTAACTTTACACAGAAAACGGAAATGTTTGCAAAGTTTCCAACATGTAATTTTGATTGCAAACTGTTTTAAATCTTCCATTCATTTTTCGAACTGTGTGCTCTTGCTAATCCATTGCTTGTGATTGTTTGTACCTTTACATTGTTGCTTTAGTTAAGAATTGTATCTGCTTCAAAGATTTTACACAAATTCATTATTTTATTCATCCATTTGCGAGTATCATTTTTAACATTGCAAGGTTTTCAAATCAGTTTTTCACTCTCATTTGAGGAGGGAAGGTCGGATTCGAATTCCGTTTTCAGCTTCTTATTCCTCAGTACCTGCTGTTTCTTCATATCCATTCAGAATCTATTATTTGTGGGTTGAGGGAACATTGCAAGGGGAAATTCTAACTTGGTTTCTATCTGTCCTAAATCAAAAAGTGTTCCTATTCTGCTGTGTATATGCCCCACTAGAAAGTTGAACCCATTGCATTGCTCATATTCTCAATTTAATTATCACCCCATTGGTGATTGCTGCCCCATATTAAAAAGTGTGTGATTTCTATAGAATTTTAAAATAAATAAATAAACATTGTATTTTACCAACCAGCCTGGTTCATGGTCTATTGTGACTGGGTTATTTGAAAAGGGTGTGTGATATGAGTGGTATTCCATCTCAATATTGAATCTAATATAAAAAGATAAGCATTTCGGTTGTGCGCTACATATTAGGCTGAGACCAAAGTGTGTGTGGCCTGATTGAAATCCTTAACAAATTTGGGTGCTTGTCCAGGATTGTTTTGGTTACCACCTGTGACAGTCTAACACAGCAGACTAACCTGCAAGGTAGTAATGCTTTGTGTGGTTGTAATACTGGGTTACACTGTACAAGCACCTCCCCAAAAAAATACTCTGAGTACCAGGCCTGTGTCTAAAGTCAACCCCAAAATAGACAGAAAAGCAACAGAATACAGGTTACCCTTAAATAAATAAATACATTAATAAAGAAAGAACATGTCCAAAATGACCTTGGTAGAAATTAATATGGCTAGGGAGCACCTCCTGCACAAGCTATTTGTCAGAGATGAGTGGCCAGACAGGATGAGAAAGTCTGGCTACAAGAAATAACACAACAGGTCACTGACATGAACCCGGATACATGGCAGGACGGTGGCCACCAAACTCTGAGTGAGCTATATATGACCCAAAAAATTAAAGAGGAGCAAATAACAATTGCCAGAATCACGGCCTACCTGTATCTCCACACGGGGGTAATGTGGGAAAAGCAGGAGGAAAATGAAATTTTAGCACAGAATCAATTTGAGCTGTTAAATAAAATCCAGATTGATTTAAGTTTAGCAGAACAAACATTACAAAAGAGCCAAGAGTTGGAGGTAGAATCTGCAAACTACATCATAAAATTAAAAGAGGATTTGGCTCGCCAACAGCAAAATAATGCAGATCAAGAGGCCCAACTAGAAGCAGCAAAAATAGAGTGTCAGGAAAAGGTTGACTCTCTAGCAGAGAGTCAACCGAAGCTGACTCAACAATTAACCTATAACAGGGCCTGCTCAGGACAAATAACCATGTTGCAAAATCAGATAGATGAATTAAAAGAGGAAAATAATAATTAATCTTGAGAGACCGCCTCTCTCAAACAGAATTTGAAGAGCGCCAGAAATTCAATATCATCAGGCAACAAAGGGATGACCTGGATGAACAGAGAGGCACCCTAAATCAGGAAAAAGATGCCCCATGCAAGGAAATCAACAAATTAAAAATAGAGTTACAGGGGAGAGATTCAGTCCTCCAGAAACTCAGTGAACTAAAAACACAGTATGGAATCTACTGGAACACGCCAGACGGGTAGAAGGTTTCTCTGGAAGAGAACACCCAGGGTAAAGATGCTAAAACTCAGGCGGTGAGTTACCTGCAGCAGAAATTGTCTAATTATTCCCAGACTATACAGGAAGCGCAGATACAATGAGGCTCTCTGTGAAAAGAATGATGGGCTCAACAAACAATTGGCAGCGCAAGAGCAGGTCATAGAGGCCAGAAAAGCCTTGATAGCTGAACAAAAAGCTGAGATCTTTGCTTCTTATCTAGAAGCAGGGGCTGAAAAGGAGAAACTAGCAAGGTTGAAGAAAGAGGGTGCTAGATTTAATCTTAAATGGAGGGACCCCGAACAGGTCGAGAGGGACAGGGTAACCCCTGATCATAGTATAAGGACCTCTATGCTAAGGGACTCCAACCCATTTAATACTGTGAACACTACCAGCTTCATGTCTACCAGTTCACATGAGCCAGAAACCATGAGGCCGCCAGAATTCAATAGACTAAACATGATGGAAATAACAGCTCAGGGCCACCAGAATTTGATGGACGGGCATCCCTGTATAGATACCCACACATTCAGGCTGATGTCTCTGACAAGGAAATCTCCTATGAGGGGAGGGTCAGGGAATTTGATCTACCGAAATATTACTTTCCAAGGTACCGGTTGGTCCAATTTAATGAAAAACCCAATGAGATGAGGCCCAAAAAGAGTATCCTTTAGACCTCTACCCAATTAGGGCAATGGGGGGAATACTCTGCCAACCCTGGGAGTAGGGAGGAGTCAGAAGACTATTCTCCTGCGCCCCACAGGAGTGGAGAAACTAGGCCCCACCATTCTGTGAGCCCCTCTCAAGCTCACAGAATCCGGGAGGGCCTAGATGATCATGAGGGGACCTCAACTAGTAGCGCCTCAGAGTCTGAGAACAAGTGTACTCCGGTGAATAAGCCAAAGAAGGCAAATAAACTGAAGCGAGTTATGACCAAAGACCCCATTAGGCAGATTAGGCCCTTAGGAGTGTCATAACCCCCTACCATAGAAATGCAAAATATTCTGTTACGGAACACCTACAGCTTTATGAGCAGATGATGGACACTTTTCATATGAGAGACAATCAAAACTGTATCGAGTATGTAAAATGGACATTCTCCCGTGAATACTCCAGTTTCTTTGCTGGACTGGAGGACCAGAACCATTCAAGATGGTCCACCTACAGGGTGGCCTTCTTGAAACACTGTTCTGCCCACAGAAACCCCCAGGAGGCTCACAAAGCAGCCTACAATCTGCAGTGTGGGGACGATCAGGCCCCACGAGAGTTTGTGCAGGAGCTCAAACGCGCCTTTGCACCAACAACTAGTAGGGTTCACACAGAAAGTATGGAATTTGTAACCACCTTCTTTCATGCACTCCCCAAGTATATTATGACCCAGCTGGTGAGGGACTTCCATGAGAAAAGAACTCTGGGCTGGGACATAGATCAGGCGACCTGCATTTATGAGGTCCAAAAACCTGCAGAAAATAAAAATCTGAACAAAAACCCCAAACCAGCCAACACTGCTGCTGCTGCTAAGGTGGTGGAGGTGAAGGTTGCTCCCATTTTAGACCTAGAGATGGGGGAGCCTAAAAATACACCTGCACAAAGTCAGCAGAATCAAAGAAGCAGAAGGCCGTCTGGCCACTCACAAACAGGTGGCAGTCAGGGAGGTAATCCCACGAATGGGACCCCTAACTCCCCTGATTATATCAGGCCCAGATACAAGGGCAACAGACCAATCATGGGGTATGTATGGACTCCCCCGGCCCAAGGGGGGGATCCAACCAGCAAAGTGCTGCCCCGGGAAACCTCCCTCCTAACTTTCATCAGGAGTGCAGGAATTCCCCAAATGATGGGTTAAGCTTATTTCCCCGGTACCCACAAAACCCCAACCTGCAGGACAGCCCTCCTTTCATTCCCCGTTTTCACTCAAACTAAACTAAAATTCGCCATATCCAGGGTACTATGGGAGAAGGGATAGTTACCCTTCCTGTGATCCACCTAGGGTTGACCAGAGACCCCTGTACCAGCCGGAACATGTATCCCAACTGGAGCGGCAGGTCCAGAACCTAAACCAAGATCTGGGTTGCATGTTGAGGGCTCAACAGAACCCTCAGAAAACATGGCGGCTCAGAACCCCACAAACCACGGATCTGGCACTCGAGAACAATGACGGGGCGAGAACCCTGACAACTCACCGGTTCCAGGGGAGGAGGCACGGGAGGGAAAGGGGTATAAAGTCTTAGAGGAAGCTTCCTTCCTCACTCGTGAAAAGCCCCTGGACAACCAGGAACAGGACTGGAACCAAAATCTCCTGCCCCTGAAAGCCTGCCACCCAAGGAACAGAGGGGGGTAGGAGAAATAAAGAACTCAAAAACCCCCAGTTTGTGGAGGAGGTTAGTCTCCTCCAATTTGAAGAGGAAGAATCCTTAGAGGATCCTGAGAAAAAGATCTTATCCTTCAGGGATGGGGGACTCCTCCCAAATAAAAATGGGTCCCAAGAGATCTAGATATAGACTGGGTGGGTGTGGGGACTGACTCTGAATCGCCCATCCTAGAACACCAGAATGAGCATCAAGAAGACATAATATTGAAAGAGTATTCCCAAGCTTCCCAAAACAAATCTGGTGACTATCTCCAAAAAAGGGGGGGCAGCCCATAATCAGAAAAGGAGGAGCATGAGACTCCTCGAATCTCTAAGTGCAAAATCTTCTTTCAGATTCCCAAACTCCTACACAGAATTATGCCCAAACTACCCCTGTGACGGAGTCCAAAATAAGGAAATTGACCACCCAGCTTGCCCAGAATGCCCATTACCTTTGCCCATTGGAGGAGAAAGAAGGTAGATTCTACGCCACCGTCCAAGTACAGGGGCAGTGTGCAATTCCAGCATTGGTGGACACTGGATCCCAAGCCACTCTTCATTCAAAAAGGGCCTTTGAACAGCTAAATCCAGGAAGGGAGGAGAGATACCAGATCCCTCTCTCCCCTCTTCCTGGACAACTCCAGAACTTCGACGGGAAGGAAATTCCTATCGAGGGGACTGCAGAGCTGGAAATTAAAATGAGGCGACACAAGATGAAGCACCTGGTCATAGTTGTGGCTCCAGAGGGAACCCCTGTCTATTAGGGAATGACATCCTTCATAGGTTGTCTCCCCTGATAGAATGTGTGAACAAGGTACTCTGGACCCAGACTCACAGGCCAATCAAGTTAAAACAGAGTGTCAACCATGTTAGTCTAAATGCACATGCCACATGGTTGAACAAAACCCAGATCAAAATCATGAAATACCCAACATTACCATCATTGCTGTGGGACAACAAACTGGTAATGGGAACTCCTCTCCATTCCTGAAAAATCAACCTTCCTTCCAGTCTCAAGTGGCATTCCACCCTGGAAGGAAATACTATGAAATTCTATACCAATTCACAATCTGAAAATCCCAATTCTATAGCCAAAATTGATGACAAACCAGTACAAAACATAGCTGGCATTCAGAAGAAGGGCGAACAGATCTTCTTCCTGATTCAGTTAAATGACGGGAAGGAGTCTGTTCTCGCCAGATTTGACTTTAATAGTGAAGAAATCTTCATCAGCAAAGTATTAATCAGGAAACTCCCAAAAGACCAGACCTTGCCCGCTGTGGAGTCAGTTTATCAATGGGTATGGGGCCTGGAAATTCCTCATTCCAAACATCTTCTGCTTTGCAGTTGTATGGTAAAAATGTCTAGAGGTGACAAAAGGATAGAACACAATTGTTGGGTTGTGCAAGGTGTTCTCTCCGCCTTTTACATGGGCAGTCACACCCTCAACCGACTCGGGATTAATATGGATGCCAGTTATTGCCAAGCTCGGTCTCAATTGGAGAGTAAATCTCAGGGCCCTAGCAGTCCTAAAGAAAGCCTTCCGGTCAGCCCCAGTGCTACCGTAGGAGATTGAAGTTCAAAAATGGAGAAGAGGTCACCATCCCAGGCCTCGCCTACAGAATCTGCATCCCCAAAGGCGAATTGACAGAAGAGAAATGGGTCCATATTAATCAACTAAAGAGTTGTCAACCTATGCACACTTTGCAACAAATTGAAGAGCCCAGAGAGAATCAAACAGAGGAGACATCGGTAACATGAGAATAAGGAAAAGAAGAATCGGAAGGGAGCCGATAGGATTTATAAATATGATTATATAACAGGGAGTATTTTCTTCATTATCAATTGTGATCAATTGAATGCCTGCGTATCCCACTGATGTCAACCCGATTGGTGGGCAGTTAGTGGGAAATTGTTGTAACTAGTTTGTGTTCTCTTTCATAGATTCGTACTGGTTGCGCCTGTCTAAAGACCAAGGAGGACCTCCCCGACAACCTGGAGGGGAGAAACCAAAGGCGATCCGGGAGTGTTGCTCCACACTATGAAAGGAAGATCCAAGGGAAAGCAGGGGGTGTCGTTGCACGTTCTGACTAGAGACAACGAGAGGAGCAGGACGCACAATTCTCTGATGGAAGAAGGACTCAGGCCTGCCTGATCCTGTTGGGGCCCATGGAGAAATACCACTTGCCCAACTCTCCCTCAACTTGGAAGCACAGGAGAAGTCAGTGCAGGGATGTGTGGGATATATTGACCCACTCAACGGCATTGCCCCACTTCACTAAGCTGCATTTGCGCAGAAACAACCACAAAAGGGTTGCGCTGGCTCCTGTGAGCGCCATGGCTCAACACTGCATTTTGCAACAACAGCAATAAATGCCTGCACTGTCCTGCCAAGCACACATCGGGCAGGATGGAACCAGGGGGCACATTAAAGGAGATTGCCAGTGGGTTCCCACATAAACAAAAGGAAGAAATTCGAAAAAAGCAGCATTGCTTTTCTGCAAAAGCCAAAATCTCCATAAAAAAGTAACCCTTTTTCACCTTTAATAAAATTTGGTTTTGGCGCTAAGCCCCCTTGTTCATTAAGGCCACTGTGATTAATAAGCCCTACCAAGCCCTGTGTTTTTCACTGTGCCTCAGAAAAACCAGGCATGATTCTGAATTGACAAACCCAGTCAAATCAACTCTAAAAAAAAACAAAAAATCAACAAGGAACTTTCCTTTTACTTACACAGGAACACGCGTTTATTTCTTTCCAAAAGTATCCAGGCTCAGCAGTTCAAAGAGACCTTAACTCTCTGAGCCAGGTCAGTGTCAATGTATCTATGCTTCAGATAAAACTCCTGCATTCAAGGAAATGATTATAGCTGGAAAGGCAGTGTGGGCAGCTGAGGGAGCTGCCAAACCGAATTTAAAGGAAGAAATGCTAGCAGTTTTCAAAACATGTAAAAATGGGCTTTACTAACTGAAGAAAGAAATTGCCTATTTAAAAAGTAAACTGTTGAAGGAAAGCCTGCCTTTACTTAAACATGTGAAGGGGTTTGTAGCTGGTGATAATACACACATAGGCTATTTTTTTATTCCACAGCTTTGTTTTAATTCAAGACTCAAAATAAGAAAATAAAGATTAAAACACATTGGCTGAGTTTGCAAGCTCCCCCAAAAAAATAGTTATTCAAGTGCCAGCCCTGAAACTTCCCCCTAGGTCGGGAGATACAGCATAAATTTCCAGGAAGTGATAATTGCCAGCTTGAAAAACTTTGAATGGGCCAGGACAAAGAAAGTTCACACGCTCGTCAGACGGTCGTCTGTGCTCCAGGCTGGGACAATAGAAGTCCTTGGACACTAACCTGTCAAGTGAAGGGGCAATAAAACCTTCAATTATGCAGAGAAGCCCCCACCTTGCTTTGAAGAAAATGACAGTTGGGGGCAGCTGAAATGGTCCAGGGCAAGACAAATGATTGCCATTTGCTTCTAAAGACTATTTCAGAAATAAACTTTAAAGACTTTTATCTCTGCAGCAGGACTTTGGAAAAATGTAAATATTTCACTGTTTAGAAGTAATTTTATGGCCTTTCTTTTAAGACATCATAGGTTTCATTGCTGCATAGGGAACAGAAGTAACAAAATATTGCAGATTACCAGAAAAGTATACATGTCCCAAATGTACATTTTTATACTTACATACCTTATGATCAACCCCACATATGTATAAAGTTATAGAATTTTAGGCCAAACTTTTCATGCTTAAAGTCATCAAAAAGTAGTAACCGTCCAAAATAATGTCTCACAGATTGCAGGATTGGACGGCTGTACTTTACATAAAATATGTGACCTGACTATGCAATTTATTAAGGTGCCACCTGTCATGCCCCCGCCGCTGGCGCACGCGTTGGCAACCATCATGGACTACTTGGTACTCATTTATCCTCCTAATACTCCTTGAACAACTCCTTTTCACGCCTTGGTCTTTTATTTCCATTTGCTCAACTTTGGTTCTTTCTTAATTTATTCAATTAACTACATTTACCACAATGCACCTGGCTGCAGTCCTCAATTCCTGGCTATTCTCATTCATCGTTATTGGGACCACAATCCCCAGAAGCCCTAGCGGCCAGTGCTGCTTCCACCTGCTCAGGACCAGAGAGGGAGGAGGCAGATTGTCTTCAGGTGTGCTTCTACAGGTGCTGTCAATTAGCCTACCTCAGAACGGGGCAGGGCTGTATATAAGCAGCTGCCTGCAGGAGCACAGTGTCTTGCATCTTGAGTTCTCCCCGCTCCTGTTTGCCTTGACCCTTTACTTTGTATGCTGTCCCTGTTGCTGCATTATCCTGTTTTGTTCCAGTGCCCTTTCTGGGCTTCCTGCCTTGCACCCTATTACAGTCCTCTGCAGCCCTCTACAGTCAGCGGCCCTGCTCCTCTGGGCTCACTCCTTGCTGCCCTGCTCCTCTGGGCTCCCTGCCCTGCAGCCTGCCTCACTCCGGCTGCCTACCGTCCTTGTCCTCTGGGCTCCCTGCTCTGCAGCCTGCTTCACTCTGGCTGCCTACAGTCCTAGTCCTCTTCTGCCCGCCTTGCAGCCTGCCTCACTCCGGCTGCCTACAATCCTTGTCTTCTGGGCTCCCTGCCCTGCAGCTTGCCTCACTCCGGCTGCCTACCGTCCTTGTCCTCTGGGCTCCCTGCCCTGCAGCCTGCCTCACTCCGGCTGCCTACAACCCTTGTCCTCTGGGCTCCCTACCGTGCAGCTTGCAACCTTCTGCTGTCTCCAAGCCCTTGTTCCCTGGGCTCCCTACCTTGCAGCCTGCACCTCTTCGCTGCCTACAGCCCTGCTCCTCTGGGCTCCCTACCTAGCGGCCCTATTCTTTTGGGCTCTCTGTCTGTCGCCTACTACTAATCTCTCTCTGTCCTGTTCTTCTGGACTCCCTGCCTTTCAGCCTACTACAGCCCTCTGCAGTCCAATACAGTTTGCCTGCACCTAGTGCCACTCTTGACTGCAGACCTGCTTCCTACTTTGCAGCCTTCTGTTTTCCTGACTGCTGCTCCTTGTTCTCTTCCTTGAGTCCTCTGTACTCCACCTTAGGTTATCTATTTCAGTCTAACTGCCTTTCCTTCATTTCCTTCTGCTAGATTGCTCATTGACTTCCTTTTCGCTGGATATTTCTGTTCTTGTCTTCTCATGTGTCTTATGTAATCCCTTTGTACAGAGCTTGCCTGTTGGTTTCCGGCAGGCAACCTCTGCCCCTTCCTTTGTCGCGTTTTCAGTGTTACAGACACCCACTGCTGTTGTTCCCAGCCATGAGCATACAGCGTGGGCCTCTGTTATAGCAATCTGTGCAGAACGCTGGAGTTTCCTAAGGTTCGTGGAACACTATTTCCCATTTCAGCATACGCCCCAAGAGGGAATCCAGTTTGTTTGTACCTTTGTATCTTTTGCCCCTTTTGGCTCACAGCTGTTTCCTACTCTTCTCTCTTGTTGAACTTCCTGCCGTGTGTGCTTATCTGCTACCTTACCTCAGCACAGCCACCCAAACCCTACTTGGGTACCCTGTGCCACTCTTGACAGAGTGCCATTCTTGACAGAATGCAAGACCAAAAAGATTCTTGTTCCATAGGCAGGAAAGGCACACACAGACCAAAGATGCTTTCTTTTCGGTTCAAGAAACCTCTGCAGAAATCTAAAGTTTTCTTAAGGACTGCAAACAAAAACCATAGTTTAAAAGACAGACTCGCCCTAGTAAACAAAGGTTTACAAGCACAGTACTACGCTCACTGGCTCGCTGACCCTTCCATGTGTAACTACTATGACATTTGCAACTATGATCCACAGTCTCTATCTATAGAAGAGCTACAGCAAGAAAATGAACTCATGCGGTTTCTGGCATTTCTTCTGACACTACATTCGACATTCAGCCGGTACACAAACCTTGTATTCCTTTATCCCAGGCTACCCTGTCTCAGGACCAATGTCGTAACACTGCTACAGCCAAGGATATTGCACTCATTGTGGCAGACTCTCAACCAGAGTACGCTGTTGCCAAAGTGATATGCTCAAGATCAGCTTGGCAAGCTACACAACCTCCCCTGACTGCTGTAAACACTCATTTAACCGGAAAAGGCATTCAGTATCCTGAGGTTAGTGCAGCTGGTCCTGGGTACAAAAGACCAATACTGACCATCGGTTGTCTTAATGCTTCCCCAGTAACTACTAACTATGATAACTCTAAGGTCAGTCTTCCTATTGCAACACCCAAATTTTCTGCTGCACCAGATTCTGAAGCTGTAGAACAGGCTAATGGAACATACCTGTTACAAGAACAACTCTTAAGCCTTAAAAGACAAACCGAAGACCTCTATGATGAATTTGTCTATCTGCATTATAAGAATCTAGCTAAGGGACACAATTTACCAGACCATCTGACACTATGTCCAACACCCGACATTCTGTCTTTAGAGTTTAACAGATTAAGGCCTGTACTGGTAACACAGAAGAGGATACAGACTTATACAGAGCAGTTGGAAGACCTGAACTTGGCATATACATACCAGTTAAAGCTTGACACCGCTCATTCACTTACTAGCCACAGTAACACAGGCTGTCGTTCAGATAGTGAAGAATGGACTCCTCCAGTTGGCCAGATCGCTCACACGGCCATTACACCAAAGATCAAGTGTAATCATCTGACTGTACATTCCGCTGAGTCAAAGGACTGTTCCATTCTTGCCCTTGATGTCAGTCCTTTACTCCCAATTGCAGCCTCTACTGAAGTGACCAGATCTGAGATGTATTCTGCTTCTATGAACATTGGCACTCCTGACCAGGAGCCAGATCCTGAAACATACCCAGTACCTGTCTGGAATCCAACTTTGCCTACTGTCAATACCCCAGATCCATGTATCAACTTGGGCACACAAGACTTTGCAGGCCAGCCTTCGGAAGGCTTACCCTTTCCTGGTCCTACATCCACCATGGTACTGGTTACAAGATCTGCAAGCCCAATCTCTGCTGCTCCCCCTGCTAGTACTCCTGAATCTGCTACTAATGCCTCATCTCCGATCACTCCTACTGCAGTCGAAGCACCCCCTTCCTCTCTGCCTGCAAGGACAGTACCTGTTGCAAAGCCAGTTAAAAGTTCTCCTATTAAGGCTACAGCTCCGGTAGATCCTGTTGGTGCCTCTGCAGCACCTAAACTACCAGTCACGACACCATCAGTCTCAGTTGCGTCCGTGTCGGCTGGTGATCCTGTGACACCTATACTTCCAGCTGTTACAGCATCTGAACTTCCTACTGCCATTCCTGATCTTCCTGCATTTCATGGTGTTCCTGCAACATTTGTTACTCCTGAAGTCTCTGTCACAAATCTTCATGTTGCCATTGCTGCTTCTGACTATTTGGACGACCGTCCTAGAGCAACCAATTCAGCTGAATCTCTGGTTCCACCTTTCAGCACTGTACCATTGCCAGTCCTAAGGAAGACCACTTCTTTCAACGCAATATATGCCATGGAGTCTGCAGCACATGTCCACAGTTCCTCAGTTCATGAACGGACTGTTGGGTTTTTGGTCCCTAAGAAGTTGTCTTTTCTGAATTATACCTCAAAGGTTCGAAACATTGGTAATGTCTCCTCCCTTCAAGACTCACCTTGCAACATTAAACAGTTTTTGGTGCTTCATGATGTGCCTTTTTGGTATAAGACTCTCTCGCGGTGTGACAGGCCTTGGACCTGCTCTTCTTGTTGGTCAGTCTTCAGGGGGCCTGGAGAGGGGCATACTGTCATGCCCCCGCCGCTGGCGCACGCGTTGGCAACCATCATGGACTACTTGGTACTCATTTATCCTCCTAATACTCCTTGAACAACTCCTTTTCACGCCTTGGTCTTTTATTTCCATTTGCTCAACTTTGGTTCTTTCTTATTTCATTCAATTAACTACATTTACCACAATGCACCTGGCTGCAGTCCTCAATTCCTGGCTATTCTCATTCATCGTTATTGGGACCACAATCCCCAGAAGGCCTAGCGGCCAGTGCTGCTTCCACCTGCTCAGGACCAGAGAGGGAGGAGGCAGATTGTCTTCAGGTGTGCTTCTACAGGTGCTGTCAATTAGCCTACCTCAGAACAGGGCAGGGCTGTATATAAGCAGCTGCCTGCAGGAGCACAGTGTCTTGCATCTTGAGTTCTCCCCGCTCCTGTTTGCCTTGACCCTTTACTTTGTATGCTGTTCCTGTTGCTGCATTATCCTGTTTTGTTCCAGTGCCCTTTCTGGGCTTCCTGCCTTGCACCCTATTACAGTCCTCTGAAGCCCTCTACAGTCAGCGGCCCTGCTCCTCTGGGCTCACTCCTTGCTGCCCTGCTCCTCTAGGCTCCTTGCCCTGCAGCCTGCCTCACTCCGGCTGCCTACAGTCCTTTTCCTCTGGGCTCCCTGCCCTGCAGCCTACCTCACTCCGGCTGCCTACAGTCCTAGTCCTCTGCAGCCCGCCTTGCAGCCTGCCTCACTCTGGCTGCCTACAATCCTTGTCCTCTGGGCTCCCTGCCCTGCAGCCTGTCTCACTCCGGCTGCCTACCGTCCTTGTCCTCTGGGCTCCCTGCTCTGCAGCCTGCTTCACTCCGGCTACCTACAGTCCTAGTCCTCTTCTGCCCGCCTTGCAGCCTGCCTCACTCCGGCTGCTTACAATCCTTGTCCTCTGGGCTCCCTGCCCTGCAGCCTGCCTCACTCCGGCTGCCTACCGTCCTTGTCCTCTGGGCTCCCTGCTCTGCAGCCTGCTTCACTCTGGCTGCCTACAGTCCTAGTCCTCTTCTGCCCGCCTTGCAGCCTGCCTCACTCCGGCTGCCTACAATCCTTGTCCTCTGGGCTCCCTGCCCTGCAGCCTGCCTCACTCCGTCTGCCTACCGTCCTTGTCCTCTGGGCTCCCTGCCCTGCAGCCTGCCTCACTCCGGCTGCCTACAGCCCTTGTCCTCTGGGCTCCCTACCATGCAGCTTGCAACCTTCTGCTGTCTCCAAGCCCTTGTTCCCTGGGCTCCCTACCTTGCAGCCTGCACCTCTTCGCTGCCTACAGCCCTGCTCCTCTGGGCTCCCTACCTAGTGGCCCTATTCTTTTGGGCTCTCTGTCTGTCGCCTACTACTAATCTCTCTCTGTCCTGTTCTTCTGGACTCCCTGCCTTTCAGCCTACTACAGTCGTCCGCAGTCCAATACAGTTTGCCTGCACCTAGTGCCACTCTTGACTGCAGACCTGCTTCCTACTTTGCAGCCTTCTGTTTTCCTGACTGCTGCTCCTTGTTCTCTTCCTTGAGTCCTCTGTACTCCACCTTAGGTTATCTATTTCAGTCTAACTGCCTTTCCTTCATTTCCTTCTGCTAGATTGCTCATTGACTTCCTTTTCGCTGGATATTTCTGTTCTTGTCTTCTCATGTGTCTTATGTAATCCCTTTGTACAGAGCTTGCCTGTTGGTTTCCGGCAGGCAACCTCTGCCCCTTCCTTTGTCGCGTTTTCAGTGTTACAGACACCCACTGCTGTTGTTCCCAGCCATACAGCGTGGGCCTCTGTTATAGCAATCTGTGCAGAATGCTGGCGTTTCCTAAGGTTCGTGGAACACTCTTTCCTATTTCAGCATACGCCCCAAGAGGGAATCCAGTTTGTTTGTACCTTTGTATCTTTTGCCCCTTTTGGCTCACAGCTGTTTCCTACTCTTCTTTCTTGTTGAACTTCCTGCCGTGTGTGCTTATCTGCTACCTTACCTCAGCACAGCCACCCAAACCCTACTTGGGTACCCTGTGCCACTCTTGACAGAGTGCCATTCCTGACACCACCATTGTACAAAAGTGTAAATACTGATATGACAGATTTTTGGCAAAAAGGTCTATGGGAAGTCTTTTTCCATCATAAAATACAACCTCATAAACTGGGTACAACCCAGGGGGGCAGCCAACATTGATTGTCCAATCCAGTTGTTTAAATGCGTGCTTAGCTAAGCCGGCCCAGCAATATTTGTCAATGATGTCACTATGCTCCATATAAAGGGTCCTTGACAGGACTCCAGACTCTCTTCCTGATTCCCTGCGCTGCGTCCTGTTCCTGTTTCCTTCATCTTGCACTGATCCAGATTCCAGATCCAACTACCAGGCCAAGCATTGCTGACCCTTCGAGCAAGGCCTCAATTCTAAAATCGCAATACCCAAAGGGAGACCGGTGGTATTTTTGTGGGAAGCCTCCGTAGCCCAGCCTGGCTTGCGGGCCACCAATTGCTGCCCAATAACTGCATCCAGAGGTACCTGTGCCATCCTATGATCAGAACTATCATTTGGTATCGAGTCCCTGCCCAGCTGATCCTGTCCCACTGATTTTGTCCAGCTGTCCTTTGTTAAACCAGATCCATGTGGTGACCAGAACTCTGACTGTCCAAAAATCCTAAACTAAAGTGGACTCTGAGTATCAATAGAAACCCATCTAAACCCATAGCCTATCTTGTATTTGTGTCAAGCCAAGCCAAGCCCCGTCCACCCCCTGCTCCTCACCTACTGTTTCCGTGTCACTGTCCTTGGAAGATGAAGACAGCTTCTTCGGATGTCTGGGAGTCTCTCTTGTGGACTTCTCCTTGGATTTCCGATCATGCAGATAAGGTCTGGCTCCCTCAGAGGCCACCTTGACAACAATTGGAACCTGTCTTGGGGGACCCCGAGGAGCCAAACCCCAATGATCAGGGAAAAAGCCAAACGGCACCAAAAAACCCTGATAGATCTTCCTTGTAGTCTGTGGGCTCTGCGAGATGAGTGGAAAGCTGGTCTCAAACTTATAGTGGAATTCCCTTCAGACGTGTGGAGCTGGTGCAGGATGCTGAATAAATGCAAGGAATATAAACAGAGTCCCAAGGAGCAGAACAGGTAGAAGGCTGGGAGCTATAGGACTCAGCCACGGATATCAACAAGAAAGGAGACAGCCGACTGCGGGGAAGGAGAGGGAGACTGCAGGAATAAAGCGGAAAAGGCTATAGGAGTAAAGATAACAACAGTAACACCCGCCTACCAGTCAAGATCGATCCCACGAAAGGAGCAGCTCGGAAAGCGAAGAGTCGCGGAAGAGGCGGGATCTGGCCGAGTGGAACCGCAGGTAAGAAGGCGAGAACGCCAACAGGTAAGCAAGCGAGGAGGAGAGAAAAGAGGCAGAGTGCCGAAAGAGAAAGGAAAGGAACATAACCCTGGGAGGAGAAGGTCCTAGGAGGGAGGCTGAGATGGCTGGATAAGGCTGCTAAGCAAAGTTTAGCCGTGGAGCGCAAGTATCGAAAACAGAACAACGCACCGGGCGGTGGGCAGAGCTTGGATTTATACACATAGCGGCCATGATGGATGAGGACAAGACCCATAAACAAGGAACGCTACACAGCGTTACATCTCCAGTAATGCCAAAGCTTCCACGGTTGAATCCTGACAGTATAACCCCTCCCCCTCCTGTAACCTCCTGGTTTACCAGGATACTTCAGATGAAATCTTCTCAACAATTTGGGGGCATGGATGTGATGTCTGGGTTCCCAAGTTCTTTCTTCAGCGGAGTCTCCCTTCCAATGGACCAGGTACTGGACTCTGCCTCTTCGATAACGTGAGTCCACTAGATATTCAACCTCATATTCTGGAGGCTCTTGTCTCACAGGGGTTCTGATCCTTTAGGTACTCCGTTGATATGGATCCTCCTTACATTCCTTGAGTAGAGAGGCCTGGAATACCGGATGCATCCGTTGAAGGCTCTTGGGTGAGCACAGCTTAAAGGCCACTGGGTTGATGCGAGCCAGGATGGGGAAGGGACCCAGGTACCGTGGAGCGAACTTGCCTGTATGAACCCAACGATGTAGGTACTTTGTGGATAACTAGACAAGTTGTCCTGGGTTCCATTCAGGATTGGCCAGCCTACTCTGATCTGCCCTCCTTTTGTGGGAATGTTGGCTGTTCCCCAATGCTCCTTTAGCCATGTGGTGGACCTCCTTGAGTTCAGTCAACAAGTTATCTATGGCTGGAGTCTTTGTAGTTTGCATCCCTGCCCAAGGTATATGTTGGGGATGATATCCATAGGTACATAAGAACGGGCTCATCTGAATGGAGGTGTGATATGTGTTGTTGTAAGAGAATTCTGCTTGAGGAAGAAATGATGACCACCTTTCCTGTTTATTGCTACAAAAGCATCTTAAATATTGTTCGAGACCAGCGTTGAGTCTTTCGGTTTGTCCGTTACTTTGTGGATGGTAACCAGACAAAAGAGCCCTGTGAATTTTCAATTGTTTACATAATGAGGACCAAAACTTAGATGTAAATTGATAACCTCTATCAGAGACAATAGTTTAAGGTAGTACGTGAAGGCGCACCACATCTCTGTGAAAAATGGAAGCTGTCTCTGGAGCTGTAGGAAGATTGGGTAAAGCAGAGAAGTGAGTCATCTTACTGTAGGAATCAACAGTTACCATGATTGCAGTCTTCCCTCCTGAGTAGGGCAGATCTACAATAAACTCCATGGAAATATGCTCCCAAGGAAGACCAGGTAGAGGAGGTTGTTGAAGCCTTCCAAGGGGCTTGCCTGTTCTGTACTTGTTTGCCGCACAAACCGGGCACGAAGAGACGTATCTGTCTACATCCCTGTGTAGGTCAGGCCACCAGAAGCGGTGACTTATTAGATCTTGGGTCTTTCTGATTCCAGGGAGTCCGGAGAGTGGAGAATCGTGGCACCAGGAGAGAACCTGTTCTTGAAGCCTCTTAGAAGGTAGATACAATTCTGTATCATGATAGTAGCGAATGTCGCTTCCTTGAGTAACAGTTACTGGGAATTTGAGTGGTTGTGTATACTGGGTAGAAAGTTCCTGAAGGAAAGGTGACACATTTGCCATCACCCTTAGTCCTGGGAACAAGAGATCGTGACTTTGATAGAAACTCAGATCATCTCCTTGGCTGAGACAGAGAGCATCAGCCATCTTATTTTCTGAACCGGGTATGTAGGTAATTTGGAAATCAAATTGGGAGAAGAAGTATGCCCACCTAGCATGTCAGGCATTGGAGCATTACATATTCTGTAACACAAGGAGGTTCCGATGATCTGTTCGAACAATGAAATGGTTAGATGCTCCTTGAAGATGATGTCTCCATTCTTGACAGGCTAGTTTCATGGCTTAAAGTTCTCTTTCCAACACGGAGTAGTTACGTTCACTCTTGGTTAGTATCTTGGAATAATAATCAACAGGGTGGTTTAGTTCATCTTCTGCTTCTTGTAGCAACACTGCGCCTACCACTCCTCCAGAAGCGTCTGTCTCCAATATGAAGGGTTTATCTTGGTTGGGTTGCACCAGTATTGGCGCAGTAGTAAACAGCTGCTTGAGATGAGTAAAGGCTTCTTGTTGTTCTTGGCCAAATAGAAATTTTACCCCCTTCTTGAGCAACCCAGTAATGGGTAGCATTAAACTAGAAAAGTTGGGAATGAATAGGTGATAAAAATTTGCCAGACCTAGAAAAGTCTGGACATCCTTGATACACCTTGGTTCTTTCCATTCCTGTATCGCCCTTATCTTACTGGGTTCCATCTCTATTCCGTCCTTTGAGAGGATATACCCCAAATATGAAACTGAAGTGACCTTGAACTGACACTTCTCTGGCTTCACTAGGAGTTGATTGTTGATTAGCCTGGAGTCGATGTAACACCTTCTTGACCTGCTCCCGATGGTCTTGGAGTTCTTGAGAATGTATCAGAATATCATCCAAATAGATGACAACTGAAACAAACAAATTATCAGAAAATACCTTTTCTATAAATCTTTGGAAAATGGCAGGGGCATTCACTAGGTCAAACGGCATCACCTTGTATTCTTATAATCCAAACGGTGTTCGGAACGCGGTCTTCCAATCATACCCGTCTCTAGCCCTCAGAAGATGGTATGCTCCTCTGAGGTCTAATTTGGTGAAATACGAAGCTCCTCTTACTGCCTCCAGAATGTCTCTTATTAGTGGCATGGCATAACGGTCTCCAGTGGTGATCTGATTAAGTCCTCTGTAATCAATACAAGGTCGTAACTCAGTCGATTCCTTCTTGGGGATGAAAAACAATGAAGCACCCCTGATGACCTTGATTCATGGATGAGCCCATTCTGTAGATTAGCATCTAAATAGCTTCATAATGCCTGCTTCTCGGAAGGTGACAATGGATACATCCTGCCAAACGGAACGACCGAACCCGCGAGAAGATCAATGGCACAGTCTTCTGTTCTATGGGGAGGCAAAAGTCTGGATAAGGTGTCCTCAAATACCTCCCCGTATTCCTGGTATTGAAGAGGAATGGAGGATATTATCTTAGGACTGGGTGTTCTGCTTAGCACAAGTTCTCCCTTACCTTGGGGAGTAGACATACAATGGTGTTCACAGAAGGAAGAATCAAAACGTACTCTGTTGGAAGCCCAGTCGATATGGGGATTATGCTTCCTTAACCATGGTATTCCGATCACCAGGGGAAAATGTGCAGCTCGGATAAGATCAAATACCAACAGTTCTTGGTGTTCGCAAAATGCCAAGTGTAAGGGTAAAGTCTCTGTATTTATGGGACCTGAAGAAAATGGGGTCCCATCCACTCCTTCAACTGGTATTGGTTTCTCCTTTTGTCTTACAGGCACTTGATACTTTCTGGCCCAATCGATATCCATGAAGTTGCCTGCCGCTCCACAATCTAGCATGGACAATACTTCAATGGGATCGGGACCCATAATCCACAGTTTGACACTAAACACCATCAAACTGTTGTCTTCCCTTACTTCGATGGGTCTTGTGAAATAGCAAGAACTGTATGCTGTTCCCCCGACACCTCCCTTGCATAGGACCGGGGGCTGTAGTTTTCCTTCCGTCGTGGAGGAACCTCTGGACAATCCCTGAGCAGGTGTATTGATCGGACGAAAGAACTGTTTAGTGATTGGGGCTAATGTGCATTTGATAATATGGCTCTGGTTCAGGGGTACCATTGAGAATCTTGTAAATTCAGTTGAGAATGATGACGATGTAATATTATACTAATGGGGCCAGTGATGGCCATGAGTTTGATTGAGCTACTTTGCCTTCATATAAGTATCTAATTGCCCATTATACTGCTAGGGGAATCATTCATAAACCCACTGACAGGGACGGCACACACATTTACATTGTTATACCCTTTTGGGCTAAGTCCAAATCTATAGGGTAGAAACACGACTTAATAGGTAACTGAGTCAAAGGAGTATGCATAACAATTTTTGATGTACATACTTTCACGATTTATTAGGTCACTGACTCACAGGAGAAAGTTCAACAATTGTTGATGTACATACTTACCCAATGTGACACTGTACCGGACAGGACACAGGGGTTTCCCATTGTGTCTCCAGGTCCGGTTTCAGTGGGCATACTGAATGACTAGCGCGAGGTGGGGCACCACGCAGTCTTATTCTGCTCTCGTGCCCCGCCTCACGCTCTACGATAGGTTGGTGTTTCAATTCTCTCTAGTATATGTAAGGGAGCGAAGTGGCATAATTACGTCTTCGCATTACGTAATTTTGTGTTTGCTTGGCACAATTACTGAGCATTTATATCTCGCAAGCTGAGTATTGCACATATACATGTAGTCCACAGGACAACCAGCTCGACACACCAATATTGCTTATTATTGTTATACCGAAGGTTTTTTACATCTGTGCCCTAGTTGACACACACTAACAGTGATATTCTAAAAAAAGGGGTGGCAATAAATGCACATCGCCCCTTAAACGCATCAAAATGCAGGCGTATCATTTATTGGATGAATCCGTGTGAACTACATCCGTGCGTGTGGATGCCCACACTAATATGGCGAATAGGGATCCAGCGCGCATGCGCGCCACCACCATGACAACGCAATAACACTTCGCAGTCTCGAGCCGCGCGTCTGCTTGACAGACGTCTCGAGAGCTGCGTCCTGCTAGAGATACTCAGGTACGTTTTCACAGCAACTTAGGCGCGGTGATAGTCACTAGCGCATGGCAAGTTATGGAACAGTTATACGCGAGCGGCACCTTGTCACTTGGCTGCATGCTCGGTCTATTCACAGATGACTGGCACTTATGCTTCACTTAATCGGCACACACGTCGAGAGGTCTGCTCACGGGTGGTGCCGCCATGCCTGCCTACACATCTATGCCCCCTCACTCATAAGTATGGCTTCATTACAACCGCTACACATATTATTTTACTAGTGAATGGTTCCGTATACAATGGGCATTACAACTGTTTCTGATCATGTTCAACAATTTTAGAACTCCAAACTTAGCACATTATCTTTGTTGTTGAACCCTACAGTACGCATTCCCTCGTGATCGACTTCCTAACAGCTTACTCAGACCCGGGGCGATGCTTTTGCCTCTGGACCGGGTGAGTGATGCTACGTGCATCAGATGAATTTTAAATACATAGAATCAAATTTACCCATAAGCTGAGACATGTTATTTTTGTTATTTTGCTCTTAATGCAGGTTGAGGTGTTTTCATTATTGCTTCAACTATAAGGTCAGTGACTTAGATTTATATCTACCCTCCTTAATTAGTGGCACACATTCTGGAGTTAATTAGTTTATCTCTGTTATTTTTAGGAAAGCCCCTATGAAAATTTACACATCCTGCCCTGAAGATGGGTTCATCGGAACCCGAAACGCGCTGGCACCTTTAGGAGTGTTTAGGACAAAATATAGAGCAGAGAGGGCTTACACTGCTCATCCTTTGATATACACATTGGGCCTCATTCCGAGTATGGCGGTAAGGGATAGCGGCCACCGGTAACGAGACCGGTGGCGATAATCCCTTACCGCCATACTCCGAGTTCCCTTTGCGCCCTCGCCCTTAACGCCTGCTTTGAGCAGGTGTTAAAGTCGAGGGCGCAAAGGGGCCTCCAAGCCAATAACGTTGACCGTAATGAACGCTCACCGTTATTTGCATCTTCCCCATTCCCATTGAGCCCTATGGGGGCTCATTTGGGAATGGGGCAGAGCCTTGGTGAATGGGGAATTACCGCCCCGCCAACCTTGGAATGGGGCGGTAATTCCGCCATCCACCAAGGCGCTGCCGGTCCGGGTTGGGCGTCAACCAAGGCATTAATAGCGCCATTGGTTAGCGCCGTACTTGGAATGAGGCCCATTATGTTGTTAAAATTGTGAATTGACTGATTTGTGCAGTGCTCAGTCATAATTGAATGTTTTTGGAGTGTGCAAGAATACAGCTCCGAGCTCTCTTCAATTGTATGTAACATTTATATTGATTCATTTTGTACACACTGAGATTGTACAGTGTGACTGATTTGTATTGTTTACTTTTTACCTCTGTTACACAAATATACTTGTTGTCTACCCACATGGTATATGATCTTGGTGGCTATTGATTGTACTAGGGCAGGTGGACATTATTTCAGTCGATTTGAACAAAGGTGCATTTAATGAATAAGAAAGAACAGTATATATTTATATGTATATCTTTTCTGCATAACTAAGAAGAAGAAATTTACCATAGTGGGCTGTGAGTTCCATTCTCTTGGGAGACTCCGTTTCACTAGTGTTTTAAAAATACCTGGGACTGTGTCCCAATAGGAGTGCAGCATAGGGCTATCGGGTGGCAACACCCGATGTGTGTTCTGTGTTCATTTTGCTTTGGAACTTGAGGTTAACCCTGCTGCACCTGAAGTGTAATTAATAGACCTATTAAAATAATCACAAGGAGACGTCTCAACTCTACACAGACTTTAACAGAAAAACCATTTATCTACTCTTGTGCCTCCGATCCCTCTTTTTCTTTTTTCAGGTGTGTTGTGGAGCCACAGTAAATACAGAGCCCCGAGTCTCTACGTCTATTTCGTTCAGCTGGTGTTAGAGGCCCACGTGCGGCTCCTATCTGCATAGGCTCCTCTGTTGTGGGGGTTTACCTGGGTGGTGGAAGAGTAGGGTTTGGGGTCGGAGGGTACTGGCGAGGTCTTCTTCTTTCTTGTCTGCATTCCGATAATCGAAATTCAATCTGTAAAGAGAGAGTCATAAGGTCTTCAAAGGATGAGGGACGGGCCACTCGGGCTAATTCATCCTTTATATCCTCGTGGAGTCCTCTTCGAAAGATGGTTTGTTTAGCTGAATCAGGCCGGTCAGCCTTTGCGGCTAATCTCAGAAAACGAGAAATGTACATTTGGACGTCTGTAGTCCCTTGTTTGACGTCAAGAATGGCCACATACGAAGTATAAAGAACTTCTGGTCGGTCGAATCTCCCCTTGAATTGTTACACAAACCGGTCATAATCGTTCAGCGCTGGATCATTATTGGAGACTAAAGGGGTGGCCCAAGCTAGGGCATTCCCAGTGTGGTTGGCTATAAGAAATCCCACCTTGGATCTGGCAGTCTCAAAGGCATGAGGTCTAAAGGTATAGTGCACTTGGCAGGCGTCTAAGAAATCCTTAAGGCCTCCTGGGTAGCCATTGTATTTGCCAAAAGATAAGGGCATGGGTGGTAGGTCTCCTTGATCATCTCGGTGTTATACTACTTGTTGACGTAGTGCTGCGTTTTCTGTCTTGAGAGCTTGTACCTCTATTGTGAGGCCTTGCAGGGCGGTTACGAGCTCTTGATATTGTTCTAACGAGGCCATCTGTTTTGTTGGGCGTTGTATTCTGTCAAGCCAAGCCCCGTCCACCCCCTGCTCCTCACCTACTGTTTCCGTGTCACTGTCCTTGGAAGATGAAGACAGCTTCTTCGGATGTCTGGGAGTCTCTCTTGTGGACTTCTCCTTGGATTTCCAGCTAGAGACTTAATTTCACTTCTATAATATACCTGTGATATATATCTATCTCCCTACCTAAAACCGTTTTAGTCATTTTAAACGGAATACGGAAATGTTTGCAAAGTTTCCAACGTGTCATTTTGATTGCAAACTGTTTTAAAACTTCCACTCATTTTCCACACTGTGTGCTCTTGCTAATCCAGTGCTTGTGATTGTTTGTACCTTTGCATTGTTGCTTTAGTGAAGAATTGTATCTGCTTCAAGGTTTTTACACACATTCGTTATTTTATTCATCCATTTGCGAGTGTCATTTTTAACATTGCAAGGGTTTCAAATCTGTTTTTCACTCTTATTTGAGGAGGGAAGGTTGGATTTGAATTCCGTTTTCAGCTGCTTATTCCTGATTACCTGCTGTTTCTTCATATCCATTCAGAATTGATTACTTGTGGGTTGAGGGAACATTGATGGGGGAAATTCTAACTTGGGTGCTATCTGTCCTAAATCAAAAGTTCTCCTATTCTGCTGTGCTGTGTATATGCCCCACTAGAAAGTTGAACCCAGTGCATTGCTCACATTATCATTGTAATTATCACCCCATTGGTGATTGCTGCCCCATATTAAAAAGTGTGTGATTTCTTTTGAATTTTAAAATAAATAAATAAACATTGTATTTTACCAACCAGCCTGGTTCATGGTCCCGGGTATTTGAAAAGGGGTTGTGATATAAGTGGTGTACCATCTCAATATTGAATCTAATATAAAAAGATAAGCATTTTGGTTGTGCGCTGCATGCTAGGCCGATACCTAAGTGTGTGTTGCCTGTTTGAAATCCTTAACAATGGTTACAAAAATAAAAGGAATATCGAAGGATCTGTTAGAGAGAAAAGGAAGAAGACTGGATGAGATAAAGTGCCACCATTGAGTGGGTTAGATCAGGATGACGTGGAAAGGGATGCTAGTCATAGGAGCTGAGTTATTATGATGTCAGATGAAGAAAGGGAGCAAAATCAAAAAGCCCCGGGAGAGGGTGCTTGTGGTTTTCCGATAGACCCAAGCATAGAAAAAGGGGGTGAAATGGTCAGATTTCGAAGAGCCTAAAGAGAAAGCACCAGAACCAACACCATATTCTGAACGGCCACCAGCCCAATCGCGCAGTGCAGTGGATTTATCCCTGCCATATGTCAGCAGGCTGAGATCGCGTCCAAGAAGAGGAGAGATGGATGAAACTAGCTCTACATGGAAAACGAGGAGTGCAGGTGGGTATGATTATGGGCGAGGGTATACACAATTCCCATTATTAGCGAAAGAGGGAGGATGACCGCAATATATGCTGTGACCACAAATGGATAAAGACAACTTGAAATATAAATTGCCTAGTTTGACTGCGGGTGGGAAAAATTGATTTATGTGTTAGAAAGAATGACAGAGTGAATGATTTTAGCAGTGGGTGATGTAAAAGGCCTACCTGCAGACATTCTAGGAGAGAGACCTGACGATATTTGGTAACGAGCAGGGTGTGCGAGTGTAAAGGCACAAAACACGACACTGATGGAGCGCCATTTAACAATGTAGAGCTGATGTATGGAAAGCGCTCTGAGTACAGTACCACGACACATCAGACATGGGTGCGATTATGACAAGGAAAATGAGTGAGGATGAAGATCCTGTTGCCTTTATTCAAAAGATTCAGGAATGTTGGCGTCTTGAGAAGAGAGAATTGTGGCATAAAACAGGGGCATTATTCTATCATATTTCATGTCAGGGATTGCCCGAGCCAGTGCAATGGCAGATGAAGAAACAGGTAGTAATGGAAGTAAAGCCATGGCCAGAAATATATTTGACTATTGTATATCATTGTTGATTGTTGCAAGAAGGAAGCTGAGGTTAGAAAGCAAGAGGAAGCGAAGTTAGTTCAGATAAAATTGTCAATATTTGCTATAGAGGGAGCTGTATTGACAAGTGGTGAAGGTGTGGCAACACAAGGAGCACAGTCAGTGCAGTCAGGCAATGTGGGGTATCCTACAGATCAAGGTGGATATCATTTTCGGCCACGAGGCAGGAGGAATGGGCCTACTGGAGGATGAGGGGGATTTCAAAATTTCCAATGAGGAGGAGGCTTTAATGGAGGACAGCTGCAGCAGTGTTGGAATTGTAGGAGAATGGGACACATAAACTGAATGTGTAGAAGTAGAGGAGGCATGCAGCAGAACTGGCAGGCTCCAAGAGGGCCGATGGTCTATTCTCCACACTATAATACAGAACCTCAGGAGTATTATGCCCAAGATCACACAGAGAATCAGACACATGCGCCGCAAATAAAGCAGTCACAGCAAAGCCTAGCAGAAGTGCAGGTGCCACAATGGCACCTACAGCAAACACCTATACAAACACAGCAAGTACAGACCCCCCAGAAAGCAATGGCACCACAATGGAATACAAATGCAAGAGTCCCACAAGCATCCAGGTCCAAGATAGGGAGTGTGACTGTGATAGGCGGAAATCCTTTCATGTGTACTTTGATGAATGTATATCCACAATAGGGCAGCCTGCAGAGCTACCTCATTTGTTCAGTACTATCTGTGATACCGGACCCCCAGGAGGAACCAAGGATCAGGGTAACGATAGAAGGAATGACATTTTCATTTCTTGTATACACTGGAGCGACTCGTTCCTGTATTCAAGAGGGAAAATACTCAATGTCTGGCATTGCAATGAATGCACAGGGATCTTCTGGGGCTACAAGTTTAGTTTCTTTTACTGATGAGTTACCAATTTCTATAGGAGAACATGATGTGTCTATGCAACTATTGTTTTCTCGACAGACACCAGTTAACAAATTAGGACATGATCTAAGGACAAAATTATGTCAATATATTTCACTGACAAAAGTGATTGTGTGTTCCACTCCAGGAATGTATCTTCTGAATGTAATAGAGTTGATATTGGCATTTGCAGGCCAAAAAGCATTACAAGGGGTTCCCCTAGAACCAGAGGTATTTTTGTATGGTCTAAATGTTCTATTAATATGGCTCCCAAGACTAGTAGGTAAAATATTGAGAATACCTGATGAATTTTTGTTAGGCTCAGAAATACCTATGGAGGGCGAAGACGGACAGGGCATTCCCATAGAGTTAGAGGCAGCAGCGGTAAGAGGAGAAAGGGTGGTCGTCCATGGGGCAGACATCTAGGGCATGGATGGAGAGCAGTGATATCCCTCATGAAGGATATAGATTGACAGACTTGACAGACAAGGATTTGTTCAGCGATGATTATTTAGATGGTGAATTAGTATTTTTTATAAGTCTTACTTATTGGATTCAAATAGAGAGTAGAGAAATACCACAGAGAATGACATTAGTGAAAAAGAAACTGTCATTCTTTCAGGAAGACTTAGAGAAGGTGTCAAGCATCCTGTGAACTAGTAATCCTTATGATGTAGGTCTACTGAGTGGAGTAGGAGCAGTTAAAATTAAGCTCAACCCTGGAGCTATCTTGCCACAAGTAAAACATTTCCCCATGTCCAGAGAAGTGGATGATGGTATATTTGAAACAATTTCTGCTTTAATGCAGTAGAAATATTGGTGTCATCACAATCTCCATGTAGCACGGCTGTGTACCCCATGAAGAAATCGAAAGGGGGTCGTGGGGATTTATTCAGGATCTCTGCCCTCTCAATAATATTGTTAAAGCAGAGTTTCCTCTAGTTCCAAATTCGGCTACAATATTATGCAATATTCCAGCCACAGCTAAATATTTTGCAGTGATAGATTTAAAAAACGCGTTCTTCTCAATTCCCCTTCATGAGGACTCAAATGATTTTACTTCAATTTCGTATATAAATCTGCCTTTAAAACACACTTGACTTCCTCAGGGGTACTGTGAGTCCCATTCAATATTAAATAGGGTCCTCCAGATGGACCTAGGTAATGTAAAGCTTGAGAGTGCAAAAATGCAGCACATGAATGACATATTAGTGTGCAGCGAAACAGAAGAAAGATGCATTAAAGACTCAGTTCAACTAATGACCATACTAGCAGAGAAAGTATATAAGGTAGACAAAGAGAAGTTACAATATTTTCGGGAAGAGGTCGACAGCTGATCTCTGAAGATCGGAGAAAACTAACACCCGAGCAGAGGCAATTCAGAAGACTCCTAAAGCAGAGACAGTAAAGGAGATGCAACAATTTCTAGGCCTATGCAACTACTTTATGGTCAGGGTTTTTGATTACAGTACATATGTTCAACCACTTTTAAAAGGGCTCAAGAAAGCACACATGGGCAAGAACAAGATAATATGTACAGAAGAAATGACTGAGGGATTTGAAGGTCAATTTTCACAGTCCCGTTGCGAGGAGTCCCAGATTATAACAAAGGAGTTTTATTTGTTTTCACATTCAAATGGACAGGTAATGACAACAGTCCTCTCACAGAAAACGACTTTAGGACATGGAAACAAACCATTAGCTTACTACAGCATGATTTTAGACCCAATAATGAAAGGACATTATCCTTGCAAACAAGCTTCAGCTGCTGCCGCTTTTGCAATTGAAAAGGCTATAAGTATTACAATGGAGTGTTTAATGACGTTATTTGGTGGGCACTCCCTATTTGAGAAACCTAAAATGATATTGAGTACAAGAACAGCATCAGGGTATGAGGTAATTATTTCAAATACAGTGATTAAAATTGTTAGATGTAGAATAGCAAATCCAGCAACATTTCTAGCAGAGTTGGTAGACAAAGAGGGGGTCCGAGATAATTTATTATGGTAATTGCATTCTGCACCTGAGATACGCCCAAAGGTGCTAGTGCACATTTCCTTTATTATTTTTTTAGATTTTCTTTTTTTCCAATGACCTTTAGCTGTATACTTATCGACTTGAACCCATAGCATCTTGTGATTCACCATGTCTGGAATATCACAGATTGCAGTTTGAGGTAGTCCTTATCACTATGTTTTGTCTCAACTACTTTCCTATTTAATAAGTGCATGATTCACAATGCTGGATACCGTCTAGGCATGTGGACTCAGCACAGGGTTATGTTCCTTACTTTGGGACCTTTGATGAGAAAAAGCATATTTAAGATTTTTGTTGCAAAAGGGTGTTTCTGTAACCAAGGGGTTTGACTATATATCACCACCTCTCACCGCTATAATTGCTTATTACCATTTACTTTAATTTCATCCACGGTTCCCGATAACATGGATATTTAGTGTCCTGTATAGTATATATTGTTGTTAATTTGTAAAGAAGAATATTGTTACATTTCATGCTGACAGACTGTCATATTACATTGTAGACTGTTGATTTCCACCTGATGAAGGGAGCTTGAATCGTGAAACGCGTTGTGCTGATGACACCAGATATAAAGAAAAGTTTGCCTACTGAGCTACTGTGGAATTGAATGATTTCTACCTTTTCTGAATTAATTGAAAAACCAATGGATGTTTCGTATATATCTGTATAACTACATACTCTTTACCAATTCTGACAGATTTTTTTAGCATTAAGGTGTACAGGGGACGGGAGTATCTAATACTTTTGGATACTTTTCTGTGGTATTTCCAACCACGTTTCAGGGTTAAGTTACCTCACCTGCACCCAAACTTTCTTTATATTATTCAATTTGTCTTTAAATTAATTCTGTACATAAGGTGTGCACCAAAACTACTTCTCTGTACGTTGTGTTTTCTTACCTCTCTAGCATCTATACATGGACGCAGATGAACTATCACACTTTACAAAGCTGAGGGGTGTTAGGCCTTACACTCATCGCCCTCCATTCCCCTTGCTCTCCCACTAACATGGCCAGAATGTTTAAGAAAAGGGCTGCATTTGTTGACCCACTGAATCACAAAGTCCAGTGGGGTTTTAAGAGTGATCCCCAAATCGCCACATAAACCGGACTCAAACTCAGATGTCATTTTTTCTTACTCATACTTACTGCTGATAACCAAAATAATCTGCTTGGTCTTATCATTTTGAACTTTCAAAAGACCAGCCTTAGATGTGACCTCAATCACATTTTGTAAAACAAGGAAATAAACCTATAGTAATGAGGGGGCGAAACAAATTGGCGGTAAAGCTACCATCTGATTGTCCATTATGCCTACTGTATGAAGATTCCATTAACACCCTGAATTTATACATATGATCACGGCTACACACATAACATTGCTTTTGTGGTGGCAGAATAATCATATGCTTTCTCCCGAGGCCCATCCTGTGTAACCCATTTCGGTACAGGTCACACACTCCAGGCCTGGCAGATAGCACCAGCAACCTGACGTCAAAGCCCACTGATAATATGCATTGGGTTAGGGGGAGGTACGGGTGCATGTGGAATGGAACAGTCAGATTTTTCAGACTACCTAGTCATGGCTGACCACAATATTGTCCTAATGACGGCCACTCTGAATGTTCGAGGGTTGAACTCCCCGACCAAGAGATCTATGACAATCTGGGAATTGCGGGGGTTGTGCTTGAACATCCTTTTTCTTCTTGAGACTCATTGGGTTAGAGGTGCAGAGCCCTCGTTGTGGGGGTAGGGAACTGAGAAGGTGTATTATTCTTTAGGGCTCTTTAAGAAGACGGGAGTCCCCATAGTGGTGGGGGAACGATGTAGACTGTTGGTGTAGAAGAACTTAATGGACCCAAAAAGAAGGTACCATTTTTGAGGAGGCGCTATCAGGGTGCTAAGATTACAGTGGGCTCCATCTATTGTCCTATCAGTGCTCAGATATCCTTGTGGGAGGAAGTAGGTCAGAAGATTACATTGTTTGTGGAAGGGGCTTTGTCTATAGGGGTGATTTTAACATGGTTCTGTATCCGGCAAAAGATAGGAAACAAATGAGAAACACACAGATCCCTCAGGGTCAGATATGGGAGTGACAACGGTTTTGAGATATAATTCAGGAATTCGGAGTGGAGGATGGCGGATGGTAACGCGCCCCTTTTCATAATTATTCTGTCATGCATATTTCCTATTCTAGGATATATCTTATGTTGGTCGACATCTCTGTAAGTAGGAATGTGCAGGAAGCCGACCTCTCACATGTTCTCTGATCGTGATCTCTTGTTAGTGAAGGTGGGAGAGTGAAATAGTGGGGAAAGGAGAGGAAGGTGGGGTTGTAATGATTTCCAATTTAAGGGCAGGGAGGTGGGCCAGGAGTTGTTCGTTAGTATCAAGGAATACCTCTAGTACAATGATAATGGGAGGGGTCTCGATCTCAACTCTCTGGGAAGGGTTGAAAGCTACAATTAGGGGAGAACTAATTAGGATAGGATAACAAAAGAAACTGGAATGACAGAGGAAGGAAGAGGATTTGAGGGGCAGGATTGAAGGTCTCCACCTGGGAGGTCTGGTAAAACCTATATCAATCCAGCCTCCTCAAAGAAGCCCAAGATACACAGAGCAGAGCATAAGACTCTCGTTATACATGAAATTGAAAGGAAATTGAAATTCCTTAAACAAAAATATTATGAGAAGGGAGAAACCGCCAATAGGATGTAGGCTTGGAGACTGAGGGAGCAAAGGAAATCGAAAATGTTCTGCTCTGTTCACACCACAAATGCTCAGGTAGGAAAGCCGGGTCTGCTATTCTTCGCCGGCTTTTGTTTCTAGCATCTCCCGGGAGGCCTTTATTGATGTGGCCACACCCCCAGAGGCATAGCCAGTACCCGCACGCGTATAAAATGTGAACCTGCTCATCCTTGTGCCGTACATACTGTGACAAGTCCACAATGACCATGAAGAATCCTAACCCACGACTACATACTCAACCCGAGAGGATGGAGTAATGAGGCTCAGGCCTCGGTTTCCAATAATCACAGCTGATGGATATAACCTGTCCACAAGAAGAAGAATGATGAACCTTGTGGCAAAGCCCGGTCTGCGGTTCTTGGGTGTATAGAGTGTGCACTTTTCCCATGTTTAAGTGTCTCTGTGCCAGGCCAGCTGCTTTATTGGCATTTGTCATCCTGCTGGATATTTTGAACGGGCTCGAATGGACGTGAGCCTTCTGCACAACAAATGAGTTTTCCGGAGTGCTGGGCATGGGCGTGGTGAGGGGAAGTTGAAGCGGCGCGTTAGCTTTACTTGAAATCAATTAAAGTGACTTGTGACTCCTGGCTGTGAATGTAATCTAATTCTGTGGAGCACAAAGATTACAAGGATTGGTGCACTGTTGTCCAACATCTAAGAGGGATGTGCCGCTTTTTAGTTTTGCAGTCCACTGAGCACGGAGCAGGGAGGCCTAAGCCAGTCATGCACCCCCTGCTTGTGTGCTGCTTTGTTATGAATCACTGTGTCACTGTGCTTTATTGATTAGGCTGTTTGAATCCTCAGGCTGATAAGCTGCGCATACGTTGGTTGCGGCTTGTTTGCTTGTGTTATTGATATTGATTTTACTAGACTTCTGCAGGTCTGGCCAAATCATATTTTGCTTTGTTATTGAATCATCGTCCTTCACGAGCAGAGATTTTTAGATTTTTAGATTTCTCACTTGTAACTTGTAACTGATTTTAGATATCACAATTTTATCAAATTTTAGCTTATACAATATATTTGCAGACTTCGACACTTAGCATTTGATCATCTTTTTGGTACCTGTATTCTGTTGTGTTAATATCCCCTTGTAGCAACTATTAGCCTGTTTGGTTTAGCATTTTCTTGGAATATTTAGAGTTTATAATTTTTGTCACCTCCATCATGTCCAAATGTAACGCTGCCAAAAATCCTCGAAATGCTGGAGAGGGAAAAAAGATAGCAGAAACAGCTAAGTTATTTCACTCAATTGATCAAGCAAATGCCATGATTGACGAATTAGCATCGCTCTTATATGCTATCGACCCACATCTCAAGCAGTAGATTTGGCTCGGGGGCGGAGCGGGTCACTAAACAGAGCAGTGCTGATCCTCTGGCACCTAATTGTGTAATGGCGGGTAATTTAACTATGGAAGCAATTAATGTGTCCCCAGTTCAGAATAAGGTTGCACCTATAGTTATGCCAAGTAAACAAATTACTCACGCAGATATGTGTAAAAGGGCTAAAAGTGTCCTTGGTACTGCTAGTGGGCCCTTACCCACACTGGTTGAAGTTGGTTGTATTTTACCTGGGTAGGAGGTTTCTAATTTGCCAGACCAGTGTGAAGGTCAGCGACACGTTATTCCTGTGGAATATAGTATCCCATGTACTGGGGGAAAGTCGACCACTCTTGGCATTGCCACTGTTAAATGAACCCCTACTGTAAGTGGTCAGATGGTGACTGAAGGGCCTCTTGTGGCGCCTCCTGTTTTGATACCTTATAGATTTGCGTGACTGGCCTTGTTTGAGAGAGATCTGGTTAAGGGGTGTGTGGAGTACACAAACTCTGTATCGGTTGAGAGTTGTAAGGCTGTCTGGGGAATACTGATTGTGGAGGGTGCCCCAGACAAAGTCAGTGGACCTGTGGAGCAACTGTATAATTGTGTAGAGCCGGGAATGGTGGACGGAGGGAAAACAGTGGAGTCTAATAGGCCAATGGTGAGCCATACTCACAGTGAATTTAAAGATGGATCTCTGTGCGTATCTGTGGTACCTTTGGTTTGGATAACTCTTGCGAGGGTTACGCTCATCTTGCTGCAGAGCTTGACTAAGTAAAAGTGGACAATAAACTCCTAATAAGGAATTGCTAGCTCTGTAAATATTGCTAGGGAAAATGAGTCTGGGTTCCCAAGCACTACTAGTGGGCCACGACATGAACGGTACAGCACCCAAGAGTTATGTGCTTGTGGTCAATCAAGTCTCTAAAGCAAACAATATCTTAACTGGCCCTAACACAGTTGAGATTGATCCTGCACAGGGGCCATTTACCTGGAATGACTAGCAGCTAAACCTGGGGCAAGTAACTATGACTCACGAGCGCATCGCCGACCGCTGCGTCAAACCCATCATTGTAATTCTCAACTCTTTTTGCTCAATGTACCAAGAGTGACACAAGAGCAGGGTTACCACCGGACCCGTAATGAGGCGCGTTGTTTTTTACCAGACATCCATGAAAGAAAACACCCAGGCTCACAATTACTCTCAAACATGGACCCATTGACCAAGCTTTTTGGTATGATTATTTTGGGGTTAATGTGGGGGCTAACTACACGTGGGGCGAGCAAACCAGCTGTGCCACTCTTAGTTTGACTAGACACTGTGGCGCCATTTCTCGAATCACTCAGGAACATGGAGGAGGGCCGGTCAGTGTAATGTTGAAGGTCTACATGGCCCAGGCCAGGCTGGCGGCTTTACTTGGAGCTGAGCAATACTGCCAAAGTGCAGGTGGCGGAGCCACAATTCTTTAATTCCATCTTGGGGGTACCTGAGAACGCACCCAATATCCCTATCTTCATGGATATGAATATTTAAAGCATTGGATTAATCTGCCACGCAAAACCTTTGTACCTTTGTGTTCGTGTGTGGGTAAACCCTAATCTTGCCAAATTTAGAGACGCGATTAGGGATTTATAAACCCAGCCTTGCAGCCATTAAAAGTGAATTGACTAATATGAGGTGGGAACATTTTTGCATAACCCTGAATCTATTCCTGTTAATTTAAAAAAGAAACTGAAAGTTGCATATGCCAAAAGATGGGAAAGGGAAACTTGGTAAAATTGGCCCAGTCAATTGGCGTTAATAGTTATTCACTTGTGAAGAGTACTCATGGCTCTGACCAGTATTTGGACGTGATGAGGCCTAAGTCCATGAGAGCGCATTATATGAAGTTGCGCATGCGCTTCCTCCTGCCAGCTGCTTTAAGAAATAAATGGAACCCAGGTAGTTCTCCCGGTTGCCCATATTGTTTGGGTACTGTACAAAGTGTTGTCCATTTTATTTTGTTCTGTCACAAATAGCTGGATCTTAGATGAAAGTTTTTGATACCCCTTTTCAAACAATATCGTATAAGTAGGGTAGGTGAAGCCCTCCACTTGTGTTTGGCAGGTGAGATCCCACTGGACACCCATTCTATAGGACACTGCATGTTACAGGCATTCAGGAGAAGATCAAGGACTATAGCACCTTAGTTTATTGTCAATGTGTTTCATGGCAGCAATAGCTGATGTGTTAAAAGGCACCCTGTGCCAACGGTCAATGTGTCAATATTTTCTGCTATTGACATTTTATTAGTGCTCAGTATAAATGGCAAGGATTTAGTAAATGCATCTCCCCCTGGGAATGAACACAATGATTTTTACCCATTTTATTTATTGTTTTTTTTTTTATAACGCCCTTAATACCTGAGTTTGGTTTCTAAGCGCGGATCTTGGATTCAAACCTCTGTTGCTCTGCATAGTCTTGCTTCCAAGACCAGCACATTGTCCCTGTGCTATCCATTCTGTATGTAAGTGTTTTCTTACTGATTGTATGTTATGCAAGGAATTTAGAAAATATATCTTACCCTGGGAATGAACATGATTTCTATCCATTTTGTATTTAATAGTCTTGTATGATACTTTGATCTTATTTACTTTTATCTTATGTGGTTTGTTTTATCAAATTTAGTATATTTTGATATGTGAATTTTATTGTCTATATAGTCCGAAATAAAGTATGTGAAACAAAAACAAATATTCAAAAAAGAAAATGCCCAGGTAGTGTGTGGAAATTATAATATTGGGTATAGAATTTAGGCGGTACTATGAGGAACTATATACTTCTGAGTATGTAGGAAATCGGCCATTAGTGGATTCCTGAAAAATGGGGCTATACCTAAATTTCCACCAGAGACTTTGGTTCTTTTGGATTCCCCTATCATGGAGGAGGAAGTAGTGACGACTATTACAAATATTAAAGGGGGGTAAATCCTCTGGGGACCACAGTGTCATAGTTCCATTTTTCAAAATTTTTTGGTCAAACCTTGCACCGATTTTAGCTAGGGCGTTAAAGGAAATCCTAGATGAGGGGGGTCCCTTCCCAGATCTATGTTGGGAGCCATTATAGTGGTTATCCCGAAGGAAGGAAAAGATGCCTCACTATGCTCTTCCTATATTTTGCTCCCAATCACGAGCTATTTGCCCAAATCCTGGGGAAGAGACTTGGCAGAGTCCTTTCTTTCGTTAGTCACAGTGTTCAGGTGGGTTTTTTAAGAGGTGGGCATGGAGCCAATAACATTTGGAGGACTATTGATTTAATACATCTAGAACAGGAACAGAGGGTTTGACACATGTTTGGTGTCATTAGATGCAGAGAAAGCGTTTGACTGTGTGGAATGGCAGCTTTTTTGGCGTGGTCCTGGTGAGATACGACTTGGGTCAGAACTTTTGAACGTGGGTTGCATCATTGTTTAGTTATCCCACTACCACACTCCAGGTAAATGGGATTTTTACATGCTCCTTCCGGTTATCCCATGGCTTTAGACGAGGATGCCCATCGTTCCTGTTACTGTATGCTTTAGCTATAGAACCCTTGATGCTAGCTATTAGAAGTAATCCCAATATTAAAGGGATCAAGTGCGGTGAGGCAGAATTTAAGTTATTGCAATTTGCGGATGACATCTTGGGGATTCATTCCAAGAAATGTAATCATTCAGTGATTTTCCAGGTCTAAAAATTAACATTGCTAAATCTAGTGTCCGAGCAATAAGATTAGCGGGATCAAGCCTAGGATGAAATAGGCAAAAGAGTTGATTAGGTATCTGGGTATTAGAGTCCCTAGAGATTTAATTCGGCTCCGGGCATTACATTTCAATGTTCTCATTGGGGTGCTGAGAAAGGCCCTTCAGAGATTGTCTGCGCTCACCCTGTCATGGTTTGGTAGGATGACCACCATTAAGATGAACATTTTTCCCCACCTGTTTCTGTTCACAATGATTCCTATCCCCCTGCCTGAGAGCGTTTTTTTAGAGAGATATTGATTTTCTGGTCTACAGATTTATTTGGCAAGGATAAAAGCCTAGGGTTAAAAGGGCAACATTGACCCTACGTAAGGATTATGGAGGTTTTTGGGTTTCCCAACCTATTTAACTATTAAAGAACTGCCCAATTTGGAATCTTACTAGAACAAATTAGGGAAAATCTAGGTACGGATTTGTCCTATCCGAAGATTGGGTAGCCCACCCCACAAAGGTTCAGGATATGCTGTTGCCCTCAGTGAAGATGTTACCCAGTAAGGTTTGCTCCCACCAAGCCTTAGAGGTACTTTGGACCATCTGGAGGAAAAGGGGTTGGATTGAGTTATTGTCCGCATGGCCGTGTCCATCGAACTTGCTATGGGATCTGCCGATTGACTTGAGCCATTTGGGTTTCATAAAAATGCAAGAGTGGTTTGACAGGGGATTAGAAAGAGCGCACCAGTTGTTTTTGAACAGCTTGTTAAAGGGGTATGATGTAGTATATACCATGTTGAGTTGGGACGTTCTTGAAATTTTAAAGTAGCTGCATTTGAAGGGATATTTGACAGATCCGGGGTGGGTTTGTCATTTCCAGTGAGACCTAACGGCCTTTGAGAAGTGTGAAGAATCAGAGATGCTTCTCCCCAGACACCTGGTCTGGGACCCTCCTCATGTGGCCAAGGAAAGGCAGACGCTTCCTGATCCCGACCCTGTGTGTGGTGTACTGCGGGAGGATCACATGGTGGGGAAACAGACCAGGAAGACTGGGATAACCCCCTCCTTAACGTTCTCTGTAATCTCACATTCTTGGTGGCTGGTTGCCAAATAGCAGAAGTTGAAAAACCTAATTTTGGCCTGATTGCCGTGGTTGCCGAGCTGCTGGCGTGTGGAATTCTGAGGCAAGAAGCACTTGTCAAGTCGAGGGTCTTGGAAGCAGAGAAATCTCCCAGGACATGTGGCCCCCAGTGAGCCAGAAGCAGTAGAAGTTGTAGTTGAAGTCGGGGAAGCAGCGCAAACCGCAGAGCAAATGTTTAAGAAGCCGGTGACTGAAGCACAGGGTGTTTCTAAAACATGCACGAACCTTGCCGTTATTATTAGCCAACTCCTTTGCCACTTGCGCTTTCAGCGAGTAGAAGTAGACCGCTGTATTTTAAATCCCTTGAACAATGGAATTGTAACACAGGCGTATAAAGTAAAAGTCTTCTTACTTGTGTAGGAAGCTAACACTGTTAAACCCAGTGTTCTAATAACTGAAGACTATAGTTGTTCAAAGACTGGTCGCATGCCCTTAATTAAGAGAAGGGAACGCTGCAAAGACCATCCCAGAACAATTACCGCTGACACTATTAAAGTTTAAATGTTTACAGTGGGGAAAACTACATTAATGAATGGTGGCATATGGCTTATTGGGATTCCCGAAGAAAGCCTGAACTCTATCATTTGCTTCTATCGGAGCACAATTTCCCAACCACCTTTGAAGCTTGAAAAATACATCAAAGAGTGGTCGTGTGTGCCTAATTGTGGTTTCACCTGTAAGACCAAACCTAATACTTTGTATATACATGGCATACCTTTCATTCAAAAGAGTATAAAAGACTGAAGATGAGAACAAGCATTGCCCAAAGCCAAAAGGTATCCCATATTAACTGTGAAGCTGAACATTGAGGTTTAAACCAATCTAGCAATACTGTCACGTTATTAACAGTTCATGGCCAAAACCCAACAAGTATACAACTGTTAACTGTGGCTATGAGAGTGGAACCAAGGATTCTGGGTAATTGTTGGGCTGAAAGCTGGCAGAAAGCTGCAAGTAAAGTTGGGGAAGGGAAATTGGCTGCTTGTGAAGAAGATTTTTTGAAGTAGACTCCACCTGCAATGCCCAAGACTGTGAAGGCCAGGAGGAAAGGAGTCTTGAAGGCAAACAGAGGTTACCACTGTTGGCAGAGAGACAAGGCTAAGAGGCTGCCCCTTTGAAGAGAACAGTTTGACGGAAGAGTGCCTAGCCTACCTGAAGAGGTTGAAGTATTGTCAACGCGATCTTGTCAAAGTCTGTCTAAAAGTCATTGAAGTTGTGGCCGTAGTCCAAAGTCATTCCTGAGATACATTTGTTTGTCAGTAGATGATTCATTACGGTTGTCGAAACCAAGTTAAATTACTGTGACTGTTCTCATGGAAGAAGAAATATAGTTGTTGAAGTAGCTGCAGCTCTACTAAGACGTCATCCTGACAAGTGTACCATTATACTATTTTTGACTGTTGAAACCATACTTAAAGGAATCCAACTGTTTGTCAAGAACTGTGTACCATTAACAGTGGATATTGCATTTGCTTTTGAGCTGTGGCAAATCTTCCAGTGGGATTGACAAAGCATTGTGGCCAGGATTACCATTGGGGCTGTTTTGCTTGAAGTGAAAAGTGGAGAAATTCACCCAAAAGGAAGAGATTTGTTACTAGTGGAACTCTTTGTTACAAGGTGTAGATTGATACCCTTGGAACCTTTTGTTCATTAACATTTGCTTTAACTTTACATCTTTAAGGACAGAGTTAAGACATTTTGATTTCATTTCCAGCTATCCTGTGTTAGAGTGTGTTGCCTTAGCTTTTAGGACAGGTAGGGAATTCCTCAGTAGAGTAGGGAAAGAGAGCCATTTTGATAAATCAACTTTTAAAATAAAATGGAATGTTTTGAAAGATCTTCAAACAGTTTTCTGCCTCACATTACTGACCCACAAATAAGGTCTTGGGCGACTCGGCGTGAAGAAAAGGGATAATCTCAAAAGTAGGTAGGTTTCTTATTACAAATGATCTTAAGGATAGACAACATTATAAAAGGTATTGGGATACTTTGGTTATGGAGGAAATCCCAGGTTCCCCCCTGGTAAAAGATATTTAAGATTACATTTCATGGCAATCTCTCTACTCACGGTACAGAACAAAACTTTAAGGTGTTACACGGGTGGCATAGAGACCCGCTGAAGGTATCTAACATGTACGTAGGGGCATCCCCATTGTGTTTTTGAGGTTGGGGTCAGATGGGCTCTTCTTGCCACTTGTGGTGGTCTTGCCCCTTTTTTCAAATGTATTGGACAGAGCTGTTAAATTAGATAAAAGAGGTGATGGAAGTGCAGTTGGACTTCATCCCTTTGTTGGTATTGTTGGGAATACCCCCAAGAGACTGCGAGGCATGTTGGTTCCCTAGCATTGGGAAGGCGTGTTTAGGGTGGGCAGGCTGGTGGTAGCTCAAGGGTTGCTATGAGAACAGTCAGTGCCTGATAAACAGAATTGGTTACATAAGATGTGGGTTATTTACTCAATGGAAACATTTACCTATTTGGCACACAATGATATGGGATCTTTTGATGATTAATGGAGCCCATTCATGGATAAATGGGGAGTTCCATAAGGTTCTTTGGGGTAGAACGACGATCCTTTAGGTGGGGAGGTAGCAGGAAGGGGTTGGATGTTGGGATGGAAGGGGGTTAAGCATTTTTGGGGAAAGGTCTAGAGAGGGGGCCAGGGTGAGGTTTGGGTTTCTTGGGCAGTCTATGACATTGTTTGGGGGTCTATTTTTGTTGGTGTATGTTCTAGTTTGCCTATGGATTTGATTTTTAAGGAGGCTTTGTTTAGCAGAGAAATACAGCACTGTGGATGGTAATTAATGATCTGGACTGTAAAATTGCACAAATTGTAACTCTATTCACTGAATATGATGCATTTGATGCTGTAATGCTATATTTTTTGTTTCTTATGACTTGCTGGCATTTTGGGGGGAATCTGTGTGCCTAACAAATCTAATAGAAATATGTACGTAGTGGGGACAACTATCTAGTTGAGCTAACTGCCTGTTTTATAGTGTATTCCAAATAGCTCTCAATAGACTATTATATCCTTGGAGGGGGCGAGCACGGTCTTCAGCAAGTGGTCTAAGCCCACGGCCACACATATGTAATATTCCACTGAGCAGCTATGACCCGTGCACTCCTTAACTCCTTCTACATGTTCAATTAACCATTTTCATGAGTTAATGTCCAAGGACAGCCATGTATGTTTTTTCAGGATTAATTGTCCAAACAAAACAGCTGACACGTCTTTCGATCTAAAACAGGTCTTCATCAGGGCTGATAATATCAAATTGTTAGACTTGTGGTCTAAGATCTTTCGTCCACCAAGTCTTTCTTCAAACGTTCTGATCCCGCATTGTCTGCAAACAGTCTGCCAATGTCAAATCATCCTTATATCAGAAATTCATGTATATCTTGAATTGACTGAAATCTTTCTTCTAAATCTTCCTAATTATCTTCGTGTCAAAACCTTCTGCAAAACCTCAAGCGAATGTAGTGTTTCCCCCCAATCAATTATTGTCCCATTTACAAGCTGTGTAGCTGTGAATACACAGAGTCACATTGGGAAAACAGTGTATTAGTGCAGCTTGCTGGGACGAATAGGAAGATTTCGAGGAAACACTACACTCCCTCAAAGTTTTGCAGAGGGTTCTAATAAAAATATGGTTCAAAAGAAATTGTGACCTCCTGGCTACTTTCACTACTTTCAAGTTTCTGCTCAAGCAGCATTGTGTATGATTGTATGATTGGTTATTTATAACACACTTAATACGCAGGAGTTTATAAGCGTGGATCCGGGGATCGAACATGTGTTGCTCCGCGCCCCGGAGCTTTCCTCTCTGTGACTCAGTGATTCCCTCGTCATGGACAATCCTCATTGAATGGACAGTCCTTAGTGTTGCCTCATATGCTCCAGCATGCTCCCCACTTCCTGGAAACCCTCCTTTGTTTCTCAAATTCAGGATCTATCCTCAATAGACATGACTGGCTTCACCCAACACAGCTCGAGAAGGGCTGGAAAACGATTGAAAGTGCTGCTAAGATCCAGCTGCCATATAAGGAAGTGAGGAGTCATATGAATTGCATGCTGGGAAATATGTCTCTAGGATTCAAAGACAGGTCTAAGCAAAACTGGAAGTAAAAAAAAGCATTTCAGTTGTTGAGTTATTGCTCCTACAACGGAGCCACGGTCCAAAAAAGACTCAACAAGAAAAAGAGAATTTGTGCCGCATTCTGGGAACCGTCGTCCCCAGAACCAGTGACATTCTAAGAAAAGATTGAAAGATTAAAGAACAATTTAATTGCATGCTGGAAAATGTGGTCCAAAGACTCAGCAGCAGTCTAAGATAGCCTGATGAGTTGCTCAAACTGTAGACTTGGAAAAGTGAACCAAAGACTGAAAAACAGTTTAGGAAGGATGGTAAGAGCAAATAAGCATGTGGGCTTTGGGCTCAGAAACAGTGTCCAAAGAGCCAGTGACAATCTAAGAGTGAAGGGTCATTTTAGCTGCATTCTGGGAACAGTGGATCGAAGTCCAAGCAACAGTTTAAGAAGGACTGGAAGAGCTTGGGAGTAGTGAAAATATAGAAGAGAGTGGGGAGTTATTTGACGTGCATTCAGGGACAGGCGGCAAAATGACCCAGCAACAATCCAAGAGAGAGTTAAGAGCCATTTAACTGGCATGCTGGGAAGTGAGGTCCCAAGACCCAGAGACATTCCATGAAGAACTCAAGCGCCCTCTTTGTTGCCCACTGGGAAATGAGTTCCCAATACCCACTGATAGACTAAATAGGGTTGAAAGAGTGGAGAATCATTTGAGTTGCCTGCTGGGAAATGTGGTCCAAGTAGCCAGCAGGAAGCTAAAATCAAGAAAGAAAGCTCTTGACTGACATGCAGAGAAACGTGGCTGCAAGTAACAGGTGGGCGCATTCTGAAGTGCACTTGCCTTTTTATGAGATATTTGCATTCTTGCAACTTGCTTTTTTCTTTTACTATTTGCATTCTTGTCTTTTGGCATCAGACAGTCATCTCATGTAGCGCGTCTTATTAAAACTCGTTTGTTTCCCAGCTGGACCATTATCTGCCAGCCTTTGGGGTGCAAAGAAATCCCCCCATTACTGACCAAAGGGATGCTTCAAGCTCCAGAGAGCGTGCAATCACTCTGCTCGCCGTATCTTGGCTTTAAAATGCTGTGTTCACATATTTCCCACCCTAAATACTAGGGTGGGAAAATACCTAAAATGCCTAAATACTTTAATATTCCCCCTCTAACCGAACACAACCACGAGCCTAAAATGCAGCAGTCCACACAAACTTCACTACACTGCAACAACAAAACAAACCCCACATAGACTTGCACAACAGCACACAACGAATACCGACCGTAAAACACCCCAGGCCCAGCCGACGGACCCACCAGGCTGAGGCTGCCAACAGCACATCACTGCTCTCGCACTTTTCCAGCTTCCTCCCACTAACTCACCCCCCTCCCTCTTTCAGAGCCGCCATAATGCCAGGGGACCACTCCGGTGGTGATAGTGCGCGGTACAAATATACTTTAACATTAACATTAAACTCCCAATAGTTTCCGCTCATCAAGCTGCGGGCCTGATTCACAGAGCATTTTCCAGTGGGATTGCGCACTTATACAACGCTTCTGTGAATCAGGCCCTTACCCCAAGCCTGGTACACAAAGCCAGGGCATTAACTCTCCCCCAGCTGCCCCGGAAAACTATGCCACCATTACACAAACCCACTAGAAGTGTGTGCCTACCATCCCAAAGTAAGCAGTATCTCCTGTGGCCAGTGAGATAGACACTTTTTGGGGGGAAAGATTCTACTTAGTCATGGCTTAACCCTTTCTAACCCTCCACCCCTCCCCTCTACAACTGGAGAATGACGTCATAAAAAGCATTGACGTGCCGCACAAACCATGTGGATGTGCCGAACTTACCACCTCTTGCATTGACTTCTGCCCCATTTTCCCTTTTTCAGAGTGCCCAGAAGCTGTTAAAAGGTGATTTGAGCACTATCTAAAAAACAAAAAATGAAGAATTTATCATCATTATTATAGTTATTAATAATATTAATGATGATAATACTACAATACTATAATAATAAACCATATATTATTACTATTAATAATAATAATAATAGTAATCATTATTATTATTATTATTATAATAATTATTATTATTTACATGCTGCATCAATCCCTCTTTTAGGTGCTTTGATATACGTGTTTGGCACCTGATTCAAGGGAGCACTTCTGCTGCACAGCATGACTTTTACCAGTGCTCTGAATTCAGAATACTTGATTTCATCTATATTCTCTTCTCACTAGAGACACGTGCAAGACAGCTGCTCTTCATTCTTCTCGCTTGAAAGGACTGTGGATCTGGGCGGTGCATGCTGCCTTTAGTGCATGCATCTTAATGTGTCCATGCGTGCGGCATCACAAGGAGGGGGCGATCTCCGGCTCTCCCTGGGGTTTCAACAAAACCCAAACGTAATGCGCTTCATTACGCTTCTCTGCGCTGTGGTGGCCGCCCCATCGTTGAGGCGCTTCCGCGAAAATGCCTCTCTCTCGCCAGTTCATTACCCCTGGCATTCAATAGCCCGAGCCGCCAATCAGAGGGCTTTGAAGGGGACGGAGGGGTGTGGCTACTGGTAAACTGCAAGCAGGACGGCAACACTGATCCTTTACCGAAGCGCGACTCTGTACAGAATGGTCTTTCTTCTTGCACTGCTACCGCAACACGTGTGATTGTGAGCACATTGACCATAAGACTGGATCCAGCGAGGAACTGATCAGCAGTAACTGGGGATTGGGAACCACCTGAAGGGTCCCCGCTGTTTGCCTTTCTGTTGTATTTTTTTAATCTTAAGATTTGCACTTATTGTAGAATCATGTTTCAAGTACTTTTTACTTCGTCAGGGTCAAAGGCAGTGTGTTGTCACCTCTTGTGAATTACACATTGTCAAAGGTCGTGTAGGGGGCAAAGAGACCAGGAGGCCACTTCTGTTTCCTATGCAAATTTACTTCAATGGCATCAGTCTTTGGGTTGTCGCACTTCATTGTTCTCGCAAAATGGCACAGTACATTTAATTGAAAGATTCTGTATTCTTTACACTGTGTTTATTAGGACACTGTGTTTATGTTTGGATTAAGGGAATGTTGGACCAAATACGAATATATCTTAACATGTTCCTAAAAGTATGGAATCCCTGGAGAGACAGCTCAGTGAGTTAACTACTAACTGCTAACATCCAGGTGTTGGTGCCCAGATTACTTTCTGGTACTCTTCAAAACGTCAAGTGTTAGTCGCCTTGGTCACAGCCCTGCCCACCTTCTCTCCTCTCCCCTGTTGGGGTAGATCAGTAGCTATAATAGACCGAGGGTCGATCCCTCGTCTTCTTCTTGCTGATAGATTTTATCCATCAGTGGTGATTTTTGGATACCAAAGCTTGAGCCTGATTACTCCTTCTTCCTGAGGCTTGAGCCTCATTACTCCATCTTCCCGGGCTGAGTATGTAGTCATGGGTAAGGATTGTTCTTGGTCTGTGTGGACTTGTCACAGTAGGGCTGGTTTCACAGGGATCTTCGCCATGAGAATGGGGTCATGACAGCTTCCTCTTTACATAGGAAGTGGGAACAAAGAACCACAACAATAAAAGAAGGACTAAAACACTAAATAGTCCATTTTTACGTTGTTTACAGGGGCCAGTAAGAGTCTATGTTGGGTGAGGATGCGCCCTCTTTCGTAAGGACTTGGAAGAGGAAGGTGGAGGAGTGGGGTAATTGACGATTCCTAGAGGTACAATTTAGCAGAGCCAAGTCACCCATACAACTGCAACAATAGGCGTAGCAAGTGCTATGCAAAAAAGGTGTTATTTGCTAAGAGATGTTTTGGGGTCCAACCATTGAGGCCTTGCAATTCAACGATGAAATGACGCGGCCGAAAACCTAGCATCTCAAAACGAGGCACGAGAAACCGGAAGCCAAAAAACACAAGGTATGACATGCGCGCTGATCCCTTTGATCACGCGGTCTTGTTTTACACCTACCAGCTACTCCATGTACCCTACTTACCTGTTGTTCTGCTTCTTTACTTTGTCTCCCTTATCTCAATTCGTCCGTTTCTCTGCGGCGGCAGTTTCCTAACCTTAAAGTGGGCCGGGACTTCTGCTACATGGCCCCCTTTTTTCTTCGAAATACATTTTCCCCCGCTTCATTCTTTCCAATGGAAGCGGGGACACCCCTGCAACTCCCAACCCCATAATAGCGAACAAAGGGGGCGGGGGACAGCCCTGCTACCCCTACTCCCCGTGTTCGCTATAACGCGATTCAGCATTTTTGTTAAAGCCGAATGCGCCGTAAAAGCGGACTCAGCCTCTTTTAGCATTTTTTGGGCGGAGAATACCGGCATTTGTACGTTTGTGACATCTTCCCAGATGGAATATAGAGTAGCTCTGGAATGATAGCCAATCAGCGGCAAGTATTAGCTTATTTTATTATTTTTATTTTTTCAAATTAGTTGTATTGAAAGATCAACGGGGTTAATGTACATCAACTCGCTGTTACACAATCACCAGGCACACTTCCTACCATGCGCTGGGATCGTCTTCTCGTGTGAAGCATCTCTTGAGCTGCGCAGCTCCTAATTTCATCTGAACAGCAGCACACGGCTACATAACGAGCAGCTTCCCTCTCTGTTCGTACAGATGAGGGAGGGGGTGGGGGGGGGGGTCACAGATTCAGTGTTGGTCTCAAAAGTGCAGTTTGGGGGTTGTCTGACGACCATTGGGGTGGTGAGCCATTGTCAAGATGGTGGAACATTAGAAAAACACCTCCAGTGACATAGTACTGAAGCCATAAAAAGGTCTTCAAAATAACATAGTGCTGAAGCCATAAAAAGGTCTTCAGTATAACACAGTACTGAAGTCATAAAAATATCTTCAGAATAACATAGTACTGAAGCCATAGAAAGGTCTTCAAAATAACATAGTACTGAAGCCATAAAAAAGGTCTTCAGAATAACATAGTACTGAAGCCATAAACAAGTCTTCAGAATAACACAGTACTGAAGTCATAGAAAGGTCTTCCGATTAACATAGTACTGAAGCCATAAAAAAGGTCTTCAAAATAACATAGTACTGAAGTCATAAAAAGGTCTTCAGTATAACATAGTGCTGAAGTCATAAAAAGGTCTTCAAAATAACATAGTACTGAAGTCATAAAAAGGTCTTCAGTATAACATAGTGCTGAAGCCATAAAAAGGTCTTCAAAATAACATAGTACTGAAGTCATAAAAAGGTCTTCAGAATAACACAGTAGTGAAGCCATAAAAAAGGTCTTCAAAATAACATAGTACTGAAGTCATAAAAAGGTCTTCAGTATAGCATAGTGCTGAAGCCATAAAAAGGTCTTCAAAATAACATAGTACTGAAGTCATAAAAAGGTCTTCATTATAACAGTGCTGAAGCCATAAAAAGGTCTTCAAAATAATATAGTACTGAAGCCATAAAAATGTCTTCAGAATAACACAGTACTGAAGTCATAAAAATGTTTTCAGAATAACATAGTACTGAAGCTATAAAAAAAAAGTCTTCAGAATGACCTCTTCTGAACATATTTTAGCTAAAATAAAAATAAATTGAGAGCGGGGAACATTTCCCCAGGGATACTTTAGTTCAGGATTGTCCAACGCCAGGCCTCGAGGGACGGAATCCTGACAGGTTTTCATGCTGTTCCTCGTTAATATTCATGAGAAAGAAATTGCATACGTTTAGAATCCTTCAATGCAAATTTATCGCATGAATATTAATGAGGGGTATCCTGAAAATCTGTCCCTCGAGGCCTGGAAGTGGGCAACCCTGCTCTAGTTGAAAGAATATGTTTTTTAAGGTTTAAGTATGAGGGAAGGGTTAATGTCCCATAAGTCATTTGCAAATGTTTATGTAAATTAGCACCTGGAGTAAAACGTCTGGGAGCTACCAGCCAATCAGATTCTAGGCTTCCAGGCATTTTGCCCTAGTAATGTTTCGCCTGACTCAGCTGAGCAAATCCATCTCAATGCTCCATAAACCTGTGAAAGATCCGGTTCCCTGACCCTCCCCTTTTCCCCTGGTGGTGAGGGGGAGGTGTGCTAAGAACAGCCCTGTCCATGATTGGCATCTTAGAAATACCCAATAAAATAAATAATTGAAATAAATAGCATTCTGATGTGACTCATGGCTTTGCTATTTGTCTGTGAAAAGGTGCCTTTGCTTCTTCTGCATTCACTTAACAATTCATACCTTTACTTTGTCTTTCACTTCTTCTAGAATTCACTTCTTCATCACAGGGGTGACCCCTGTACTCTCCGCCTTTTTTTCTAATCCATATGCTTTACCCTACCCACCCTCGGTACCAACCCTAACCTTACAGCTAGCTTTAACCATATTGTTTGCTATATTGACTATGTGAAGATGCAGAGGAAAAAAAGGAAAAAGAAGTAAACGAAAGAAGAAGTAAATGCCTGAAGAAGTAAATTCATGAAGAAGTAAATGCACGAAGATGCAAATTCATGAAGAAGTAAATGTAAGAAGTACATGTATTAAGAAGTAAAAGCAGGAAGTAATGCATGAAGAAGTAAACGCATGAAAAAGTAAATGCATAAAGAAGTAAATGCACGAAGAAGTAAACCAAGAAGAAGTAAATGCAAGAAGAAGTAAAAGTAAGAAGAAGTAAATGCAAGAAGAAGTAAGTGGAAGAAGTAAAAGCAAGAAGAAGTAAATGCAAGAAGAAGTAAAAGCAAGAAGAAGTAAATGCAAGAAGAAGTAAGTGGAAGAAGTAAATGCAAGAAGAAGTAAAAGCAAGAAGAAGTAAATGCAAGAAGAAGTAAGTGGAAGAAGTAAAAGCAAGAAGAAGTAAATGCAAGAAGAAGTACATGCATGAAGTAAATGCAAACAGAAGCAAAAGCAGGAAGAAGTAAACGCAAGAGGTACATGTTTGACAAAGTCAATGTAGAAGAGATAAGATTTCTGGGTGAAGTAAAGCTGAGATATCTTCTCCAGGATGCCCTGTGCTCTCACCGTTGACGTGCAGGGCTTCCTGCGGCACCGTGCTCTGTATTTTCACCATCTCCCCTCTTGCAGCGCACCTCCTGGCCGGTGTAGCTTTATTGAATACATGTCCCTTTGGTTTTGGTTCACTCACTGATGGTACTGTGTCCTTTCTATGAACATAGAAGAAATGGGCTAACGTGTCACCCAGCTCGGTGGTCGGGTGCTATTAATGGGTATAATTCTGGGATCATAAGCAAAACCGGAGGCTGCGGTCCCTGAGCCCCTCTTTATCCATCCTCACCTTCCGGCCCATAACTCCCGCCATTTCCCTGTGTGTTATAGCAAACCTTCTGGGCTTGAAAGGACACACTGAGGAAGATTGATAGGGAAGAAAACGTTTGGAAGGAACTTTATGTAAACAACTGATTATATTACACAATTATCCACTTACTAATACAAACTCCTCCCACCAGATTACACACCACATCCTGCTCTGCTTAAATGCCCCTTCTAGCGTACTCTTCAGAACTCTTCAGAGTCCTTGTGTCTTTCTCTCTTCCTACTCAGATCCCGTTGCAGGTCAACGTCCCTACTCAAATCCCGCCATGCTTCTCTCTCCGTGATCACATTCCTTTCCATGTCCCGCTCTGTCTCTCCCGACATTATCCCATCTCTGACCCCATTACAGGTCATTGTCGCTACACAAATCCCATCACTCTTTTCTCTCCCTGCTCAGATTCCTTGACATGTCTTTCTCTTTCTCTCCCGACTCAGATTCTCTGACATTTCCCCTTCTCAGATCCCGTTGCAGGTCAACGTCCCTACTCAAATCCCGCCATGCTTCTCTCTCCGTGATCACATTCCTTTCCATGTCCCGCTCTGTCTCTCCCCACATTATCCCATCTCTGACCCCATTACAGGTCATTGTCGCTACTCAAATCCCATCACTCTTTTCTCTCCCTGCTCAGATTCCTTGACATGTCTTTCTCTTTCTCTCCCGACTCAGATTCTCTGACATTTCCCCCTTCTCAGATCCCATTGCAGGTCAACGTCCCTACTCAAATCCCACCATGCTTCTCTCTCCGTGATCACATTCCTTTCCATGTCCCGCTCTGTCTCTCCCGACATTATCCCATCTCTGACCCCATTACAGGTCATTGTCGCTACTCAAATCCCATCACTCTTTTCTCTCCCTGCTCAGATTCCTTGACATGTCTTTCTCTCCCGACTCAGATTCTCTGACATTCCCCCCTTCTCAGATCCCATTGCAGGTCAACGTCCCTACTCAAATCCCATCATGCTTCTCTCTCTCTCTGTACTCACATTCCTCCACATGTCTCTCTCTTTCTCTCCCGAATCAGATTCTGACATTTCCTCCTTCTCAGCTCCCATTACAAGTAGTCCCTACTCAAACCCCATCACACTTCTCTCTCCCTACTCAGATTCCTTCACTCTGCTCTCTCTTTCTCTTCCGACTCAGATTTTCTGGCATTTCCCCTCCACCTTCTCAGATCCATTACAGGTCCTTGTCCCTACTCAAATTCCATCACGCTTCTCTCTCTACACTCAAATTCTCCCACGTGACTCTCTCTTTCTTTTCCAATTCGGATTCTCTGACATTTCTCCTCTCCCTTCTAAAATCCCATCACACAGGTTTCTTTCTTAAATTGACCAAGAAGACGCTGTGTTTGCATACTGTAAGGTACTTGTGTGAACTGCAAGATGCTCTACCCTGTTTATATGGGCTTGTTAGCCTTGAAAAAGTTCACAGGCACGAAACTCACGATCAGTGTCATCTTTTTGGAATTGCTAAATATGATTTGATTTGATTTAACATTTGTTACGCGCAAATCCTTACGCAATGAAGCGGAGATCCTGCATCTAGGTGCAGATGTTTATGGTACTTGCTTTGGTTCCCCATTGTGGTGAACTGTGGTGCTGCAAGCTATTTTGCCTATACTTTCTTTTCACCTCTAACATGGGTGGGACTGACAATGCTACAGAAAGGAAACATTATTTTCTGTTTCTAGCACCAGTACGCTGCCCACACTGGAAATAACAACACGTTTTCTCTTGCTATCGTGAGCACACATAGAATGCTTGAATCAGGAACAAGTATTTTTTCTATTTCTACTCTGAGCGGGTCTGCTAATTCTGGAAGAAGAAAAGATTTTGCATACATCATGTGTGGTCAGACCTGACATAGACAAAGAAAAATGATTGTTCCTATTTCTATTGTAAGATTGCCTACCAGCAGCGTAAATAGAAAGCCTTTTTTCTATTTCCAGTGTGGGTGGGTCTGTTCACATAAGAAATAGAAAAAATATCTTTTCTGTTTATAGAATATTGAGTAAGAAGCTTGTTCTTCCACTAGAAATGAAGAAAGATGCAGACCCCTGTGCGGAATAACAGACTGTCCTGCTGACAGCGCCCTTGTTTACCTAAAATTTAGAACTTTTCCGATCAAATCATATACAAGTTTGAAATGTGGTTTTGTGTTTTTTTCATGACTTCTGGCAAAGTACACAGTTGACGGGCAGAGGCCTGCTCTGTGCATCCTTGAATCATCTATCCATGGGCGTGCTTGAGTCGTGCTCAGCTTCAATTTAATCAGAATTTCATTTAAGATTGAAATAATTTACATTGAACGTCATCTATCTAAAAATGGGTTCTTTGCCACCTTTTACAGGACACATTTTGTTTTGTTAACTATTTTCTTTGAGAAGAGCTCTAGTTTTTGCCAGGAAAGAACTCAATCTCTTTTTTATAAAATGTGCAGTCAGGACATACTCTAAGTATAGCTGTTTTGTGGTATCCCCTGAACGGGTTTGATGATACTGGAAAGGACTGAAGGCTAATTTAAGAAGCTGACTCGCGCTATTATGAAAATCTCAGTGGTCACTGGTGAGGGTTTCTGGTGTCTGCGAAACAAGAAGGGGAGTTTTAATATATACACTGCACCATCCGGCCGCTCGTCAAATTACATCTTGTCATCGCTATCGTTTGAAAAACTGCAATGTAATATTGACAATACAAAAAACAATACCAAGAAGAGGTTAAATTTAGGATGTGCGGTGAAACAAAATATACTTTATTACAACATCCATTCTATAATACAGATTGGTAGGGTTTCAAGGCTACTTACACCATCCATTCTATGATACAGATTGGTAGGTTTCAAGGCTACTTACAGTACAGAGTCTATTTTTAGATTTGTGCGGAAGAAATCACTCCGATTGGAAGTGACAGGATGACATTTATCGCTAAATGTTCTCAAATCCGGTGCCTTGAGTTACTCTTAAAAATCAATGACAAATAGGTAGAACAATGTCTGTTCTACTGTTAACACATTTAAACACCAAATTCACCAGGAACACAGACACTTGAAAGTAGAACACATATTTGTAGCTTGAAATATCCAATGTTCATGATCTTAAAATGTGTAAACCTTTGGTGAGTTCATTTTATTTTCACCCGAATGTGGCTGCACTATAAAAGGTAAATAATTAGTTCAAATAAAATAAATCAATGCAAATCATTATGGACCTGTTGAAAAAAAAAATAGAAATATAATTACAAAACATTGATCAAAGTTGAAGGTTCATTAAAAACACTTATTTCTACAAGTTCATAAATTCACAGAGTGGTTTTGGCCCATATTTTAAGAATTAGGAAAAATGATTAGCGTAATTGTTTTATGAAAATTGATTTCTCAAATACACCGACTGGGTGTTAAATATTCTTTCCATTAAAAAGATTAGAGCTAGGTGTGCAGAACCCCAGAAATGTGCCATTTGTGTACCTCACCCGCTCATATGTTGGGGCCGTGTTTGATATCGCTGCTGGTGGGGCGTTCGGCAGCCACCTAGCATTGCCTTATTACTGCGCCACCACGATTTATGGTCAAACTCAAAAAAGACTTGTACGGATACTCCACACGTGGAAAGATACGAATGCCAGCATGTGGGACCACCCAGCAAAATGAATGAGATCACTTGGTAAACTATAGTGGCCACACCAGTAGGTCACCTGACTAAATACAGCCACAAATGAACACAGGCACCGGGGAGACTAGCCGGTGACATACGCATGGCAGACCATCTGGCAGGAGCAACCAAATGAACAAGTTGATGATGAAAAGATGGAGTGATATTTCCTAAACTCCACCTGAAGGGGCAGCTAGTACAGGACATGGAGACAGGGAAGAATTCTCTGGAAGCCAAGATGGCAAAGGAAACCTGGGCTTCTATAATGGGCGAGCTGCCAGGAAGGCTAGACTGTGACAGCCATTTAGGAATGTTAGCTAGTTACAGGCCAACAAGAAAGACTAGCTGTGAATGTAGCGTATGAGCCAAAATGAGGCATGGGTAGAGGTGGGTGGTGTGAGGAATGAGTGCAAGTCTCTGCGTAGAAGGAGGCCAGCTAAGGATAGGTTCCGGTAAGTCTTCTTTATTACTATAGGCTGGTGCGTAGATGAGGGGAAAATCCACGGGTTCACCACCACCACCCAGGAAACTGACCCCATGCCACCCTGGTAAAACAGGTAGAAGCATAGTTCCATGATATCAGACATGTGCCAACACAAGCATCCACTGTATTCATATACAGCCAAACACCAGGGAGGAGGACACAAGCACTCACATGCAGACCTAAGCACACAGACCAACACCACGGACCAACACCACGTTTCTCCCGCACAACTCAGACCACCAGATGCTGACTCCCACACTTCTTCCACTTGAAAGGGTTCACCACCACACCATACAATGACTCTTGCAACATAACATGCTGACTCCAAAAACATCATACACTAACTTCAACAGCACCATGCACAGACTCCCACACACCTCTTTGTGGAAAAACAGTAGGCCCACATGGGGATGCGCATGACAGTAACTGGCACCGGCAAGAGTAGAACCAATCAAAATGATAAACCCGCAGGGTGAAGATACAAATAAGTGGCAAGGGTGATGGGAAGACGAGCAGGAAAGATAACACATTTCACCATCAATGCCACTGAAATACATCAGTGATAAAATTCCCCCTAAAGGCACTTCTCACCAAACACAAGCACAGGCCTGCCAACCAGATACCAGACTCATCTCAGAGGTGCAATAAAAATAACGAATTACCAACACACACACATCCACTTCCTAACAAGTGGGGATCAAGGCCACGCCGCAAAAGGAGGTGACACAAGTGCACGGTCATAGACCTCTCCGATGCACCTTAACTCCACCCAGGGAGGGAGGATGAACACACACACATCAGGCATGGACCCCAACAATGGCAGGGAGGGAGGATGAACACACACACACCAGGCATGGACCCAAACAATGGCAGAAACCTACGCCGGACCAGTCTGTGACCAGAACCAGTCAAGAACACAAAGGGTGCACACGCATAACACCACCAGGACATTCCCGAACACAGAAATTGACATCCTCTATCACGCTGAAGCACCACAACTATGCCAATGAAACGGAGCCTCCTGTATAGCATTTGAACATCAACACAGGAATGCTATACAACTGCACGCATGACAGATCAGACACACATGTTGAACCTCGACCACATAATATACACACCCAAAATCCACCCAGGAAAATCGTGCTGCATCGTCATAGAATCGGGCATTACCCAAAAGTGTTGGGATGACATCACTATCTGACAAAATAATCTGACATCCAACACAGCATTGACTAATTAGCGCCACATTATCATATAAAGGTAGCACCCTCAACACTCATCGCTCACATGGTACTGAAATGCAACAGCCGCTAAACATAGAGCCCCTTCCCGTGGCGAGGACACCCCCATTAATAAAGCTAGCATAGCAGATCACCCATGAAGCAGGACGTGTTAATCCACCACTCACAGGAAGACCTCCCAATTATAAAGCTCATTTACCAAGCAAGTAAGAGGAAGGGATATGAGTGTCACCTTAGCAAGAGAACGTAATAGACAAACTAAACACAAAGCTGATCCTTCTGCAAAGGGTACCCACCCACTACCCATGCATGAGTACCCATAACACATTCTAAATGTCTGCCACATTCAACAGCGCACCTGTGGAAGGACAACCACTGTAACACCACTTGCTCCAACATATATTTCACTGTCAGAGGTACATGCATGAAAAGGGTAAAAGACCCATTAATACAATGCATCAGTAACTAACCTGATGGGCCCCATGAGAGCCATCACTACAGATCAGGCCACGCACCCCAAACCTAAATGTTCCTGGGGTTAAACATCCCCTGCTACATGCAAGACTGTCCATAACGTCCCAGTGAAAGGTGGTGACATCCTCTTGAACCCCAGCGTTCTGACCGCTCGCTGGCCTATGACTCGCTGATGTCACCATTCCAATGTAGGCCTCAACCAGCACGGCATTCTCAGCTGCCCCGCTTAAGCACCATGGACCTTGTTGCCACGGCCAGAGGCATGCCTCTCCTCCCTTATATCAAGCAGGACAAGTTCTAGGACTGCCCCTGATCCCACACAAGTCAAAGCCATATTAGCAGCCGGCTTGGGGGGGGGGGGGCGGGTGGTGGCCTCCCAGCCAATGAGGAGTCTCGGAACGGGGTCCTTACCACAAAGGGAAATACCCTGCTCCGATCCTCCTCAGATTGGGAGGCCTCCATCATCCGTCGCCGGGAACAAAAGAAAGTGCGCTCCCCACAATCCCCTGCCCATTACCCCTAACCTCAACAGCCCTTTCCACTTATCCGCTTCCCTCCCTACCCCAACCCCACTTACCTGCATTGCCCTGTCCCTCAATGGCTCTGGGAACAGGACTGTTCACGGCACATCGCCGTCATGCGATTAGTCGCCATGGAAAAGGAGAAAGCGCTATGTGTAGACCCTTTTCCCATTCCCTAGTGGCTGTTTTCTTTTCTTTTTTTAAAAGTATTTTTTAATGGCCACCATGGAAAGGGAGAAAGGACTACATGTAGTCCCTTCTCCACGATCCATAGTGGCCATTTATTTTACTTTTTTTTTCTCGCGTTGAGAAACAGTACAACGTGCCAGGGTACTAATAGCAATACAAACCTAGGAGGGTGGGGGGGGCAGTACCGGTCGGGTAATGCCCTTGGGGCTAACTTAAAGCTCTTGCTTCGCTCGGGCTTATAACTATTGCCCCGGGGGCCGTCCCTGACAAGTAATGCCCCCCTGCTCGGGTCCTAATGCTTTAGTAATACAGAGGGAACGACAAGGCACTCAGTCCCGGGAATGCATGCATTGGCACTACTAAAGGCATTGCAACCTCTTTGGTGGCAAACATGCACCGCGGCAGCCGCACTGTACTTGCCCTGGTGACAGGCTCTGCTTGGGGGATTCGAAATTTCAAGATGTCAGCTGCTACGCCATCAAATTGTTGCACAGGACTGCCTTTGAAGACCACATCATCACACCAGATATGATACAAAAAATGAAGGTTAAGCTTAAGTCTTGTTTATTACTATGGACTAGTACATAGATGTGGAAAAACCCACCAGTGCACCACCGCCAAGGAAACTGGTCAAATGTCACCCTGGTAAAAGAGGTAGGAAGAGCATGCCATGACATCATGTTGTGAATGATATGATATGATAGTTTATTTATATAGCGCCTATGCACAATGTGTTTCAAAGCGCTTCAAGGCAAGGGAGGGAACAAGGGAAAATACAATGACATTCTTACAGGCCATGAACAGTAAGGATGTGAAATTAGCTATCGTACTCGGCCTGATGACTTTTCAGATAGTGCAAGAGCTAAGACATAGCTAAGAAAGGGAGGGGGAGAGTGGGATGGAAATGGAAACAGACAGACGACTACTGTACTAGGCCTGACGACATTTCTGGTAGAGCCGGAGAAAAACAAAAGGTGAGGGGGAGGGGCACAGAAAAGGAGGCGAGGCACAAAACAAGCGACTATCGTACTGGACCTGTTGACATTTCAGATAGTGCTGGAGGGGTTCGAGGGGCAACAAGTAAGGGGAGGGGGGAGAAATGGCAGAATGTCGTCTCTGTCTTGTCCTGAACTGTGGTAGGATGTTGGTGTGAGTCCATGAGCGACACCTCCGGAGATTGCTGATGGATGCTCTGTGCGTGCATTTTCTTAATTTGCCAGTCGGAGCCTGGAGTGCATGAGTATGGTCGGTGGGAGGCCTCTCTATCTATATAGTAATGAAGAACTGGGTTTTATGGAAGTGTTATATTTCCAAAATGAACTTGACTTAAATAACTGGAAACATAAGTCACTATAATAATGTGAATAATAAAGGTACCTGGACATTCAAACCAAGAGTATCGCAGGAGATCCGTGTCTGAACTATATCAACCCTCTTTCAAATCACTCCACATCACATATGTGACATCACAAGAATCCACTCCACACATACACATACACACAGTAGACCAAAAGACACAAGTCCTCAAAGGTAGATGTAAGCAAAGAGACCCACACCATGGACTTGATTCATGACTCACATTGGAAAGCCCACTAGTAACTAACATTCAGGAAGCATTGCCAATGAAGGTCACCCATTGAGTGTAGCCCAGGGAAGGCATCCAAAGATGCCTAAACTAGTGAAGATCCCCAAAGAAGCCTAGCCAAAGCCTACACTACACCCCAGCAAAGGGGCATAGCCTAGTGAAGGGCCCTTTTGTGGTATTGTTTTTTTCCAAACCTTTGACAAAACAAGAACATAGAAAGTAGAAAAAAATAGAAAAATAAGGCAATCAATATTAATAATTTTCAGACAACAGTACGTACCGACTAGTTAATAATCTAGATAAAGCAATAATGATAATTGACCTTCCACCAAAAAATGATTCCAAAATAGATATAAAATCGTGTACAAATTAAAAAAAACGTAATTCTTAAAACTCGGTCCTCACGCAATCCAATATTACATGTTTAGCGGTCTCCAACTACTTTGATATGTTTCATCATCTACAAATGTGTTTATTAAGATCAGAGTTTCTTCTCGGTCCTAACTGTTCCACAGTCGGCACAAGATTTAAGCTGAATCTAAGATACCCGCTTCTGAAGCTCGGACAAGGTAATTTAGTTATATACAGCAGAACAGTTCCTCTTGGTTTATTCATTTTGTCAAAGTCTTTAAAAAGACTAAGGGCCCAGTTCATGGAATCTGGCTCGGAGCAGCGCAAGCACCTCGCGTGCGCCAGCCATGGCGCAAAACAGCATTTGCGCGCACCGCATATTCACGGATTTCCCGAACCATTACCAGCCGTGGCCAAGTGAGCATCCAACAGCGCCACCTACGCCCCCAACACCTCCCCTTCCGCAGGAAAAAGCCATCGAAATCCCCAATACGGCGCAAGGCCCCACGCTATCCTTGTCCAAGCACACAACCACCCTCCATCGTAATCGCGTGAAAAATCGGAGCATACCCCACTCGTGGGAGTCAAATCGCGTGAAAATGGCATCACATACCCCCGTGAAATCCCGTACCCCGCTCGCGCCAGTCAAATAGCGTGAAAAGGGCCTCGCGTACCCCTGCGAAATCCCGTACCACGCCTGCGTCAGTCAAATCATGTGAAAAGTGCCTTGTGTGCCCCCTGAAATCCCATACTCCGCTCTCACCAGTCAAATCGTGTAAAAAGGGCCTTGCGTACCCCTGCAAAATCACATAACCTGCTTGTGCCAACCAAATCGCGTGGAAAGGGCCTTGCGTACCCCCGCAAAATCACATACGCCGCTCGTGCCAGCCACATCGCATGGAAGGGGCTGCGCGTGTGGTAATGGGTGTTGGGGGAGTCACATGTGGTGTGGGCTGCCTGCAGGGCATAGTCAAGGGTGTTGGGGGGTCCCCTGTGGTGTGGGCTGCCTGCTGGGTATGGTCTCGGGTGTTGGGGGGTCCCCGGTGGTGTGGGCTGCCTGCGGGGTCTGGTCACGGGTGATGGGCTGCCTGCAGGGTATGGTCACGGGTGTTGGAGGGTCCCCTGTGGTGTGGACTGCCTGCGGGGTATGGTCATGTGATGGGCTGCCTGCAGGGCATGATCATGGGTTTTGGGGAGTCCTCTGTGGTGCGGGCTGCCTGCGGGGTATGGCGGGTGATGGGCTGCCGGCAGGGCATAGTCATGGGTGTTGGGGATCCCCTGTGGTGTGGGCTGCCTGCGGGCATGGTTGTTAGGCAGAATCACATGCAGAACCCTTTGGGAACAATACACACAATTAAGACTACAAGTGTAAGTACAATTTCACCTTTGGTACAAGCCTGTACTACACCGTAATGTGGTAGCAGTGGCTGAGCAGCCAGACTTATCTGAAGAGTAAAGTGAGCAGTACAAGGGGTTACACAAAGGACTAGCAATCACAGTGGTTCAAACAAACACTTTCTCAAGGTTTCTTGGTAAAAGAATATACATTTATTTACACAGTCAGTTGGAAAACATTCCACTAGTAAGAGCAGTTCAATATCACAATCTAATATACAACAATACAGAACCAATCAGTTTCTGAACAAGTTCAGCTCCCCTGAAGTGGGAGGAAAATGGCACTTCAGTTTCTTTAAAAAGGGGTAAAAAGACAAGGTTAAAAGAATCAAAGCACAAATATTTTCAGAGGTAGGGCATATAGTTTCAGTTCACTACAACCAGCAATTCAATTCAATAGGCCTGGGCCAAAGTCAATGGTTCAGAGTCTTGGATAGGATAGCACAGTACTGGTAGTAAACGGTTAAGTCTTTTACGCGGTTTTTAGAAGTAGTTGGACAGACGAAAAGTTCTATGTCGGCTTAGGGAAGGACAAGCCTTCAAAGTCGGGAAAGTTTCACAAACTTTCACTGTGGCAGGAAGTATTTCCTGACCACACTTGCACAGTACCTTTAAAATGAAGAAGAGCTGTAGCTGAGGCAGTTGTTGCTGGCAGTTCCTGCAGATCTCGCTGTTACTGAGCTTTAGTCGTGGGGACAAGAAGGAGGACATCGGGAGGTTCCTGCTCTGCCCAGGGAAGAGGCCACAAGCTTGGCAAAATGTCAGTTTAAGATGTGAGTGCCTTAAAGGCCACAAACTGGTATCATTCTCACTGGCTCTCCAGTTTTCAACAGCACTCTGAAGAAGATTCGACCAGTATTGAGATGGTGTCCAGGTGACTTGCGAGTTGGTTGTTCCCACCAAACTCAAGGGAAGAAGTCGTCCTTGAAGGGCTTCTCTGTCGAGGGAGTTTCAGGCAATTCGGACCTGTAGCAGGGCTTCACCAGTGGACCAGGAGTTGCAGCAGTCGTCTTCCTTCAGCTTGTCTTCGGTTCTCTCGTTCCAGTGGTCGACTCTGCTTTCCAAGTCCCAGAGGCCTGCTTTTAAACAATTTTCCCCCATTCATTCCAGCCTGGCTGTCACTCACCCAGCAGGGTGGCTGTCCTTGCCAGAAAGCCAGCCGGCCAATCATGCCAGAGTGCATTCAGGTCTCCTAGGAGACTAAGCACAGGTAGTTTCGGGCACCTCCCTCACATTCTGTCCACCCCAAACACTCAGGCGCCAGAGGAGGGCTTCAGCACTGAAGCCCGCCAAAGGCCAATGAACAAAGGTACCAAACCTGGTTTGGCGTGCTGAGTTAAACACAAGAAGGACCTTTCCTGAAAGAAACGGGGAAAAAAGATGACCAGAGTCTGTTTTGACAGATAGGTCTTGGGCGCCATATTGAAAAACATGGCTGACTTGATTTTTAGCTACCGGTGCTCGCGGTCAGGAAAAATCATGGTAGTTTGTTCTAAACCACTGCCACCAGCCATTTCAATAGGGAAAGGGTAACATTTGACTGTTACATGAGTGTTTAGACTCAAGGGATGCTAGGCAACCCCTCCAGCACTCTATAGGAAGATAGTGTGTGCTGGGTCTGTAAATTTAAAGTCAATATAACTTTACATGCTCTGGGAGACGGAAGTCAGTCCCAGAGAAGGTATTTAAACCTTGGGAAGTCTGAAAGATATCCCTGTGCCACTGCACTGAAGGTGCTGTGTGACACACAAGAAAAAGATGATGCCTATGGAGTTGTTTTAAAACTCCATATTCAAAGAACACAAAAGTAAAACACATTGAAAATGAAAAGTTCAAAGTCCCAAAATATAGCAAAAGAGCTGGAGAGCTCTAAGGTAGAGGCAATTTAGCACTTGAGTGAGAATTCTCCCTAACAATGGTCACGGGTGTTGGGGGGTCCCCTGTGGTGTGGGCTGCCTGCAGGGGGTGTTGGCGGCTGATGGCAGCACGCGAGGGCCTTCCCACGTGGGTATGCGATTTCGCGGGGATATGCAAGGGCCTTTTCATGCGATTTGACTTGCGTGAGTGGGCTACGTGATTTCGCGGGGTACGCCAGGGCCTTTACATGCGATTTGGCTTGCGTGACCGGATTACGCGATTTCGCGCAGTATGTGAGGGCCTTTTCATCTGATTTGGCTTGCGCGAGCGGGGTACAGGATTTCGCGGGGTACGCGAGTGCCTTTTCGTGCGATTTGGCTGGCACGAACGGGGTACGTGATTTCGCAGGGCACGCGAAGGCCGTTTCACCCAATTTGGTTGCGCAAGCGCGGTATGTGATTTCACGGGGTACAAGGGCCTTTTCACATGATTTGGCTTGCGCGAGCGGGGTACGCAATTTTGCGGGGAACGCAAGGGCCTTTTCACATGATTTTGCTGGCCTTTTCACGAGAATTGGCTGGTGCGTGCACGCAAGGTCCTTTTCATGTGATTTGGCTGTGGGGTGGACCCCCCATCACCCGTTACCATGCCCCACAGGCAGCCTACACAACAGGGTTCCCCCCAACACCCATGACCATGCCCCGCAGGCAGCCCACACAACAGGGGTCCTCCCAACACCCGTGACCATGTCCCGGAGGCAGTCCACACCACAGGGGACCCTCCAACATCCGTGACCATGCCCTGCAGGCAGCCCATCACCCGTGATCATACCCCGCAGGCAACTCACACCACAGGGGACCCCACAACACCCGTGACCATGCCCCGCAGGCAGCCCACACCACAGGTGTCCCCCAACACCTGTGACCATGCACTGCAGGCAGCCCATCACCATTGACCATACCCCGCAGGCAGCTCATCACCCATGGCCATACCCCACAGGCAGCCCACACCACAGGGGACCCCCAACACCCGTGACCATACCCCACAGGCAGCCCATCACCCGTGACCATACCCCGCAAGCAGCTCACAGCACAGGGGACCCCCCAACACCCGTGACCATGGCCTGCAGGAAGCCCATCACCGTGACTATACCACACAGGCAGTCCATCACCCGTGACCATACCCTGCAGGCAGCCCACAGGACAGGGGACCCCCCAACATCTGTGACCATGCCCCGCAGGCAGCCCACATCACAGAGGACCCCCCAGCACCTGTGGGGGGGAGGCAGCGATCTGTCCATGCTTGCATCAGCAACGCAGTTGAAGTCGCCTCCCCATATAAAGGTGCGGTCCCGGTGCTGAGTCAGCTTTGTGATCATTGTGGTGAGGTACGCCGGTATCCCGTGATGTGGGAAGTATGAGTTCACCCGGCAGATCGGGGTCTGTTCCATTGTGCCCCAAATCACTACGTATCTCCCTTCTTTGTCTTGTTCACACCCCTCCATCTGGAAGGGCACATCCGGGCTTATCCATATTAGCACCCCTCTCAAGTATTTGGAGTAGGGGGACCCTCTCACAGTCCCGGCCCATCGGTCTGCAATCTTGGACATGGCCTCCGTCGTGAGGTGGGATTCTTGAAGGAGTGCAATCGAGACTTTCTTCCTTTTGAGATAGGACTGTATACGATTACGTCTGAGGTATGAGCCCATACCCCTCACGTTCCATGTCATCACGGTGAGCTGCGCCGCCATCGGGTCTGAGTTTCGGATCTGATGCGGGACTCCGTCCCCGGAGTCCGGCTCTGCTTTAATCCGCAGTAAGCAGGCTGCGAGGGGGATACCACTGGTTTCCGATCTCCCGGGTCAAGTCCTGGGCCCATCTCGGTCTTTGTTGGCGAAAGAAGCATGAAGACTGTACAACTAGTGAAACTAATAACAAAACTCAAACTGGTGCGCCCAGCGACTACAACATTGTCGCGGTGCTCAGGCGCTCTCGAGCCGTCGGAGCCCATCCGGGAGTCGGGCGCGAGCTGGGTCAGGCGGGTGCCTGGACCGAGTGAATTCTACGCTGGGGGTGGGGCAAGGGCCTGGCGGTGGAGCAGAGCGAGGCCATTTCCAAATGATAAACTGAAGTTGGATTACCTTCTGTGTTCCTGCGTCGTATGTGGTGGTTCTTACAGTTGCTTGGGGGTCGCTTGTGGGATCCGAGGGGGTAAGCCCACAGTCCGTGAGTTGTCCTTGCCATCGGCCAGGTTATTATCCTCTAGCCACATGTTAGCTGCTTCTGGGTTATCGAGGAATACCACTCTCTCCTTATAGATGACCCTGAGGCGTGACGGGTATAGTAGTCTGTATTTTAGGTTCAGTTGGCAGAGCCTAGCTTTTATCGGGACAAATGAATTCCTCTCTCTTTGCACCGTCTGCGTATAGTCTGGGTAGATGGAGATTTTGGAGTCCCCTCTTTCGATGGGGCCACCCTCCCTGGATCGCCTTAAGATAGTTTCTCTGTCCTGAAAGTTCAGTATCTTAGCAATTATAGGTCTGGGGTGCAATCCAGGGGGAGGGCGCCTCTGGAGGGATCTGTGGGCCCTTTCGACCGAGAATCCCTGGGTCAATTTGCCGGCCCCAATTTCTTGCAGCACAAGGGTTTCGACGAAGGATGTGGTGTTTGCCCCTTCGTTCCCCTCCGGGACACCCAGGATCCTAATGTTGCCCCGTCTGGCCCGGCCTTCGGCCTCTTCAGCCCTTTCCTCCAGGAAGGCGACTTTCCTCCTCAGGAGGGTGACTTCTGACTTCATAGCTGCGGTGGCCGTAGATATATCCTCTGTTGATTGTTCGACGGTTGTGACCCTCTCAGCTAAGTTGCGAGCGTCCTGGCGAATTAGTTGAATGTCTATTTTGAATTCGTCTATGTGCGTTTTTAGTGAAGCTATGGTATCAAGTATCTGAGAGTGGTTATCGGCGTCCACCCCTTCGCTCGCCTGGGTGACTTCAGAGGGGCCGGCCCTGGCTTGAGTGGGGGTCTTCACCTTGGTGGAAACAAAGGAGTCCATGGTGGCGGCTCTGGTCTTGTTCTTGGCGGCCATCTTGGGGTGATGGTTGTAGATGTCCTAGGCCTCAAAAGTTAGGTAGCTTGCGGGGTTGCTAGCGAGGCCCTCTTCTTAAGCTGGACTTCGGGCCGTGGGCGGTATTTTGCCAGCCCCCGTGTCTAGGTGTACGGCCCCCGGAGGCGGATATCAGAAGAATAGGGATAGGCGGGGGGCCTTTCTCAGGTGATGCGAGATCTCACGCACCTTGTCTTGTGGGGCTGGATCGGTGGAGTGACCCGAGCCAGGCCAGTCTTCTCCTTCCGTGCATCCGGTGCTGGGTGGTGCAGACTTTGTGTTGGTGCCAGTCGGGCGGCACCCGGGGGGGTCGTTCTCCTTGTCGTGCTTCCGCTTCACCCCACCAGGCCTGGGAGTCCGTTGGGGGAGGGGTTCCCCTCAGAGGCTCTGCTATGCGATGCGAGGCGACATCTTGGATTCGATCGGAGCGGAGGGGGAGAGAGCCGTTTTAGGGCTACGGTGGCGTCTAGGAGGTCCAATTCGGTGGGCCCGATGGTGGTTCAGATGCAGGACCGCTTCCCCCAACAGCACGTTCTTCTGCGAGGGCTGGGGCCTCACATGAGCCGGAGAAAAAGGATCAGGAAATGGCGTCTCGGCCTGAGCTCAGCAGATCAGCTACAGCTCGCCATCGGCGCCAAACCACGCCCCGATCCTTACGCCCATTTGTTTGTGGTTCTCATCTGTGTCGAGCATGAGCCTCCCTCTGGTACAGCCTCCCTGCCTCTATCCAACTGCTGGTGTAGCTTCTCCGTGTCTGGGTGAACTTCTGATGCTTCCTCATGTGTTGTGCTTTCTGTACTCCTCTCCCCTGCTGTAGTCCCAGATGACTCAGATAATGCAATTGACACCTGCCCACACAGTCTGCTACTACACAGTACTCTGATCCACCATTTCAAGCCATGCACTGCCTCCAAGCCATTCCCCACCCTTGGGGTGTGGTTACTGTATCCCTACAACCCACTGCCAGAACCTTGCACATGGTGACTGCACTGCCATCATGACACCACATTGACATTACTTGTTTTGTGTTTGTATTGATTGTTGAGGCCTTACACATGTACTGCACTGCACCCACACACTTCTGAGCCCTGTTTCTCCCCTCAACATGCCTATTCACTTGTGTGATGTCAAAGTGACCTAGCATTGATGTATCCATGTGCCTTCCTTCACTGTATTTCAACACCCTAGCGTTGTTGTATCCTGTGACGCATTTGTGTTTTGTCTTAGAGATTTCCATGTGCTGTCTAATGGCATGCATTTCACATGGATCATGGACAGTAGTATTTGAGTTCCATCTGGGTCTGGTTGACAGTACTGACATGGCTATGCTACGTGCCATCTGTGTGTTGGCATCCGTCATGTTTGTGGGAGGTCTATGACGGGCACAGGCTTGTGTGTGATGCAGGTGCTATGCACCATGCAGTACATGTGTTGGCTTAACATTTGACACGCCTCCATGTCTGCTTTCAGGGTCCCCTTCCATTTGATTGTCACTGCATGCATGCCTGAGTTTGTGTCATGTGTGACATGGCTGCTTCATGTGTTGGCTGTCTACATTGTGATATCTATGTGTGTGGTATATGCTGTTAACATGTGTGCTCATGTCTTCTTTTCATTTTGTGCAGGTGATGAGGCAATGGAAGCAGAGGAGGAGAAGGTGATGTCGGAGGTGGTGACGTGTGCAGGACCCAACCTGGCACAGGTGGAGGCCGTGGTGTGGTAGGCCATGAACATCCATTGGTGCTCCAGATCATCCTGGCCAGGGGTGTCCCTGAGTACACCTCTGAGGATCTCTTTGTCTCTGATGGGGAATCAGATGTGGAACATATGTGCTGTCGAAGGTGAGTGATTCTGGCATGGATGCTGTTCTGCCCGACACATCTGCAGTAGGGGTAGACCCCTCAAGGGGCCAGTCAGTGTTGGTATGTCCGACTGTGGCGGTTATGAATGCAGGGTCACGCTCCACACAATTTGCTCTTGGTCCTGGGGCAACAAATCAAAGGAGGAATGTAGTCCTGCAGTCACAGGCAGCGTCAGCACAGCAAGGACCATGTCTCCTTGGGCCCCGACAGGTGTGATGTCCGGCAACACGCTGGCCGTGCACCACCTGGTAATACCATGGGGGAGAATTCCATGTATACAATTGCACAGCAACAGGGGGCATCATGTGAGATGATGACTCAGGGCATGGAAAGGGTGGCCAGTTCCATTCTCCCCCCCGAAAGGCAGGTGGAGCTCCAGCAGCAGGCAACGCGGTCCATGTGCTGCTCACACAGGCAGGACACGTTGGCCGCCAACAGGGACTGACGGGCTGAACTGGGGGCTCTGCGCACAGCCATTGCTGCTGAGGCAGTGGCCCACAGGGATGCCCTGAGGGAAGAGAACACCTTCCTCAGACGTACTCTGGCTGTCCTTATAATGGCCCAGAGTACACAGGCAGAACAGCAGATGGAGCAGCTGACACGCAACCTCTCAGCTGAACTCCATGCAAGCCGTGAGGAGGTCCATGTGTCACGTGAGGGCTTGCAGGCAGAACTCTGTGCTACACGTGAGACCTTGCAGGTTGAACGCTGTGCTACATGTGAGGTGCTGCATGGGGACCTCCGTACCATCATCCTACAGAACCAAACCTTCCAGACCTGCATGCTTGCTGGCATGGAGGAGCATGCCAGGGCTATGCGTGGTCAGGTACCCTGACCACGCACATCTTCTGATATTCCACCAGCCAGAGGGTGACGACAGCGACGGCAGTACTCCCTCTATGGCCTTTTTTATTCTCAACATCCACGCATGTGGGTGTTGAGGTGCACCCTGCACCTCCTCCCTTCTGGGTGACCACCCCCCCACCCCCGCGGTCAACCATGGCCATTTTCTTTTGTCTATTGTGCATTCATGTAACAGTGTGTTGCCTTCTGGCATCCAAAGGCATCCACTGTGTGTTCCTGCTGGGCCCATACAGGCTTGTCTCATGTTGGTGTTTTTGGCTTGGGGTCCGGACACATATGCCACTCCGGCTTCCCCTTTCCATGGGCTCGCAAAGGTGGCAGCGTGTGACAGTAACTTACACAGAGGCATTGGGCTTCCATCATTTATGTGGCCAGTCTGAAGTCCAAACTGTGTATACACCCCTGGTGGGGATTCATGATGGTTTCTCCAGTGCATGGTTGACATGCATTTTCATTTGTATATTGGTAAATGTGCATATTTACATGTTGCATCTTCATGTGTTACCTTGCCTGTCTCCATTCTTGATGCACTTCATGCTGTATGTGGTACCCGCCACATTTTGCTTTCAGCAACACACTCAGGAAGGGAGGGGTCCATGTGGTGGCTTTGTCACATTGAGACACCTATGCTATTGTGATTGGTAACTGTCTGACCTTGTCACTGTTGGGTCCTGTGTTCATGATATGTTATGATGGTAAATAGGTGTTCATGTGTACAGTTTGATTTTGATTTGGCACGGGGAGTTGTCTCTGGCCTATTTCCATTTGTCAGAGTGCACTTTATGACAGTTGTGTCATGTGTTGTGCATTCATTTTGGAGTTTTCACATTGCATGCAATGGCATGGTGTGTCGGGCGGGTGGCATGGGGTTTGGGAGGTTTTAGGTGACATACCAGTATTTGGATGTGCTGTTTTGCAAGGGGGTAGTGGGTTCTGAACCTTGATTGCGTGCCTTTCGGTCACACAGGATTGGGTTTGTTAAAGTAGCAAGGGATGCACACAATATAGCACTTCCAAGGGCACATTCTCAGGGTGGTAAGGTTGTGACAGTTGGCTGTCCCTTTGTCATCATCGATTGCCACCTGGAATGTGCCAGACCTGTGTGCACTCCACACGGGTGGGATTTTAGGTGAAAAATTGTGCCACAAGCTGGGTACGGGCTACCTCATCACGTGCGCTTTCCCCTCCCGTGCGCAGCAGCCGTGCATGTGGTTGAGGATGTGGGGGCACCACCATGTCTACCGGTACGACCCGCCGTGTTGCAACGTTGTGCAGGACACATGCTGCCACAATGATCCTGCACACTACTGGGGGTGCACATAGTAGCTGTCCACCAGATCGGTCAAGGGAGCGGAAACGTGACTTGAGCACTATGAATGTGCGCTCCATTATGGCCCTGGTTGCAATATGGGCTGCGTTGTATCTTACCTGGGGTGGTGTGGTGGGGTTCCGTATTGGCGTCATCATGTAGGTGCTCAGAGGGTAGGCACTGTCCCCTGGGGAGGTGATAATGGTTGTCATTAGTTGGGTTTGTCTATTTGTCTGTGCGTGACATGCATGCATGCATGTGCACATGCATTTGTACTCACCAATGAGCCATGTGTTGCCATGCCTCCCAGCTTCCAGGGCCTGGTTTAGGGGGTGACATTCTGAATATGAAACTATCATGGGTGGAACCTGGATAGTTTGCATAGACAGAGGTGATGATTCACTTGGCATCGCATGCAACCTGCACGTTGATAGAATGCCAGTGCTTGCGATTGCGATAGATGTGTTCAGTAGCCCTAGGTGGACATAGGGCCACATGGGTGCAATCAATGGCACCAAGCACTTTTGGGAAGTGTGCCACCCCGTAGAAGACCTGGACCACGGCCTGCCTTTCTGTGGGTGTTCTGGACATGTATATGTGTCTGCAGACTGAGGGCCGTGAAGTCATGATTGACAACACCTGGTGTAGGCAGCGTGACTGCGTTGGCTGTGAAACGCCCCCAACTATGGCAGTTGTCTGCTGAAATGACCCAGTGGCCAAAAAATACAGTACATTGAGCATCTTTTCCAAGGGGCTATGTACTTGGGAGCATAGAGTGGGTGATGTGAGGTCATCCTCCCTCTCAGTGACCAGGTCTAGAATGATATGAGGTGGAAACCTATACCTGCCATAGACCTGGTCATCAGGCATCCCAAAAAGGTTGGTCCTGGGTATAAAAATGCAGAGCCTGGCTATCCTCCTCTTCCTGCAGTGTCCCACGATCACTGCTGCGAGGAATGGTACATTCATCCTAGCTGTATACGTGTGTTTGTTTGCGTGCACTTTTATGCTGCGCAGGGACGCTTACGCCAGCATTCCCTGGCGTACGTGTTTCCGGGTTTGCACGTCTTTTTGCCACACGCCGGTTAGCCATGTTCGATTCCATGAATATGTGCTGTTAGCACGCGTGTTGGCGTTGATGGGATTTCGCTGAGAAACTTCCCCCGTTACGCCCACATTTTCGCGTGTTGTTCCACATTCCACGTGTTCCACTCCCTTTTTAGGTGTGTGTGCTGGACGGTGGGAAGCCACGCGCTACGTGTTCCATGACTCTGTAAACGTGCGCTTGCATGCGTTTTGCACACATGTGCCGCGTTTTTCACGTTTGCGCCCCGTTTTCGGCACACATTAATTCCATGAATTACCCTGTAAATGTATTTCTATTTGATTTTGTCTTGCACCCGTCCATATCCAGGTATTCTCTAATGAATGACACAAAGGAAACCTGGCCTAGTGATTGATATGAAAGATTCCAGCTCATTGAAGGAAAACTAAGACCAGCCGACCAAAGGAGCTTGGTCCAGAGAATGATAATGAAGGCGAGTCTGTGATACCCACCAAGGGTCTGGCCAACTATCACTAAAGGGTAAAAGCCCACTAAAGAGATCCGAAACACTAGGCCTAGAAAAGAGCATAAAAGCAAACTTCCTTAGTGAAGACAATCAGAGAATAACGCCTAGAAAGAACCACTGAGATCCCTAACATAACAAAGACCTCCAATTAGTCTAGTTGATAGAAGATCAACAAATAAATCTTGCCAAGAGAAGTGCACCATAGAAGGCTAGCTAAGAAAAGAAAAACACAGAATCCTAAAATAGGTTACTGGTAAGAGAGCCTAGACTACTGACGGGAACAGGAAAACAAGCACAGTTAGGACCACCAAAGAAAAAGACCCACCTGGTAAGGGCCACCAAAGAAACCTAAGTCATTGTCATCTAGAAGAACACATCCATTGAAGTCTAACAAATAAGACATTCCCAGTGTAGCCCCCCAGAGAAGGGATGACTACAATAGAAGCATTGTCCAGAGAAGGCTAATAAAGAGCTAGTGTCAATTGAAAAACATAAAAGGAATCTAGTCTGATAAAAAAACATTCAAGAACACTTGCTGAGGGAAGGGGAACAATATGTCTAGAATAGAGAAGGTCACCAAAGAAACCTAGCTCAGTGAAGGCCCCCAAGGAAGCCAAGCCCAGCACAGGCTATGTAAGAAACCTACCATAGCGAATTCCCAAAAGAATGATAGCCCAGCGAAGGTCACCAATAAAGCAATGGCCACTGGCCACCAAAGACGTTAAGTGTAGTAGGGGCAAAGAAAGCCTTGTGAAGTGAAGACTATCAAAGAAGACTAGCATACGGAAGGCTGCCCAAGAAGACTTGTTCATTGGCCAACAAAGAGGTCTAGTCTAGTGAAAGCTAACAATTAAGCCTGTTCAAGTGATGGCCATCTAAGAAGACTAGCGTATAGAAGGCCACCAAAGGTCACTAAAGAAAATCACCAAAGGGGTCTAGATCCGTGAAGGCCACCAAATAACACTAATGAAAATCACCAAAGGGATCTAGATCCGTGAAGGCCACCAAAGAACACTAATGGAAATCACCAAAGGGGTCTAGATCTGTGAAGGCCACCAAAGAACACTAAAGAAAGGCACCAAAGGGGTCTAGATCAGTGAAGGCCACCAAAGAACACTAATGGAAGTCACCAAAGGGGTCTAGATCCGTGAAAGCCACCAAAGAACACTAATGAAAAAGTCACCAAAGGGGTCTAGATCCGTGAAGGTCACCAAAGAACACTAATGAAAATCACCAAAGGGGTCTAGATCAGTGAAGGCCACCAAAGAACACTAATGAAAATCACCAAATGGGTCTATATCCGTGAAGGCCACCAAAGAACACTAATGAAAGTCACCAAAGGGGTCCAGATCCGTGACGGTCACCAAAGAACACTAATGAAAATCACCAAAGGGGTCCAGATCCGTGAAGGCCACCAAAGAACACTAATGAAAGTCACCAATGGGGTGCAGATCCGTGAAGGCCACCAAAGAACACTAATGAAAGTCACCAAAGGGGTCAAGATCCGTGAAGGCCACCAAAGAACACTAAAGAAAATCACCAAAGGGGTCTAGATTCGTGAAGGCCACCAAAGAACACTAATGAAAATCACCAAAGGGGTCTAGATCCGTGAAGGCCACCAAAGAACACTAATGAAAGTCACCAAAGGGATCCTGATCCGTGAAGGTCACCAAAGAACACTAATGAAAATCACCAAAAGGGGTCCAGATCCATGAAGGCCACCAAAGAACACTGATGAAAATCACCAAAGGGGTCTAGATTCGTGAAGGACACCTGAAGCTACACCTGTCAAGATCTAACAAGAGGAGCCTGGTATAAAACCCAAAAGCATAACATGGGGGCGTAATGTTTTTCTCTTTTTGTTTGTTTGCTTTTTAGTCATTTAGAATAATTTCCTATAGCCTTTTCGATCACCCATAATAGCAGCATAGCTTGCAAGTTTAAATCATAAAGATTCCTTTAACAACTCCTCCTTTCTGATCCCACTGACATTTAATTCAATGGAAACATGGATTTTTTTTATAAACAAGTTACCAAGGTCTTGCGGCTGAGGTTTGGATTGTTAAACAATTTCTCTCAATTTCTTAGCAAAACAACATCACTAGCACCCTATAATAACACCAGAAGTGGTTCAATTATCCCCATTCCGAACCACTCACGGAAAACAATCTAATTGCTGTCAGACGATTTAGAAGATTATAGAGTCGCGCCTCTCCGAACTGCGCCGCTGTTTTGTGAGTATGTGGAAAATCACGTATTTTGACTTCAAGGAAGCCGCTTGAGAATGTCGAAAATTATGTTTTCAATTTTTTCTTTTTAAAAAAGCGCCAGGTGTACTGCAATGCTGTTGCTTACGCGAACTAGCACGTTTTCTTAAATTTGATGTAGAGTGGCCTTTTCTGAATTGATTATTACTTTCTTTTTGGATCTCACCCAGGCATGGAGCAATAGACAATATTTGCCCGCCAGAATTAATGATGCTATGATGCAGAAATGTGATACAAGGATGGCATATGTTAAGAATTGTATGCCAGAGTAGCGCCAGGGACAGTGTGCAAAGGGCTGGTATCACGTGGGGATAGGTGGACATAACCCAATTTCCCACATTAGTAATGGGTTAACCACCCAAAAAAGTCCTTCACCCATCAGAGTTCACACTCAAAAACACTGGAGTCTGGAATTCCAAAAATATATATTTATTTTATTTTGACTAGAATGAATTCCCACACGCACAATCTTGTCATATCAATATAAAGTGCATACGTGGCAATAATATTCACAATAACATTCATACAATACTAATCACTTGTCTCAACACCCTCATTCACACGCAAGCATACATACTCATCATCACACAATGAAAAAATGCAAATGCTATTGCACGAATAGCACCAGGGTACAGGAAAAATTGCCACCCAAGGATTTGACCTTGGAGGAGGCGGTCGAGACCACTAGAAGTATGCAACAGACAGGGCATTATATGAGGAACATGAAACTGGAGAAGCACTCCCAAGAGATTTGTGCCCTGAAACCCTAAGTGAAAGGTGGTGAAGGGAACAAAGATGTCGAGTGTGTCAAGTGTGGTAGGCACATATCGAGCAGTGTGTTTTGCCCAGCTTAAACATGCTAATTGCCTCAAGTGCTCGAGCGTGCAAAGATGGTGTGACAAGTACGGTGGAGTCTATGAACCAACGTCCAGAGCAGGAGGTCCCCAATGCAGTCCAGCTACAGACACCTGAGACACAAGCCACGCATGTGTTCGATATCACAGCCATCACTGAAAACAAGAAGGGCCCGAAACCAAACCCAAGTATTTCCATTCTGAAATACCTTACGTTTCGCACACAAAATCCTTGAGTCAGGTGGACTCCTTCCTTGCTCTTGAACTCATCCATGCAGCTGGTTCGTTCACTCTGGCACCACCAGTGAACCAGCCCCCCCCCCACTGCAGAAACTCTGTTGGCCTCAGTGTTGAACCTAGCTTCCACCTGCCATCACCTAGGCTAAACACTGTCTCTCAAATTCCCTTTCTGGTGTCATCATGGCCCTTCTTGGTGTCGTGCTTTTTTCTTTCTGGGTTATTGTTTATGTAGTATTTTTCCTTTTATCTTCCTCTCTGGTTTCATAGGGGGGAAGGTAATTTAATATGTTCTCTGCGTTCTAATTCAGGGTTCTTTGGAATTTTAGGTTCCGTGCGGCCCGCGTGGTGAGGGTTCTAAGGAAGTCGGTTGCAGGAGTACGGGCTTAGTGGCTGGATTGTAGCTGTTCTCTGCGGGTTCATAGATAAAGAAGTTGTCAACTTGCCTGGCTTGGTCTTTTCATTGTGCCATGCGATGGAGCCCCCTAAGGTAGAGACGGGGAACTGCTGGTCGGCTTCAAGCTCCAGGTCAGCGTGAAGAAAGAAGCCTGCCACCGTGGCAGAGCAGTGCACACTCATACCTGTTTCATCTGCCCATACACTGGACTGCTGCCAGCTCGGATTGCGGCCATCTCCAAGGTAGTCCCACTCTGTCAGCTCTATGTACCTGCTGGAGTCTGTGAATGCATGGGACGGTGAAATAGACTGTTTAGGCTATTCTCAGGCGGCCTCTGAATCTCAATGACAAGTCTCCCCGTCAGCAGGTGACTCTTTGGCGGCCATTTTAGAATGGCTGGAGCACAACATGAAAGTGCGGAATAAGACGCAATGCTCGTACCCCTTTGCTTTGCACTTTCCCCCCATTTTCCCGCTGATATAAAGCAGAGGAAGGGCACAGAGCAGAGATAACATCCGCTGCCATGCTTTCCTCCTCCATCCGGTGGGAGCACTTTGTTTTAAGCTGGCATGAGGTTTTTCATGCAGCCGTAAAACAAATGGATTCCTATTGAATCTGACTTGCATTAGCACCTGTTGATGAGCAGCGGGATTCCATATGAATCCTTGAGTAAATGACGCCTGCAAAGTACAGTCTGCAGGCACAGGGTTACTTTTTTTGCAAGGTACAGAGTAAAAGTAAAGAGTAAAGGCGGTTTTGCCTTATTTGTCTCTTTACTTGTGCCCTCTGCCTTGCAAAAGTTGAACATATGCATGTAAGTGTCGCAGGATAATTTTCTTAAATTGCCCATTGTATGCCATGACCCACACACTCTTGCACTTACACCTGGAGGGAGAAGCAATGAGAAAAGAAAGTGCAGGATTGATGCCCTAACTTCGCAGGCATAGCAAGAAAAGCAATATTTGCCCAACATAATGGGAACAGTCACATGTCACAGCTTTGCCCTAATCGCTCGCTGATTAAAGGGCAGGGGGCAGGAGTGCTGGGCGGGAGATGGAGAAGAGGCAGGGGAGGTAATACAGGGGATTTTGCACACAGCGGGGAAGGGCAGAAGTGAATGGCAGAGATAATGACATGCGATACGGGAACCATGGCAACGCACGGGGCCGGGCCTAGGGGACTCCTATCTCTTGTTAATGGGAGCAGCGGAATGTCAGCGCGCGGCTTGGGTTCAGCCCTCGAGTGCGGATGCAAGGGATGAGCACGCGCGCTGCTGTGTGCGCAGAGTAGGGAGGGTACAAGGGATGAGCACACGCGCTGCTTTGTACTCAGAGTAAGGAGGGATGCTTTTTTAAAAACTCGAACCTGTAGAATGTCTAGGGGTTTGGCCTGGTCCAAGGGTTGAGATATGAGGTCTTACTGGGCTGGATCTCGCATATATAATTCGGTATAGCTGGCCACACATTGACTTTTTTCAATAATAGCACTCTATCGCAACCATAACCAGCGCCCACCCACGTGCCTGACCTATTTGGGCTGATTAGTTAGCCACCTAAGTCCTAGACCGGCAAAAATGCACACCTGCATCTCCTAATCTAAAACTCTTACAACCTTTCCAGCACATTGACTACGATCACTGAGGGCGTTCCAAACAAAAAGCGCATTGAGGCCATACCAATAGGGAAAGAGCGCTATATAAATAACCAAATACAATACAATATATAAAAAGATAATATAAAAGGGCCAGCAGACTTGCAGTACATGATTGAATATCTTGTACACAAACTGGTCATGTACCTGTATGAAATGTACATTATATACATGTACAATAGCATACGTAAAATGTCAGGATTACATTTGGCTTGAATTTTCATATTTTAACACTTGTATGGGATGTAAATTGCATACAGGTAGAAAATATAAACCATAGGACTCATACGGCATACTCTCATAAGTGTTAAGTCCTGGACCCACAAGGCACCGGGGTCCAGGCTCACCAGTGCTGGGGACACCCAGCCGACATACAAGGACAGGGAGCATAGTCATAGGGGCCTTTTCCATGCCCTGGTGGCACCCAGGCCATCACGGGCAATGCTGCTGGAGTTGTCCGGCAGGGGAACCGGCACATGCTTGCAGGGTTGCCCGGCAGGGGCTATACCAAGACAGCGAGGGACATCAGGGTCAGCGTTGCCCAGCAGGGGCACTGGCCTGGTAGAGGGCCATGCAGGAGTAGGCCCTCTACCTGCCCAGCAGCGCTAGCATCGCGCTGCAGTAACACACACAGCAGGCAGGAGTCAGTGTACATCGACTGACCAGCCGGAAAAGGACATGTGACCATAGCACGAGCCCTGGGAGGGACTCATTCCTTTAAAAGGGGTGGCACACCACACTCCTCCTTTTCCATAACAAACAAACAAATGTGAAACTCCACTGGATATGAAATCAATTACCAGTCACAAACAGTAATACTTGGAATCCAGGTGCAAATAATATTCACGTACATAGGAACTGAGGTTGGGACAATTCCTACCTCCAAAAACAGCACATAAACTGAACATTGGTCCACATGTGGGGTGACAGCCAGGGTTGGTGGATGCTGGTGACATGTTGGAAATTCCACATTTAAACAAACCCTTTATTAACCTGGGTGAGTGGAACTTAAACCACTGAATGACACTATCAGTAGCTCCTGACCTCATTTCACTCATGCCCATCATATGCAGGAACACAGCTTCACACAACATTTGAGCTGGAGCCACTTTAAGCATGTCCAGGGTCTGCAGGCTCCCAGCATTTATGCATGTCTACTGAGTCCATTTTAAGCATTTGCGGGGGCTGCAGAAAACCCACCCAAATTACACTAGTGTCTGTTCATGACAACTTGGGTCCCAGTTCACGGGCCGGCAAAGCCGCATCTGGGGGCAACAGGGGCAACATCGGCTTGGTCCAAGCGTCTGTTCTAGAGAATTTAGTTCCCAGTTCACGGGCCGGCAAGAGGGGCCACATCGGCCTAGTCCATGGAGGGTGGGGGCATGGCATGCAGCACACCAGTGCCAGGGTGTCAAGCCTCTCATTTTCACCCCCATTCCAGGCAGCGCACTGTTGGCATAGGAGGGCGCACAAGCACTCTTAAGAGCTGCAACCCTCTTATGGTCCTGCGTTAGTCAGGTGCTGGTTCGCCTTCTATGGAGACAAGTTTTTCCTTTCTCCAAAACTCTGTAGCAGAGCACACACCTTCCACTAATTCAAACTCTCCCCAGAGCAAGCATTCTCTATGCCGACAGCCGGACTTCAGGGCTTGACCATCCACCGTCACTGCGCCCGGCAACGCTGCAGGGGACCACGTGCATTCTTTTCTTCCTGAACTCACCCTTTTCGGCAGGGCACTGCTGGCATTTATTCGTCGCGGGCACTCCCAAACCTGCATTTTTCCTTTTTTGTAAGAGAAAAAAAAAGAAAACTCCAAAGACGGAGCAAATGAGACGTGATTTTCATTCACTTTATTTTCCCGTAGTTCCTTTGCCCCTTGCAAGGAGCCCTTCAAGGACAAACCCCCTGGCCATGCCCCTCCGCTGCTGCCACGGAGCACATAACTCACTGGGAAACCGCCCGGGCACAGGTGGACAGCACTGAGCGGCGGAGTACAGGCATGGCACAGCCGAGTTACTCCCATGAGCGCGGCTCGTTTTTCTCCTTTTTTTGTGCGGCAGTATTCACTGCTCGTCCACCGGGAACCTCATTGTGGATTTCCTTTGTTGTTGTTTTTTTTTCTTCCTCCCAAAACTCTAAACTCAGAGTAGGACAGATCACCACCGCTGGGCCCGGGATCTCACTGCAAGAGGGCCATGTACACTTCATTACCTGCTCCGGCACAGAGCGAATCAAATTTCACCACCAGAGCACCAGGCAATAGCAACAAAATGTCCATTATATAACATCCTATTCGGAGCAGAGGCATAGCAACAAAATGTCCATTATATAACATCCTATTCGGAGCAGAGGCATAGCAACAAAATGTCCATTATATAACATCCTATTCTGAGCAGAGGCATAGCAACAAAATGTCCATTATATAACATCCTATTCGGAGTAGAGGCATAGCAACAAAATGTCCATTATATAACATCCTATTAGGAGTAGAGGCATAGCAACAAAATGTCCATTATATAACATCCTATTCGGAGTAGAGGCATAGCAACAAAATGTCCATTATTTAACAACCTACAAGGAGTAGAGGCACAGCAACAACATATACATTATTTAACAGCCTACACGGAGTAGAGGCATAGCAACAAAATGCACATTATTTAACATCCTACAAGGAGTAGAGGCATAGCAACAAATGTACATTATTTAACAGCCTACAAGGAGAAGAGGCATAGCAACAAATGTACATTATTTAACAGCCTACAAGGAGAAGAGGCATAGCAACACAATGTACATTATTTAACATCCTACAAGGAGTAGAGGCATAGGACAAATGTACATTATTTAACAGCCTACAAGGAGTAGAGGCATAGCAACAAATGTACATCATTTAACAGCCTACAAGGAGTGGAGGCATAGCAACAAAATGTACATTATTTAACATCCTACAAGGAGTAGAGGCATAGGACAAATGTACATTATTTAACAGCCTACAAGGAGTAGATGCATAGCAACAAAATTTACATTATTTAACAGCCTACAAGGAGTAGAGGCATAGGACAAATGTACATTATTTAACAGCCTACAAGGAGTAGAGGCATAGCAACAAATGTACATTATTTAACAGCCTACAAGGAGTAGAGGCATAGGACAAATGTACATTATTTAACAGCCTACAAGGAGTAGAGGCATAGCAACAAATGTACATTATTTAACAGCCTACAAGGAGTAGAGGCATAGCAACAAATGTACATTATTTAACAGCCTACAAGGAGTAGAGGCATAGCAACAAATGTACATCATTTAACAGCCTACAAGGAGTAGAGGCATAGCAACAAATGTACATTATTTAACAGCCTACAAGGAGTAGAGGCATAGCAACAAATGTACATCATTTAACAGCCTACAAGGAGTAGAGGCATAGCAACAAATGTACATCATTTAACAGCCTACAAGGAGTGGAGGCATAGCAACAAAATGTACATTATTTAACATCCTACAAGGAGTAGAGGCATAGCAACAAATGTACATCATTTAACAGCCTACAAGGAGTAGAGGCATAGCAACAAATGTACATTATTTAACAGCCTACAAGGAGTAGAGGCATAGCAACAAATGTACATCATTTAACAGCCTACAAGGAGTAGAGGCATAGCAACAAATGTACATCATTTAACAGCCTACAAGGAGTGGAGGCATAGCAACAAAATGTACATTATTTAACATCCTACAAGGAGTAGAGGCATAGGACAAATGTACATTATTTAACAGCCTACAAGGAGTAGAGGCATAGCAACAAATGTACATCATTTAACAGCCTACAAGGAGTAGAGGCATAGCAACAAATGTACATTATTTAACAGCCTACAAGGAGTAGAGGCATAGCAACAAATGTACATCATTTAACAGCCTACAAGGAGTAGAGGCATAGCAACAAATGTACATCATTTAACAGCCTACAAGGAGTGGAGGCATAGCAACAAAATGTACATTATTTAACATCCTACAAGGAGTAGAGGCATAGGACAAATGTACATTATTTAACAGCCTACAAGGAGTAGATGCATAGCAACAAAATTTACATTATTGAACAGCCTACAAGGAGTGGAGGCATAGCAACAAATATACATTATTTAACAGCCTACAAGGAGTAGAGGAATAGTAACAAAATGTACATTATTTAACAGCCTACAAGGAGTCGAGGCATATCAACAAAATGTACATTATTTAACAGCCTATAAGGAGTAGAGGAATATTAACACAATGAACACTGTGCAGAATCCTACATGGTGTAGAGGAATAGCAACGGTATGTACATCATACCATATCCCTTGGATGTGTTCCTGGAACTCTCAGGGAGACCCCGCCTCAGAGGAGGTCTGAGAAATAATCTGTTGGATAAAGCTTTGGCCCAAGTGACAAATTTGAGACTTATAACAGAGAACATTAGACACCGACCTAGAGAGCAAATCTTTTCACCACTGCACCTGCCGGGGGCTGCCCCGAGACAGTATACGCCCCAAGAGGAGGTATACCAGGGATTCACCATCCTCACCCACTGGGTCCCTGCACTAAGGAAAAGGGCAGTCACAGGAGCATTCCCACATCCACATCACCAAACAGCCGGTCAGTTACAAACCCTGATAGGATAGCCATAATCAATGTTTTGATACTCCTAGAGGGCTAATCCTACCCCCAGACTCAAACACCCATCAGAGGAATTAATGCCTTGCCCTTAAAGGGACAAGATTTGCAACAATCTGAATTCACCAGAGAGTGTGGAAACACATTCCTTTCTTCAGCACTATGCCATAAAAAAACATGTAGGAGAAGGAGGCTGACCAGCACAGACTGTCACAATCCAGTGGATACAAATTTTCACTCAACAAACAAGCATTCATTTAAACCTACAACCTTTATCCATGTGTGGTGCATACAAGTCCAACACTGTTTGCCTGCCTCCCCTAGCCTCACGAACATTACACCGTTGCCACTTTCATTACTTACAAACCACACAGTTTTCCTTGCTCCAATGCTGTTCCCAACTTTATTACTAATAATACACATTCTTCATGGAGCTTAAAAACGAAGCCTTCCTGAGAGACTCTGTCCCTTACCCCTTACTCAATAACACATATAGAAATTTGGTCAAGCTCATATGTAATTTCCTATACAAACTCAGTCTCCTCCATTCCAGCATGTTTGTATTGTTGGAATGATTGCAGACCTAATTTGTATCCGATTGCGGGTAATGGCACACACTTGGGTAAACAATACAGGACTGATCACCGGATCAAGGCTGCGTATTTGCACATCTTACCTACAGCCCACAAAGGGGACAACTCAAGGCCACAGCACAACCGGGGAAAGATCTTAGAGTAGTAAAACCTTATTGTAGGAATCCATATTTCATATCGATTTTTTTCATTTGTGTAACTTATTTTAGTACTTTATCCCTCAGATAATTTAGATAGAAATACTTTTTTGGTGTCAAAATAATAGGAAATCTGGAATAGTTAATTGACGTCTTCACGGTCAATCTTATATTGGTCAAAAACCAAGTGAAGCCAATGGGAGCGTGCGTTGACTCATTCTCATAACCAATGTGTTTTGCAGATTTACTTTTAAATGATTTACCTCTATGTACACATTGAAGGCAATTATTAGTCTTTGAAGCCCTATGAGGGCCTCATCTGTTAATATGAAATCGTCTGCATATGCTGACCAACACATCTTTCGGTTCCCAATCTTCGGAGGTGCAAAAGCAGCGCCATCTAATGCAATATCAACATCTGCCATATATAGGCTAAATACAGCGGGAGCAAATATGCAGCCTTGCCGAAGACCGTTATATGTGCATATAGTATTGGATAACAGCCCCTCCTTGTTCATGCGTATCTGTATTTTAGAGCCTTCGTGTAGATGGATTAGAATGGACAGAAGACCCCCAGGTAGTTCTGACTTGTTCAATTTTGTCCAAAGTGTGTTCCTATCTACCAGGTCGAATGCAAGAGATAGATCCATGGAAGCCACATATATAGGTACGGAATTGTCCTTCCAAGCTAATTGTTGGAGAACACATAAGAGCAGCCCACCACAGTCGGTGCCCATTTACTTTCTGAAACGTATTTGTTGCATAGATAGGATACCATTATGGGTGCTCCAATCTTCTATGTGCTTCAGAACAAGGGCTGAAAACATTTTCCAATCTGCATCTAACAGTGCTATGAGGCAGTAGTTCAATGGGGAGCCCCTGTCACCCTTCTTATAAATGGGTAGTACATACAAGATATTCCAAGAAGGGGGCGAGGACCTGGTTAAGACTATGGGCCTCATTACAAGTGTGCCAGTCCGGTAACAACGGTGCTGGTAAGCTACCAGCACCGTTGTTACGGGACCGTCACACTTCGCGGTCTGCAAGCGGGTGCCTTTCCGCCCACCAGGTCTGACCTGGTGAGACTCTGGGAGACATGGTCGAGTCAGTCCATGGTAGACCGAATAGGTGGGAGGAGGGACAAGCAATGTATATCTCACTGAGGGACAGGGAGGCTATGACAGAGGTTGCAAGGAGGCCAGTACCCCTGGGACTATGATCCTACAAAAGGGAGGTAGTCAGCTAGCAGCAAACTCCCCAAGCTGCTCTAGGAAACCCCAGGAGAGTGGTCTGGAGTTGAGAAAGATCCACTCACTTTCAGATTTCCAGAAGAGAACCTCAGACATGTTGTTCTGGATGACTCTTATCATGGACCCTCTAGAAGTGGGTTTGGGAACCCCAAGAACCCAGAACCCAACCACAAAGACCAGGGTGTTCCACTGGTCATTGGCTCAGGCCAGAACAGGCCCAACTAGGAGACCTTTGAATTGTTCATAATTTTTGTAAAATCTTCCTTCTGTTTTTCTTGTGTAAACAAACTTTATTTTCTTGGGAACTCATCCTTGTGCTGGCCTTTCTGTGCTGATCTGCCCCAGCCCCTGCCCCCTGTTTCCTTGCATAGTTTCTTGTAGATCCCTTGTTGCCAAAGGCCTGTTCTCCCGCTCCACAGTTATCATCTCCCTGTTCTCTTGTATCTCTGTTCCCCATACTGTCTCCTTTCCTCTATGACATGTTAAGCGCTCCATTGCTTCTCGGAGCTAGGTCTGTGCTCAATAAATACCCTCAACATTAATAATATTAATAATAATATCACTGCGTCATGCGACCTATGACACTAGCTAACAGCGACTGGGACCAAACCCCTTTTAAATTAAGAAAAGTTCTGAAACCCCATGGCTTTCCATCCTTCGCGGTGATCACTGTCTCACTTTCCTGGTCTATTAATTAGGAAATGTTACCAAATGGCAGCTCCAAGAAAGCATTTTTAATCTGGGGTTTGACCCCACCATGCTTTTGTTTTGTCTTACATCTCACATCCTTCATTTTCTCTCACCTCCCTTTTCCTTACGCGGCATTGCTTAGCATATAAGCATGGAGTAACAGCTCCAAATAAATAAATATGTTCACTGGAATACCTTAAAGTGATAATATTGCAAGCAAGACCCGTATATGTATTTTTGATTCAATTTTATTATACAGTGGGACCAAGAACTGAACTAATGTGTTATTATCAAATTTAAGGGTAAACATGTGATGAATGGCTAAATTGACAATGTACAAAAATGAAGGCAAACAATGACGTCTCAGAATCGTCTCAGAATTTCAAGGGCTCTGAGCGACTGTTGTTTTTTTCCCCATGTTCCCACCCTCCTTGAGCGCTTTGAAACACTTGCCTGTGTATAGGCGCTTTACAAATAAACAATACAATACAATACTTTAATCCTGACTCTGGGGCTTAATAATAAATAACCTGCAATTTACAATGACATCAGTTTTTTTTTTTTTATAGATGAACCTAAGGGAGAATTGCAGTAGTTTTGTATTTCTAGTTCTCTGCACCAGCCGTGAAAGGCCAGGTGAACCCCCGGTGACGCCCCACGCTGAGAGCAATCACAGAATCCCCCAAAGGGCTTCCGGAACGGTTCCGGATTGTGTCTGCGGCGGCACGCCTGCGGTAATCCATCCTGAATGCACCATGCAGTCAGAGACGCTTCTCGAATGCGGAATGGCGAGCCACAGGACAGAGCCCCATCAGCGCTCCTGGCGACAGCACGCAGAGGGCCTGTCATTTGGAACATAATAATAGTCTTTTCCTGTCAGAGATATCATGCGTGCACCAGCTCCTTTGTAAGGTTACCGTGCAATCAACAGATTGACCATTCACACGAGCCAGCCCGATGCTGATTTGGAATGGTGCGCCCCGTCGGCCATTTTATGATGGCCGCCAGGGACACTTTCTTCTGTGTCACGTGGTTTCATCTAATGGCGACTGTGGTGTCTTTCATGGTTGCTGCTTATAATACCAGTGACAGCGCCTGCAGAGAATGGCTGCCTACTGTGATGTAAAATGGGGCAGAATGTTGTACTTTATTTTATTTTTGTATTGTTTAACGGTTAATCAAATAAACTTAATCAAATAAACTTTACCAAATACAGAACAATGCAAAGACCAATATAAAAATTCAAGCAGTAAGAAGAAAGTAAAAAGAGCAACAAAAATACAATTGCATCAATTAATTTATCAAACACTTATTACGTTCATTAACAGTTACAATTCATACAATTATTTTTAAACAACCAAACATCAGTCTTTTCATATTAAAAATACCTCATCATCTCAGATCCAACCCATGGCAAAATCGTCGCTTTGTTGAGATATTTTCATCAAGATGTAAACTTTTTTATAAAACCATCTATCGCTAAGACGAGTGAGGTAGTTCGACCGGCTAATCATTAATTCCAAAAATAATCCTCCCTGTCGAGCAGGTCAAAATGTGCAAACTTGCGTTTTACATGGAGAGCAGAGCATGACATCGCTAAAAGTTTCTGCGTTTCATGGAAATATGGCAAACCACAAAATGTACACTTATTTGCATCCCCGGGAATAAGTCCATACCTGTATCTTTTTGGTTTGTTAGGAACATATTCCACCTACATTTCAAGGACAGCTTTTTGGAGAATCTGTTTGGCTAAATGGTTAAACATTGTGCTACTGTTCCTCGTCTTTTATGGTCATGCCTAAAATGAGACATTGGGGGTCATTACGACCTAGGCGTTAAGGGGTTAACGGCGCTGTAAAAGGTTGTGGCGCCAGTAACCCCTTAACGCCTTACTACGAGGTCCCTTTGCAGCTCCCGACCTTAACGGCTGGTCGGGATCAGCCGTTAAGGTAGACACCTGCAAAGGGACCTCGAAGGTAATTACGGTACCGCAATTTGCGGTACCGTAATTACCGCCTTCCCCTTTCCCATTGAGCCCTATGGGGCAAAAATGGGAATGGGGAAGGGCCAATGGCAAATGGGGAATTACCGCCCGCCAACCTTGGAATGGGGTGGTAATTCCCCATTTCACCATGGCGGAATCGTTAAGTTAACGCCGGGGTTGTAATGAGGGCCAATGTTGATTCATAACCTTGTCATCTTTTCAATGATATAAAACCAATCCCTATTATGAAGGCGCTTCTTGACCCACATAGGATTATTTATTTATTTATTTATTTATTTATTTATTTATTTATTGTTTACTTGTTAGGCGCTTATATAGTAAGAATATACTGTTTCAAAGCGCCCACAGGGAAGGGAGTGAGCGAGGGTGGGAAATACATTACAACACAATATTAAGAGATGAGGGGAAGAGGAAGAGGCACAAACCTACTGTGCCTTGTTAGTATTCAGAACGTGCAAGTGTAGAAAGCAAGAGGGAAGAGGGGGTAAGTCGAGGGAGTCCGAGCTCGTGGGAGAGCCATGGAGGAAGTGCTAGGAATGTTGAGTGCTGCATGGCTAGAGCCGCGGGAGGGGTAAGTGTGATTTTCCATAGCGGAGGGTGTGCAGATGCAGAGTGTTGTGGATAGACAGGAGCTTGGAGTAATCTGTGAAGGAGGTCAAGGCCCCAAAGATGCATAAGGGCCAAGAACACTGATTCAGCAACTGTAGGACTAGCAGAGGAGAGACTATTACTAAGATCATTCACCACCATCCCCATCTGAGACAACAGACTTGTGCAAAATTCTGCAAATTCTCTTAAAAACACCACTTTGGTTGTTTGAACTAACATATGCAAATCAGAGCATAAGGAGTGCTCCAATGGACAAATTATGTTTCGATAAAAAGATAACATTCTCCAATTTGCTCTGGCCAAAAGAGAAATTACTCCAAAATCATATTGGATTCCTGGCTGAATTCTGCAGTCCTAAAACATTTCACCACATTACTCCTTCTAAAAGAGGTAAAATAGTCTAGCACGTGTAGAAATCGCACCTCCATTCCATAGAGCAGTTTCGGGAATATCTTCCCTTATCTCAGTGTGGGGAGTAGCGAGAATTTACCATATCGGGGATCACCCTGACTCATCTCACTAGATGGCGCTATCGCTCGAGTTTGCATCCACTCCTCCCTCACCTGAGACTTATGAGGCTTACCGAGGAGGAGGAATCCCAAATACATACATTCCTCCACCCTCTCCAGAGGCTCGGTCAAGACACACCATTGAAATGAATTTGGGCCTCATTACGGGTCCGGCGATAACCCTGCCGGTGCTACCCGCGGGTTGCCGCTCAACCTGAAAAAATTAGAGGCTTCTGACTTCCCGCTGATATTGGGCTATTGCAAGTCCGCGGCTGGGAAGTCAGGCGCCATCAATTTTGTTAGTCCCCATTCCCATGGAGTCCAAAAGTGAGAACTCTGTGGCCAGGGTGCCGTCCCGCCCGGCAGGTCCGACCCTGGTGGCTGGGACGGCACCCGCCCGCAGAGTTGTAGTGTGCCGGTCTAGAAACAACGGTGCCGGTAGGCTTACCGGCACCGTTGTTTCCAGACTGGCACAGTCTTAATGAGGCATTTTGTCTTTTGTGAATGTATCGCCAGACAATTACACGTTCCAAATTTTAAAAAGGTAGTGATCAGACGTTTGGTGCAGTTAAAAATGAGAGTGCCACCTGCATAACTCATCCAGGTCACTGCGAGATTATTCAATTTGGGGGTCACAACAGCTGTGGGTTCCAAGTATTCTCCCATGTCTGACATGTACAGATTAAAAAGACAGGGGGCCAAAATGCACCCCTGTTTAACTCCTCTAAAATTTGTGACTCTTCTTGACAGGGCTCTCTCCTTATCCAACCACACCCTCATGACAGAGGGCTCACGGAGGCTCTGAATTAGTCTTAGCGATCCATGCAGGATCCCCCAACCCTGCAGCTTTGACCACAAAAGACTCCGGTTAACTGCCTCAAACGCTGCGTTTAAATCTATTGTAGCAATAAAAACAGATTCATATTTTCGGGGCCAGGCAAGTGACCGAACACACTTCAAAACAAATCTGTTCAGTGAGGCTGACATATGTTTCCTAAACCCGGTCTGCCACGTCTTCAATCTGCCCGTTTCATTGGTCCAACTTTCCCAGTGCTGTAGCAAAAATGAAGCTAAGACTGTGCTGTCAGCGTCCAATATGGATCGGTCTATAGTTTTTAGGTGTCGATCGCTCCCCTTTTTTATATATTGGGATGATGTACACTGCTCTCCATGACTCGGGAAAGGAGTTAGTATCTATAACATGTCTTTGTTTTTGTTTTATTGTGATCTTGGTTGTTCAAAGACAACCTAACACACAGCAGTCGAAATGCATACAACCTAATAAAATAATTTAATTACAATCAAAATCTCATACAAGTAAGACATGCATTAAAGTACAAATGTGACATTCTCTAAAATGTCCATAAATAGACTAGAAAATCCCACTAAAAAGAAACATTTAGAGGGTAATTCATGGATTATTTGCGCCAAAAAAATGGGATTTGTGCGCCATTCTGCCCGCAAATCCCTGTTTAACAAATGGGGATTTGCGGCCAGAATGGCAAACAAATCCCATTTTTTTGGCGCAAATAATCCATGAATTACCCTCTAAATTTTTTTGAAAATTGGGGTTGGTTGAAGGGTGGAGCAAGCTTTTCCTGCCTGTTAAATACCCTTCATTCTGTGTCACATGGCTTCAACATTATTTATTTATTTATTTGAACATTTATATAGCGCACAAAACCCAGAGGTATCTAGGTGCTTAAAATTTAAGAGATTGGTTACAGGCATAGATGTCCACCTAGTCAATGAAAAGGTTACAGAGCATTGTGAAATTATGTTTGCTATTGTGTCTTCAGGGTCACACTACGGACAATATCAGTGACAGCTGTGACAATGTCACACTGAGCAGGACAGAATGGGAGGATAGGGAGGTTCTGGATGCCAGGGGGATGGACCCGATATACGATAAGACTCCTTGAGTTGGTAAATGAGGTTCCCTGCTCCAGCGAGCGTTAGGTCCACCTTTCACACACACCCGAATCCCATTAGGGCAGCCAGTGCCAGGAGAGGGTGTTGGACCTTGCTGCCAGTGGTTTGTGGACCTCAGCTATAGCGAAGTGTGTGAAGACCATTTATCACGGCAAGGCGGAAGAGCGGATTACGAACCTATGTGTGCAAGGGAAGAGAGGCTCTCTGCAAGTTCCATGCTGACGGAATGCCGGTGGTGGCCTCAATGCCACCTATTTGGATCGGGCCGGAGCGGTGTGCCTCTGCCAATTGGAGTCAGGGTGTGTAGGCGCATGATGAGTGCCCATTAAAGTTCTGTCTGGCTCCAAGATGGTAGAGCGGGCCGGTCCTCATGCGCCCGTGTGTTAACGAGTAATTGACCAATCACTGGAAGCCATGAGCTAGAAAAGCCGCAGCACCTGAGGGTGATAATAGTGGGACGTGGAAGGGGATAGAAAAAAGAATATGGACCAGTCGCATAGGCTGATGAAGATGAAGGCATTTCCCAGCCTACCCCACGCAGTATCAGCTCTTCCGATGCTATGGCACCCTGTTACAGGGAGGATGGCCATTGGTCGGAATTTGGCACAGGCGCGGTGATGATCCAAGGAAAGGTGCACATGGAAACTCTGAGAAGTAGAGAAACTAGCTTAATGAGTAGACTCAGCCACTGATGCAAGTCAGAGCGCAAAGGGTCTATGCTGTCAAGAGTCTGCTTGGGACTCTTGCCCCATGGGCGATAACCCTGGAACCAGTGCAGGAAATGGGCATGAACGGGACTCCGGCAAAACACGTATCGCTGTTCTTTCTCCAGGGTCTTGCCCAAAACACTCACGCTTCAATGAGCAGGCAGCTTTCAGAAGGCTCTGCAGCACAGTCGAATCTTCTGAAAGCAGTCTGGTCTGCTTGTGACAACTCAATTTCAGAACAGGACACTCCCAGCAAGATCTACACATGCAAACCACGTTTCAACAAACGGACACTTTTAATAGACTATGGTAAACTGCATGAAGAAAAGCAGCCAAGCCCACACATACTTGTTGTAGTTTTCCAGACTGCCACATATATCCTGCAATGTAGAGACATCTTTTTCTTAGAGTGAGTAATGTGACCAATTAAAACTGCAGAGCCCACCTTCCATTATTCGCACACAAGGGTTTCTTACTGAATCACATTAAGACATGTTTTCAAATTTAAAATTCTGGACATACTTATGTTCCCATAATGCTCTTTGCATTTATGCTAATCGCCTGGATTGGGTTGGGCGCAATAGATTTGAAAATTAGACATGATAAATGTTATAGCGTCTTACCGGCTAGCAAAACAGATTTTTTACCTGTTATGCTTAAGAATCTCGTTTATTTCTCTAATTCTCCACTTAGTAACACATGTGGCGTTGCCTTGATACAGTGTGCGCTGCAGCTTTCCAACACAGCAGCGGGCAAATTTTACTAATGTCCATCTGACTCTTACATGAGCGCATTAGACTTAATGGCTGCCCCGGCATTTAATACTAACAAGAAGTGGTTTCAGTAGATGGGTTAATTTATCCGATCTATAACCATCAGAGTGGTCGCTTATCCTTGATCGCACAGGTCTCTTGCGTGAATGGGGCTTGGCCATGTGCACTGAAATTGTAGCCATGAACATGACAAGCTTTCTCGATGGATACCTTGAGGTTTTTATGGGATGTGCCTCGGTAATGCCTAGCATGAGCTCTTGGTGGTTTAAGTTGGATGCGTTATACCCGTTCCACTTTGTCATTTATCTATTTCTACAGGCTTTGTTGGAGTGCATTGAAATTGGAATATGCACTCTTTCTACAAGCGGCACTTCAGGCTATTACAGTCATCTCATGCTGCACATTGATGAGAACATCGGTTGCGGCACTACCAAGTGGGAGTGAAATATGTTTTCTTCTAACTTGTGAGGTGAGCAGAGACCGGAGCAATATTACTCATGAAGTAGTGTAACCAGTGGCACTACGCAACAGTGATTTCTTTTCTTTCTTTCTTGTTCTGCCCAGACCCTTGATCCACTTGTACAGGAGGGGGGAGCGACCTCTGACGGGCCCATGGAATCAGAGCTCAACCTTGAGTATTTTAAGACGAGATAGCTGCACCTTGAGGAGCATGGGGTGCAGGATTCTCTTACTCCAACACCAATCAATAAGGACAACTCAAATGGTTTGGCAAAGGGAAGTCTGTTTAATGACAAGTACAAAAAACGGGTAAACATTAGGAAATCATCAGTGATGCGATCGCCTGTCTCACTTCAACTTCCACAATCTTCATTCAAACAGCAATCTTTATAGGCAATATTCGTCATCATTGACGTATAACACTCGAAAGTTTGTCATGCAAGTCTATTGGTTGGAAAAGGTAACTTAAGTATAGGTTCTATAACTGTATATGGTAACGGGGTGTGAGGATTGGATAACTCTTATCGGGTGGGCGTCTACGCCCATCCCTCTACATCACTCGTGATAGACGTCACTACAAGTATGACGTCGCATTGGTTCTACTAGCTATAGGACCCTAGATTATTTGGTCCATCGTGATTGGGTAGGTTACACCCCTAGACACAAATCTCCACTTTAATTAGCAGCATGCAGATGCTGTGTGCCCCAAGATTCACCGTGCCTCCATTTGATCAATCAGTACTTTAGGGCTATGTGTCAATTAGTTGGCTGAGGATGGCCTCGAAACTGTAGCTTCTTATCAGGGAAAGTTATGGCATCCTCTGGTTTTGGGTGACATCAGACGTTGGTACCTCTTTGCGCTTGGCTGGTCACCTGTCAGTACACTGTGAAGCTGCTTCATTTTCCATCTATTTGCGTATTTGATTCTCCCTTCGGCCTCGCCATCTGCCTAGGCCTCCTTATCTCGACCTTCACTGACAGGCTGCTATGCTCTTAAGTTTCGATTCTTCGGAGTTGCCGCTCTCCTCCCTTCCTTGGGTTGACCTCGGATTCCTAGGCATGAGCTGCTTCTTGCTAAGTTTCGATTCTGCTCTTTAGTTTGGCTTTGTGCTGGTATATGAATCCTCTCCTGTTTGACCCCTACCATCCTGGGCTTAATTCTGCTTTCATGTAGAGTGGACTGCACTTATATAATGTGCTTCATTGAGGTAGATATATATAGTTGGTGCTTGCCGCTCTATTCTTCTACTAAGCATAGCAAGCCGCACTGTTTTCTCAGCTTCTTGCGTTACAAGCCTATGTAAAGGCGTTAGCTGATTGCATACTTTCATCCTGCTTTATGGTTACATTTCTTTATATTTCGACATCGTCTCTTCTTCTATGTCTGTGACATCTTTATCCATGGTGTTTCGTCTTAGTGTGTCATCTTTAGGTTGTTGTTCGTTCATCTGTATGTCTGTCCGGGCCCTCGTGACGTCACCATTCGCCTTCGATTAAGGCCCTTTGGCTCTCTTCTGGGACAGTCTGAAAGTAGTCTTCATGTCGTGTCAGCTGTTGGTACGGTTGTCTCAATGGGTACCGTGTTGCCCATGGTTGCCTGGTTATTGGCACTTCAACAGGTATTGTTCTTCTGATGGGCACTGGGCAGAGCCCCAGTATGGCTCTCTGTTGGTTTATTTGCTCCTTATATGTCACATATCACGGTGAGTATGTTCCTGGTATTTCAAAATGGGTGCCTGGGGTGCAGGTCATATCTGGGACCTCCTCTACACCCCCCCCTCTGGTCGGTTCATCGACCACTTCTGCTTCCTCCTTTGGGTTCACCTTACTAGGTTCTTCTGTATTAATTTTTTCTTCATCTTCTGGGTTTGTACATGATGGTGTGAAGGAGTGTCTCTTTGGAGTCCAAATTTTTATCACTCCTTTCAAACTTCCTGCTGTTTTTACATGTTCGTCTTTGTTCCAGGTCATTAGCTGACATTGTCCATTTGGGCTACAATAAATCCATTTTCCTTCGTACTTTCTTCGTTTCCGGGGATAGACACATTTTGTTCCTTCTGGCGCATATTCACTGGCCTTCACACATTCTCTTATTTCTTCATCAGTTAGGTCTCTGGGCTTCCATCCTGGTTTGACATCGATCATGATCTTCATCCCTATGGCTTTCTTTGCAGTTTTCTGGCATTGTGAGACAATTATTTTGATAGCACAAAATCCTAATAGTATCATCAATTGCAGGGCTCCCAAAAACTTGAATATGTCTGCCATCCATTGTGGGACCCATGAGAATAGTGCTCCAAACCAGCTGTAATCATGAACTTTGTCGGTTTCATCAATCATCTAGTTCTGCAGGTTTGTCAGTTTACCTATGGCTTCTGTTAAGGTTCCATTTTCTTCATCATGTGATGGTATAAATGTGCAACATGCTTCTCCGATTTTTGCACAAACTCCTCCATCCATCGCTGTGATCATGTCAAGTACATATCTCTTCTGGAGAGTCATCAGTCGGATTGCTCTTAACTCTTCCTTGATTGCGTTGAATCCCTTTATTGTCGAGTTGATGGTTTGCAGTAATTCCCATCTGGTGATTTGCAACCATTTAGTATTTGCTCCAACCTGGAATCTTGGCATGAGGATTGTTTTGAACACTGATGAGGTGAGGCTACCAGTCTGTGTTCATAAGGGATTGCATGGAATGCTTCTTCTGATTTGGCAGAAAAGTAATTCTCTCTTTTCTTTCGGGATACCAACTCCACAGATCTCCTTTTCCTCAGGTGAGCATCTGCTTTCGGGAAACTGTCAATATTCAGGTCACTTTTCGGGATCACTAGTGCAGGAACATGGACGTTCACTATTGTGCATATGCCTCCCCAGTCTTTTGGAAGTCTTATGTATGCTTTGGATCCACATGACCAATAATAATCCATAATTACTGTGGTTCCAAGCGTCATTCCTGGAGCCTGGAGTTCTGATTCTCTCCCATCTTCCTCGTGCCATTGTTCCTGAAGCACAATTTCGGGCTTTCCAGTGGCACTATCTGCAGGGGTCCTCCTCTGTCTTCAACCCATGTCAGTAATCTTGTGAATTTCAGCCATAAAGGTTTGCACAACCTCTGTGAGTTCTCTATTGCTTCCTTATAGGCTCCAAAGACCACGCTCGGCAGATAACCACTCCTTCTTCCCATCTGTCTGGTGAAAGCACTGTTCCCCAAATCTGCATTTGGCCTCTGTTCTTCCAATTCTTTGCCTCTTCTGGAGTTTGTCCTTGGATGTTCAGTCTTGGGTTAAATCCCCATCTGATTGCTGCTCCTTTAACTCCAGGATTCTCGTACCTGATCACATGATTCCTTGTATGGGCTCTCTTTCTTGTCTTAATGTCCTGGACGTAGTAATCTTCATCGGGGTAATTTTTCTCGGTTGCCCATATCAATGAGGCATCCCTCTCCATAAACTGGCCTATTGTGTTGCACATTGCTACGTGTGAGAGACAGTGGACTGTCGGGACATCAATTTCTACAGCCACGAAGATCTTGGATTTCCCCATGCTGTACGGTAGGAGTGCACAAACAAAGCATTCTCCTTCTGATTTCTTCTTCCAACTTCTTTCATGTGCTGGTACCAAATGTTGTTTCTTAGATGTGCTGTGCTGTCCAGGTAGTCATTCAGTTCACTGTTATCTTCATGCAGGCTCCTCTTGATCCTTAGTGTCTTCCTATAGTTTGTTATAACTAAATCTCTAAACGCGTCTGTGTGGCTTTTCCTTGCTGGGGGACTCTCGGGCATTCTGGCCCAAGGTGCCGGTTTCCTTATCTGCATCGATGTGGTAGGTGGAGGTTTTGCAATTCTCTCCTTCTCTTCTTGCATTCTTTTCCTGCCCTCTATAAGTGTCTTTATCAGCCACCAACCTGTAACCGGCCCAGTGTATGGCTGCATCGTGGGCCTGGTACTTGTTCCTTGTGTTGGAACTTGTGTGATTGTCAGTACAGTCTCTGCAGTTTTACTTTTTAGTTCCTCATGCCGTTTCTTCGTTCTAGCTATAAACGGGAATAAATGATCTATTAACATTTGTGTCTTTGCAGTGAATTCTCCTGCAGCTGCTTCTGTCTTTTTAAGGGCTTTTGTTAAGTCTTCTTTCGTTGGCCTTTCTCTCGATTGCTTTCGGTCTCTTTCATTATTTTCTGAGACTGATTGTTCGGTAGACAGTCTCATGCTGTCTGTTGCCTTCACTTGAGGTTCTGTGGTCATTGACACATGCCCTGGTTCGTGTGCATTCAATGTGTGTGTATGTGTAGTTGTCAGTGCTATCTTTTCATTCATTCCGTGCTGACCCTGTCTCCAGCTTTTCTTTTCATTCGTTACCTCAAGTATGTATGTGTCACTATAAATCACATTCATTTTCAGTTCATTTACTTTACCATCGGATTTTCTCGGGACTGGAATAAATATATAGGGTCTGGGTGCTTTTGTGGGACTCATGCGTACATCATCAGGTGGGTGCACTGAAATTGGAACTCTTTGTGCACCAAGATAAAATGCAGTTCTGATCGTTAATGACAGCAAAATAATGATAAACACAACGCATAGATACATAATAGTGCGGTAAGTTAAACTGCAGCATTTCTTTCCAGAGAAGCGAGGGCACCCCTCTGCTTGTGGGAGGACCAGGTTACTGTTCTGGGCCCCCATCTCGATCAGAACAAAATGTCAATGTTTATTCTTTTACCCCAATTCAATATTGTTCTGCGGGTGACGATTGTCTCTTGATACAGGATGCCGTATCCTTGCTAAACTATGGAAAAATAGATTAGACTAACACTTAGATAAGTCATTTTTACTGTGTGTATTAAAAGTAGATGAGTTCCCAGTCCACCCCCCGAATCTGATTCAGTCCTGAGGACATGCTGGACACTGTTCAATGTGAAGCAATTGGAATAATGGCAATCAAAACAAATAAAGGCAAAGTTCTTGTCTCTGCTCCCTTGATCTGTCCCTCGGAGAAAAGATGAAGTGCTTGCCTCGGCTTCCTCGATCTGTTTTTCGGCGGAAGGTTTCACTGGAATCTCCTCATATAATCTCTCTGAAAGTTGGACAGCTCCACTTGAAGCATGATGCCATGGAGGAGCGTTCCCATCCGTGCGACATTAGCTGGATCTCTGATGAATGTGAGGACATCAACCTTGATAGGTTTCCCCACCATTTCCAGAAAGTCAGTGACTAGGTGGAAGAGGAAGTTGTGTGCCGGTCGGCTGTCTTCGGGTGACAGGGACATTTTTCCTGCCTTGCTGGGTTTAGGATTATAGGCCCTTCCCTTGACGTGAACAATGTTTGCACTTTCCGGACGCGTGGATTGCGACCAAATAGCTTAGCTTGGTCCACAGCTGCCTCAAAAGTTTAGAGTTTGCTGGATATCGAATAAACGTGAGAGTGTCTGTGGTTCTCACAACAATAGGTGGGAACTCCTCTATGATGCGAAAGAAAAGCGTATTGACAAGTTCATCTATAATCGCCTGTGGTGGAAGCATTTGTGTCATTATCACTGTAATCAGGCAGTCCAATAAAGGCTTCGGCGATGACGGTAAGTAGTGCCAGATTACTTTCTTGTTGTGACACTGGTAACCCTCCCTACCAGCGACGGATATGATACCAATACTAACTGGAAGTAGATGAGTACGTCCTTTGTGATGTTTCTGCTGGGGGACACCATAAGTGCTGCCAACAAGGTCTTGATATTTGACGATTCAGGATACTGTGTTTAGCTCTTAAGGTAAAAGGGCTTCATTACGACCCTGGCGGAAAGGGGTTTACGCCGGCGTAATGCATGGCGTACCTTTCCGCCTGACTACGAGTTCCCGTAGCGCCATGGTGATTTTTATGCCTGCTTTTTGCAGGCGGAAAAATCCATGGCGCTACGGGACTCGTTGTTAATTACGCCACCGTAATTTACGGTGGCGTAATTAACACCTTCCCCACTCCCATTATACCCTATGGGGAAAAAATGGGAATGGGGAAGGGTAAATGGGGATTGGGGACTTACCGCCCCGCCAAGGTCGGAATGGGGCGGTAAGTCCGCCAACCCCCATGGCGGAGTTGGCAGCTTTGCGCCATGGACCATGGTGCAAATTGCACCATGGTCCTCCGCCAGGGTCGTAATGAGGGCCAAAGTCCTTGATCAATGTCTGTTAGAGTCTTGTTTCTCAACAACCTTAAGTGTGGTTCGGTTTACAAGTTCATGTCAACAAATGTGTTGTGGCTTAACTGCGCACATTTTCTTCCTTACCCTGCAACTAGGATGCACAGAGTGTCTGTTTATATCCTTATCCCCTTCTGCTTAGAGGAAATGTCCGGTATAAGCCACAACTTGCACAAGGGGTTATTTGTCTTTGCTTTGCTGCTCATGCGTCCTTCTTCCTCGTCATAGATCTCGTCTGCACGTGCTGAGGATCTTTCCCATTGTCTGTGGGTTCTTCGCGGTGGGGTGCAGCTAGAGGGCTTTCTCCGATAAAGGGCTTAATGTCATTGAGAAAAATCCATGCTCTCCTGCCCTGCAGTTTTACAGCTGAAGGAGTGCACTCCTCTACGATGAAAGGGCCATTGAATTTTGGCTCATACCACCTCTTCCTCGTGTGGTTTTTTACTAATACCGTATCTCCAGGAAAGACGAGTGGAACACATAGACCTTGAACTGTGTCTGTTTCAGTGTCTCCTGCTGTGTTTTGTGCGGTGCTGCACCCTTTTCGTCGTCGCTGAAGTTGGTCTGAAATTACAGTAAGACTGGATGTCATGCAGTTCAGATATTTTTGCAATTCGGATCCCAGGACCTCTCGGGTTGGCTGGGCATCACATCTAGTTCTGTCTCTAGCGGTTAGGGGAGTATTCATTCTCCTTCCTGTGACTATCTCGTGCAGCGTAAGATGATGGTCGGAGCCTGGTTGGTTCGGAAGAGCATACAATGCCAGTGGAAGGCAGTGCAACCATCCCCTCTTTAGAGTAAGCTTCAACTTGGCTATCCTTTCCTTTAGCAAGCCGTTGAGCCTCTAACAGATCCCATTACCTTCTGGATGATACGCCGTCGAGAACTTGTGCTTTATACCAAGCAACAAGCTAATCTGCTCCAAGACTGAATTTACAAAATGTGCCCCATTATCTGATCTCATCACTTCACACACCCCCCCATCTAGGGAACACTTCCCTCACCAGGAATTTGGCCACACAGGTAGAGTCTGGGTGTGTACATGGACCTGTTTCTATCCATCTAGAGAATGGACACGGCACTACAGTTAAGTATCTGTACCCGTTGAACACTTGAATCATGTCGACATAGTCGATTTGTATGTGCTGAAAAGTCCCATTTGGCTGGGGGATGACTCCTCTCACTACTTTTAATGTGTACCCAGCAGTTAATTGCTGGCAGATTATGCAGTTCACCATAAAGAATGCAACATGCTCAGCTAAAATCGGTATAAACCAGTCTTCTGCAAGCGTTGCTGCTAGATTCTCTTTTGACATGTGTAGTGGGTAATGCAATTGTTCCAATACTATTTTTAGTCGAGCTACAGGCATTACTGGTTTACCAGTGCTGTCTTGCCACCATAATCTGTCAGAGGGGTTTAAAGAACACCCTCGACGTTTCCATAGGTTCTTCTCGTCCTGTGGTGCCTCTCCTTGAAGCTCCATTAGTTGCGTTTGCCCCAGATTACTATAGGCTTCGGGTGTGGTTTGTGCCACCATCATTCTCTCATGGGTGCACGCCTCTTCCACTTCCATGACCGTCTCTCTTTTGGAGGGCATACGCTTGGCTTCCGTGTTGGCTGCGTGGTTTCCGCGTGACACGAAATCTGTCCCTTTGGTGTGGGTGGCGCATTTCACAACTGCTATGCCCACTGGTAGCTGTAGTGCCTTAATCAGCCTGTCCAATAAGGCTGCATGCTGCACTGGCATGCTGTCTGCTCGGAGGAAGCCCCTCCTTTTCCATCGTGCTAGCCCTGCATGCACTGTGGACATCACATAGGCGGAGTCACTGTACACCGTAACTTCCTGGTTTGCATGATTGTCTATGGCGAGTATCAACGTCAATAGTTCCACAGCCTCAGCTGAATAATGAGATGGTATCTGTGCGCTGACGAGTACTCAGAATTCTCTGTTTGCCATGTGTTTCATTACGGCAACGCCTGTGTATCTTTGTCCATCCCCTTGGTCGATTCTCGAAGATCTGTCAATAACAACGATCTCTCCTCCTGCCAGGGCATTTTCTTTCACCCTGGGGATTTCATCACAGAATCCTTCATAGGTTGCACAGTCATGTATCGGCTCTCCTTCAGTGACTGGCTCAGCAATGAATGTAGCTGGGTTCATGTTTTACATCGAACTTTTTTGGTCAATGGATTAGATATAATCACTTCATAGGCTGAAGCTCTTTTAGATGTCAACGCACCCTTTGGTTTTTCTAAAATGGAAAATAATGAGTGCTCGACGTATAACGTCATAGAACATCCCATCACAATGGTTGTCGCTTTTTCTATGGCGAATGCTGTGGCAGCTAAGCTTTGTTCGCATGGGTAGTGGCCTCTCATTACTGGGTCCAGGTTCCCACTGTAATATGCCAGGGGCTTGTACCCCAACAAGGTTTTTTAAGTGATCACTGCCGTCATAACGCTGACATCTGTGTCCAAGAACAGGTTGAATTCCTCTGCATAATTAGGAATCCCGAGAACTGTAGCCGTACAAATCGTTTTCTTGAGTTCTGCAAACCCCTTTTCCATTGCATCAGTCCATTCAATCTTTTCCTTTGTCGCCTGGGCCTTGTTCAGGGCCTGGAGCAAGGGCTTGGTATATGAGCTGTAATCGAAGACCCATGCTCTAACATAATTGCATAGGCCTAAAAAGCTCTGCATTTGCCTTATCGTTAGTGGCTTAGCTATGCTCATGATGGCTTTGGCCCTTTCTGGGGGTCACCTTTTTACCTTCATGTGAGACAATATTGCAACTTTTCCTTGTCAACCTTATAACCTTGATCAGCCAGTATAGTCAATAGCTGAATAGAATCACCTCTAAATTGTTTTTCCGTGGAGCTGCAAATCAAGATGTCGTCCACATATTTCAAGACGACACGTTCTAATGCAATATTGCTCAGGTCCATCTGTAGGACTCTATTGAAAATGGACGGGGACTCACATTACCCCTGTGGCAACCTCGTGCTTTTCAGACGCATTTGTCGGGAAGTGAATAACGTCAGATATTGAGAGTCACGGTGCAACAGGATTGAGGAAAAAGGCATTTTTCAAATCAATCACCATGAAATATCTTGCCTCAATGGGTATGTTACATAGGATTGTAGATGGATTAGGGACTAGAGGGAATTCGGCTTCAACAATATCGTTTAATGCTCTTAAATCTTGGATTAAACGCCAAGACCCTCCCTTCGATTTCTTGATGGGATAAATCACCATATTACAGGGTGACTCAGACGTCACTAAAATGCCCTGATCCATCATGGTGGAAATTGTCTTCGCGATCCCTTTGTCCGCCTCTCTGGACATGGGATATTGTCACGCTCTCGGTAAAATTGATCCTGGTTTCAGCTTAATTTTCACTTCTCCCACCCCCTTCAGGAAGCCTATGTCATACGGTCCTGTAGTCCATACTGAGAAGGCACCTGGGCCATGTCGTCATCAAAGTATTCTGGACGTATCAGTGCCAACATCATTCTCTGAGGCACTTCTATTTTGATCATTTTTACCCAAAATATGAGACTCACTTCCACCCTTGTCTCTTCTGAGTCTGGTTGTTCTTCAAACAGATCGTCATCGGTGATGTCAGTCACTCGATACCCTTCTTCAATGGCGATAATCGCGCACCATTGTCTGCCTTCATCGTCGTAGCCTTCGACCAATGCTACTTTCCTTCGCACGGCTACAGCATGTATCATTAAGGGAAATAGTTGTCCCTCCTCTTCATGCATCGGTATTCTGGGTCTGAACTCATCAGGGGTTCTCATGATTTTGTATGCAAGGCCTGTAATCCTGCCATAAGCACACACATGCCATATGTGAAAACCTCTGGCTCTAATGGTATAGCTCTCATGGCTATGTGTCCTGAGTATGCCCTGATCATTTTGAACACGTTTGAATAATGCATTCCTGGAGTGGAGCATACTATGCCCTCCTCCGTGAACGAGATCGTCATGTTCAATTTTGTCATTAAGTCTCGACCCAAAATGTTTACTGGGGTTTGATGTGAATATAATAAAGGTATATTCATTTCGCACTCTCCTACGGAGACTGGGAGTGCATCTGTATTGGGAGCTCGACTGTGAGCTCTTGTAAAACTCTGAGTATCTATGGCCTCGCCGGACAAGGAAAACTTGCCTTCTCGTATGCACGAGCGTGTTGCACCCATGTTAACTAAGAAGGAATAATCTTTACCCCCTATGACGACATTCACCCTAGGTTACCTATTGGTCTGGTGTCACTGATAGGATAGAGCACATCAGGGTTCCCAGTGAGCTGTCCTAGTTCATATATAAGTTCCGTCCACTGTACACTTGTGGATTCTCTCCATTCCCTGGGTTGCCTCCCCTTCCGCAGTTTGTGCCCTTAGACGATTGCGGTGGTACATGTTGAAATTGCCCTTGTGGCAAATTCCCCATGTTCGGGGGTTCAACCCCTTGTTGCGCACCTTGATGCATGCCTTGTGCTTGCTGCTGCACTGTGTGATTCTGTGCATTGCCCTGTTGTGAGATCGCAGGTGGATTCACCGTGCCTGCTCCCATTCCTTGGCTATTCTGCCACACGTCTTGACTTCTGCACGTGCGCACCAAATGCCCCATCATTCCACACAGCCAACATACTGGCGGTGGTCGGATTATTTGTCCATTTGACATACCTGGGTTGCCCATTTGCACGTTTTGAAAACCTCCTTGATTATTTTGGATACCTCCTTGATTACTCTGCCATCCTCTTCCTCTAAATCTTCTTCCCCTCAGGTACAGTCCTACGTTACCCTGGTTGTTCTGCTGTGGGTTAGCCACCTGTTGTAAGTTCTGTTCAGCTGGGCTAGTTAGCATGGCTCCTTCGAGAGCATACTTTGATAATTTCTTTTGCACCAGCTTCCCTCATCACCCTTTCGTGTTGCCTCCTTTTTCCAATTCATTTCTTGCAACAATCTGCAGTAATGTGTGATAGTTAACTGTATTTCTGCCCAAGGTTTAGCCTTAACCCCTACCGATTTCTTGAGCTGTTTCTGCACTGGTTCTGGCAACCCTTGGCACAATATGTGGTAAAACACCACTATAGATTTGTCCAAGATTCATGCGTTTCGAGCACCCACGCGTCTTGGAAATTCTGGATATAAATCAACAGATCTTCTGACTTCATTTTTGAAGTCATTTTAGCTCCCATATCGGAAGTGTCTGGGTAAAGCACAAAATAATGCCTTGAGAGCTGCCCTCGGCATTAATAAAAGAGAACATATCTCCACTACCAGACGCCAACACAAATGGCTCTCCACCGACAATAAAATCAAACTAAAGCTGGCCTCCCTAACCCATAAAGCCCTCAACAATGCTGCCCCTAGTTATCTGATGGATAAAGTAAAGAGAAAATCATCCATCAGACAAACAAGAACTATCAATTCCAACTGTCTGATAATTCCCAGATTCAAACTCTCCACCATTGGAGGTAACAGCTTCCCTGTGAAAGCTGCCACATTTTGGAATTCTTTGCCACACAACCTGAGAGTCGATCAACCATATTTGCACTTTAGAAGGAATCTCATCAGTCATTTGAACTCCAACTGTATTTAATTGTACATTTTATACCTCTGTATAGATACTGATACTTTTTGTTTGCGTCCTTTGCTCTCGCCACAAACAGCCCCTGTACATATCTATATATTTCACTCCTTTGTATAGATATTGATATTTTTTATGTGTGAAGATTTGTATATTTCTCATTCCTGTAATCCTTTTATGTCTATAATTTTACTTCAACTGTATATTTTTGTAACATTGTAAGCCTCGAATATTCTTTCTGCCTGCGCCCTGCTGCCCCTGGGTATGGTGCGCCATACAAATGAATAAACAAACAAACAAACAAACAAACAAAGCACTCGTAGTGCTTTCCATACTGCTGCTCTGCAATTATTAAATGGCGCTCCGTCGTGTGCAGTGTTAATTATGGTTACACCAGGGTACCCTGCCCGTGTCCACACATCGTCTGCTATCTGACTGATGATGGCGATCAAGAGACCTTTAATGTCCCCTATAGCTAATGTGACACCTCCTGTCATTTTTTCTAACTCGTGTATCCACTTCCCGGCTCCTGATGTCAGCATTGGAAGCTTGTTTTTCAGGTTTTCTCGATCCATGTGTGGCCATGGAAAGATATTGCGGTCTTGCTCCCCCCTTTTCTAATAGCGGAAATTGGAATGTGCAGCCTTCCTTCTCTTCTCTCATAGCTCTCCTGTCTATTGCAGGTGTTATATTCCTGCATCGCCATCTGCCTGGCAATGTCCTCAACCTGTCTACATAGGCTAGTGCCGACACCCCCCTCTGACCATGGGGTGTTCCATCATGCCGGTCCGACTGTGTGGCAGACTCTGATGTCCTTGGTGCGGACTCACTAACAACCAACCATCGTACCCCTTTATCCCTTGGGAGCCGCTTTTCGCGCCGTCTCCCTTCTTCATTTGTCTCGCATTCCGTTTCCTCTCCAGAGTCGGACATTGATTGTTCCCAATTCACTCAACTCCTTGTGTCATCATCGTTTTTACTGATTTCTAGTCTGTCCAGGGACAGTCTCCTGCTCCCACTACTGACATCCTCAGTGTCATACAGTTGAGTGCTTTCCAAGCGCTAGTCTTCCCTTTCCCTTTGGGATATTTGTTCTAGTCCCATTTCATCATATATTTTATCGATCATTTCCCTGATGCTTCTGGTATCGAAGTCGTCTTCAATATTTGCTCTAGTCGTGTCTGGTACTGAGTTGTACACAGGAAAGAATTCTTCAATGTCTTCCCATTCTACAACAGGATCAGGTTTTTTAACTTCCCGCTCCAAATATTCGAGATGGTGTGCCCTCTGTCTACGCTTACGTTCAATGTCATCATCCAATTCTTTGTGGTTCCTCGCTTCTTCTCTGACCTTATCGTCTTCCCTTCTCCTTCCATTTCTACGTTCATTTTTCCTTCAAACTTCCTCATCCATTCATCTCCTCATCTTCTTGTCACATACTCTTTGCTCTTCTTCCAAATTTTGCTGTTTCTGTCTGCCTTGATCATAGGCTGCTCTCTGTTTGCGATCGAGCTGCTTTTCTTGCTCTTCGCGATACATCTGTTCACGCCTCAGTCTATCCGTCCTTCTTATCCTTTCGTCCCTAAACTCCTTTTCCTTCTCCTTCTCCCTTCTCTGTGCCTCATCCGACTTCTCTTTACGTCTCACATCATCACTTCCTTTCCATTGAGTTTCAACAATATCTGTCCTCCCATCCATTCGTCTTTTGCTAATGCCATCTCATCAGTTCCGCTTTCACCTCCTTTCCATTTCTTTCCCTCTCTCTCCTTATCGTGGGATGCACTAGTCTGTGCCTGATCATTCCTCTCATCATCGCGTCTCTCCTTGTCCCTCGGGACTGCGGAGGCAAGATTCTTATCCGGATCCTTCCCTTTATTTTCGTCACTACTGTACGTAGGTGACTCACATGTGGGTTTGCTCTACCCGGTGGCTGCCTTAAGTTTTCTTAATGGGTAGAGGCCCTCAGGCTTACTTCCCTCGGTTTCTGTTTCAGGTCTGGCAGGTGGCGCGGTAGGCGTCTCACCCCCCTCTCGTGCATACGTTTAATATCCAATCAGCAGGTGGCTCTTCTTCCTTCGACTGTTCGAACATTTTCCAAAGTTCTAGAACAGCAAGGCGTTTCTCTCGTTTTTTTCCTATATATGTGGCATGCAAGTAAGTCGTCATATGCTGTAAAACAGCTTTGGACAAGGACCCATTTTGTGGCCACGGCATAAACATCTTGTGGGCGGTACCCTTAACCCACTCAGTGCTACATTCCTTAAGCTTGGGTGCATGTTTCAGCAGTTGCTTACATAAGTGTACTAATGGTGTAATTTCTTCCATGCTTAAATCTGTTCTACTTTCCTCTTAAACACCACTTTTCAATGCTTCCATGCAACTTGACAGGTTCTGACAGGTTCTGGTCCCAACTACCTTAAAGAAGAACTTAAACCTAAGACAAGTAACTATAGTCTCAGAACTAATGGCCTTTATCAACTTGTCGTTCCAAACTGCAGACTATCTCAGACAAAGAATGGAGCCTTCTATTCTGCGGCTCCCATGCGTGGAACAACCTTCCACTTAAACTTAGAAATGAAAGCTCTAATAGAGTGTTTAGGAAAGGACTTAAGACCTATCTGTTTAATTAATCTCCTTTTCTTTGGTCTGAGATCCTCCCTTCTGGTATAACTTTTATCATCCGTGACCTCTTTCCTCATGAACATTTTATTTGTTTTGCTTGTTGTTAGCGCCCTTAAGCCTTAGGGTCAGTGGTTCTGCGCTATATAAATTATAAATAAATAAATAAATAAATAAATAAAACTTTGACACTGTCAACAATATGAGCAAGCACCAAACACTGCAAGCTCCAATCCAATTTTTTCCCGGCAAAACTTTTATATCTTCAATTTACTCAACACATCAATTCGAGTGCGATTCCCACTCAACTATAGAATTGCGTGAAATCCTTTTCAATTCAAACAACAACAAAAATTCCTTACATGTGACATACAACATAACACGTATGAAAGACACTTGACAGACTAGACAGACACCAGCTGGAAACAAATATCTCTGCCTCTAATTTGTACCCCGACATGGAGTTTAAACAAACCCCTTTTACGACATCTTTAAAAGTGGTAGTAGCCCAGTAGTCCCCTATTATGTGGAGCTCTGAGTTCACGTTTCTTCTGACCGATATATTAAAGCGCAAGAATAAGGCATATCCTCTCTCTCTCTCTCCTCAGGTGTCCGCCCTGGTATTCTCTAATTTCTCAGGTGTCCACCCTGCTATTCTTTAATATCTCAGGTGTCTACCCTGGTATTCTTTAATATCTCAGGTGTCCACCCTGGTATTCTTTAATATCTCAGGTGTCTACCCTGGTATCTTTAATATCTCAGGTGTCCACCCTGATATTCTTCAATATCCCAATTATTCTCGAGTCATAATCCCCTTATATATATATGCAGTCTTCTCTATTTCTGACTATTCTGTTTCTCCACCTCCCTCCGTTACCTTTTCCCTTACTTGTTCCAATGCCTAAGACATATGCCAAAGCATTCAATTTTTGTTTCACTCACCGCTCGCATGGTTCCTCTCTGGATCCTCAGGATCACCGCCTCCGTTACCGCCTCCTTTAGTCTTTCATCTCTTCCGCTGCCCGTAGGAATGGAAGGGTTTATGTTTATAAAACGGGTTCCTTCAGACCCACTGCAGTTTTTTTGGACAGATTTTAACTATCATTGTCCACGGGCAGCTTCACAGTCTACTCGGCCAAATGGCGAAGGATTTGTGATATTGCCAAAGACCTAGAGTTACTTTGTGTTGTCGGTCAAGAGGTGTCTTCAGTGAGCTTCTATCCGGGGCTACAACCAAAAGACCTGGGGCAATAGCCCCCTCAGTCCCCCCCCCTAGAAACGCCTCTGCTCCCTGATAGTGCAATCTGGTACAATTTAAAATGTCCTCACGGTTTACAAAAGGACAACCACGTACAGTATGGAGCCAATGGATACATGTGTTAGTAACAATTTCCCTGGTTTACAAGTGGTCAGGGGCCTATTTGGGGTCCTTGTGCAGGAATACTAACCCCCATGCAACCCCCTTGCACCTTTCCATATGGTGTTCCCTGCCCCTTCTGTGGTCTACAGGCCCTAGGGTGAACACAATGGTGGCAAAACTGGGTGCCACATGGCCTGCCCTACAGGCCGGTTTGCCAACCGTGAGTTTAGCCCTGGCAGCACAATCTACCCGCCTAGTAGAAATCTTCAGGGAGGGTTGTGCCGCATAGTTCAGTGATCTGGGGTTGAGGGAGCCTAAGCGGGATAGAGCCCGAGGTCCCATGTCCAGCAAATCACCATTGGGGCCTGTATTCTCTGTGATTTCATTGCTGAACCCCGTCCCAGCCACGCTAATGCTAATCATATGTGTAGGGGAATGGGGGTCTGCCACCTCCAGTGGTTTTAGGGCCTCCAATCCATCTTCTGGTCTGGTCTGGTTAATTATATGATATGATGGGTTATTTCTAACGCGCTTAATACCCAGAGGTTTCTAAGTGCGAACCCGGGGATCAAATCTGTGGTGCTCCATGTCGTCTTGCTTCCAAGGCGAGCATGTTGCCCCTGAGCTATCCTCAAGACACATGGCTCCCCCAAGGCCCCCTCCCTTCCATGGACTTCCAGGAGAACCAGGAGTAACCTGTTTAGGTCTGCCAGCTCAGTCAGAACCAGACTACCTTTGCACCCACTGACCGCAGGTGCCCGATTGGCTGTTGGTTTTGGGTTGTGCACATCGGTTAGAGCTGCGGTAGAAGGTGGGCAGTAGAGGCTACTATGCAGGAGGAGGCTACCCACTGGGGCACCTCTCTGGCTGTCCAGCCCCTTCTTACTTGAGCCTGTGCCCCTAGGGAAGTGACCTGCAACATTGTCAGCACAATGTTTTTCGGCACCTTCATTGTCCGCATTGTCCACGGGTGCAGTGAAGCTGGTGGCGGCCTGCGTTATGAAATCAGATTGCAGCCCCTGGATTGTTGGAATCGCCTCATCTTGTTTGACTCTCTCGGGGCTTTTCCTGGCCAGTAGATCCCCCTGTGGCCAATTCAAAGACGTGTTGTCCTCGGGGTTGGGGTCTGCACTGGCCCTCGTTGCCACAGATTCATCTTCTCAGGGTTGGGGTCTGCGTTGGCTCTCGTTGCCACAGATTCATCTTCTCAGGGTTGGGGTCTGCGTTGGCTCTCGTTGCCACAGATTCATCTTCTCAGGGTTGGGGTCTGCGTTGGGTCTCGTTGCCACAGATTCATCTTCTCAGGGTTGGGGTCTGCGTTGGCTCTCGTTGCCACAGATTCATCTTCTCAGGGTGGGGGTCTGCGTTGGCTCTCGTTGCCACAGATTCATCTTCTCGGGTTGGGGTCTGCATTGGCTCTCGTTGCCACAGATTCATCTTCCCCCATGCCGGATCTGATTGGAAGAATGTCAGGGGGGGTCAGAGCTGATCACCAGGTGCTCGTTGGAGAGCGGGGCAACCAAAAGGGGCTTGTTTGAAGTAGTGTCATTATAACCCCCATGATCACCTCCTGCACCGCCCACATGTGAATTAGGCCCACTGTGGTGATGGGTGAATCCCTAAACATGGGCTCAGGTGTTGATGGGTCAGCTGTACTGTTATCTATGGTGGCATATATAGCCCGGCACACTCGCTACTGGTGTTGGTGCATAAGCTACACTGGGCCTCTTTGCCTTTATCTTTGCCCACACGTACATCCTGGTTGGCATCAAGGAACTGGTTGACTTCATTGATCGGGGTGTATGCCTCCCCTGTAAGTCTTGGGGAGCTGCAGGGCTGTATCTTTTCACGCCCTGTAGTGAGAATTGTGATGGAGGTTTCCGCTTTACTATCAATATTTTCTGTTGCAGCGCTGGCATAGCTTGGTGGTGGGAGGAGAGGTACTGGGTGTCGCGAGACGGTTCTTATGAGGATTGACCGTCACAGTAGCAGGGGGAGCGGTACAAGGCATGCATCCCCTCCCCCAGTCCACCCTCTGACGGCACGCACATTGCTTTCAATTTCTCCTTCACTGCCATTCTGGAGCATTTTCCTTCCCCATGTGAGCGTCGAACACACTATGGGCGCCAAACAACTGCGCCCTTTCCCGCGGGCTTCACACTGAGGGGAGGCTCCAAGGCAGTTGATGAGGAGTGGGCGAGGCTACAGCCCGCTCAGTGGAGCAAGTCCCCAGGGGCAATCCTGGTGTTGGTGTTGGCGGGAGCGGCAAGAGCGGCAAACACAGGCGCCCTTTCCCCGCAAACGGTTTCTTAGGGCGTAGGCTTCTGGGTCTACAAGCTGGTTTGACAATATTCTATTTGTTTCTTGGAACTGAAAGTGTCTGTCACAAGATGCTATTTTTCATTTCAGCAGCATTATTGCCATTGCGTGATCTGGTTCTAATATTAATAATAGTAATAATAATAAAAATAAATAAATAAATATATAAATAAATAAATATATACATCATAACAAATCAGGAGTTTATACAGAGCTTCGTGCACAATATATCGTGCTTCTAAGCATTATGAAAACAGCTGTTATTATGTTCCAATATAATGGTACAAATGTTGGCTGCATGTGCTCAGTAGAGCCTCGGACACTGACCGAATCAAGCATGATACGCTATCTCTAAAACAGTGACGTGTCCAAACACCTATATGCTGCAACTGGATCCAGTAGACACGAATCGTAACATGTCACCTGGAAATTCCGGCCTAATGAAGTAGTCCCAGAAACTGGCACTTCACCTCGACATAGTCCATGCAGTGAAAATGGGAAAAAGAGGGCACATGATTTTTTTAATATGGCGTATTCGAATTTTGTACTGTGTAATGTTTGAGTTTTTTTTATAACCATATCACAAATCAATTAAAACAGTTTTAGAAAAGTTAGGTTTTCCTTTGATATGTTTGTCTATTGTCATTCACATTAATGCAACATCTCGGCAAGTTTATATACATTTATTTACCACAGGTTAGATTTCTAAAATAAAGCCTTTGCTTTAAATTGTTTTTTTTGTTACTATCTCCCTGAGTGCGAGCTCAAAATGCGGTGCTTGACTGTCTTGTGTATGGCAGCGCTTTGCTCTTTAATGAGGGGTCCTGAACCACCATGTAAACAGCTTGTTCACAAAGCCCCAGGACCTCCCCTGGGACGCCTGGCAAAAGGCCAGTAAACAATGCAGGCAGAAAATGGCCGCTCTAAGGGGTCACGTGGCTGTAAACACAGCGCCACGTCTCAGTCACATTTGAACTGAGCAATAATGAGGCCGTTGAGCTAAATATAGCCCTCTGAATAACCTATTCGTAGACAATCTTTTCACTCACCCCCTCGTGAACCCTTGGATACGGCCAGCGTAAATGCACTGCAATTTCGTTACGTGATAAGTACGTAATTCGCCATGATGTGTTTTAAAAAATATATATTTCTACAAATCAAGCTAATGTTGGAGTTAATGCACGGTAACCAGATGAGGACAAGCCTTGGCTTTAATTTGAGCGACCAATGTATTCTGGGATGTGAAGTCTTTGCCATAGCTCTCAACCATTTGTGTCACAAAGGCGGGTGAAAACACCCAATTTTGCTTTTGGCGGGTGAGAGCCCATTGAAACAAATGGGTGTGCAGGAGGCTTGGCGGGTGAGTCAGCTGTTTACAAGGCGGGTGACACCCGCCAAAAGCGTGTGAGTTGAGAGCTATGTCTTTGCTATTGTCAACTGTAAACTCTAGTTAATGTAAAAGTAAAACACACCGTTTTTTAGTCCATCTACGTCATTGCAAAAGGGGTGCAGCCATATGCAAATCAGTCAGATACTGCCTGCAATGGGAGCAGCTCGGCCAATTTTCAATGCATCGAAACCACTGGCACCGTTCTAGGCAACCTTTTACACCACGTTTTTTTTAGCCTATCTGCGTCATTGGGAAAGGGGTCCAGCCATGTGCCAAATCAGCCAGAAACTGCCTGCAAAGGGAACAGCCCAGCCCGAACTGCTAGGCAGGTCCCCTCTGCACGGAAACACAAGCAACGCCAGACATTTTTCAGCCTTGTAGGGCCTCCTCAGTGAGGCGCAGCTTGGTTCCCTATAGCGCAGCGAGCAAGGGACCCAAGTCTTGGCATACCCTCTCTCAGTTAGGGAGACAAACTGTAACCAAAATAGTGATGGGTGGAGGGTTTTCAACAAATCGAAACCACTGGCACTGCTCTTGGCAATCTTTCAGACCACCTTTTTTTGCCCATCTGCGCCATTGTAACATAAAAGTAATACGTCTAAATTGAACCAATAGGTCGTTTTGGGAGAACACGTGAAAATAACAAAGGAGGCGATTTGCTAACATTTTTCCACAGGTTTGCACAAACACAAGCGATGACCGAGCCTGCGCTATGCAGGGTGAGCAACGGTGATTCATGAAGGAGTGCGGTCCGGGAAGCACTTCTCACTGTGGCTGTTCACCAGAACCTTGTCCTGGCTCAGAAGAAGATGCAAGGCAGGTACAGTTCTGCGCCAACCAATAGCAGCATTTCGAGTCATTGGTTGAAGCACGCCTTCAAAGCAGCAGCATTTCCATCCATTTTTTATTTGGGCGCTTAGGTGGCGCTTGCGCCACCTATTAGCTGAAACTATTGCATTAGAGCACAGAAGGGGAAAAATGGCATATGAGGAGGGACACACAGCTTGTAGTGGTTGTTTGGTTGTCTCAGGAGGATAGCTCAGGTGCAACGTGCTCGCCTTGGAAGCAACGGAGCAACACAGATTTGATCATCGAGTCTGCACTTAGAAACCCCTGGGTTTTAAACGTGTTATAAATAACCAATCATATAATTTGCCCACCCATTGACTGGCCATCGACATGCTAATCCCTATGTCCATTTGCTGCCCCTCCCTCCCCAAAACACCTCCTCATGGGAACTCTTTGAGCTCGCTTTAATCAATCCATATCATCAAACCTTGCACTCCAGTGCCTAGCAGTGTTTTTTATGTAGTCTTCTGAGAGTTGATGACTTAATTGGAGCCATGAATCCACTACTGGTGTAATAAGAAATATCTTAACCAGTTCTGCCTTCAGCCACTCAATTTATATGCACAATGTATTTCCTTCACTGAAGCCATATTAAAAACAAGCATTGGCTAGGCCAACAGTTTTGGCTTTTGTATAAGTATTAGGAATTTGCCAGGCACTGCTGTCATATTCCCAGGTACTATTTTGCATTTGCTGCCATCAATGGGCAGTAATACCACTAAAACAGTGCCTGGCCAGTACCTTTCCCATACCTACGCAAAAGCCCAAACTGCTGGCATTGCCAATGCTTGTTTTACTAGGCTGCCTCTGAAATGTAATAGGCATTTATAATGCACTTCTTACCACTGTCCTGGTCTCCTTGCATTGAGGCTTGTCTGAGTAGATATTAGCATATTGTACCTGGATATAAAAGTGAAATATCAAATATGCACACAATTCTGTTAAACGGTCCCAAAGCTATGGTTATTCTAGAAGAGCCATAGATGGTGATACTGACTGCGCACCGCATCACGGAACGAGGCAAAATTGGCAAAACCTTGCCCCACTTATTAGCATTCTTGGGTTGGCTTTGGGAAAGGGTCCTCAGGGTTTCAAGACCATCCCTGCATGTGGGTCACTTAATGTACCCATTCCAGTGGTGGGGGCATTCCTCCCATTTAAAGTCACCAACAAGACGGTCGCGCTGACAGGTTAGTGCAAGTTTCACCTGACATTTGCATGGGCCTGATGGTCCCGCGGAGGCGGCCGAAGTCCACAGGGAGCTGTGCCAACACACCATGGCTGCCTCCATTTCTCGCCAAGCCTTCTCAAGTGCCTTCCCACCACAATGTATGTGCCTGCTGGCAGTTATGCAATGGATTAACCTTCCACCAGGTAAAAGCAGGCTGACTCCATAGGGATCCATTGTAAAAAGTTCTTGCAATCATTTATTACGGATACGCTTTTCCAGGTAAAAGCAGGCTGACTCCATAGGGATCCATTGTAAAAAGTCTCTCGCAATCATTTAATACGGATACGCTTTTCCATTTATTACGGATACGCTTTTCCAGGTAAAAGCATGCTGATTTCATAGGGATCCATTGTAAAAAGTCTCCCGCAATCATTTATTACGGATACGCTTTTCCAGGTAAAAGCATGCTGATTCCATAGGGATCCATTGTAAAAAGTCTCCCGCAATCATTTATTACGGATACGCTTTTCCATGTTAAAGCATGCTGATTCCATAGGGATCCATTGTAAAAAGTCTCCCGCAATCATTTATCACGGATACACTTTTCCATTTATTACGGATACGCTTTTCCAGGTAAAAGCATGCTGATTTCATAGGGATCCATTGTAAAAAGTCTCTCGCAATCATTTATTACGGATACGCTTTTTCATGTAAAAGCAGGCTGACTCCATAGGGATCCATTGTAAAAAGTCTGTCGCAATCATTTATTATGGATACGCTTTTCCAGGTGAAAGCATGCTGATTTCATAGGGATCCATTGTAAAAAGTCTCCCGCAATCATTTATTACGGATACGCTTTTCCATTTATTACGGATACGCTTTTCCAGGTAAAAGCATGCTGATTTCATAGGGATCCATTGTAAAAAGTCTCTCGCAATCATTTATTACGGATACGCTTTTCCAGGTAAAAGCAGGCTGACTCCATTGGGATCCATTGTAAAAAGTCTCTCGCAATCATTTTTTACGGATACACTTTTCCATTTATTACGGATACGCTTTTCCAGGTAAAAGCATGCTGATTCCATAGGGATCCATTGTAAAAAGTCTCCTGCAATCATTTATTACGGATACACTTTTCCAGGTAAAAGCATGCTGATTTCATAGGGATCCATTGTAAAAAGTCTCTTGCAATCATTTATTACCGATACGCTTTTCCAGGTAAAAGCAGGCTGACTTCATAGGGATCCATTGTAAAAAGTCTCTCGCAATGTCAGGATTAGTCAGGCGAGTACAAAGGCAGCGAATATGGCAAGGGAAATGTGCACTAAATCACACAGTGAATAGCTTCGAATAAAACTACGTGCACACAGGAACAACGACTCATGTATGCTAGAACCCAGGAGTGCAAAAAGAGTGTGACAACAAAACCAATATATGAAAAGGGATGTGGGGTAAGCACCTGACCGCGAGGAAAGTCGGCAAGCGCCTTACCCCCAATTGCTGTTACAGGTACTGACAGCGCTAAACCCACGTGGAGGGCAAGCAATGACAGGATCTGTGAACTAACACTCTTGATGGTATTAAATAAGGGAACTAAAGAACTGTACTCACGAGGACGAGATAAACCTCTTGAATGTCAGCTAGCCCACGAATCCTGTTGATGAAACTGGGACCCAGAAAGGCTAGAACAGCAATGGGAGGAAAACTAAATACCTTAGTTGGAATAGTGATTACAAATTAGTGAGGAAAACATAAGCATTAACACAGGAGCTAGCTACAACCGCACACCACACCTAATAATCAAATGGGAAATAAATGCAGAAGTGCAATGGAAAACATGGAATGGATCCCAATAGAAAGTAAGGATCAGGAGCAGGGAAAAACGAAATAACCAATGCAAAGTTCTCCCTACCCCTCCAAGGAAAAGACAGGAAGCTAATCTAAGAGGAAGGCTAAGGCATACGGGTTTACAGCAGCAAAGGACAGAGTCAAAGAAATATAGAACACAGACAAACTGGGCTGCATCTAAAAGGGGAAAGCACTGAGAAATGCTGCCTGCAAACAGAGGAAGACAAAAAGGGAATCAAGGGAGCAGAAATCAATTAGCGCATGAATCCGAGATTCAGGGCGGAGGAACAAGAAAACAGGAACTAGGAACTAGGTACAAAGGCAAGGAACAAGGAACCAGGGACTAGTCACAACAGGAACACTGCAAACGATGACCAGCGCTGGACTGAAGTAAGACTGAGGCTTTTAAAGCTGCTTAACGAGCACACGCCTCAGGTGTGCTGATTGCTGCACCTGCAGCCACAGCTGTTACCTATCCTCCACCCAACCTTGTCCTGCAAGGGTGGAGGTGGAGCAGTGGGCCAGGCATTCTGGGAAGCATAGTCATTTGGTTAAAGAAGCATGCTGGCTGCCAAAAACCTGGAATGGATCCGGAAGGGAAGTAGCTTGGAAAATAGGGATTTAGCGCTCCCAATTCATCACAGCACTGTAGCATAAGGTTCGGAGGAAAGGTCCAGTAGGGAATAAACCCCAAATCATGCCCCCAAGTGGTGGGAACGGGAGCGAAGGGAGCGAGTCGTGACAGTATACCCCTCCTACGGCCGTCTTCGGGTGCCCGCCACCCGCACAAGACATCTTCTTTCCATGATGGGAGTGCTTTTTCTTTGGAGGTGGCACTGATGGAAACGGTGGCTTCTGGTGAGGAAGAGACTCATGGTTCGAAGAAAGGCATGAAGGACTTGCAGGACCTGAAGCAGAGTTGGAAGGTCCAGGAAGCTAAGTCACTGGGAGTGGACCCTTATAAGTCTTTGAGGAGGGAGGCAGGCTGGTGCAACATGCCTTAGACAATGGTAGAAGCCCTGTTAGCCTTTCTGCCGAGAGTGGACATGCGGGAGATGAGGAAATTGCTGGCTTCAGGAAAGGTTTATGTTCAGCCATTAGCGAAGGTGGCGGCTGAGGTAGAGGTTCAGATTTTCTTCTGTCATCCATCTGGGAAAAGGCTTGTCGTTGAAAGTGACTAAGGTTTGACTGCACATGTTCTACGCCTTGGAGACCTGAAAGTCCAATGGGTTGTACAAGGCTGGTACTCCTGGTGACAGTCATGTAACCACCTTGTTGCACATGGGGTACAACAGCAGGGACGTTTGGCATACTGATAGGAGTGATAGACGCAGTACTTGGTATTTCAGGCACACTCGCAGAAGGAGCAATAACAGACACATTTTGAACTGCAGCAGTCATTCCCTTCCTTTGGCTACTAGCACCCAACTGGTGCTTCTTGGCGGAATTCTGTTGCACAAGTCCTGTAGGTAATACGCCGGTCTGCACCACCCCCTGTGCACACCCAGGTGAGTGGTTCTGACTCACCACTTGGTCCAGCTTGATGACTCTGAAGCGGGAGCTGGCAAAAGTCTTAAACTCTGATGCTGCATTTTTAGGAGGCTCTGATGCTAAAGTGAAGCAGTTGGGAGAATCGTCTTGTGGAAAAGGCAGGCATTCTGGTGCTCCTCCTGAAGCAAAAGAAAGGCAAGCTAGACGTTCATCGACAGTAAATGGTTGGGATTCAGGAGGAATCGCTGGAGCAGAAGAAAATACAGCAGGATCTGATGGTGTAGACAGGTATACCTCTGATATTGGCAGCGAGGCTAAGCAGGATACAGGCGTCTCATGAACTGAAGGCAAATACTCAGTATACTCCGGGACTGAAGACATGCACTTTTGATGGACTACCGGAGGCTCTAAAGCTGAAGGATGATCTGCAGGATGAGTCACTGTAGCTGAAGACAGACAGGCCAGGGGAAACCTTGAGGCTGAAGGCATGCAAGCTGAAGCAAGCTTGGTTGCTGGATACAAACATGTCCAGATCTTTGGGACTGGCTCTTGAGTAAATGGCAGACATGGCAGCGGTTCATTGGTTGAAGACACGTGTGCCAAAGATGACTGCAGGGCTGTGGATTGGATCATAGAAGAGTCAATGGTTGTAGGAGGACAGACAGAAGTCTCAGAAGTTGACAGACACATTGGTGGCTCAGGAATGGAGGGCACCTTTAGGGCAGTAGACTCCTTGGCACCAGTAACCAAAGACTGAGCTGTACCCTTGCAGTCCCTTTCTTTAGTGGGTGACACAGAGTCTCTTTCTTTGTAGAAGTCAAAATCAACCAGTGGAATCACCATAGTAAAGTCTCTGTTAATCAGGATTTCGTCAATTGTCCATTCCTCTGTTTTAGCTTCTGAAAGAGGCAGATTAACAATCAACAGTTCAGGAATCGCCTGCCGGTTTTTTGGTTCTGTATACTGTGGAATGAGTCCATCAGAACATGAAATCTGTACTGTCTCTGACCGTTCGTATTGATCAGAATTGGCAGAAGGAAGAGTGAACCCAGAGGTAACATCGTTTTCCACATCAGCTTTAACATCTACTTCAGTCTCAGCAGCTGTATCAAGAGCAGGGCCTAAGCCTACTGTAGTGACTGAATCTGTGTATGCCACCATTGTGGGTTGTGTTTGGAAATCAGAAGCTTGTATGTGTGCTAGCTCAGAATTATGACAAACTGCTACACAGGAAATTTTAGGTAAAGGAGTGGCTTGTAAATCTTCAGCTAACTGCAATCCCTGACAAACAGCAGAACAATTGTTAGAAACTGTGCCCAGATTAAGCGCTGTGCTAGACGAAAGACCTTCACTCCCAATAGATCTAACATATTGACAAATATCATGGTTTACCAAAGTCTCTGCACTTAGGGGCTGAACAGTGTTCACTTCCTCAACATCAACAGATAAAGTCTGAGGTGTATTCAGTAAAGAGTGCAAGGTTTTATTCTCCTCTTGTAAAGAAATGAATTCTTGTCTTAACTCCTCAAGCTTAGCTCTTAGCATGCCCTGCAATCAGTAGGCACAGGGGGAGGCATAGTGGCATCAGGGCTGGATCCTGCACTAGCAATCTGGATGTGCACCGATTGTACATTGTCCTCTACTGCTTGCAGGTTCTGTGATTTATAGTTTCTCTTACCAACTTGGTCTGTGTTTCCCTTAAGAAAACTATTGACATTAGACCTCTTGGCATTAGGGACTACAGTATGTACCTGTGCAAAGGAGTATGCTTTGGACTGAGGGTAGAAAACAGAAGTTATGCAAGGAACCCCTCCATTCTTTATGTTTGTACCATGAAACTGTTCTATCTGAGGTGAAGCACAACTGGAATCATGGGGTCCAACAACAGAGGTACTCTTGTATAATAAGTCTAACAGTGTGTTGTTTTCTGCGGCTAAGGCTTGCGCTGACATAGAATCGGGATCAAAACAAAAGATAGAACTAGGATCAGGCAATGTAGGATGTGCCATCCTATGGGAAAAATACTTTGCACGTAAATGCCCATTCGTGACAAGGAGTTCATTTAAGTCAGGACTAGTGATTTGATTGTCACAGGTAAATGTAGGGGAAGCTTTCTGTACAAACTTGTTAGAGGCCTTGCTGCCTTTCTTTCTTAAACTTGCCATATTCAATGGGAATTTTGGGCTGGTCATTCTGTCAGGATTAGTCAGGCGAGTACAAAGGCAGCGAATATGGCAAGGGAAATGTGCACTAAATCACACAGTGAATAGCTTCGAATAAAACTACGTGCACACAGGAACAACGACTCATGTATGCTAGAACCCAGAAGTGCAAATAGAGTGTGACAACAAAACCAATATATGAAAAGGGATGTGGTGTAAGCACCTGACCGCGAGGAAAGTCGGCAAGCGCCTTACCCCCAATTGCTGTTACAGGTACTGACAGCGCTAAACCCACGTGGAGGGCAAGCAATGACAGGATCTGTGAACTAACACTCTTGATGGTATTAAATAAGGGAACTAAAGAACTGTACTCACGAGGACGAGATAAACCTCTTGAATGTCAGCTAGCCCACGAATCCTGTTGATGAAACTGGGACCCAGAAAGGCTAGAACAGCAATGGGAGGAAAACTAAATACCTAAGTTGGAATAGTGATTACAAATTAGTGAGGAAAACATAAGCATTCACACAGGACCTAGCTACAACCGCACACCACACCTAATAATCAAATGGGAAATAAATGCAGAAGTGCAATGGAAAACATGGAATGGATCCCAATAGAAAGTAAGGATCAGGAGCAGGGAAAAACGAAATAACCAATGCAAAGTTCTCCCTACCCCTCCAAGGAAAAGACAGGAAGCTAATCTAAGAAGAAGGCTAAGGCATACGGGTTTACAGCAGCAAAGGACAGAGTCAAAGAAATATAGAACACAGACAAACTGGGCTGCATCTAAAAGGGGAAAGCACCTGCAAACAGAGGAAGACAAAAAGGGAATCAAGGGAGCAGAAATCAATTAGCGCATGAATCCGAGATTCAGGGCGGAGGAACAAGAAAACAGGAACTAGGAACTAGGTACAAAGGCAAGGAACAAGGAACAAGGGACTAGTCACAACAGGAACACTGCAAACGATGACCAGCACTGGACTGAAGTAAGACTGAGGCTTTTAAAGCTGCTTAACGAGCACACGCTTCAGGTGTGCTGATTGCTGCACCTGCAGCCACAGCTGTTACCTATCCTCCACCCAACCTTGTCCTGCAAGGGTGGAGGTGGAGCAGTGGGCCAGGCATTCTGGGAAGCATAGTCATTTGGTTAAAGAAGCATGCTGGCTGCCAAAAACCTGGAATGGATCCGGAAGGGAAGTAGCTTGGAAAATAGGGATTTAGCGCTCCCAATTCATCACAGCACTGTAGCATAAGGTTCGGAGGAAAGGTCCAGTAGGGAATAAACCCCAAATCATGCCCCCAAGTGGTGGGAACGGGAGCGAAGGGAGCGAGTCGTGACACGCAATCATTTATTACGGATACGCTTTTCCATTTATTACGGATATGCTTTTCCAGGTAATAGCATGCTGATTCAATAGGGTGCCATTGTAAAAAGTCTCCCGCAATCATTTATTATGGATACGCTTTTCCATTTATTACGGATACGCTTTTCCAGGTAAAAGCATGCTGATTTCATAGGGACCCATTGTAAAAAGTCTCCCGCAATCATTTATTACGGATACGCTTTTCCAGGTAAAAGCATGCTGATTCCATAGGGATCCATTGTAAAAAGTCTCCCGCATTCATTTATTACGGATACGCTTTTCCATTTATTACGGATACGCTTTTCCAGGTAAAAGCATGCTGATTTCATAGGGATCCATTGTAAAAAGTCTCTCGCAATCATTTATTACGGATACGCTTTTCCAGGTAAAAGCAGGCTGACTCCATAGGGATCCATTGTAAAAAGTCTCTTGCAATCATTTATAACGGATACGCTTTTCCATTTATTACGGATATGCTTTTCCAGGTAAAAGCATGCTGATTTCATAGGGATCCATTGTAAAAAGTCTCTCGCAATCATTTATTACGGATACGCTTTTCCATTTATTACGGATACGCTTTTCCAGGTAAAAGCATGCTGATTTCATAGGGTTCCAAGTATCCCGCAATCATTTATTACGTATACGCTTTTCCAGGTAAAAGCATGCTGATTCCATAGGGATCCATTGTAAAAAGTCTCCCACAATCATTTATTACGGATACGCTTTTCCAGGTAAAAGCATGCTGATTCCATAGGGATCCATTGTAAAAAGTCTGCCGCAATCATTTATTACGGATACGCTTTTCCATTTATTACGGATACGCTTTTCCAGGTAAAAGCATGCTGATTTCATAGGGATCCATTGTCAAAGGTCTCTCGCAATCATTTATTATGGATACGCTTTTCCAGGTAAAAGCAAGCTGACTCCATAGGGATCCATTGTAAAAAGTCTCTCGCAATCATTTATTACGGATACGCTTTTCCATTTATTACGGATACGCTTTTCCAGGTAAAAGCATGCTGATTCCATAGGGATCCATTGTAAAAAGTCTCCCGCAATCATTTATTACGGATACACTTTTCCATTTATTACGGATACGCTTTTCCAGGTAAAAGCATGCTGATTCCATAGGGATCCATTGTAAAAAGTCTCCCGCAATCATTTATTACGGATACGCTTTTCAGGGTAAAAGCATGCTGATTCCCTAGGGATCCATTGTAAAAAGTCTCCCGCAATCATTTATTACGGATACGCTTTTCCATTTATTACGAATACGCTTTTCCAGGTAAAAGCATGCTGATTTCATAGGGATCCATTGTAAAAAGTCTCTCGCAATCATTTATTACGGATACGCTTTTCCAGGTAAAAGCATGCTGATTCCATAGGGATCCATTGTAAAAAGTCTCCTGCAATCATTTATTACGGATACGCTTTTCCAGGTAAAAGCATGCTGATTCCATAGGGATCCATTGTAAAAAGTCTCCCACAATCATTTATTACGGATACGCTTTTCCATTTATTACGGATACGCTTTTCCAGGTAAAAGCATGCTGATTTCATAGGGATCCATTGTAAAAAGTCTCTCGCAATCATTTATTACGGATACGCTTTTCCAGGTAAAAGCAGGCTGACTCCATAGGGATCCATTGTAAAAAGTCTCTCACAATCATTTATTAGGGATACGCTTTTCCATTTATTAAGGATACGCTTTTCCAGGTAAAAGCATGCTGATTTCATAGGGATCCATTGTAAAAAGTCTCTCGCAATCATTTATTACGGATACGCTTTTCCATTTATTACGGATACGCTTTTCCAGGTAAAAGCATGCTGATTTCATAGGGATCCATTGTAAAAAGTCTCCCGCAATCATTTATTACGGATACGCTTTTCCAGATAAAAGCATGCTGATTCCATAGGGATCCATTGTAAAAAGTCTCCCGCAATCATTTATTACGGATACGCTTTTCCATGTAAAAACTTGCTGATTCCATAGGGATCCATTGTAAAAAGTCTCCCGCAATCATTTATTACGGATACACTTTTCCATTTATTACAGATATGCTTTTCCAGGCCAAAGCATGCTGATTTCATAGGGATACATTGTAAAAAGTCTCTCGCAATCATTTATTACGGATACGCTTTTCCATTTATTACGGATACGCTTTTCCAGGTAAAAGCATGCTGATTTCATAGGGATCCATTGTAAAATGTCTCTCGCAATCATTTATTACGGATACGCTTTTCCAGGTAAAAGCATGCTGATTCTATAGGGATCCATTGTAAAAAGTCTGCAGCAGTCATTTATTACGGATACGCTTTTCCATTTATTACGGATATGCTTTTCCAGGTAAAAGCATGCTGATTTCATAGGGATCCATTGTAAAATGTCTCTCGCAATCATTTATTACGGATACGCTTTTCCAGGTAAAAGCAGGCTGACTCCATAGGGATCCATTGTAAAAAGTCTCTCACAATCATTTATTACGGATACGCTTTTCCATTTATTACGGATACGCTTTTCCAGGTAAAAGCATGCTGCTCCATAGGGATCCATTGTAAAAAGTCTCCCGTGATCATTTATTACGGATACGCTTTTCCATTTATTACGGATACGCTTTTCCAGGTAAAAGCATGCTGATTTCATAGGGATCCATTGTAAAAAGTCTCCCGCAATCATTTATTACGGATACGCTTTTCCAGGTAAAAGCATGCTGATTCCATAGGGATCCATTGTAAAAAGTCTCCCGCAATTATTTATTACGGATACGCTTTTCCATTTATTACGGATTCGCTTTTCCAGGTAAAAGCATGCTGATTTCATAGGGATCCATGGTAAAAAGTCTCTCGCAATTATTTATTACGGATACGCTTTTCCAGGTAATGATGTGATATGATATGATATGGCATTTGTAACGCGCCTATACACAAGTGTTTCAAGGCGCGACGAGGCAGGGGGGGGAACAAGGGGAAGACAGACAACGATCCTACTAGGCCAGGTGTCATTCAGATCGCGCAAGTGCAGGGGTGGGGGGAAGGGAAAAGTGCAAGGGGAAGGGGAGGGGGGGGAAGTGCAGTACAAGGTAAGTAGCGTAAAAAATAATAAATAAGGCCAGCTGGTGGCAAGTGCAAGGTAGATGCAGAACAAGTGCTGGGAAGGGGGGGCTGTAAGGATACAGTGACGGTCCCGCAGTGCAGGGGGGTGCCAGGGAGGCAGTGCAAGTGGAGAGTGGCTGGGCCCTGGACCGAGGTCACTGAGAGTGGCCCAGTTGCAGATTCAGAGCAGATTCAGTGAAGAATTAAAAGCTGTTCAGCAGGGGAGAGGGAGAGAGAAAGCAGAAGCAAAGATGAAGGTTTTGAGGTGGTTCCGGAACCGGAGGTGGTTCTCCTCAAGTTTCAGGGAGGCAGGAAGGCTGTTCCAGAGGGAGGCCCCTGCTGCAGAGAGAGATATACCCCCAGCTCGTTGCTTCGCGAAGCGGCTGACCCTGAGGGAGTTGGAGACGGATGAGCGAAGGGCTCGCGAAGGAAGATATTTAGGAAGAGAGAGTTGAAGGTATTTGGGCCCCAGGCCCCAGAAGGCCTTGTGGACAATGCAGAGGGTTGTGAACTTAATCCTCGCAGCCACTGGGAGCCAGTGTAGAGATTTCAGTCCTGGAGAGATACGGTCCCTGGGCTTGAGGCCAAGGACAAGTCTCGCAGTTCTGTTCTGGATGAGTTGCAGTGGGCGGAGAGTGGAGGCAGGCAGATTAAGATAGAGGCTCTTACAGTAGTCCAGCTTTGAGAGAACCAGGGCTCGGGAGACAGTGAGCTTCTGGGGGAAGGAGAGGAAGGGAAGAATACCTCTGAGGAGGTGCAGCTGGTAGTGTGACTTCTTAGAGACGTCTGATATATGAGGAGAGAAGGAGAGTGTGGAGTCGAAGATGACCCCGAGGTTTTTTGCCTTGCAGGTAGGAGCAGGAAGGGGGCCAAGGGAGGCCGGCCAGAGAGTTGCAGGGAAGGAGGGAGTGGGTGTGCCGATAAGTAAAATCTCAGTCTTACTGGCATTAAGGCAGAGGTCATTGGCGGCACACCATTCCTGGATAGCAGACAGACAGTCAGAGATGAGGGAAGGAGAGGAGGAGGCCGAGGGTAGCCTGAAAATGAGCTGAGTATCGTCCGCATAGCACTGGAAGTTGGGGCAGAGAGCGGCGATGCGGAGGGCAAGGGGTGCCAGATACTGGATGAAAAGCCAGGGAGAGAGGTTAGATCCCTGGGGAACACCACAGGAGGAGAAAAAGATGTCAGAGAGGAAGGACCCCAGTTGGACCAGGTAAAAGCAGGCTGACTCCATAGGGATCCATTGTAAAAAGTCTCTCGCAATCATTTATTACGGATACGCTTTTCCATTTATTACAGATACGCTTTTCCAGGTAAAAGCATGCTGATTTCATAGGGATCCATTGTAAAAAGTCTCCTGCAATCATTTATTACGGATACGCTTTTCCAGGTAAAAGCATGCTGATTCCATAGGGATCCATTGTAAAAAGTCTCCTGCAATCATTTATTACGGATACGCTTTTCCAGGTAAAAGCATGCTGATTCCATAGGGATCCATTGTAAAAAGTCTCCCACAATCATTTATTACGGATACGCTTTTCCATTTATTACGGATACGCTTTTCCAGGTAAAAGCATGCTGATTTCATAGGGATCCATTGTAAAAAGTCTCCCGCAATCATTTATTACGGATACGCTTTTCCAGGTAAAAGCAGGCTGACTCCATAGGGATCCATTGTAAAAAGTCTCTCGCAATCATTTATTACGGATACGCTTTTCCATTTATTACGGATACGCTTTTCCAGGTAAAAGCATGCTGATTTCATAGGGATCCATTGTAAAAAGTCTCTCGCAATCATTTATTACGGATACGCTTTTCCAGGTAAAAGCAGGCTGACTCCATAGGGATCCATTGTAAAAAGTCTCTCGCAATCATTTATTACGGATACGCTTTTCCAGGTAAAAGCATGCTGATTTCATAGGGATCCATTGTAAAAAGTCTCTCGTGATCATTTATTACGGATACGCTTTTCCATTTATTACGGATACGCTTTTCCAGGTAAAAGCATGCTGATTTCATAGGGATCCATTGTAAAAAGTCTCCCGCAATCATTTATTACGGTTACGCTTTTCCAGGTAAAAACAGGCTGACTCCATAGGGATCCATTGTAAAAAGTCTCTCGCAATCATTTATTACGGATACGCTTTACCAGGTAAAAGCATGCTGATTTCATAGGGATCCATTGTAAAAAGTCTCTCGCAATCATTTATTACGGATATGCTTTTCGATTTATTACGATACGCTTTTCCAGGTAAAAGCATGCTGATTTCATAGGGATCCATTGTAAAAAGTCTCCCGCAATCATTTATTACGGATACGCTTTTCCAGGTAAAAGCATGCTGATTCCATAGGGATCCATTGTAAAAAGTCTCCCGCAATCATTTATTACGGATACGCTTTTCCATTTATTACAGATATGCTTTTCCAGGCCAGAGCATGCTGATTTCATAGGGATACATTGTAAAAAGTCTCTCGCAATCATTTATTACGGATACGCTTTTCCATTTATTACGGATACGCTTTTCCAGGTAAAAGCATGCTGATTTCATAGGGATCCATTGTAAAATGTCTCTCGCAATCATTTATTACGGATACGCTTTTCCAGGTAATGATGTGATATGATATGATATGGCATTTGTAACGCGCCTATACACAAGTGTTTCAAGGCGCGACGAGGCAGGGGGGGGGAACAAGGGGAAGACAGACAACGATTAATAAATAAGGCCAGCTGGTGGCAAGTGCAAGGTAGATGCAGAACAAGTGCTGGGAAGGGGGGGCTGTAAGGATACAGTGACGGTCCCGCAGTGCAGGGGGGTGCCAGGGAGGCAGTGCAAGTGGAGAGTGGCTGGGCCCTGGACCGAGGTCACTGAGAGTGGCCCAGTTGCAGATTCAGAGCAGATTCAGTGAAGAATTAAAAGCTGTTCAGCAGGGGAGAGGGAGAGAGAAAGCAGAAGCAAAGATGAAGGTTTTGAGGTGCTTCCGGAACCGGAGGTGGTTCTCCTCAAGTTTCAGGGAGGCAGGAAGGCTGTTCCAGAGGGAGGCCCCTGCTGCAGAGAGAGATATACCCCCAGCTCGTTGCTTCGCGAAGCGGCTGACCCTGAGGGAGTTGGAGACGGATGAGCGAAGGGCTCGGGAAGGAAGATATTTAGGAAGAGAGAGTTGAAGGTATTTGGGCCCCAGGCCCCAGAAGGCCTTGTGGACAATGCAGAGGGTTGTGAACTTAATCCTCGCAGCCACTGGGAGCCAGTGTAGAGATTTCAGTCCTGGAGAGATACGGTCCCTGGGCTTGAGGCCAAGGACAAGTCTCGCAGTTCTGTTCTGGATGAGTTGCAGTGGGTGGAGAGTGGAGGCAGGCAGATTAAGATAGAGGCTCTTGCAGTAGTCCAGCTTTCAGAGAACCAGGGCTCAGGAGACAGTGAGCTTCTGGGGGAAGGAGAGGAAGGGAAGAATACCTCTGAGGAGGTGCAGCTGGTAGTGTGACTTCTTAGAGACGTCTGATATATGAGGAGAGAAGGAGAGTGTGGAGTCGAAGATGACCCCGAGGTTTTTTGCCTTGCAGGTAGGAGCAGGAAGGGGGCCAAGGGAGGCCGGCCAGAGAGCTGCAGGGAAGGAGGGAGTGGGTGTGCCGATAAGTAGAATCTCAGTCTTACTGGCATTAAGGCAGAGGTCATTGGCGGCACACCATTCCTGGATAGCAGACAGACAGTCAGAGATGAGGGAAGGAGAGGAGGAGGCCGAGGGTAGCCTGAAAATGAGCTGGGTATCGTCCGCATAGCACTGGAAGTTGGGGCAGAGAGCGGCGATGCGGAGGGCAAGGGGTGCCAGATACTGGATGAAAAGCCAGGGAGAGAGGTTAGATCCCTGGGGAACACCACAGGAGAAGAAAAAGATGTCAGAGAGGAAGGACCCCAGTTGGACCAGGTAAAAGCAGGCTGACTCCATAGGGATCCATTGTAAAAAGTCTCTCGCAATCATTTATTACGGATACGCTTTTCCATTTATTACAGATACGCTTTTCCAGGTAAAAGCATGCTGATTCCATAGGGATCCATTGTAAAAAGTCTCCTGCAATCATTTATTACGGATACGCTTTTCCAGGTAAAAGCATGCTGATTCCATAGGGATCCATTGTAAAAAGTCTCCCACAATCATTTATTAGGGATACGCTTTTCCATTTATTACGGATACGCTTTTCCAGGTAAAAGCATGCTGATTTCATAGGGATCCATTTTAAAAAGTCTCTCGCAATCATTTATTACGGATACGCTTTTCCAGGTAAAAGCAGGCTGACTCCATAGGGATCCATTGTAAAAAGTCTCTCGCAATCATTTATTAGGGATACGCTTTTCCATTTATTAAGGATATGCTTTTCCAGGTAAAAGCATGCTGATTTCATAGGGATCCATTGTAAAAAGTCTCTCGCAATCATTTATTACGGATACGCTTTTCCATTTATTACGGATACGCTTTTCCAGGTAAAAGCATGCTGATTTCATAGGGATCCATTGTAAAAAGTCTCCCGCAATCATTTATTACGGATACGCTTTTCCAGGTAAAAGCATGCTGATTCCATAGGGATCCATTGTAAAAAGTCTCCTGCAATCATTTATTACGGATACGCTTTTCCATGTAAAAACTTGCTGATTCCATAGGGATCCATTGTAAAAAGTCTCCCGCAATCATTTATTACGGATACGCTTTTCCATTTATTACAGATATGCTTTTCCAGGCCAAAGCATGCTGATTTCATAGGGATACATTGTAAAAAGTCTCTCGCAATCATTTATTACGGATACGCTTTTCCATTTATTACGGATACGCTTTTCCAGGTAAAAGCATGCTGATTTCATAGGGATCCATTGTAAAATGTCTCTCGCAATCATTTATTACGGATACGCTTTTCCAGGTAAAAGCATGCTGATTCCATAGGGATCCATTGTAAAAAGTCTGCCGCAATCATTTATTACGGATACGCTTTTCCATTTATTACGGATACGCTTTTCCAGGTAAAAGCATGCTGATTTCATAGGGATCCATTGTAAAATGTCTCTCGCAATCATTTATTACGGATACGCTTTTCCAGGTAAAAGCAGGCTGACTCCATAGGGATCCATTGTAAAAAGTCTCTCACAATCATTTATTACGGATACGCTTTTCCATTTATTACGGATACGCTTTTCCAGGTAAAAGCATGCTGATTCCATAGGGATCCATTGTAAAAAGTCTCCCGTGATCATTTATTACGGATACGCTTTTCCATTTATTACGGATACGCTTTTCCATTTATTACGGATACGCTTTTCCAGGTAAAAGCATGCTGATTTCATAGGGATCCATTGTAAAAAGTCTCCCGCAATCATTTATTACGGATACGCTTTTCCAGGTAAAAGCATGCTGATTCCATAGGGATCCATTGTAAAAAGTCTCCCGCAATCATTTATTACGGATACGCTTTTCCATTTATTACGGATTCGCTTTTCCAGGTAAAAGCATGCTGATTTCATAGGGATCCATGGTAAAAAGTCTCTCGCAATTATTTATTACGGATACGCTTTTCCAGGTAATGATGTGATATGATATGATATGGCATTTGTAACGCGCCTATACACAAGTGTTTCAAGGCGCGACGAGGCAGGGGGGGGAACAAGGGGAAGACAGACAACGATCCTACTAGGCCAGGTGTCATTCAGATCGCGCAAGTGCAGGGGTGGGGGGAAGGGAAAAGTTCAAGGGGAAGGGGAGGGGGGGGAAGTGCAGTACAAGGTAAGTAGCGTAAAAAATAATAAATAAGGCCAGCTGGTGGCAAGTGCAAGGTAGATGCAGAACAAGTGCTGGGAAGGGGGGGCTGTAAGGATACAGTGACGGTCCCGCAGTGCAGGGGGGTGCCAGGGAGGCAGTGCAAGTGGAGAGTGGCTGGGCCCTGGACTGAGGTCACTGAGAGTGGCCCAGTTGCAGATTCAGAGCAGATTCAGTGAAGAATTAAAAGCTGTTCAGCAGGGGAGAGGGAGAGAGAAAGCAGAAGCAAAGATGAAGGTTTTGAGGTGCTTCCGGAACCGGAGGTGGTTCTCCTCAAGTTTCAGGGAGGCAGGAAGGCTGTTCCAGAGGGAGGCCCCTGCTGCAGAGAGAGATATACCCCCAGCTCGTTGCTTCGTGAAGCGGCTGACCCTGAGGGAGTTGGAGACGGATGAGCGAAGGGCTCGGGAAGGAAGATATTTAGGAAGAGAGAGTTGAAGGTATTTGGGCCCCAGGCCCCAGAAGGCCTTGTGGACAATGCAGAGGGTTGTGAACTTAATCCTCGCAGCCACTGGGAGCCAGTGTAGAGATTTCAGTCCTGGAGAGATACGGTCCCTGGGCTTGAGGCCAAGGACAAGTCTCGCAGTTCTGTTCTGGATGAGTTGCAGTGGGCGGAGAGTGGAGGCAGGCAGATTAAGATAGAGGCTCTTACAGTAGTCCAGCTTTGAGAGAACCAGGGCTCGGGAGACAGTGAGCTTCTGGGGGAAGGAGAGGAAGGGAAGAATACCTCTGAGGAGGTGCAGCTGGTAGTCTGACTTCTTAGAGACGTCTGATATATGAGGAGAGAAGGAGAGTGTGGAGTCGAAGATGACCCCGAGATTTTTTGCCTTGCAGGTAGGAGCAGGAAGGGGGCCAAGGGAGGCCGGCCAGAGAGCTGCAGGGAAGGAGGGAGTGGGTGTGCCGATAAGTAGAATATCAGTCTTACTGGCATTAAGGCAGAGGTCATTGGCGGCACACCATTCCTGGATAGCAGACAGACAGTCAGAGATGAGGGAAGGAGAGGAGGAGGCCGAGGGTAGCCTGAAAATGAGCTGGGTATCGTCCGCATAGCACTGGAAGTTGGGGCAGAGAGCGGCGATGCGGAGGGCAAGGGGTGCCAGATACTGGATGAAAAGCCAGGGAGAGAGGTTAGATCCCTGGGGAACACCACAGGAGAAGAAAAAGATGTCAGAGAGGAAGGACCCCAGTTGGACCAGGTAAAAGCAGGCTGACTCCATAGGGATCCATTGTAAAAAGTCTCTCGCAATCATTTATTACGGATACGCTTTTCCATTTATTACAGATACGCTTTTCCAGGTAAAAGCATGCTGATTTCATAGGGATCCATTGTAAAAAGTCTCCCGCAATCATTTATTACGGATACGCTTTTCCAGGTAAACGCATGCTGATTCCATAGGGATCCATTGTAAAAAGTCTCCTGCAATCATTTATTACGGATACGATTTTCCAGGTAAAAGCATGCTGATTCCATAGGGATCCATTGTAAAAAGTCTCCCACAATCATTTATTACGGATACGCTTTTCCATTTATTACGGATACGCTTTTCCAGGTAAAAGCATGCTGATTTCATAGGGATCCATTGTAAAAAGTCTCTCGCAATCATTTATTACGGATACGCTTTTCCAGGTAAAAGCAGGCTGACTCCATAGGGATCCATTGTAAAAAGTCTCTCGCAATCATTTATTAGGGATACGCTTTTCCATTTATTAAGGATACGCTTTTCCAGGTAAAAGCATGCTGATTTCATAGGGATCCATTGTAAAAAGTCTCTCGCAATCATTTATTACGGATACGCTTTTCCATTTATTACGGATACGCTTTTCCAGGTAAAAGCATGCTGATTTCATAGGGATCCATTGTAAAAAGTCTCCCGCAATCATTTATTACGGATACGCTTTTCCAGGTAAAAGCATGCTGATTCCATAGGGATCCATTGTAAAAAGTCTCCTGCAATCATTTATTACGGATACGCTTTTCCATGTAAAAACTTGCTGATTCCATAGGGATCCATTGTAAAAAGTCTCCCGCAATCATTTATTACGGATACGCTTTTCCATTTATTACAGATATGCTTTTCCAGGCCAAAGCATGCTGATTTCATAGGGATACATTGTAAAAAGTCTCTCGCAATCATTTATTACGGATACGCTTTTCCATTTATTACGGATACGCTTTTCCAGGTAAAAGCATGCTGATTTCATAGGGATCCATTGTAAAATGTCTCGCGCAATAATTTATTACGGATACGCTTTTCCAGGTAAAAGCATGCTGATTCCATAGGGATCCATTGTAAAAAGTCTGCCGCAATCATTTATTACGGATACGCTTTTCCATTTATTACGGATACGCTTTTCCAGGTAAAAGCATGCTGATTTCATAGGGATCCATTGTAAAATGTCTCTCGCAATCATTTATTACGGATACGCTTTTCCAGGTAAAAGCAGGCTGACTCCATAGGGATCCATTGTAAAAAGTCTCTCACAATCATTTATTACGGATACGCTTTTCCATTTATTACGGATACGCTTTTCCAGGTAAAAGCATGCTGATTCCATAGGGATCCATTGTAAAAAGTCTCCCGTGATCATTTATTACGGATACGCTTTTCCATTTATTACGGATACGCTTTTCCAGGTAAAAGCATGCTGATTTCATAGGGATCCATTGTAAAAAGTCTCCCGCAATCATTTATTACGGATACGCTTTTCCAGGTAAAAGCATGCTGATTCCATAGGGATCCATTGTAAAAAGTCTCCCGCAATCATTTATTACGGATACGCTTTTCCATTTATTACGGATTCGCTTTTCCAGGTAAAAGCATGCTGATTTCATAGGGATCCATGGTAAAAAGTCTCTCGCAATTATTTATTACGGATACGCTTTTCCAGGTAATGATGTGATATGATATGATATGGCATTTGTAACGCGCCTATACACAAGTGTTTCAAGGCGCGACGAGGCAGGGGGGGGGACAAGGGGAAGACAGACAACGATCCTACTAGGCCAGGTGTCATTCAGATCGCGCAAGTGCAGGGGTGGGGGGAAGGGAAAAGTTCAAGGGGAAGGGGAGGGGGGGGAAGTGCAGTACAAGGTAAGTAGCGTAAAAAATAATAAATAAGGCCAGCTGGTGGCAAGTGCAAGGTAGATGCAGAACAAGTGCTGGGAAGGGGGGGCTGTAAGGATACAGTGACGGTCCTGCAGTGCAGGGGGGTGCCAGGGAGGCAGTGCAAGTGGAGAGTGGCTGGGCCCTGGACCGAGGTCACTGAGAGTGGCCCAGTTGCAGATTCAGAGCAGATTCAGTGAAGAATTAAAAGCTGTTCAGCAGGGGAGAGGGAGAGAGAAAGCAGAAGCAAAGATGAAGGTTTTGAGGTGCTTCCGGAACCGGAGGTGGTTCTCCTCAAGTTTCAGGGAGGCAGGAAGGCTGTTCCAGAGGGAGGCCCCTGCTGCAGAGAGAGATATACCCCCAGCTCGTTGCTTCGTGAAGCGGCTGACCCTGAGGGAGTTGGAGACGGATGAGCGAAGGGCTCGGGAAGGAAGATATTTAGGAAGAGAGAGTTGAAGGTATTTGGGCCCCAGGCCCCAGAAGGCCTTGTGGACAATGCAGAGGGTTGTGAACTTAATCCTCGCAGCCACTGGGAGCCAGTGTAGAGATTTCAGTCCTGGAGAGATACGGTCCCTGGGCTTGAGGCCAAGGACAAGTCTCGCAGTTCTGTTCTGGATGAATTGCAGTGGGCGGAGAGTGGAGGCAGGCAGATTAAGATAGAGGCTCTTACAGTAGTCCAGCTTTGAGAGAACCAGGGCTCGGGAGACAGTGAGCTTCTGGGGGAAGGAGAGGAAGGGAAGAATACCTCTGAGGAGGTGCAGCTGGTAGTCTGACTTCTTAGAGACGTCTGATATATGAGGAGAGAAGGAGAGTGTGGAGTCGAAGATGACCCCGAGGTTTTTTGCCTTGCAGGTAGGAGCAGGAAGGGGGCCAAGGGAGGCCGGCCAGAGAGCTGCAGGTAAGGAGGGATTGGGTGTGCCGATAAGTAGAATCTCAGTCTTACTGGCATTAAGGCAGAGGTCATTGGCGGCACACCATTCCTGGATAGCAGACAGACAGTCAGAGATGAGGGAAGGAGAGGAGGAGGCAGAGGGTAGCCTGAAAATGAGCTGGGTATCGTCCGCATAGCACTGGAAGTTGGGGCAGAGAGCGGCGATGCGGAGGGCAAGGGGTGCCAGATACTGGATGAAAAGCCAGGGAGAGAGGTTAGATCCCTGGGGAACACCACAGGAGGAGAAAAAGATGTCAGAGAGGAAGGACCCCAGTTGGACCAGGTAAAAGCAGGCTGACTCCATAGGGATCCATTGTAAAAAGTCTCTCGCAATCATTTATTACGGATACGCTTTTCCATTTATTACAGATACGCTTTTCCAGGTAAAAGCATGCTGATTTCATAGGGATCCATTGTAAAAAGTCTCCCGCAATCATTTATTACGGATACGCTTTTCCAGGTAAAAGCATGCTGATTCCATAGGGATCCATTGTAAAAAGTCTCCTGCAATCATTTATTACGGATACCCTTTTCCAGGTAAAAGCATGCTGATTCCATAGGGATCCATTGTAAAAAGTCTCCCACAATCATTTATTACGGATACGCTTTTCCATTTATTACGGATACGCTTTTCCAGGTAAAAGCATGCTGATTTCATAGGGATCCATTGTAAAAAGTCTCTCGCAATCATTTATTACGGATACGCTTTTCCAGGTAAAAGCAGGCTGACTCCATAGGGATCCATTGTAAAAAGTCTCTCGCAATCATTTATTACGGATACGCTTTTCCATTTATTACGGATACGCTTTTCCAGGTAAAACATGCTGATTTCATAGGGATCCATTGTAAAAAGTCTCTTGCAATCATTTATTACGGATACGCTTTTCCAGGTAAAAGCAGGCTGACTCCATAGGGATCCATTGTAAAAAGTCTTTGGCAATCATTTATTACGGATACGCTTTTCCAGGTAAAAGCATGCTGATTTCATAGGGATCCATTGTAAAAAGTCTCTCGTGATCATTTATTACGGATACGCTTTTCCATTTATTACGGATACGCTTTTCCAGGTAAAAGCATGCTGATTTCATAGGGATCCATTGTAAAAAGTCTCCCGCAATCATTTATTACGGATACGCTTTTCCAGGTAAAAGCAGGCTGACTCCATAGGGATCCATTGTAAAAAGTCTCTCGCAATCATTTATTACGGATACGCTTTTCCAGGTAAAAGCATGCTGATTTCATAGGGATCCATTGTAAAAAGTCTCTCGCAATCATTTATTACGGATATGCTTTTCGATTTATTACGATACGCTTTTCCAGGTAAAAGCATGCTGATTTCATAGGGATCCATTGTAAAAAGTCTCCCGCAATCATTTATTATGGATACGCGTTTCCATTTATTACGCATACGCTTTTCCAGGTAAAAGCATGCTGATTTCATAGGGATCCATTGTAAAATGTCTCTCGCAATCATTTATTACGGATACGCTTTTCCAGGTAAAAGCATGCTGATTCCATAGGGATCCATTGTAAAAAGTCTGCCGCAATCATTTATTACGGATACGCTTTTCCATTTATTACGGATACGCTTTTCCAGGTAAAAGCATGCTGATTTCATAGGGATCCATTGTAAAATGTCTCTCGCAATCATTTATTACGGATACGCTTTTCCAGGTAAAAGCAGGCTGACTCCATAGGGATCCATTGTAAAAAGTCTCTCACAATCATTTATTACGGATACGCTTTTCCATTTATTACGGATACGCTTTTCCAGGTAAAAGCATGCTGATTCCATAGGGATCCATTGTAAAAAGTCTCCCGTGATCATTTATTACGGATACGCTTTTCCATTTATTACGGATACGCTTTTCCAGGTAAAAGCATGCTGATTTCATAGGGATCCATTGTAAAAAGTCTCCCGCAATCATTTATTACGGATACGCTTTTCCAGGTAAAAGCATGCTGATTCCATAGGGATCCATTGTAAAAAGTCTCCCGCAATCATTTATTACGGATACGCTTTTCCATTTATTACGGATTCGCTTTTCCAGGTAAAAGCATGCTGATTTCATAGGGATCCATGGTAAAAAGTCTCTCGCAATTATTTATTACGGATACGCTTTTCCAGGTAATGATGTGATATGATATGATATGGCATTTGTAACGCGCCTATACACAAGTGTTTCAAGGCGCGACGAGGCAGGGGGGGGAACAAGGGGAAGACAGACAACGATCCTACTAGGCCAGGTGTCATTCAGATCGCGCAAGTGCAGGGGTGGGGGGAAGGGAAAAGTTCAAGGGGAAGGGGAGGGGGGGGAAGTGCAGTACAAGGTAAGTAGCGTAAAAAATAATAAATAAGGCCAGCTGGTGGCAAGTGCAAGGTAGATGCAGAACAAGTGCTGGGAAGGGGGGGCTGTAAGGATACAGTGACGGTCCTGCAGTGCAGGGGGGTGCCAGGGAGGCAGTGCAAGTGGAGAGTGGCTGGGCCCTGGACCGAGGTCACTGAGAGTGGCCCAGTTGCAGATTCAGAGCAGATTCAGTGAAGAATTAAAAGCTGTTCAGCAGGGGAGAGGGAGAGAGAAAGCAGAAGCAAAGATGAAGGTTTTGAGGTGCTTCCGGAACCGGAGGTGGTTCTCCTCAAGTTTCAGGGAGGCAGGAAGGCTGTTCCAGAGGGAGGCCCCTGCTGCAGAGAGAGATATACCCCCAGCTCGTTGCTTCGTGAAGCGGCTGACCCTGAGGGAGTTGGAGACGGATGAGCGAAGGGCTCGGGAAGGAAGATATTTAGGAAGAGAGAGTTGAAGGTATTTGGGCCCCAGGCCCCAGAAGGCCTTGTGGACAATGCAGAGGGTTGTGAACTTAATCCTCGCAGCCACTGGGAGCCAGTGTAGAGATTTCAGTCCTGGAGAGATACGGTCCCTGGGCTTGAGGCCAAGGACAAGTCTCGCAGTTCTGTTCTGGATGAGTTGCAGTGGGCGGAGAGTGGAGGCAGGCAGATTAAGATAGAGGCTCTTACAGTAGTCCAGCTTTGAGAGAACCAGGGCTCGGGAGACAGTGAGCTTCTGGGGGAAGGAGAGGAAGGGAAGAATACCTCTGAGGAGGTGCAGCTGGTAGTCTGACTTCTTAGAGACGTCTGATATATGAGGAGAGAAGGAGAGTGTGGAGTCGAAGATGACCCCGAGGTTTTTTGCCTTGCAGGTAGGAGCAGGAAGGGGGCCAAGGGAGGCCGGCCAGAGAGCTGCAGGTAAGGAGGGAGTGGGTGTGCCGATAAGTAGAATCTCAGTCTTACTGGCATTAAGGCAGAGGTCATTGGCAGCACACCATTCCTGGATAGCAGACAGACAGTCAGAGATGAGGGAAGGAGAGGAGGAGGCAGAGGGTAGCCTGAAATTGAGCTGGGTATCGTCCGCATAGCACTGGAAGTTGGGGCAGAGAGCGGCGATGCGGAGGGCAAGGGGTGCCAGATACTGGATGAAAAGCCAGGGAGAGAGGTTAGATCCCTGGGGAACACCACAGGAGGAGAAAAAGATGTCAGAGAGGAAGGACCCCAGTTGGACCAGGTAAAAGCAGGCTGACTCCATAGGGATCCATTGTAAAAAGTCTCTCGCAATCATTTATTACGGATACGCTTTTCCATTTATTACAGATACGCTTTTCCAGGTAAAAGCATGCTGATTTCATAGGGATCCATTGTAAAAAGTCTCCCGCAATCATTTATTACGGATACGCTTTTCCAGGTAAAAGCATGCTGATTCCATAGGGATCCATTGTAAAAAGTCTCCTGCAATCATTTATTACGGATACCCTTTTCCAGGTAAAAGCATGCTGATTCCATAGGGATCCATTGTAAAAAGTCTCCCACAATCATTTATTACGGATACGCTTTTCCATTTATTACGGATACGCTTTTCCAGGTAAAAGCATGCTGATTTCATAGGGATCCATTGTAAAAAGTCTCTCGCAATCATTTATTACGGATACGCTTTTCCAGGTAAAAGCAGGCTGACTCCATAGGGATCCATTGTAAAAAGTCTCTCGCAATCATTTATTACGGATACGCTTTTCCATTTATTACGGATACGCTTTTCCAGGTAAAACATGCTGATTTCATAGGGATCCATTGTAAAAAGTCTCTTGCAATCATTTATTACGGATACGCTTTTCCAGGTAAAAGCAGGCTGACTCCATAGGGATCCATTGTAAAAAGTCTCTCGCAATCATTTATTACGGATACGCTTTTCCAGGTAAAAGCATGCTGATTTCATAGGGATCCATTGTAAAAAGTCTCTCGTGATCATTTATTACGGATACGCTTTTCCATTTATTACGGATACGCTTTTCCAGGTAAAAGCATGCTGATTTCATAGGGATCCATTGTAAAAAGTCTCCCGCAATCATTTATTACGGATACGCTTTTCCAGGTAAAAGCAGGCTGACTCCATAGGGATCCATTGTAAAAAGTCTCTCGCAATCATTTATTACGGATACGCTTTTCCAGGTAAAAGCATGCTGATTTCATAGGGATCCATTGTAAAAAGTCTCTCGCAATCATTTATTACGGATATGCTTTTCGATTTATTACGATACGCTTTTCCAGGTAAAAGCATGCTGATTTCATAGGGATCCATTGTAAAAAGTCTCCCGCAATCATTTATTATGGATACGCGTTTCCATTTATTACGGATACGCTTTTCCAGGTAAAAGCATGCTGATTTCATAGGGATCCATTGTAAAATGTCTCTCGCAATCATTTATTACGGATACGCTTTTCCAGGTAAAAGCATGCTGATTCCATAGGGATCCATTGTAAAAAGTCTGCCGCAATCATTTATTACGGATACGCTTTTCCATTTATTACGGATACGCTTTTCCAGGTAAAAGCATGCTGATTTCATAGGGATCCATTGTAAAATGTCTCTCGCAATCATTTATTACGGATACGCTTTTCCAGGTAAAAGCAGGCTGACTCCATAGGGATCCATTGTAAAAAGTCTCTCACAATCATTTATTACGGATACGCTTTTCCATTTATTACGGATACGCTTTTCCAGGTAAAAGCATGCTGATTCCATAGGGATCCATTGTAAAAAGTCTCCCGTGATCATTTATTACGGATACGCTTTTCCATTTATTACGGATACGCTTTTCCAGGTAAAAGCATGCTGATTTCATAGGGATCCATTGTAAAAAGTCTCCCGCAATCATTTATTACGGATACGCTTTTCCAGGTAAAAGCATGCTGATTCCATAGGGATCCATTGTAAAAAGTCTCCCGCAATCATTTATTACGGATACGCTTTTCCATTTATTACGGATTCGCTTTTCCAGGTAAAAGCATGCTGATTTCATAGGGATCCATGGTAAAAAGTCTCTCGCAATTATTTATTACGGATACGCTTTTCCAGGTAATGATGTGATATGATATGATATGGCATTTGTAACGCGCCTATACACAAGTGTTTCAAGGCGCGACGAGGCAGGGGGGGGAACAAGGGGAAGACAGACAACGATCCTACTAGGCCAGGTGTCATTCAGATCGCGCAAGTGCAGGGGTGGGGGGAAGGGAAAAGTTCAAGGGGAAGGGGAGGGGGGGGAAGTGCAGTACAAGGTAAGTAGCGTAAAAAATAATAAATAAGGCCAGCTGGTGGCAAGTGCAAGGTAGATGCAGAACAAGTGCTGGGAAGGGGGGGCTGTAAGGATACAGTGACGGTCCCGCAGTGCAGGGGGGTGCCAGGGAGGCAGTGCAAGTGGAGAGTGGCTGGGCCCTGGACCGAGGTCACTGAGAGTGGCCCAGTTGCAGATTCAGAGCAGATTCAGTGAAGAATTAAAAGCTGTTCAGCAGGGGAGAGGGAGAGAGAAAGCAGAAGCAAAGATGAAGGTTTTGAGGTGCTTCCGGAACCGGAGGTGGTTCTCCTCAAGTTTCAGGGAGGCAGGAAGGCTGTTCCAGAGGGAGGCCCCTGCTGCAGAGAGAGATATACCCCCAGCTCGTTGCTTCGTGAAGCGGCTGACCCTGAGGGAGTTGGAGACGGATGAGCGAAGGGCTCGGGAAGGAAGATATTTAGGAAGAGAGAGTTGAAGGTATTTGGGCCCCAGGCCCCAGAAGGCCTTGTGGACAATGCAGAGGGTTGTGAACTTAATCCTCGCAGCCACTGGGAGCCAGTGTAGAGATTTCAGTCCTGGAGAGATACGGTCCCTGGGCTTGAGGCCAAGGACAAGTCTCGCAGTTCTGTTCTGGATGAGTTGCAGTGGGCGGAGAGTGGAGGCAGGCAGATTAAGATAGAGGCTCTTACAGTAGTCCAGCTTTGAGAGAACCAGGGCTCGGGAGACAGTGAGCTTCTGGGGGAAGGAGAGGAAGGGAAGAATACCTCTGAGGAGGTGCAGCTGGTAGTCTGACTTCTTAGAGACGTCTGATATATGAGGAGAGAAGGAGAGTGTGGAGTCGAAGATGACCCCGAGGTTTTTTGCCTTGCAGGTAGGAGCAGGAAGGGGGCCAAGGGAGGCCGGCCAGAGAGCTGCAGGTAAGGAGGGAGTGGGTGTGCCGATAAGTAGAATCTCAGTCTTACTGGCATTAAGGCAGAGGTCATTGGCGGCACACCATTCCTGGATAGCAGACAGACAGTCAGAGATGAGGGAAGGAGAGGAGGAGGCAGAGGGTAGCCTGAAAGTGAGCTGGGTATCGTCCGCATAGCACTGGAAGTTGGGGCAGAGAGCGGCGATGCGGAGGGCAAGGGGTGCCAGATACTGGATGAAAAGCCAGGGAGAGAGGTTAGATCCCTGGGGAACACCACAGGAGGAGAAAAAGATGTCAGAGAGGAAGGACCCCAGTTGGACCAGGTAAAAGCAGGCTGACTCCATAGGGATCCATTGTAAAAAGTCTCTCGCAATCATTTATTACGGATACGCTTTTCCATTTATTACAGATACGCTTTTCCAGGTAAAAGCATGCTGATTTCATAGGGATCCATTGTAAAAAGTCTCCCGCAATCATTTATTACGGATACGCTTTTCCAGGTAAAAGCATGCTGATTCCATAGGGATCCATTGTAAAAAGTCTCCTGCAATCATTTATTACGGATACGCTTTTCCAGGTAAAAGCATGCTGATTCCATAGGGATACATTGTAAAAAGTCTCCCACAATCATTTATTACGGATACGCTTTTCCATTTATTACGGATACGCTTTTCCAGGTAAAAGCATGCTGATTTCATAGGGATCCATTGTAAAAAGTCTCTCGCAATCATTTATTAGGGATACGCTTTTCCATTTATTAAGGATACGCTTTTCCAGGTAAAAGCATGCTGATTTCATAGGGATCCATTGTAAAAAGTCTCTCGCAATCATTTATTACGGATACGCTTTTCCAGGTAAAAGCATGCTGATTTCATAGGGATCCATTGTAAAAAGTCTCCCGCAATCATTTATTACGGATACGCTTTTCCAGGTAAAAGCATGCTGATTCCATAGGGATCCATTGTAAAAAGTCTCCCGCAATCATTTATTACGGATACGCTTTTCCATGTAAAAACTTGCTGATTCCATAGGGATCCATTGTAAAAAGTCTCCCGCAATCATTTATTACGGATACGCTTTTCCATTTATTACAGATATGCTTTTCCAGGCCAAAGCATGCTGATTTCATAGGGATCCATTGTAAAAAGTCTCTCGCAATCATTTATTACGGATACGCTTTTCCATTTATTACGGATACGCTTTTCCAGGTAAAAGCATGCTGATTTCATAGGGATCCATTGTAAAAAGTCTCCCGCAATCATTTATTACGGTTACGCTTTTCCAGGTAAAAGCATGCTGATTCCATAGGGATCCATTGTAAAAAGTCTCCCGCAATCATTTATTACGGATACGCTTTTCCATTTATTACGGATTCGCTTTTCCAGGTAAAAGCATGCTGATTTCATAGGGATCCATGGTAAAAAGTCTCTCGCAATTATTTATTACGGATACGCTTTTCCAGGTAATGATGTGATATGATATGATATGGCATTTGTAACGCGCCTATACACAAGTGTTTCAAGGTGCGACGAGGCAGGGGGGGGAACAAGGGGAAGACAGACAACGATCCTACTAGGCCAGGTGTCATTCAGATCGCGCAAGTGCAGGGGTGGGGGGAAGGGAAAAGTTCAAGGGGAAGGGGAGGGGGGGGAAGTGCAGTACAAGGTAAGTAGCGTAAAAAATAATAAATAAGGCCAGCTGGTGGCAAGTGCAAGGTAGATGCAGAACAAGTGCTGGGAAGGGGGGGCTGTAAGGATACAGTGACGGTCCCGCAGTGCAGGGGGGTGCCAGGGAGGCAGTGCAAGTGGAGAGTGGCTGGGCCCTGGACCGAGGTCACTGAGAGTGGCCCAGTTGCAGATTCAGAGCAGATTCAGTGAAGAATTAAAAGCTGTTCAGCAGGGGAGAGGGAGAGAGAAAGCAGAAGCAAAGATGAAGGTTTTGAGGTGCTTCCGGAACCGGAGGTGGTTCTCCTCAAGTTTCAGGGAGGCAGGAAGGCTGTTCCAGAGGGAGGCCCCTGCTGCAGAGAGAGATATACCCCCAGCTCGTTGCTTCGTGAAGCGGCTGACCCTGAGGGAGTTGGAGACGGATGAGCGAAGGGCTCGGGAAGGAAGATATTTAGGAAGAGAGAGTTGAAGGTATTTGGGCCCCAGGCCCCAGAAGGCCTTGTGGACAATGCAGAGGGTTGTGAACTTAATCCTCGCAGCCACTGGGAGCCAGTGTAGAGATTTCAGTCCTGGAGAGATACGGTCCCTGGGCTTGAGGCCAAGGACAAGTCTCGCAGTTCTGTTCTGGTTGAGTTACAGTGGGCGGAGAGTGGAGGTAGGCAGATTAAGATAGAGGCTCTTACAGTAGTCCAGCTTTGAGAGAACCAGGGCTCGGGAGACAGTGAGCTTCTGGGGGAAGGAGAGGAAGGGAAGAATACCTCTGAGGAGGTGCAGCTGGTAGTCTGACTTCTTAGAGACGTCTGATATATGAGGAGAGAAGGAGAGTGTGGAGTCGAAGATGACCCCGAGGTTTTTTGCCTTGCAGGTAGGAGCAGGAAGGGGGCCAAGGGAGGCCGGCCAGAGAGCTGCAGGTAAGGAGGGAGTGGGTGTGCCGATAAGTAGAATCTCAGTCTTACTGGCATTAAGGCAGAGGTCATTGGCGGCACACCATTCCTGGATAGCAGACAGACAGTCAGAGATGAGGGAAGGAGAGGAGGAGGCAGAGGGTAGCCTGAAAATGAGCTGGGTATCGTCCGCATAGCACTGGAAGTTGGGGCAGAGAGCGGCGATGCGGAGGGCAAGGGGTGCCAGATACTGGATGAAAAGCCAGGGAGAGAGGTTAGATCCCTGGGGAACACCACAGGACGAGAAAAAGATGTCAGAGAGGAAGGACCCCAGTTGGACCAGGTAAAAGCAGGCTGACTCCATAGGGATCCATTGTAAAAAGTCTCTCGCAATCATTTATTACGGATACGCTTTTCCATTTATTACAGATACGCTTTTCCAGGTAAAAGCATGCTGATTTCATAGGGACCAATTGTAAAAAGTCTCCCGCAATCATTTATTACGGATACGCTTTTCCAGGTAAAAGCATGCTGATTCCATAGGGATCCATTGTAAAAAGTCTCCTGCAATCATTTATTACGGATACGCTTTTCCAGGTAAAAGCATGCTGATTCCATAGGGATCCATTGTAAAAAGTCTCCCACAATCATTTATTACGGATACGCTTTTCCATTTATTACGGATACGCTTTTCCAGGTAAAAGCATGCTGATTTCATAGGGATCCATTGTAAAAAGTCTCTCGCAATCATTTATTACGGATACGCTTTTCCAGGTAAAAGCAGGCTGACTCCATAGGGATCCATTGTAAAAAGTCTCTCGCAATCATTTATTACGGATACGCTTTTCCATTTATTACGGATACGCTTTTCCAGGTAAAACATGCTGATTTCATAGGGATCCATTGTAAAAAGTCTCTTGCAATCATTTATTACGGATACGCTTTTCCAGGTAAAAGCAGGCTGACTCCATAGGGATCCATTGTAAAAAGTCTCTCGCAATCATTTATTACGGATACGCTTTTCCAGGTAAAAGCATGCTGATTTCATAGGGATCCATTGTAAAAAGTCTCTCGTGATCATTTATTACGGATACGCTTTTCCATTTATTACGGATACGCTTTTCCAGGTAAAAGCATGCTGATTTCATAGGGATCCATTGTAAAAAGTCTCCCGCAATCATTTATTACGGATACGCTTTTCCAGGTAAAAGCAGGCTGACTCCATAGGGATCCATTGTAAAAAGTCTCTCGCAATCATTTATTACGGATACGCTTTTCCAGGTAAAAGCATGCTGATTTCATAGGGATCCATTGTAAAAAGTCTCTCGCAATCATTTATTACGGATATGCTTTTCGATTTATTACGATACGCTTTTCCAGGTAAAAGCATGCTGATTTCATAGGGATCCATTGTAAAAAGTCTCCCGCAATCATTTATTACGGATACGCTTTTCCAGGTAAAAGCATGCTGATTCCATAGGGATCCATTGTAAAAAGTCTCCCGCAATCATTTATTACGGATACGCTTTTCCATTTATTACAGATATGCTTTTCCAGGCCAGAGCATGCTGATTTCATAGGGATACATTGTAAAAAGTCTCTCGCAATCATTTATTACGGATACGCTTTTCCATTTATTACGGATACGCTTTTCCAGGTAAAAGCATGCTGATTTCATAGGGATCATTGTAAAATGTCTCTCGCAATCATTTATTACGGATACGCTTTTCCAGGTAAAAGCAGGCTGACTCCATAGGGATCCATTGTAAAAAGTCTCTCACAATCATTTATTACGGATACGCTTTTCCATTTATTACGGATACGCTTTTCCAGGTAAAAGCATGCTGATTCCATAGGGATCCATTGTAAAAAGTCTCCCGTGATCATTTATTACGGATACGCTTTTCCATTTATTACGGATACGCTTTTCCAGGTAAAAGCATGCTGATTTCATAGGGATCCATTGTAAAAAGTCTCCCGCAATCATTTATTACGGATACGCTTTTCCAGGTAAAAGCATGCTGATTCCATAGGGATCCATTGTAAAAAGTCTCCAGCAATCATTTATTACGGATACGCTTTTCCATTTATTACGGATACGCTTTTCCAGGTAAAAGCATGCTGATTTCATAGGGATCCATGGTAAAAAGTCTCTCGCAATTATTTATTACGGATACGCTTTTACAGGTAATGATGTGATATGATATGATATGGCATTTGTAACGCGCCTATACACAAGTGTTTCAAGGCGCGATGAGGCAGGGGGGGAACAAGGGGAAGACAGACAACGATCCTACTAGGCCAGGTGTCATTCAGATCGCGCAAGTGCAGGGGTGGGGGGAAGGGAAAAGTGCAAGGGGAAGGGGAGGGGGGGAAGTGCAGTACAAGGTAAGTAGCGTCAAAAATAATAAATAAGGCCAGCTGGTGGCAAGTGCAAGGTAGATGCAGAACAAGTGCTGGGAAGGGGGGGCTGTAAGGATACAGTGACGGTCCCGCAGTGCAGGGGGGTGCCAGGGAGGCAGTGCAAGTGGAGAGTGGCTGGGCCCTGGACCGAGGTCACTGAGAGTGGCCCAGGTGCAGATTCAGAGCAGATTCAGTGAAGAATTAAATGCTGTTCAGCAGGGGAGAGGGAGAGAGAAAGCAGAAGCAAAGATGAAGGTTTTGAGGTGCTTCCGGAACCGGAGGTGGTTCTGCTCAAGTTTCAGGGAGGCAGGAAGGCTGTTCCAGAGGGAGGCCCCTGCTGCAGAGAGAGATATACCCCCAGCTCGTTGCTTCGTGAAGCGGCTGACCCTGAGGGAGTTGGAGACGGATGAGCGAAGGGCTCGGGAAGGAAGATATTTAGGAAGAGAGAGTTGAAGGTATTTGGGCCCCAGGCCCCAGAAGGCCTTGTGGACAATGCAGAGGGTTGTGAACTTAATCCTCGCAGCCACTGGGAGCCAGTGTAGAGATTTCAGTCCTGGAGAGATACGGTCCCTGGGCTTGAGGCCAAGGACAAGCATCGCAGTTCTGTTCTGGATGAGTTGCAGTGGGCGGACAGTGGAGGCAGGCAGATTAAGAAAGAGGCTCTTACAGTAGTCCAGCTTTGAGAGAACCAGGGCTCGGGAGACAGTGAGCTTCTGGGGGAAGGAGAGGAAGGGAAGAATACCTCTGAGGAGGTGCAGCTGGTAGTGTGACTTCTTAGAGACGTCTGATATATGAGGAGAGAAGGACAGTGTGGAGTCGAAGATGACCCCGAGGTTTTTTGCCTCGCAGGTAGGAGCAGGAAGGGGGCCAAGGGAGGCCGGCCAGAGAGCTGCAGGGAAGGAGGGAGTGGGTGTGCCGATAAGTAGAATCTCAGTCTTACTGCCATTAAGGCAGAGGTCATTGGCGGCGCACCATTCCTGGATAGCAGACAGACAGTCAGAGATGAGGGAAGGAGAGGAGGAGGCCGAGGGTAGCCTGAAAATGAGCTGGGTATCGTCCGCATAGCACTGGAAGTTGGGGCAGAGAGCGGCGATGCGGAGGGCAAGGGGTGCCAGATACTGGATGAAAAGCCAGGGAGAGAGGTTAGATCCCTGGGGAACACCACAGGAGGAGAAAAAGATGTCAGAGAGGAAGGACCCCAGTTGGACCAGGTAAAAGCAGGCTGACTCCATAGGGATCCATTGTAAAAAGTCTCTCGCAATCATTTATTACGGATACGCTTTTCCATTTATTACAGATACGCTTTTCCAGGTAAAAGCATGCTGATTTCATAGGGATCCATTGTAAAAAGTCTCCCGCAATCATTTATTACGGATACGCTTTTCCAGGTAAAAGCATGCTGATTCCATAGGGATCCATTGTAAAAAGTCTCCAGCAATCATTTATTACGGATACGCTTTTCCATTTATTACGGATTCGCTTTTCCAGGTAAAAGCATGCTGATTTCATAGGGATCCATGGTAAAAAGTCTCTCGCAATTATTTATTACGGATACGCTTTTCCAGGTAATGATGTGATATGATATGATATGGCATTTGTAACGCGCCTATACACAAGTGTTTCAAGGCGCGATGAGGCAGGGGGGGAACAAGGGGAAGACAGACAACGATCCTACTAGGCCAGGTGTCATTCAGATCGCGCAAGTGCAGGGGTGGGGGGAAGGGAAAAGTGCAAGGGGAAGGGGAGGGGGGGACGTGCAGTACAAGGTAAGTAGCGTCAAAAATAATAAATAAGGCCAGCTGGTGGCAAGTGCAAGGTAGATGCAGAACAAGTGCTGGGAAGGGGGGGCTGTAAGGATACAGTGACGGTCCCGCAGTGCAGGGGGGTGCCAGGGAGGCAGTGCAAGTGGAGAGTGGCTGGGCCCTGGACCGAGGTCACTGAGAGTGGCCCAGGTGCAGATTCAGAGCAGATTCAGTGAAGAATTAAATGCTGTTCAGCAGGGGAGAGGGAGAGAGAAAGCAGAAGCAAAGATGAAGGTTTTGAGGTGCTTCCGGAACCGGAGGTGGTTCTCCTCAAGTTTCAGGGAGGCTGGAAGGCTGTTCCAGAGGGAGGCCCCTGCTGTAGAGAGAGATATACCCCCAGCTCGTTGCTTCGTGAAGCGGCTGACCCTGAGGGAGTTGGAGACGGATGAGCGAAGGGCTCGGGAAGGAAGATATTTAGGAAGAGAGAGTTGAAGGTATTTGGGCCCCAGGCCCCAGAAGGCCTTGTGGACAATGCAGAGGGTTGTGAACTTAATCCTCGCAGCCACTGGGAGCCAGTGTAGAGATTTCAGTCCTGGAGAGATACGGTCCCTGGGCTTGAGGCCAAGGACAAGCATCGCAGTTCTGTTCTGGATGAGTTGCAGTGGGCGGAGAGTGGAGGCAGGCAGATTAAGATAGAGGCTCTTACAGTAGTCCAGCTTTGAGAGAACCAGGGCTCGGGAGACAGTGAGCTTCTGGGGGAAGGAGAGGAAGGGAAGAATACCTCTGAGGAGGTGCAGCTGGTAGTGTGACTTCTTAGAGACGTCTGATATATGAGGAGAGAAGGAGAGTGTGGAGTCGAAGATGACCCCGAGGTTTTTTGCCTCGCAGGTAGGAGCAGGAAGGGGGCCAAGGGAGGCCGGCCAGAGAGCTGCAGGGAAGGAGGGAGTGGGTGTGCCGATAAGTAGAATCTCAGTCTTACTGCCATTAAGGCAGAGGTCATTGGCGGCGCACCATTCCTGGATAGCAGACAGACAGTCAGAGATGAGGGAAGGAGAGGAGGAGGCCGAGGGTAGCCTGAAAATGAGCTGGGTATCGTCCGCATAGCACTGGAAGTTGGGGCAGAGAGCGGCGATGCGGAGGGCAAGGGGTGCCAGATACTGGATGAAAAGCCAGGGAGAGAGGTTAGATCCCTGGGGAACACCACAGGAGGAGAAAAAGATGTCAGAGAGGAAGGACCCCAGTTGGACCAGGTAAAAGCAGGCTGACTCCATAGGGATCCATTGTAAAAAGTCTCTCGCAATCATTTATTACGGATACGCTTTTCCATTTATTACAGATACGCTTTTCCAGGTAAAAGCATGCTGATTTCATAGGGATCCATTGTAAAAAGTCTCCCGCAATCATTTATTACGGATACGCTTTTCCAGGTAAAAGCATGCTGATTCCATAGGGATCCATTGTAAAAAGTCTCCTGCAATCATTTATTACGGATACGCTTTTCCAGGTAAAAGCATGCTGATTCCATAGGGATACATTGTAAAAAGTCTCCCACAATCATTTATTATGGATACGCTTTTCCATTTATTACGGATACGCTTTTCCAGGTAAAAGCATGCTGATTTCATAGGGATCCATTGTAAAAAGTCTCTCGCAATCATTTATTACGGATACGCTTTCCCATTTATTACGGATACGCTTTTCCAGGTAAAAGCATGCTGATTTCATAGGGATCCATTGTAAAATGTCTCTCGCAATCATTTATTACGGATACGCTTTTCCAGGTAAAAGCATGCTGATTCCATAGGGATCCATTGTAAAAAGTCTGCCGCAATCATTTATTACGGATACGCTTTTCCATTTATTACGGATACGCTTTTTCCAGGTAAAAGCATGCTGATTTCATAGGGATCCATTGTAAAATGTCTCTCGCAATCATTTATTACGGATACGCTTTTCCAGGTAAAAGCAGGCTGACTCCATAGGGATCCATTGTAAAACGTCTCTCACAATCATTTATTACGGATACGCTTTTCCATTTATTACGGATACGCTTTTCCAGGTAAAAGCATGCTGATTCCATAGGGATCCATTGTAAAAAGTCTCCCGTGATCATTTATTACGGATACGCTTTTCCATTTATTACGGATACACTTTTCCAGGTAAAAGCATGCTGATTTCATAGGGATCCATTGTAAAAAGTCTCCCGCAATCATTTATTACGGATACGCTTTTCCAGGTAAAAGCATGCTGATTCCATAGGGATCCATTGTAAAAAGTCTCCCGCAATCATTTATTACGGATACGCTTTTCCATTTATTACGGATTCGCTTTTCCAGGTAAAAGCATGCTGATTTCATAGGGATCCATGGTAAAAAGTCTCTCGCAATTATTTATTACGGATACGCTTTTCCAGGTAATGATGTGATATGATATGATATGGCATTTGTAACGCGCCTATACACAAGTGTTTCAAGGCGCGACGAGGCAGTGGGGGGGACAAGGGGAAGACAGACAACGATCCTACTAGGCCAGGTGTCATTCAGATCGCGCAAGTGCAGGGGTGGGGGGAAGGGAAAAGTGCAAGGGGAAGGGGAGGGGGGGAAGTGCAGTACAAGGTAAGTAGCGTAAAAAATAATAAATAAGGCCAGCTGGTGGCAAGTGCAAGGTAGATGCAGAACAAGTGCTGGGAAGGGGGGGCTGTAAGGATACAGTGACGGTCCCGCAGTGCAGGGAGGTGCCAGGGAGGCAGTGCAAGTGGAGAGTGGCTGGGCCCTGGACCGAGGTCACTGAGAGTGGCCCAGTTGCAGATTCAGAGCAGATTCAGTGAAGAATTAAAAGCTGTTCAGCAGGGGAGAGGGAGAGAGAAAGCAGAAGCAAAGATGAAGGTTTTGAGGAGCTTCCGGAACCGGAGGTGGTTCTCCTCAAGTTTCAGGGAGGCAGGAAGGCTGTTCCAGAGGGAGGCCCCTGCTGCAGAGAGAGATATACCCCCAGCTCGTTGCTTCACGAAGCGGCTGACCCTGAGGGAGTTGGAGACGGATGAGCGAAGGGCTCGGGAAGGAAGATATTTAGGAAGAGAGAGTTGAAGGTATTTGGGCCCCGGGCCCCAGAAGGCCTTGTGGACAATGCAGAGGGTTGTGAACTTAATCCTCGCAGCCACTGGGAGCCAGTGTAGAGATTTCAGTCCTGGAGAGATACGGTCCCTGGGCTTGAGGCCAAGGACAAGTCTCGCAGTTCTGTTCTGGATGAGTTGCAGTGGGTGGAGAGTGGAGGCAGGCAGATTAAGATAGAGGCTCTTACAGTAGTCCAGCTTTGAGAGAACCAGGGCTCGGGAGACAGTGAGCTTCTGGGGGAAGGAGAGGAAGGGAAGAATACCTCTGAGGAGGTGCAGCTGGTAGTGTGACTTCTTAGAGACATCTGATATATGAGGAGAGAAGGAGAGTGTGGAGTCGAAGATGACCCCGAGGTTTTTTGCCTTGCAGGTAGGAGCAGGAAGGGGGCCAAGGGAGGCCGGCCAGAGAGCTGCAGGGAAGGAGGGAGTGGATGTGCCGATAAGTAGAATCTCAGTCTTACTGGCATTAAGGCAGAGGTCATTGGCGGCACACCATTCCTGGATAGCAGACAGACAGTCAGAGATGAGGGAAGGAGAGGAGGAGGCTGAGGGTAGCCTGAAAATGAGCTGGGTATCGTCCGCATAGCACTGGAAGTTGGGGCAGAGAGCAGCGATGCGGATGGCAAGGGGTGCCAGATACTGGATGAAAAGCCAGGGAGAGAGGTTAGATCCCTGGGGAACACCACAGGAGGAGAAAAAGATGTCAGAGAGGAAGGACCCCAGTTGGACCAGGTAAAAGCAGGCTGACTCCATAGGGATCCATTGTAAAAAGTCTCTCGCAATCATTTATTACGGATACGCTTTTCCATTTATTACAGATACGCTTTTCCAGGTAAAAGCATGCTGATTTCATAGGGATCCATTGTAAAAAGTCTCCCGCAAACATTTATTATGGATACGCTTTTCCAGGTAAAAGCATGCTGATTCCATAGGGATCCATTGTAAAAAGTCTCCTGCAATCATTTATTATGGATACGCTTTTCCAGGTAAAAGCATGCTGATTACATAGGGATCCATTGTAAAAAGTCTCCCACAATCATTTATTATGGATACGCTTTTCCATTTATTACGGATACGCTTTTCCAGGTAAAAGCATGCTGATTTCATAGGGATCCATTGTAAAAAGTCTCTCGCAATCATTTATTACGGATACGCTTTTCCAGGTAAAAGCAGGCTGACTCCATAGGGATCCATTGTAAAAAGTCTCTCGCAATCATTTATTACGGATACGCTTTTCCATTTATTACGGATACGCTTTTCTAGGTAAAACATGCTGATTTCATAGGGATCCATTGTAAAAAGTCTCTCGCAATCATTTATTACGGATACGCTTTTCCAGGTAAAAGCAGGCTGACTCCATAGGGATCCATTGTAAAAAGTCTCTCGCAATCATTTATTACGGATACGCTTTTCCAGGTAAAAGCATGCTGATTTCATAGGGATCCATTGTAAAAAGTCTCTCGTGATCATTTATTACGGATACGCTTTTCCATTTATTACGGATACGCTTTTCCAGGTAAAAGCATGCTGATTTCATAGGGGTCCATTGTAAAAAGTCTCCCGCAATCATTTATTACGGATACGCTTTTCCAGGTAAAAGCAGGCTGACTCCATAGGGATCCATTGTAAAAAGTCTCTCGCAATCATTTATTATGGATACGCTTTTCCAGGTAAAAGCATGCTGATTTCATAGGGATCCATTGTAAAAAGTCTCTCGCAATCATTTATTACGGATATGCTTTTCGATTTATTACGATACGCTTTTCCAGGTAAAAGCATGCTGATTTCATAGGGATCCATTGTAAAAAGTCTCCCGCAATCATTTATTACGGATACGCTTTTCCAGGTAAAAGCATGCTGATTCCATAGGGATCCATTGTAAAAAGTCTCCCGCAATCATTTATTACGGATACGCTTTTCCATTTATTACAGATATGCTTTTCCAGGCCAGAGCATGCTGATTTCATAGGGATACATTGTAAAAAGTCTCTCGCAATCATTTATTACGGATACGCTTTTCCATTTATTACGGATACGCTTTTCCAGGTAAAAGCATGCTGATTTCATAGGGATCCATTGTAAAATGTCTCTCGCAATCATTTATTACGGATACGCTTTTCCAGGTAAAAGCAGGCTGACTCCATAGGGATCCATTGTAAAAAGTCTCTCACAATCATTTATTACGGATACGCTTTTCCATTTATTACGGATACGCTTTTCCAGGTAAAAGCATGCTGATTCCATAGGGATCCATTGTAAAAAGTCTCCCGTGATCATTTATTACGGATACGCTTTTCCATTTATTACGGATACGCTTTTCCAGGTAAAAGCATGCTGATTTCATAGGGATCCATTGTAAAAAGTCTCCCGCAATCATTTATTACAGATACGCTTTTCCAGGTAAAAGCATGCTGATTCCATAGGGATCCATTGTAAAAAGTCTCCCGCAATCATTTATTACGGATACGCTTTTCCATTTATTACGGATTCGCTTTTCCAGGTAAAAGCATGCTGATTTCATAGGGATCCATGGTAAAAAGTCTCTCGCAATTATTTATTACGGATACGCTTTTCCAGGTAATGATGTGATATGATATGATATGGCATTTGTAACGCGCCTATACACAAGTGTTTCAAGGCGCGACGAGGCAGGGGGGGGAACAAGGGGAAGACAGACAACGATCCTACTAGGCCAGGTGTCATTTAGATCGCGCAAGTGCAGGGGTGGGGGGAAGGGAAAAGTGCAAGGGGAGGGGGGAAGTGCAGTACAAGGTAAGTAGCGTAAAAAATAATAAATAAGGCCAGCTGGTGGCAAGTGCAAGGTAGATACAGAACAAGTGCTGGGAAGGGGGGGCTGTAAGGATACAGTGACGGTCCCGCAGTGCAGGGGGTTGCCAGGGAGGCAGTGCAAGTGGAGAGTGGCTGGGCCCTGGACCGAGGTCACTGAGAGTGGCCCAGTTGCAGATTCAGAGCAGATTCAGTGAAGAATTAAAAGCTGTTCAGCAGGGGAGAGGGAGAGAGAAAGCAGAAGCAAAGATGAAGGTTTTGAGGTGCTTCCGGAACCGGAGGTGGTTCTCCTCAAGTTTCAGGGAGGCAGGAAGGCTGTTCCAGAGGGAGGCCCCTGCTGCAGAGAGAGATATACCCCCAGCTCGTTGCTTCGCGAAGCGGCTGACCCTGAGGGAGTTGGAGACGGATGAGCGAAGGGCTCGGGAAAGAAGATATTTAGGAAGAGAGAGTTGAAGGTATTTGGGCCCCAGGCCCCAGAAGGCCTTGTGGACAATGCAGAGGGTTGTGAACTTAATCCTCGCAGCCACTGGGAGCCAGTGTAGAGATTTCAGTCCTGGAGAGATACGGTCCTTGGGCTTGAGGCCAAGGACAAGTCTCGCAGTTCTGTTCTGGATGAGTTGCAGTGGGCGGAGAGTGGAGGCAGGCAGATTAAGATAGAGGCTCTTACAGTAGTCCAGCTTTGAGAGAACCAGGGCTCGGGAGACAGTGAGCTTCTGGGGGAAGGAGAGGAAGGGAAGAATACCTCTGAGGAGGTGCAGCTGGTAGTGTGACTTCTTAGAGACGTCTGATATATGAGGAGAGAAGGAGAGTGTGGAGTCGAAGATGACCCCGAGGGTTTTTGCCTTGCAGGTAGGAGCAGGAAGGGGGCCAAGGGAGGCCGGCCAGAGAGCTGCAGGGAAGGAGGGAGTGGGTGTGCCGATAAGTAGAATCTCAGTCTTACTGGCATTAAGGCAGAGGTCATTGGCGGCACACCATTCCTGGATAGCAGACAGACAGTCAGAGATGAGGGAAGGAGAGGAGGAGGCCGAGGGTAGCCTGAAAATGAGCTGGGTATCGTCCGCATAGCACTGGAAGTTGGGGCAGAGAGCGGCGATGCGGAGGGCAAGGGGTGCCAGATACTGGATGAAAAGCCAGGGAGAGAGGTTAGATCCCTGGGGAACACCACAGGAGGAGAAAAAGATGTCAGAGAGGAAGGACCCCAGTTGGACCAGGTAAAAGCAGGCTGACTCCATAGGGATCCATTGTAAAAAGTCTCTCGCAATCATTTATTACGGATACGCTTTTCCATTTATTACAGATACGCTTTTCCAGGTAAAAGCATGCTGATTTCATAGGGATCCATTGTAAAAAGTCTCCCGCAATCATTTATTACGGATACGCTTTTCCAGGTAAAAGCATGCTGATTCCATAGGGATCCATTGTAAAAAGTCTCCTCCAATCATTTATTACGGATACGCTTTTCCATTTATTACGGATACGCTTTTCCAGGTAAAAGCATGCTGATTTCATAGGGATCCATTGTAAAAAGTCTCTCGCAATCATTTATTACGGATACGCTTTTCCAGGTAAAAGCATGCTGATTCCATAGGGATCCATTGTAAAAAGTCTCCCGCAATCATTTATTACGGATACGCTTTTCCATTTATTACGGATTCGCTTTTCCAGGTAAAAGCATGCTGATTTCATAGGGATCCATGGTAAAAAGTCTCTCGCAATTATTTATTACGGATACGCTTTTCCATTTATTAAGGATACGCTTTTCCAGGTAAAAGCATGCTGATTTCAGAGGGATCCATTGTAAAAAGTCTCTCGCAATCATTTATTACGGATACGCTTTTCCAGGTAAAAGCATGCTGATTTCATAGGGATCCATTGTAAAAAGTCTCCCGCAATCATTTATTACGGATACGCTTTTCCAGGTAAAAGCATGCTGATTCCATAGGGATCCATTGTAAAAAGTCTCCCGCAATCATTTATTACGGATACGCTTTTCCATGTAAAAACTTGCTGATTCCATAGGGATCCATTGTAAAAAGTCTCCCGCAATCATTTATTACGGATACGCTTTTCCATTTATTACAGATATGCTTTTCCAGGCCAAAGCATGCTGATTTCATAGGGATCCATTGTAAAAAGTCTCTCGCAATCATTTATTACGGATACGCTTTTCCAGGTAAAAGCATGCTGATTTCATAGGGATCCATTGTAAAAAGTCTCCCGCAATCATTTATTACGGATACGCTTTTCCAGGTAAAAGCATGCTGATTCCATAGGGATCCATTGTAAAAAGTCTCCCGCAATCATTTATTACGGATAAGCTTTTCCATGTAAAAACTTGCTGATTCCATAGGGATCCATTGTAAAAAGTCTCCCGCAATCATTTATTACGGATACGCTTTTCCATTTATTACAGATATGCTTTTCCAGGCCAAAGCATGCTGATTTCATAGGGATCCATTGTAAAAAGTCTCTCGCAATCATTTATTACGGATACACTTTCCCATTTATTACGGATACGCTTTTCCAGGTAAAAGCATGCTGATTTCATAGGGATCCATTGTAAAATGTCTCTCGCAATCATTTATTACGGATACGCTTTTCCAGGTAAAAGCATGCTGATTCCATAGGGATCCATTGTAAAAAGTCTGCCGCAATCATTTATTACGGATACGCTTTTCCATTTATTACGGATACGCTTTTTCCAGGTAAAAGCATGCTGATTTCATAGGGATCCATTGTAAAATGTCTCTCGCAATCATTTATTACGGATACGCTTTTCCAGGTAAAAGCAGGCTGACTCCATAGGGATCCATTGTAAAAAGTCTCTCACAATCATTTATTACGGATACGCTTTTCCATTTATTACGGATACGCTTTTCCAGGTAAAAGCATGCTGATTCCATAGGGATCCATTGTAAAAAGTCTCCTGTGATCATTTATTACGGATACGCTTTTCCAGGTAAAAGCATGCTGATTTCATAGGGATCCATTGTAAAAAGTCTCCCGCAATCATTTATTACGGATACGCTTTTCCAGGTAAAAGCATGCTGATTCCATAGGGATCCATTGTAAAAAGTCTCCCGCAATCATTTATTACGGATACGCTTTTCCATTTATTACGGATTCGCTTTTCCAGGTAAAAGCATGCTGATTTCATAGGGATCCATTGTAAAAAGTCTCCCGCAATCATTTATTACGGATACGTTTTTCCAGGTAAAAGCATGCTGATTCCATAGGGATCCATTGTAAAAAGTCTCCTGCAATCATTTATTACGGATACGCTTTTCCAGGTAAAAGCATGCTGATTCCATAGGGATCCATTGTAAAAAGTCTCCCACAATAATTTATTACGGATACGCTTTTCCATTTATTACGGATACGCTTTTCCAGGTAAAAGCATGCTGATTTTATAGGGATCCATTGTAAAAAGTCTCTCGCAATCATTTATTACGGATACGCTTTTCCTGGTAAAAGCAGGCTGACTCCATAGGGATCCATTGTAAAAAGTCTCTCGCAATCATTTATTACGGATACGCTTTTCCATTTATTACGGATACGCTTTTCCAGGTAAAAGCATGCTGATTTCATAGGGATCAAATGTAAAAAGTCTCTCGCAATCATTTATTACGGATACGCTTTTCCAGGTAAAAGCAGGCTGTCTCCATAGGGATCCATTGTAAAAAGTCTCTCACAATCATTTATTACGGATACGCTTTTCCATTTATTACGGATACGCTTTTCCAGGTAAAAGCATGCTGATTCCATAGGGATCCATTGTAAAAAGTCTCCCGTGATCATTTATTACGGATACGCTTTTCCATTTATTACGGATACGCTTTTCCCGGTAAAAGCATGCTGATTTCATAGGGATCCATTGTAAAAAGTCTCCCGCAATCATTTATTACGGATACGCTTTTCCAGGTAAAAGCATGCTGATTCCATAGGGATCCATTGTAAAAAGTCTCCCGCAATCATTTATTACGGATACACTTTTCCATTTATTATGGATTCGCTTTTCCAGGTAAAAGCATGCTGATTTCATAGGGATCCATGGTAAAAAGTCTCTCGCAATTATTTATTACGGATACGCTTTTCCAGGTAATGATGTGATATGATATGATATGGCATTTGTAACGCACCTATACACAAGTGTTTCAAGGCGCGACGAGGCAGGGGGGGGGGACAAGGGGAAGACAGACAACGATCCTACTAGGCCAGGTGTCATTCAGATCGCGCAAGTGCAGGGGTGGGGGGAAGGGAAAAGTGCAAGGGGAAGGGGAGGGGGGGGAAGTGCAGTACAAGGTAAGTAGCGTAAAAAATAATAAATAAGGCCAGCTGGTGGCAAGTGCAAGGTAGATGCAGAACAAGTGCTGGAAAGGGGGGGCTGTAAGGATACAGTGACGGTCCCGCAGTGCAGGGGGGTGCCAGGGAGGCAGTGCAAGTGGAGAGTGGCTGGGCCCTGGACCGAGGTCACTGAGAGTGGCCCAGTTGCAGATTCAGAGCAGATTCAGTGAATAATTAAAAGCTGTCCAGCAGGGGAGAGGGAGAGAGAAAGCAGAAGCAAAGATGAAGGTTTTGAGGTGCTTCCGGAACCGGAGGTGGTTCTCCTCAAGTTTCAGGGAGGCAGGAAGGCTGTTCCAGAGGGAGGCCCCTGCTGCAGAGAGAGATATACCCCCAGCTCGTTGCTTCGCGAAGCGGCTGACCCTGAGGGAGTTGGAGACGGATGAGCGAAGGGCTCGGGAAGGAAGATATTTAGGAAGAGAGAGTTGAAGGTATTTGGGCCCCAGGCCCCAGAAGGCCTTGTGGACAATGCAGAGGGTTGTGAACTTAATCCTCGCAGCCACTGGGAGCCAGTGTAGAGATTTCAGTCCTGGAGAGATACGGTCCCTGGGCTTGAGGCCAAGGACAAGTCTCGCAGTTCTGGTCTGGATGAGTTGCAGTGGGAGGAGAGTGGAGGCAGGCAGATTAAGATAGAGGCTCTTACAGTAGTCCAGCTTTGAGAGAACCAGGGCTCGGGAGACAGTGAGCTTCTGGGGGAAGGAGAGGAAGGGAAGAATACCTCTGAGGAGGTGCAGCTGGTAGTGTGACTTCTTAGAGACGTCTGATATATGAGGAGAGAAGGAGAGTGTGGAGTCGAAGATGACCCCGAGGCTTTTTGCCTTGCAGGTAGGAGCAGGAAGGGGGCCAAGGGAGGCCGGCCAGAGAGCTGCAGGGAAGGAGGGAGTGGGTGTGCCGATAAGTAGAATCTCAGTCTTACTGGCATTAAGGCAGAGGTCATTGGCGGCACACCATTCCTGGATAGCAGACAGACAGTCAGAGATGAGGGAAGGAGAGGAGGAGGCCGAGGGTAGCCTGAAAATGAGCTGGGTATCGTCCGCATAGCACTGGAAGTTGGGGCAGAGAGCGGCGATGCGGAGGGCAAGGGGTGCCAGATACTGGATGAAAAGCCAGGGAGAGAGGTTAGATCCCTGGGGAACACCACAGGAGGAGAAAAAGATGTCAGAGAGGAAGGACCCCAGTTGGACCAGGTAAAAGCAGGCTGACTCCATAGGGATTCATTGTAAAAAGTCTCTCGCAATCATTTATTACGGATACGCTTTTCCATTTATTACAGATACGCTTTTCCAGGTAAAAGCATGCTGATTTCATAGGGATCCATTGTAAAAAGTCTCCCGCAATCATTTATTACGGATACGCTTTTCCAGGTAAAAGCATGCTGATTCCATAGGGATCCATTGTAAAAAGTCTCCTGCAATCATTTATTACGGATACGCTTTTCCATTTATTACGGATACGCTTTTCCAGGTAAAAGCATGCTGATTTCATAGGGATCCATTGTAAAAAGTCTCTCGCAATCATTTATTACGGATACGCTTTTCCAGGTAAAAGCATGCTGATTCCATAGGGATCCATTGTAAAAAGTCTCCCGCAATCATTTATTACGGATACGCTTTTCCATTTATTACGGATTCGCTTTTCCAGGTAAAAGCATGCTGATTTCATAGGGATCCATGGTAAAAAGTCTCTCGCAATTATTTATTACGGATACGCTTTTCCATTTATTAAGGATACGCTTTTCCAGGTAAAAGCATGCTGATTTCATAGGGATCCATTGTAAAAAGTCTCTCGCAATCATTTATTACGGATACGCTTTTCCAGGTAAAAGCATGCTGATTTCATAGGGATCCATTGTAAAAAGTCTCCCACAATCATATATTACGGATACGCTTTTCCAGGTAAAAGCATGCTGATTCCATAGGGATCCATTGTAAAAAGTCTCCCACAATAATTTATTACGGATACGCTTTTCCATTTATTACGGATTCGCTTTTCCAGGTAAAAGCATGCTGATTTCATAGGGATCCATTGTAAAAAGTCTCTCGCAATCATTTATTACGGATACGCTTTTCCAGGTAAAAGCAGGCTGACTCCATAGGGATCCATTGTAAAAAGTCTCTCGCAATCATTTATTACGGATACGCTTTTCCATTTATTACGGATACGCTTTTCCAGGTAAAAGCATGCTGATTTCATAGGGATCAAATGTAAAAAGTCTCTCGCAATCATTTATTACGGATACGCTTTTCCAGGTAAAAGCAGGCTGTCTCCATAGGGATCCATTGTAAAAAGTCTCTCACAATCATTTATTACGGATACGCTTTTCCATTTATTACGGATACGCTTTTCCAGGTAAAAGCATGCTGATTCCATAGGGATCCATTGTAAAAAGTCTCCCGTGATCATTTATTACGGATACGCTTTTCCATTTATTACGGATACGCTTTTCCAGGTAAAAGCATGCTGATTTCATAGGGATCCATTGTAAAAAGTCTCCCGCAATCATTTATTACGGATACGCTTTTCCAGGTAAAAGCATGCTGATTCCATAGGGATCCATTGTAAAAAGTCTCCCGCAATCATTTATTACGGAAACACTTTTCCATTTATTATGGATTCGCTTTTCCAGGTAAAAGCATGCTGATTTCATAGGGATCCATGGTAAAAAGTCTCTCGCAATTATTTATTACGGATACGCTTTTCCAGGTAATGATGTGATATGATATGATATGGCATTTGTAACGCACCTATACACAAGTGTTTCAAGGCGCGACGAGGCAGGGGGGGGGACAAGGGGAAGACAGACAACGATCCTACTAGGCCAGGTGTCATTCAGATCGCGCAAGTGCAGGGGTGGGGGGAAGGGAAAAGTGCAAGGGGAAGGGGAGGGGGGGAAGTGCAGTACAAGGTAAGTAGCGTAAAAAATAATAAATAAGGCCAGCTGGTGGCAAGTGCAAGGTAGATGCAGAACAAGTGCTGGAAAGGGGGGGCTGTAAGGATACAGTGACGGTCCCGCAGTGCAGGGGGGTGCCAGGGAGGCAGTGCAAGTGGAGAGTGGCTGGGCCCTGGACCGAGGTCACTGAGAGTGGCCCAGTTGCAGATTCAGAGCAGATTCAGTGAAGAATTAAAAGCTGTCCAGCAGGGGAGAGGGAGAGAGAAAGCAGAAGCAAAGATGAAGGTTTTGAGGTGCTTCCGGAACCGGAGGTGGTTCTCCTCAAGTTTCAGGGAGGCAGGAAGGCTGTTCCAGAGGGAGGCCCCTGCTGCAGAGAGAGATATACCCCCAGCTCGTTGCTTCGCGAAGCGGCTGACCCTGAGGGAGTTGGAGACGGATGAGCGAAGGGCTCGGGAAGGAAGATATTTAGGAAGAGAGAGTTGAAGGTATTTGGGCCCCGGGCCCCAGAAGGCCTTGTGGACAATGCAGAGGGTTGTGAACTTAATCCTCGCAGCCACTGGGAGCCAGTGTAGAGATTTCAGTCCTGGAGAGATACGGTCCCTGGGCTTGAGGCCAAGGACAAGTCTCGCAGTTCTGTTCTGGATGAGTTGCAGTGGGTGGAGAGTGGAGGCAGGCAGATTAAGATAGAGGCTCTTACAGTAGTCCAGCTTTGAGAGAACCAGGGCTCGGGAGACAGTGAGCTTCTGGGGGAAGGAGAGGAAGGGAAGAATACCTCTGAGGAGGTGCAGCTGGTAGTGTGACTTCTTAGAGACATCTGATATATGAGGAGAGAAGGAGAGTGTGGAGTCGAAGATGACCCCGAGGTTTTTTGCCTTGCAGGTAGGAGCAGGAAGGGGGCCAAGGGAGGCCGGCCAGAGAGCTGCAGGGAAGGAGGGAGTGGATGTGCCGATAAGTAGAATCTCAGTCTTACTGGCATTAAGGCAGAGGTCATTGGCGGCACACCATTCCTGGATAGCAGACAGACAGTCAGAGATGAGGGAAGGAGAGGAGGAGGCTGAGGGTAGCCTGAAAATGAGCTGGGTATCGTCCGCATAGCACTGGAAGTTGGGGCAGAGAGCAGCGATGCGGATGGCAAGGGGTGCCAGATACTGGATGAAAAGCCAGGGAGAGAGGTTAGATCCCTGGGGAACACCACAGGAGGAGAAAAAGATGTCAGAGAGGAAGGACCCCAGTTGGACCAGGTAAAAGCAGGCTGACTCCATAGGGATCCATTGTAAAAAGTCTCTCGCAATCATTTATTACGGATACGCTTTTCCATTTATTACAGATACGCTTTTCCAGGTAAAAGCATGCTGATTTCATAGGGATCCATTGTAAAAAGTCTCCCGCAAACATTTATTATGGATACGCTTTTCCAGGTAAAAGCATGCTGATTCCATAGGGATCCATTGTAAAAAGTCTCCTGCAATCATTTATTATGGATACGCTTTTCCAGGTAAAAGCATGCTGATTACATAGGGATCCATTGTAAAAAGTCTCCCACAATCATTTATTATGGATACGCTTTTCCATTTATTACGGATACGCTTTTCCAGGTAAAAGCATGCTGATTTCATAGGGATCCATTGTAAAAAGTCTCTCGCAATCATTTATTACGGATACGCTTTTCCAGGTAAAAGCAGGCTGACTCCATAGGGATCCATTGTAAAAAGTCTCTCGCAATCATTTATTACGGATACGCTTTTCCATTTATTACGGATACGCTTTTCTAGGTAAAACATGCTGATTTCATAGGGATCCATTGTAAAAAGTCTCTCGCAATCATTTATTACGGATACGCTTTTCCAGGTAAAAGCAGGCTGACTCCATAGGGATCCATTGTAAAAAGTCTCTCGCAATCATTTATTACGGATACGCTTTTCCAGGTAAAAGCATGCTGATTTCATAGGGATCCATTGTAAAAAGTCTCTCGTGATCATTTATTACGGATACGCTTTTCCATTTATTACGGATACGCTTTTCCAGGTAAAAGCATGCTGATTTCATAGGGGTCCATTGTAAAAAGTCTCCCGCAATCATTTATTACGGATACGCTTTTCCAGGTAAAAGCAGGCTGACTCCATAGGGATCCATTGTAAAAAGTCTCTCGCAATCATTTATTACGGATACGCTTTTCCAGGTAAAAGCATGCTGATTTCATAGGGATCCATTGTAAAAAGTCTCTCGCAATCATTTATTACGGATATGCTTTTCGATTTATTACGATACGCTTTTCCAGGTAAAAGCATGCTGATTTCATAGGGATCCATTGTAAAAAGTCTCCCGCAATCATTTATTACGGATACGCTTTTCCAGGTAAAAGCATGCTGATTCCATAGGGATCCATTGTAAAAAGTCTCCCGCAATCATTTATTACGGATACGCTTTTCCATTTATTACAGATATGCTTTTCCAGGCCAGAGCATGCTGATTTCATAGGGATACATTGTAAAAAGTCTCTCGCAATCATTTATTACGGATACGCTTTTCCATTTATTACGGATACGCTTTTCCAGGTAAAAGCATGCTGATTTCATAGGGATCCATTGTAAAATGTCTCTCGCAATCATTTATTACGGATACGCTTTTCCAGGTAAAAGCAGGCTGACTCCATAGGGATCCATTGTAAAAAGTCTCTCACAATCATTTATTACGGATACGCTTTTCCATTTATTACGGATACGCTTTTCCAGGTAAAAGCATGCTGATTCCATAGGGATCCATTGTAAAAAGTCTCCCGTGATCATTTATTACGGATACGCTTTTCCATTTATTACGGATACGCTTTTCCAGGTAAAAGCATGCTGATTTCATAGGGATCCATTGTAAAAAGTCTCCCGCAATCATTTATTACAGATACGCTTTTCCAGGTAAAAGCATGCTGATTCCATAGGGATCCATTGTAAAAAGTCTCCCGCAATCATTTATTACGGATACGCTTTTCCATTTATTACGGATTCGCTTTTCCAGGTAAAAGCATGCTGATTTCATAGGGATCCATGGTAAAAAGTCTCTCGCAATTATTTATTACGGATACGCTTTTCCAGGTAATGATGTGATATGATATGATATGGCATTTGTAACGCGCCTATACACAAGTGTTTCAAGGCGCGACGAGGCAGGGGGGGGAACAAGGGGAAGACAGACAACGATCCTACTAGGCCAGGTGTCATTTAGATCGCGCAAGTGCAGGGGTGGGGGGAAGGGAAAAGTGCAAGGGGAGGGGGGAAGTGCAGTACAAGGTAAGTAGCGTAAAAAATAATAAATAAGGCCAGCTGGTGGCAAGTGCAAGGTAGATACAGAACAAGTGCTGGGAAGGGGGGGCTGTAAGGATACAGTGACGGTCCCGCAGTGCAGGGGGTTGCCAGGGAGGCAGTGCAAGTGGAGAGTGGCTGGGCCCTGGACCGAGGTCACTGAGAGTGGCCCAGTTGCAGATTCAGAGCAGATTCAGTGAAGAATTAAAAGCTGTTCAGCAGGGGAGAGGGAGAGAGAAAGCAGAAGCAAAGATGAAGGTTTTGAGGTGCTTCCGGAACCGGAGGTGGTTCTCCTCAAGTTTCAGGGAGGCAGGAAGGCTGTTCCAGAGGGAGGCCCCTGCTGCAGAGAGAGATATACCCCCAGCTCGTTGCTTCGCGAAGCGGCTGACCCTGAGGGAGTTGGAGACGGATGAGCGAAGGGCTCGGGAAAGAAGATATTTAGGAAGAGAGAGTTGAAGGTATTTGGGCCCCAGGCCCCAGAAGGCCTTGTGGACAATGCAGAGGGTTGTGAACTTAATCCTCGCAGCCACTGGGAGCCAGTGTAGAGATTTCAGTCCTGGAGAGATACGGTCCTTGGGCTTGAGGCCAAGGACAAGTCTCGCAGTTCTGTTCTGGATGAGTTGCAGTGGGCGGAGAGTGGAGGCAGGCAGATTAAGATAGAGGCTCTTACAGTAGTCCAGCTTTGAGAGAACCAGGGCTCGGGAGACAGTGAGCTTCTGGGGGAAGGAGAGGAAGGGAAGAATACCTCTGAGGAGGTGCAGCTGGTAGTGTGACTTCTTAGAGACGTCTGATATATGAGGAGAGAAGGAGAGTGTGGAGTCGAAGATGACCCCGAGGGTTTTTGCCTTGCAGGTAGGAGCAGGAAGGGGGCCAAGGGAGGCCGGCCAGAGAGCTGCAGGGAAGGAGGGAGTGGGTGTGCCGATAAGTAGAATCTCAGTCTTACTGGCATTAAGGCAGAGGTCATTGGCGGCACACCATTCCTGGATAGCAGACAGACAGTCAGAGATGAGGGAAGGAGAGGAGGAGGCCGAGGGTAGCCTGAAAATGAGCTGGGTATCGTCCGCATAGCACTGGAAGTTGGGGCAGAGAGCGGCGATGCGGAGGGCAAGGGGTGCCAGATACTGGATGAAAAGCCAGGGAGAGAGGTTAGATCCCTGGGGAACACCACAGGAGGAGAAAAAGATGTCAGAGAGGAAGGACCCCAGTTGGACCAGGTAAAAGCAGGCTGACTCCATAGGGATCCATTGTAAAAAGTCTCTCGCAATCATTTATTACGGATACGCTTTTCCATTTATTACAGATACGCTTTTCCAGGTAAAAGCATGCTGATTTCATAGGGATCCATTGTAAAAAGTCTCCCGCAATCATTTATTACGGATACGCTTTTCCAGGTAAAAGCATGCTGATTCCATAGGGATCCATTGTAAAAAGTCTCCTCCAATCATTTATTACGGATACGCTTTTCCATTTATTACGGATACGCTTTTCCAGGTAAAAGCATGCTGATTTCATAGGGATCCATTGTAAAAAGTCTCTCGCAATCATTTATTACGGATACGCTTTTCCAGGTAAAAGCATGCTGATTCCATAGGGATCCATTGTAAAAAGTCTCCCGCAATCATTTATTACGGATACGCTTTTCCATTTATTACGGATTCGCTTTTCCAGGTAAAAGCATGCTGATTTCATAGGGATCCATGGTAAAAAGTCTCTCGCAATTATTTATTACGGATACGCTTTTCCATTTATTAAGGATACGCTTTTCCAGGTAAAAGCATGCTGATTTCAGAGGGATCCATTGTAAAAAGTCTCTCGCAATCATTTATTACGGATACGCTTTTCCAGGTAAAAGCATGCTGATTTCATAGGGATCCATTGTAAAAAGTCTCCCGCAATCATTTATTACGGATACGCTTTTCCAGGTAAAAGCATGCTGATTCCATAGGGATCCATTGTAAAAAGTCTCCCGCAATCATTTATTACGGATACGCTTTTCCATGTAAAAACTTGCTGATTCCATAGGGATCCATTGTAAAAAGTCTCCCGCAATCATTTATTACGGATACGCTTTTCCATTTATTACAGATATGCTTTTCCAGGCCAAAGCATGCTGATTTCATAGGGATCCATTGTAAAAAGTCTCTCGCAATCATTTATTACGGATACGCTTTTCCAGGTAAAAGCATGCTGATTTCATAGGGATCCATTGTAAAAAGTCTCCCGCAATCATTTATTACGGATACGCTTTTCCAGGTAAAAGCATGCTGATTCCATAGGGATCCATTGTAAAAAGTCTCCCGCAATCATTTATTACGGATAAGCTTTTCCATGTAAAAACTTGCTGATTCCATAGGGATCCATTGTAAAAAGTCTCCCGCAATCATTTATTACGGATACGCTTTTCCATTTATTACAGATATGCTTTTCCAGGCCAAAGCATGCTGATTTCATAGGGATCCATTGTAAAAAGTCTCTCGCAATCATTTATTACGGATACACTTTCCCATTTATTACGGATACGCTTTTCCAGGTAAAAGCATGCTGATTTCATAGGGATCCATTGTAAAATGTCTCTCGCAATCATTTATTACGGATACGCTTTTCCAGGTAAAAGCATGCTGATTCCATAGGGATCCATTGTAAAAAGTCTGCCGCAATCATTTATTACGGATACGCTTTTCCATTTATTACGGATACGCTTTTTCCAGGTAAAAGCATGCTGATTTCATAGGGATCCATTGTAAAATGTCTCTCGCAATCATTTATTACGGATACGCTTTTCCAGGTAAAAGCAGGCTGACTCCATAGGGATCCATTGTAAAAAGTCTCTCACAATCATTTATTACGGATACGCTTTTCCATTTATTACGGATACGCTTTTCCAGGTAAAAGCATGCTGATTCCATAGGGATCCATTGTAAAAAGTCTCCTGTGATCATTTATTACGGATACGCTTTTCCAGGTAAAAGCATGCTGATTTCATAGGGATCCATTGTAAAAAGTCTCCCGCAATCATTTATTACGGATACGCTTTTCCAGGTAAAAGCATGCTGATTCCATAGGGATCCATTGTAAAAAGTCTCCCGCAATCATTTATTACGGATACGCTTTTCCATTTATTACGGATTCGCTTTTCCAGGTAAAAGCATGCTGATTTCATAGGGATCCATTGTAAAAAGTCTCCCGCAATCATTTATTACGGATACGTTTTTCCAGGTAAAAGCATGCTGATTCCATAGGGATCCATTGTAAAAAGTCTCCTGCAATCATTTATTACGGATACGCTTTTCCAGGTAAAAGCATGCTGATTCCATAGGGATCCATTGTAAAAAGTCTCCCACAATAATTTATTACGGATACGCTTTTCCATTTATTACGGATACGCTTTTCCAGGTAAAAGCATGCTGATTTTATAGGGATCCATTGTAAAAAGTCTCTCGCAATCATTTATTACGGATACGCTTTTCCTGGTAAAAGCAGGCTGACTCCATAGGGATCCATTGTAAAAAGTCTCTCGCAATCATTTATTACGGATACGCTTTTCCATTTATTACGGATACGCTTTTCCAGGTAAAAGCATGCTGATTTCATAGGGATCAAATGTAAAAAGTCTCTCGCAATCATTTATTACGGATACGCTTTTCCAGGTAAAAGCAGGCTGTCTCCATAGGGATCCATTGTAAAAAGTCTCTCACAATCATTTATTACGGATACGCTTTTCCATTTATTACGGATACGCTTTTCCAGGTAAAAGCATGCTGATTCCATAGGGATCCATTGTAAAAAGTCTCCCGTGATCATTTATTACGGATACGCTTTTCCATTTATTACGGATACGCTTTTCCCGGTAAAAGCATGCTGATTTCATAGGGATCCATTGTAAAAAGTCTCCCGCAATCATTTATTACGGATACGCTTTTCCAGGTAAAAGCATGCTGATTCCATAGGGATCCATTGTAAAAAGTCTCCCGCAATCATTTATTACGGATACACTTTTCCATTTATTATGGATTCGCTTTTCCAGGTAAAAGCATGCTGATTTCATAGGGATCCATGGTAAAAAGTCTCTCGCAATTATTTATTACGGATACGCTTTTCCAGGTAATGATGTGATATGATATGATATGGCATTTGTAACGCACCTATACACAAGTGTTTCAAGGCGCGACGAGGCAGGGGGGGGGGACAAGGGGAAGACAGACAACGATCCTACTAGGCCAGGTGTCATTCAGATCGCGCAAGTGCAGGGGTGGGGGGAAGGGAAAAGTGCAAGGGGAAGGGGAGGGGGGGGAAGTGCAGTACAAGGTAAGTAGCGTAAAAAATAATAAATAAGGCCAGCTGGTGGCAAGTGCAAGGTAGATGCAGAACAAGTGCTGGAAAGGGGGGGCTGTAAGGATACAGTGACGGTCCCGCAGTGCAGGGGGGTGCCAGGGAGGCAGTGCAAGTGGAGAGTGGCTGGGCCCTGGACCGAGGTCACTGAGAGTGGCCCAGTTGCAGATTCAGAGCAGATTCAGTGAATAATTAAAAGCTGTCCAGCAGGGGAGAGGGAGAGAGAAAGCAGAAGCAAAGATGAAGGTTTTGAGGTGCTTCCGGAACCGGAGGTGGTTCTCCTCAAGTTTCAGGGAGGCAGGAAGGCTGTTCCAGAGGGAGGCCCCTGCTGCAGAGAGAGATATACCCCCAGCTCGTTGCTTCGCGAAGCGGCTGACCCTGAGGGAGTTGGAGACGGATGAGCGAAGGGCTCGGGAAGGAAGATATTTAGGAAGAGAGAGTTGAAGGTATTTGGGCCCCAGGCCCCAGAAGGCCTTGTGGACAATGCAGAGGGTTGTGAACTTAATCCTCGCAGCCACTGGGAGCCAGTGTAGAGATTTCAGTCCTGGAGAGATACGGTCCCTGGGCTTGAGGCCAAGGACAAGTCTCGCAGTTCTGGTCTGGATGAGTTGCAGTGGGAGGAGAGTGGAGGCAGGCAGATTAAGATAGAGGCTCTTACAGTAGTCCAGCTTTGAGAGAACCAGGGCTCGGGAGACAGTGAGCTTCTGGGGGAAGGAGAGGAAGGGAAGAATACCTCTGAGGAGGTGCAGCTGGTAGTGTGACTTCTTAGAGACGTCTGATATATGAGGAGAGAAGGAGAGTGTGGAGTCGAAGATGACCCCGAGGCTTTTTGCCTTGCAGGTAGGAGCAGGAAGGGGGCCAAGGGAGGCCGGCCAGAGAGCTGCAGGGAAGGAGGGAGTGGGTGTGCCGATAAGTAGAATCTCAGTCTTACTGGCATTAAGGCAGAGGTCATTGGCGGCACACCATTCCTGGATAGCAGACAGACAGTCAGAGATGAGGGAAGGAGAGGAGGAGGCCGAGGGTAGCCTGAAAATGAGCTGGGTATCGTCCGCATAGCACTGGAAGTTGGGGCAGAGAGCGGCGATGCGGAGGGCAAGGGGTGCCAGATACTGGATGAAAAGCCAGGGAGAGAGGTTAGATCCCTGGGGAACACCACAGGAGGAGAAAAAGATGTCAGAGAGGAAGGACCCCAGTTGGACCAGGTAAAAGCAGGCTGACTCCATAGGGATTCATTGTAAAAAGTCTCTCGCAATCATTTATTACGGATACGCTTTTCCATTTATTACAGATACGCTTTTCCAGGTAAAAGCATGCTGATTTCATAGGGATCCATTGTAAAAAGTCTCCCGCAATCATTTATTACGGATACGCTTTTCCAGGTAAAAGCATGCTGATTCCATAGGGATCCATTGTAAAAAGTCTCCTGCAATCATTTATTACGGATACGCTTTTCCATTTATTACGGATACGCTTTTCCAGGTAAAAGCATGCTGATTTCATAGGGATCCATTGTAAAAAGTCTCTCGCAATCATTTATTACGGATACGCTTTTCCAGGTAAAAGCATGCTGATTCCATAGGGATCCATTGTAAAAAGTCTCCCGCAATCATTTATTACGGATACGCTTTTCCATTTATTACGGATTCGCTTTTCCAGGTAAAAGCATGCTGATTTCATAGGGATCCATGGTAAAAAGTCTCTCGCAATTATTTATTACGGATACGCTTTTCCATTTATTAAGGATACGCTTTTCCAGGTAAAAGCATGCTGATTTCATAGGGATCCATTGTAAAAAGTCTCTCGCAATCATTTATTACGGATACGCTTTTCCAGGTAAAAGCATGCTGATTTCATAGGGATCCATTGTAAAAAGTCTCCCACAATCATATATTACGGATACGCTTTTCCAGGTAAAAGCATGCTGATTCCATAGGGATCCATTGTAAAAAGTCTCCCACAATAATTTATTACGGATACGCTTTTCCATTTATTACGGATTCGCTTTTCCAGGTAAAAGCATGCTGATTTCATAGGGATCCATTGTAAAAAGTCTCTCGCAATCATTTATTACGGATACGCTTTTCCAGGTAAAAGCAGGCTGACTCCATAGGGATCCATTGTAAAAAGTCTCTCGCAATCATTTATTACGGATACGCTTTTCCATTTATTACGGATACGCTTTTCCAGGTAAAAGCATGCTGATTTCATAGGGATCAAATGTAAAAAGTCTCTCGCAATCATTTATTACGGATACGCTTTTCCAGGTAAAAGCAGGCTGTCTCCATAGGGATCCATTGTAAAAAGTCTCTCACAATCATTTATTACGGATACGCTTTTCCATTTATTACGGATACGCTTTTCCAGGTAAAAGCATGCTGATTCCATAGGGATCCATTGTAAAAAGTCTCCCGTGATCATTTATTACGGATACGCTTTTCCATTTATTACGGATACGCTTTTCCAGGTAAAAGCATGCTGATTTCATAGGGATCCATTGTAAAAAGTCTCCCGCAATCATTTATTACGGATACGCTTTTCCAGGTAAAAGCATGCTGATTCCATAGGGATCCATTGTAAAAAGTCTCCCGCAATCATTTATTACGGAAACACTTTTCCATTTATTATGGATTCGCTTTTCCAGGTAAAAGCATGCTGATTTCATAGGGATCCATGGTAAAAAGTCTCTCGCAATTATTTATTACGGATACGCTTTTCCAGGTAATGATGTGATATGATATGATATGGCATTTGTAACGCACCTATACACAAGTGTTTCAAGGCGCGACGAGGCAGGGGGGGGGACAAGGGGAAGACAGACAACGATCCTACTAGGCCAGGTGTCATTCAGATCGCGCAAGTGCAGGGGTGGGGGGAAGGGAAAAGTGCAAGGGGAAGGGGAGGGGGGGAAGTGCAGTACAAGGTAAGTAGCGTAAAAAATAATAAATAAGGCCAGCTGGTGGCAAGTGCAAGGTAGATGCAGAACAAGTGCTGGAAAGGGGGGGCTGTAAGGATACAGTGACGGTCCCGCAGTGCAGGGGGGTGCCAGGGAGGCAGTGCAAGTGGAGAGTGGCTGGGCCCTGGACCGAGGTCACTGAGAGTGGCCCAGTTGCAGATTCAGAGCAGATTCAGTGAAGAATTAAAAGCTGTCCAGCAGGGGAGAGGGAGAGAGAAAGCAGAAGCAAAGATGAAGGTTTTGAGGTGCTTCCGGAACCGGAGGTGGTTCTCCTCAAGTTTCAGGGAGGCAGGAAGGCTGTTCCAGAGGGAGGCCCCTGCTGCAGAGAGAGATATACCCCCAGCTCGTTGCTTCGCGAAGCGGCTGACCCTGAGGGAGTTGGAGACGGATGAGCGAAGGGCTCGGGAAGGAAGATATTTAGGAAGAGAGAGTTGAAGGTATTTGGGCCCCAGGCCCCAGAAGGCCTTGTGGACAATGCAGAGGGTTGTGAACTTAATCCTCGCAGCCACTGGGAGCCAGTGTAGAGATTTCAGTCCTGGAGAGATACGGTCCCTGGGCTTGAGGCCAAGGACAAGTCTCGCAGTTCTGTTCTGGATGAGTTGCAGTGGGCGGAGAGTGGAGGCAGGCAGATTAAGATAGAGGCTCTTACAGTAGTCCAGCTTTGAGAGAACCAGGGCTCGGGAGACAGTGAGCTTCTGGGGGAAGGAGAGGAAGGGAAGAATACCTCTGAGGAGGTGCAGCTGGTAGTGTGACTTCTTAGAGACGTCTGATATATGAGGAGAGAAGGAGAGTGTGGAGTCGAAGATGACCCCGAGGTTTTTTGCCTTGCAGGTAGGAGCAGGAAGGGGGCCAAGGGAGGCCGGCCAGAGAGCTGCAGGGAAGGAGGGAGTGGGTGTGCCGATAAGTAGAATCTCAGTCTTACTGGCATTAAGGCAGAGGTCATTGGCGGCACACCATTCCTGGATAGCAGACAGACAGTCAGAGATGAGGGAAGGAGAGGAGGAGGCCGAGGGTAGCCTGAAAATGAGCTGGGTATCGTCCGCATAGCACTGGAAGTTGGGGCAGAGAGCGGCGATGCGGAGGGAAAGGGGTGCCAGATACTGGATGAAAAGCCAGGGAGAGAGGTTAGATCCCTGGGGAACACCACAGGAGGAGAAAAAGATGTCAGAGAGGAAGGACCCCAGTTGGACCAGGTAAAAGCAGGCTGACTCCATAGGGATCCATTGTAAAAAGTCTCTCGCAATCATTTATTACGGATACGCTTTTCCATTTATTACAGATACGCTTTTCCAGGTAAAAGCATGCTGATTTCATAGGGATCCATTGTAAAAAGTCTCCCGCAATCATTTATTACGGATATGCTTTTCCAGGTAAAAGCATGCTGATTCCATAGGGATCCATTGTAAAAAGTCTCCTGCAATCATTTATTACGGATACGCTTTTCCAGGTAAAAGCATGCTGATTCCATAGGGATCCATTGTAAAAAGTCTCTCGCAATCATTTATTAGGGATACGCTTTTCCATTTATTAAGGATACGCTTTTCCAGGTAAAAGCATGCTGATTTCATAGGGATCCATTGTAAAAAGTCTCTCGCAATCATTTATTACGGATACGCTTTTCCATTTATTACGGATATGCTTTTCCAGGTAAAAGCATGCTGATTTCATAGGGATCCATTGTAAAAAGTCTCCCGCAATCATTTATTACGGATACGCTTTTCAAGGTAAAAGCATGCTGATTCCATAGGGATCCATTGTAAAAAGTCTCCCGCAATCATTTATTACGGATACGCTTTTCCATGTAAAAGCTTGCTGATTCCATAGGGATCCATTGTAAAAAGTCTCCCGCAATCATTTATTACGGATACGCTTTTCCATTTATTACAGATATGCTTTTCCAGGCCAAAGCATGCTGATTTCATAGGGATACATTGTAAAAAGTCTCTCACAATCATTTATTACGGATACGCTTTTCCATTTATTACGGATACGCTTTTCCAGGTAAAAGCATGCTGATTTCATAGGGATCCATTGTAAAATGTCTCTCGCAATCATTTATTACGGATACGCTTTTCCAGGTAAAAGCATGCTGATTCCATAGGGATCCATTGTAAAAAGTCTGCCGCAATCATTTATTACGGATACGTTTTTCCATTTATTACGGATACGCTTTTCCAGGTAAAAGCATGCTGATTTCATAGGGATCCATTGTAAAAAGTCTCTCGCAATCATTTATTATGGATACGCTTTTCCAGGTAAAAGCAGGCTGACTCCATAGGGATCCATTGTAAAAAGTCTCTCGCAATCATTTATTACGGATACGCTTTTCCATTTATTACGGATACGCTTTTCCAGGTAAAAGCATGCTGATTCCATAGGGATCCATTGTAACAAGTCTCCCGCAATCATTTATTACGGATACGCTTTTCAGGGTAAAAGCATGCTGATTCCCTAGGGATCCATTGTAAAAAGTCTCCCGCAATCATTTATTACGGATACGCTTTTCCATTTATTACGGATACGCTTTTCCAGGTAAAAGCATGCTGATTTCATAGGGATCCATTTTAAAAAGTCTCTCGCAATCATTTATTACGGATACACTTTTCCAGGTAAAAGCATGCTGATTTCATAGGGATCCATTGTAAAAAGTCTCTCGCAATCATTTATTACGGATACGCTTTTCCATTTATTACGGATACGCTTTTCCAGGTAAAAGCATGCTGATTCCATAGGGATCCATTGTAAAAAGTCTCCCGCGATCATTTATTACTAATACACTTTTCCATTTATTACGGATACGCTTTTCCAGGTAAAAGCATGCTGATTTCATAGGGATCCATTGTAAAAAGTCTCCCGCAATCATTTATTATGGATACTCTTTTCCAGGTAAAAGCATGCTGATTCCATAGGGATCCATTGTAAAAAGTCTCCCGCAATCATTTATTACGGATACGCTTTTCCATTTATTACGGATACGCTTTTCTATGTAAAAGCATGCTGATTTCATAGGGATCCATGGTAAAAAGTCTCTCGCAATCATTTATTACGGATACGCTTTTCCAGGTAAAAGCAGGCTGACTCCATAGGGATCCATTGTAAAAAGTCTCTCGCAATCATTTATTACGGATACGCTTTTCCATTTATTACCGATACGCTTTTCCAGGTAAAAGCATGCTGATTTCATAGGGATCCATTGTAAAAAGTCTCCCGCAATCATTTATTACAGATACGCTTTTCCAGGTAAAAGCATGCTGATTCCATAGGGATCCATTGTAAAAAGTCTCCCGCAATCATTTATTTCGGATACGCTTTTCCAGGTAAAAGCATGCTTATTCCATAGGGATCCATTGTAAAAAGTCTCCCGCAATCATTTATTACTGATACGCTTTTCCATTTATTACGGATACGCTTTTCCAGGTAAAAGCATGCTGATTTCATAGGGATCCATTGTAAAAAGTCTCTCGCAATCATTTATTACGGATACGCTTTTCCAGGTAAAAGCAGGCTGACTCCATAGGGATCCATTGTAAAAAGTCTCTCGCAATCATTTATTACGGATACGCTTTTCCATTTATTACGGATACGCTTTTCCAGGTAAAAGCATGCTGATTTCATAGGGATCCATTGTAAAAAGTCTCCCGCAATCATTTATTATGGATACTCTTTTCCAGGTAAAAGCATGCTGATTCCATAGGGATCCATTGTAAAAAGTCTTCCGCAATCATTTATTACGGATACGCTTTTCCATTTATTACGGATACGCTTTTCCATGTAAAAGCATGCTGATTTCATAGGGATCCATGGTAAAAAGTCTCTCGCAATCATTTATTACGGATACGCTTTTCCAGGTAAAAGCAGGCTGACTCCATAGGGATCCATTGTAAAAAGTCTCTCGCAATCATTTATTACGGATACACTTTTCCATTTATTACCGATACGCTTTTCCAGGTAAAAGCATGCTGATTTCATAGGGATCCATTGTAAAAAGTCTCCCGCAATCATTTATTACGGATACGCTTTTCCAGGTAAAAGCAGGCTGACTCCATAGGGATCCATTGTAAAAAGTCTCTCGCAATCATTTATTACGGATACGCTTTTCCAGGTAAAAGCATGCTGATTTCATAGGGATCCATTGTAAAAAGTCTCTCGCAATCATTTATTACGGATATGCTTTTCGATTTATTACGATACGCTTTTCCAGGTAAAAGCATGCTGATTTCATAGGGATCCATTGTAAAAAGTCTCCCGCAATCATTTATTACGGATACGCTTTTCCAGGTAAAAGCATGCTGATTCCATAGGGATCCATTGTAAAAAGTCTCCCGCAATCATTTATTACGGATACGCTTTTCCATTTATTACAGATATGCTTTTCCAGGCCAGAGCATGCTGATTTCATAGGAATACATTGTAAAAAGTCTCTCGCAATCATTTATTACTGATACGCTTTTCCATTTATTACGGATACGCTTTTCCAGGTAAAAGCATGCTGATTTCATAGGGATCCATTGTAAAATGTCTCTCGCAATCATTTATTACGGATACACTTTTCCAGGTAAAAGCAGGCTGACTCCATAGGGATCCATTGTAAAAAGTCTCTCACAATCATTTATTACGGATACGCTTTTCCATTTATTACGGATACGCTTTTCCAGGTAAAAGCATGCTGATTCCATAGGGATCCATTGTAAAAAGTCTCCCGTGATCATTTATTACGGATATGCTTTTCCATTTATTACGGATACGCTTTTCCAGGTAAAAGCATGCTGATTTCATAGGGATCCATTGTAAAAAGTCTCCCGCAATCATTTATTACGGATACGCTTTTCCAGGTAAAAGCATGCTGATTCCATAGGGATCCATTGTAAAAAGTCTCCCGCAATCATTTATTACGGATACGCTTTTCCATTTATTACGGATACGCTTTTCCAGGTAAAAGCATGCTTATTCCATAGGGATCCATTGTAAAAAGTCTCCCGCAATCATTTATTACTGATACGCTTTTCCATTTATTACGGATACGCTTTTCCAGGTAAAAGCATGCTGATTTCATAGGGATCCATTGTAAAAAAGTCTCTCGCAATCATTTATTACGGATACGCTTTTCCAGGTAAAAGCAGGCTGACTCCATAGGGATCCATTGTAAAAAGTCTCTCGCAATCATTTATTACGGATACGCTTTTCCATTTATTACGGATACGCTTTTCCAGGTAAAAGCATGCTGATTTCATAGGGATCCATTGTAAAAAGTCTCCCGCAATCATTTATTATGGATACTCTTTTCCAGGTAAAAGCATGCTGATTCCATAGGGATCCATTGTAAAAAGTCTCCCGCAATCATTTATTACGGATACGCTTTTCCATTTATTACGGATACGCTTTTCCATGTAAAAGCATGCTGATTTCATAGGGATCCATGGTAAAAAGTCTCTCGCAATCATTTATTACGGATACGCTTTTCCAGGTAAAAGCAGGCTGACTCCATAGGGATCCATTGTAAAAAGTCTCTCGCAATCATTTATTACGGATACACTTTTCCATTTATTACCGATACGCTTTTCCAGGTAAAAGCATGCTGATTTCATAGGGATCCATTGTAAAAAGTCTCCCGCAATCATTTATTACGGATACGCTTTTCCAGGTAAAAGCAGGCTGACTCCATAGGGATCCATTGTAAAAAGTCTCTCGCAATCATTTATTACGGATACGCTTTTCCAGGTAAAAGCATGCTGATTTCATAGGGATCCATTGTAAAAAGTCTCTCGCAATCATTTATTACGGATATGCTTTTCGATTTATTACGATACGCTTTTCCAGGTAAAAGCATGCTGATTTCATAGGGATCCATTGTAAAAAGTCTCCCGCAATCATTTATTACGGATACGCTTTTCCAGGTAAAAGCATGCTGATTCCATAGGGATCCATTGTAAAAAGTCTCCCGCAATCATTTATTACGGATACGCTTTTCCATTTATTACAGATATGCTTTTCCAGGCCAGAGCATGCTGATTTCATAGGGATACATTGTAAAAAGTCTCTCGCAATCATTTATTACGGATACGCTTTTCCATTTATTACGGATACGCTTTTCCATGTAAAAGCATGCTGATTTCATAGGGATCCATTGTAAAATGTCTCTCGCAATCATTTATTACGGATACACTTTTCCAGGTAAAAGCAGGCTGACTCCATAGGGATCCATTGTAAAAAGTCTCTCACAATCATTTATTACGGATACGCTTTTCCATTTATTACGGATACGCTTTTCCAGGTAAAAGCATGCTGATTCCATAGGGATCCATTGTAAAAAGTCTCCCGTGATAATTTATTACGGATATGCTTTTCCATTTATTACGGATACGCTTTTCCAGGTAAAAGCATGCTGATTTCATAGGGATCCATTGTAAAAAGTCTCCCGCAATCATTTATTACGGATACGCTTTTCCAGGTAAAAGCATGCTGATTCCATAGGGATCCATTGTAAAAAGTCTCCCGCAATCATTTATTACGGATACGCTTTTCCATTTATTACGGATTCGCTTTTCCAGGTAAAAGCATGCTGTTTTCATAGGGATCCATGGTAAAAAGTCTCTCGCAATTATTTATTACGGATACGCTTTTCCAGGTAATGATGTGATATGATATGATATGGCATTTGTAACGCGCCTATACACAAGTGTTTCAAGGCGCGACGAGGCAGGGGGGGGACAAGGGGAAGACAGACAACGATCCTACTAGGCCAGGTGTCATTCAGATCGCGCAAGTGCAGGGGTGGGGGGAAGGGAAAAGTGCACGGGAAGGGATGGGGGGAAGTGCAGTACAAGGTAAGTAGCGTAAAAAATAATAAATAAGGCCAGCTGGTGGCAAGTGCAAGGTAGATGCAGAACAAGTGCTGGGAAGGGGGGGCTGTAAGGATACAGTGACGGTCCCGCAGTGCAGGGGGGTGACAGGGAGGCAGTGCAAGTGGAGAGTGGCTGGGCCCTGGACCGAGGTCACTGAGAGTGGCCCAGTTGCAGATTCAGAGCAGATTCAGTGAAGAATTAAAAGCTGTTCAGCAGGGGAGAGGGAGAGAGAAAGCAGAAGCAAAGATGAAAGTTTTGAGGTGCTTCCGGAACCGGAGGTGGTTCTCCTCAAGTTTCAGGGAGGCAGGAAGGCTGTTCCAGAGGGAGGCCCCTGCTGCAGAGAGAGATATACCCCCAGCTCGTTGCTTCGCGAAGCGGCTGACCCTGAGGGAGTTGGAGACGGATGAGCGAAGGGCTCGGGAAGGAAGATATTTAGGAAGAGAGAGTTGAAGGTATTTGGGCCCCAGGCCCCAGAAGGCCTTGTGGACAATGCAGAGGGTTGTGAACTTAATCCTCGCAGCCACTGGGAGCCAGTGTAGAGATTTCAGTCCTGGAGAGATACGGTCCCTGGGCTTGAGGCCAAGGACAAGTCTCGCAGTTCTGTTCTGGATGAGTTGCAGTGGGGGGAGAGTGGAGGCAGGCAGATTAAGATAGAGGCTCTTACAGTAGTCCAGCTTTGAGAGAACCAGGGCTCGGGAGACAGTGAGCTTCTGGGGGAAGGAGAGGAAGGGAAGAATACCTCTGAGGAGGTGCAGCTGGTAGTGTGACTTCTTAGAGACGTCTGATATATGAGGAGAGAAGGAGAGTGTGGAGTCGAAGATGACCCCGAGGTTTTTTGCCTTGCAGGTAGGAGCAGGAAGGGGGCCAAGGGAGGCTGGCCAGAGAGCTGCAGGGAAGGAGGGAGTGGGTGTGCCGATAAGTAGAATCTCAGTCTTACTGGCATTAAGGCAGAGGTCATTGGCGGCACACCATTCCTGGATAGCAGACAGACAGTCAGAGATGAGGGAAGGAGAGGAGGAGGCCGAGGGTAGCCTGAAAATGAGCTGGGTATCGTCCGCATAGCACTGGAAGTTGGGGCAGAGAGCGGCGATGCGGAGGGCAAGGGGTGCCAGATACTGGATGAAAAGCCAGGGAGAGAGGTTAGATCTCTGGGGAACACCACAGGAGGAGAAAAAGATGTCAGAGAGGAAGGACCCCAGTTAGACCAGGTAAAAGCAGGCTGACTCCATAGGGATCCATTGTAAAAAGTCTCTCGCAATCATTTATTACGGATACGCTTTTCCATTTATTACAGATACGCTTTTCCAGGTAAAAGCATGCTGATTTCATAGGGATCCATTGTAAAAAGTCTCCCGCAATCATTTATTACGGATACGCTTTTCCAGGTAAAAGCATGCTGATTCCATAGGGATCCATTGTAAAAAGTCTCCTGCAATCATTTATTACGGATACGCTTTTCCAGGTAAAAGCATGCTGATTCCATAGGGATACATTGTAAAAAGTCTCCCACAATCATTTATTACGGATACGCTTTTCCATTTATTACGGATACGCTTTTCCAGGTAAAAGCATGCTGATTTCATAGGGATCCATTGTAAAAAGTCTCTCGCAATCATTTATTACGGATACGCTTTTCCATTTATTACAGATACGCTTTTCCAGGTAAAAGCATGCTGATTTCATAGGGATCCATTGTAAAAAGTCTCCCGCAATCATTTATTACGGATACGCTTTTCCAGGTAAAAGCATGCTGATTCCATAGGGATCCATTGTAAAAAGTCTCCTGCAATCATTTATTACGGATACGCTTTTCCAGGTAAAAGCATGCTGATTCCATAGGGATACATTGTAAAAAGTCTCCCACAATCATTTATTACGGATACGCTTTTCCATTTATTACGGATACGCTTTTCCAGGTAAAAGCATGCTGATTTCATAGGGATCCATTGTAAAAAGTCTCTCGCAATCATTTATTACGGATACGCTTTTCCAGGTAAAAGCAGGCTGACTCCATAGGGATCCATTGTAAAAAGTCTCTCACAATCATTTATTAGGGATACGCTTTTCCATTTATTAAGGATACGCTTTTCCAGGTAAAAGCATGCTGATTTCATAGGGATCCATTGTAAAAAGTCTCTCGCAATCATTTATTACGGATACGCTTTTCCATTTATTACGGATACGCTTTTCCAGGTAAAAGCATGCTGATTTCATAGGGATCCATTGTAAAAAGTCTCCCGCAATCATTTATTACGGATACGCTTTTCCAGGTAAAAGCATGCTGATTCCATAGGGATCCATTGTAAAAAGTCTCCCGCAATCATTTATTACGGATACGCTTTTCCATGTAAAAACTTGCTGATTCCATAGGGATCCATTGTAAAAAGTCTCCCGCAATCATTTATTACGGATACGCTTTTCCATTTATTACAGATATGCTTTTCCAGGCCAAAGCATGCTGATTTCATAGGGATCCATTATAAAAAGTCTCTCGCAATCATTTATTACGGATACGCTTTTCCATTTATTACGGATACGCTTTTCCAGGTAAAAGCATGCTGATTTCATAGGGATCCATTGTAAAATGTCTCTCGCAATCATTTATTACGGATACGCTTTTCCAGGTAAAAGCATGCTGATTTCATAGGGATCCATTGTAAAAAGTCTCCCGCAATCATTTATTACGGATACGCTTTTCCACGTAAAAGCATGCTGATTCCATAGGGATCCATTGTAAAAAGTCTCCCGCAATCATTTATTACGGATACGCTTTTCCATTTATTACGGATTCGCTTTTCCAGGTAAAAGCATGCTGATTTCATAGGGATCCATGGTAAAAAGTCTCTCGCAATTATTTATTACGGATACGCTTTTCCAGGTAATGATGTGATATGATATGATATGGCATTTGTAACGCGCCTATACACAAGTGTTTCAAGGCGCGACGAGGCAGGGGGGGGACAAGGGGAAGACAGACAACGATCCTACTAGGCCAGGTGTCATTCAGATCGCGCAAGTGCAGGGGTGGGGGGAAGGGGAAAAGTGCAAGGGGAAGGGGAGGGGGGGGAAGTGCAGTACAAGGTAAGTAGCGTAAAAAATAATAAAGGCCAGCTGGTGGCAAGTGCAAGGTAGATGCAGAACAAGTGCTGGGAAGGGGGGGCTGTAAGGATACAGTGACGGTCCCGCAGTGCAGGGGGGTGCCAGGGAGGCAGTGCAAGTGGAGAGTGGCTGGGCCCTGGACCGAGGTCACTGAGAGTGGCCCAGTTGCAGATTCAGAGCAGATTCAGTGAAGAATTAAAAGCTGTTCAGCAGGGGAGAGGGAGAGAGAAAGCAGAAGCAAAGATGAAGGTTTTGAGGTGCTTCCGGAACCGGAGGTGGTTCTCCTCAAGTTTCAGGGAGGCAGGAAGGCTGTTCCAGAGGGAGGCCCCTGCTGCAGAGAGAGATATACCCCCAGCTCGTTGCTTCGCGAAGCGGCTGACCCTGAGGGAGTTGGAGACGGATGAGCGAAGGGCTCGGGAAGGAAGATATTTAGGAAGAGAGAGTTGAAGGTATTTGGGCCCCAGGCCCCAGAAGGCCTTGTGGACAATGCAGAGGGTTGTGAACTTAATCCTCGCAGCCACTGGGAGCCAGTGTAGAGATTTCAGTCCTGGAGAGATACGGTCCCTGGGCTTGAGGCCAAGGACAAGTCTCGCAGTTCTGTTCTGGATGAGTTGCAGTGGGCGGAGAGTGGAGGCATGCAGATTAAGATAGAGGCTCTTACAGTAGTCCAGCTTTGAGAGAACCAGGGCTCGGGAGACAGTGAGCTTCTGGGGGAAGGAGAGGAAGGGAAGAATACCTCTGAGGAGGTGCAGCTGGTAGTGTGACTTCTTAGAGACGTCTGATATATGAGGAGAGAAGGAGAGTGTGGAGTCGAAGATGACCCCGAGGTTTTTTGCCTTGCAGGTAGGAGCAGGAAGGGGGCCAAGGGAGGCCGGCCAGAGAGCTGCAGGGAAGGAGGGAGTGGGTGTGCCGATAAGTAGAATCTCAGTCTTACTGGCATTAAGGCAGAGGTCATTGGCGGCACACCATTCCTGGATAGCAGACAGACAGTCAGAGATGAGGGAAGGAGAGGAGGAGGCCGAGGGTAGCCTGAAAATGAGCTGGGTATCGTCCGCATAGCACTGGAAGTTGGGGCAGAGAGCGGCGATGCGGAGGGCAAGGGGTGCCAGATACTGGATGAAAAGCCAGGGAGAGAGGTTAGATCCCTGGGGACCACCACAGGAGGAGAAAAAGATGTCAGAGAGGAAGGACCCCAGTTGGACCAGGTAAAAGCAGGCTGACTCCATAGGGATCCATTGTAAAAAGTCTCTCTCAATCATTTATTACGGATACGCTTTTCCAGGTAAAAGCATGCTGATTCCATAGGGATCCATTGTAAAAAGTCTCCTGCAATCATTTATTACGGATACGCTTTTCCAGGTAAAAGCATGCTGATTCCATAGGGATCCATTGTAAAAAGTCTCTCACAATCATTTATTACGGATACGCTTTTCCATTTATTACGGATACGCTTTTCCAGGTAAAAGCATGCTGATTTCATAGGGATCCATTGTAAAAAGTCTCTCGCAATCATTTATTACGGATACGCTTTTCCAGGTAAAAGCAGGCTGACTCCATAGGGATCGATTGTAAAAAGTCTCTCGCAATCCTTTATTAGGGATACGCTTTTCCATTTATTAAGGATACGCTTTTCCAGGTAAAAGCATGCTGATTTCATAGGGATCCATTGTAAAAAGTCTCTCGCAATCATTTATTACGGATACGCTTTTCCATTTATTACGGATACGCTTTTCCAGGTAAAAGCATGCTGATTTCATAGGGATCCATTGTAAAAAGTCTCCCGCAATCATTTATTACGGATACGCTTTTCCAGGTAAAAGCATGCTGATTCCATAGGGATCCATTGTAAAAAGTCTCCCGCAATCATTTATTACGGATACGCTTTTCCATGTAAAAACTTGCTGATTCCATAGGGATCCATTGTAAAAAGTCTCCCGCAATCATTTATTACGGATACGCTTTTCCATTTATTACAGATATGCTTTTCCAGGCCAGAGCATGCTGATTTCATAGGGATACATTGTAAAAAGTCTCTCGCAATCATTTATTACGGATACGCTTTTCCATTTATTACGGATACGCTTTTCCAGGTAAAAGCATGCTGATTTCATAGGGATCCATTGTAAAATGTCTCTCGCAATCATTTATTACGGATACACTTTTCCAGGTAAAAGCAGGCTGACTCCATCGGGATCCATTGTAAAAAGTCTCTCGCAATCATTTATTACGGATACGCTTTTCCATTTATTACGGATACGCTTTTCCAGGTAAAAGCATGCTGATTTCATAGGGATCCATTGTAAAAAGTCTCCCGCAATCATTTATTATGGATACTCTTTTCCAGGTAAAAGCATGCTGATTCCATAGGGATCCATTGTAAAAAGTCTCCCGCAACCATTTATTACGGATACGCTTTTCCATTTATTACGGATACGCTTTTCCATGTAAAAGCATGCTGATTTCATAGGGATCCATGGTAAAAAGTCTCTCGCAATCATTTATTACGGATACGCTTTTCCAGGTAAAAGCAGGCTGACTCCATAGGGATCCATTGTAAAAAGTCTCTCGCAATCATTTATTACGGATACGCTTTTCCATTTATTACGGATACGCTTTTCCAGGTAAAAGCATGCTGATTTTATAGGGATCCATTGTAAAAAGTCTCCCGCAATCATTTATTACAGATACGCTTTTCCAGGTAAAAGCATGCTGATTCCATAGGGATCCATTGTAAAAAGTCTCCCGCAATCATTTATTTCGGATACGCTTTTCCAGGTAAAAGCATGCTTATTCCATAGGAATCCATTGTAAAAAGTCTCCCGCAATCATTTATTACTGATACGCTTTTCCATTTATTACGGATACGCTTTTCCAGGTAAAAGCATGCTGATTCCATAGGGATCCATTGTAAAAAGTCTCCCGCAATCATTTATTACGGATACGCTTTTCCATTTATTACGGATACGGTTTTCCATGTAAGAGCATGCTGATTTCATAGGGATCCATGGTAAAAAGTCTCTCGCAATCATTTATTACGGATACACTTTTCCAGGTAAAAGCAGGCTGACTCCATAGGGATCCATTGTAAAAAGTCTCTCGCAATCATTTATTACGGATACGCTTTTCCATTTATTACGAATACGCTTTTCCAGGTAAAAGCATGCTGATTTCATAGGGATCCATTGTAAAAAGTCTCTCGCAATCATTTATTACGGATACGCTTTTCCAGGTAAAAGCAGGCTGACTCCATAGGGATCCATTGTAAAAAGTCTCTCGCAATCATTTATTAGGGATACGCTTTTCCAGGTAAAAGCAGGCTGACTCCATAGGGATCCATTGTAAAAAGTCTCTCACAATCATTTATTAGGGATACGCTTTTCCATTTATTAAGGATACGCTTTTCCAGGTAAAAGCATGCTGATTTCATAGGGATCCATTGTAAAAAGTCTCTCGCAATCATTTATTACGGATACGCTTTTCCATTTATTACGGATACGCTTTTCCAGGTAAAAGCATGCTGATTTCATAGGGATCCATTGTAAAAAGTCTCCCGCAATCATTTATTACGGATACGCTTTTCCAGGTAAAAGCATGCTGATTCCATAGGGATCCATTGTAAAAAGTCTCCCGCAATCATTTATTACGGATACGCTTTTCCATGTAAAAACTTGCTGATTCCATAGGGATCCATTGTAAAAAGTCTCCCGCAATCATTTATTACGGATACGCTTTTCCATTTATTACAGATATGCTTTTCCAGGCCAAAGCATGCTGATTTCATAGGGATCCATTATAAAAAGTCTCTCGCAATCATTTATTACGGATACGCTTTTCCATTTATTACGGATACGCTTTTCCAGGTAAAAGCATGCTGATTTCATAGGGATCCATTGTAAAATGTCTCTCGCAATCATTTATTACGGATACGCTTTTCCAGGTAAAAGCATGCTGATTTCATAGGGATCCATTGTAAAAAGTCTCCCGCAATCATTTATTACGGATACGCTTTTCCACGTAAAAGCATGCTGATTCCATAGGGATCCATTGTAAAAAGTCTCCCGCAATCATTTATTACGGATACGCTTTTCCATTTATTACGGATTCGCTTTTCCAGGTAAAAGCATGCTGATTTCATAGGGATCCATGGTAAAAAGTCTCTCGCAATTATTTATTACGGATACGCTTTTCCAGGTAATGATGTGATATGATATGATATGGCATTTGTAACACGCCTATACACAAGTGTTTCAAGGAGCGACGAGGCAGGGGGGGGACAAGGGGAAGACAGACAACGATCCTACTAGGCCAGGTGTCATTCAGATCGCGCAAGTGCAGGGGTGGGGGGAAGGGGAAAAGTGCAAGGGGAAGGGGAGGGGGGGGAAGTGCAGTACAAGGTAAGTAGCGTAAAAAATAATAAAGGCCAGCTGGTGGCAAGTGCAAGGTAGATGCAGAACAAGTGCTGGGAAGGGGGGGCTGTAAGGATACAGTGACGGTCCCGCAGTGCAGGGGGGTGCCAGGGAGGCAGTGCAAGTGGAGAGTGGCTGGGCCCTGGACCGAGGTCACTGAGAGTGGCCCAGTTGCAGATTCAGAGCAGATTCAGTGAAGAATTAAAAGCTGTTCAGCAGGGGAGAGGGAGAGAGAAAGCAGAAGCAAAGATGAAGGTTTTGAGGTGCTTCCGGAACCGGAGGTGGTTCTCCTCAAGTTTCAGGGAGGCAGGAAGGCTGTTCCAGAGGGAGGCCCCTGCTGCAGAGAGAGATATACCCCCAGCTCGTTGCTTCGCGAAGCGGCTGACCCTGAGGGAGTTGGAGACGGATGAGCGAAGGGCTCGGGAAGGAAGATATTTAGGAAGAGAGAGTTGAAGGTATTTGGGCCCCAGGCCCCAGAAGGCCTTGTGGACAATGCAGAGGGTTGTGAACTTAATCCTCGCAGCCACTGGGAGCCAGTGTAGAGATTTCAGTCCTGGAGAGATACGGTCCCTGGGCTTGAGGCCAAGGACAAGTCTCGCAGTTCTGTTCTGGATGAGTTGCAGTGGGCGGAGAGTGGAGGCATGCAGATTAAGATAGAGGCTCTTACAGTAGTCCAGCTTTGAGAGAACCAGGGCTCGGGAGACAGTGAGCTTCTGGGGGAAGGAGAGGAAGGGAAGAATACCTCTGAGGAGGTGCAGCTGGTAGTGTGACTTCTTAGAGACGTCTGATATATGAGGAGAGAAGGAGAGTGTGGAGTCGAAGATGACCCCGAGGTTTTTTGCCTTGCAGGTAGGAGCAGGAAGGGGGCCAAGGGAGGCCGGCCAGAGAGCTGCAGGGAAGGAGGGAGTGGGTGTGCCGATAAGTAGAATCTCAGTCTTACTGGCATTAAGGCAGAGGTCATTGGCGGCACACCATTCCTGGATAGCAGACAGACAGTCAGAGATGAGGGAAGGAGAGGAGGAGGCCGAGGGTAGCCTGAAAATGAGCTGGGTATCGTCCGCATAGCACTGGAAGTTGGGGCAGAGAGCGGCGATGCGGAGGGCAAGGGGTGCCAGATACTGGATGAAAAGCCAGGGAGAGAGGTTAGATCCCTGGGGACCACCACAGGAGGAGAAAAAGATGTCAGAGAGGAAGGACCCCAGTTGGACCAGGTAAAAGCAGGCTGACTCCATAGGGATCCATTGTAAAAAGTCTCTCTCAATCATTTATTACGGATACGCTTTTCCAGGTAAAAGCATGCTGATTCCATAGGGATCCATTGTAAAAAGTCTCCTGCAATCATTTATTACGGATACGCTTTTCCAGGTAAAAGCATGCTGATTCCATAGGGATCCATTGTAAAAAGTTCTCTCACAATCATTTATTACGGATACGCTTTTCCATTTATTACGGATACGCTTTTCCAGGTAAAAGCATGCTGATTTCATAGGGATCCATTGTAAAAAGTCTCTCGCAATCATTTATTACGGATACGCTTTTCCAGGTAAAAGCAGGCTGACTCCATAGGGATCGATTGTAAAAAGTCTCTCGCAATCCTTTATTAGGGATACGCTTTTCCATTTATTAAGGATACGCTTTTCCAGGTAAAAGCATGCTGATTTCATAGGGATCCATTGTAAAAAGTCTCTCGCAATCATTTATTACGGATACGCTTTTCCATTTATTACGGATACGCTTTTCCAGGTAAAAGCATGCTGATTTCATAGGGATCCATTGTAAAAAGTCTCCCGCAATCATTTATTACGGATACGCTTTTCCAGGTAAAAGCATGCTGATTCCATAGGGATCCATTGTAAAAAGTCTCCCGCAATCATTTATTACGGATACGCTTTTCCATGTAAAAACTTGCTGATTCCATAGGGATCCATTGTAAAAAGTCTCCCGCAATCATTTATTACGGATACGCTTTTCCATTTATTACAGATATGCTTTTCCAGGCCAGAGCATGCTGATTTCATAGGGATACATTGTAAAAAGTCTCTCGCAATCATTTATTACGGATACGCTTTTCCATTTATTACGGATACGCTTTTCCAGGTAAAAGCATGCTGATTTCATAGGGATCCATTGTAAAATGTCTCTCGCAATCATTTATTACGGATACACTTTTCCAGGTAAAAGCAGGCTGACTCCATCGGGATCCATTGTAAAAAGTCTCTCGCAATCATTTATTACGGATACGCTTTTCCATTTATTACGGATACGCTTTTCCAGGTAAAAGCATGCTGATTTCATAGGGATCCATTGTAAAAAGTCTCCCGCAATCATTTATTATGGATACTCTTTTCCAGGTAAAAGCATGCTGATTCCATAGGGATCCATTGTAAAAAGTCTCCCGCAACCATTTATTACGGATACGCTTTTCCATTTATTACGGATACGCTTTTCCATGTAAAAGCATGCTGATTTCATAGGGATCCATGGTAAAAAGTCTCTCGCAATCATTTATTACGGATACGCTTTTCCAGGTAAAAGCAGGCTGACTCCATAGGGATCCATTGTAAAAAGTCTCTCGCAATCATTTATTACGGATACGCTTTTCCATTTATTACGGATACGCTTTTCCAGGTAAAAGCATGCTGATTTTATAGGGATCCATTGTAAAAAGTCTCCCGCAATCATTTATTACAGATACGCTTTTCCAGGTAAAAGCATGCTGATTCCATAGGGATCCATTGTAAAAAGTCTCCCGCAATCATTTATTTCGGATACGCTTTTCCAGGTAAAAGCATGCTTATTCCATAGGAATCCATTGTAAAAAGTCTCCCGCAATCATTTATTACTGATACGCTTTTCCATTTATTACGGATACGCTTTTCCAGGTAAAAGCATGCTGATTCCATAGGGATCCATTGTAAAAAGTCTCCCGCAATCATTTATTACGGATACGCTTTTCCATTTATTACGGATACGGTTTTCCATGTAAGAGCATGCTGATTTCATAGGGATCCATGGTAAAAAGTCTCTCGCAATCATTTATTACGGATACACTTTTCCAGGTAAAAGCAGGCTGACTCCATAGGGATCCATTGTAAAAAGTCTCTCGCAATCATTTATTACGGATACGCTTTTCCATTTATTACGAATACGCTTTTCCAGGTAAAAGCATGCTGATTTCATAGGGATCCATTGTAAAAAGTCTCTCGCAATCATTTATTACGGATACGCTTTTCCAGGTAAAAGCAGGCTGACTCCATAGGGATCCATTGTAAAAAGTCTCTCGCAATCATTTATTAGGGATACGCTTTTCCATTTATTAAGGATACGCTTTTCCAGGTAAAAGCATGCTGATTTCATAGGGATCCATTGTAAAAAGTCTCTCGCAATCATTTATTACGGACACGCTTTTCCATTTATTACGGATACGCTTTTCCAGGTAAAAGCATGCTGATTTCATAGGGATCCATTGTAAAAAGTCTCCCGCAATCATTTATTATGGATACGCTTTTCCAGGTAAAAGCATGCTGATTTCATAGGGATCCATTGTAAAAAGTCTCCCGCAATCATTTATTACGGATACGCTTTTCCATGTAAAAACTTGCTGATTCCATAGGGATCCATTGTAAAAAGTCTCCCGCAATCATTTATTACGGATACGCTTTTCCATTTATAACAGATATGCTTTTCCAGGCCAGAGCATGCTGATTTCATAGGGATGCATTGTAAAAAGTCTCTCGCAATCATTTATTACGGATACGCTTTTCCATTTATTACGGATACGCTTTTCCAGGTAAAAGCATGCTGATTTCATAGGGATCCATTGTAAAATGTCTCTCGCAATCATTTATTACGGATACGCTTTTCCAGGTAAAAGCAGGCTGACTCCATAGGGATCCATTGTAAAAAGTCTCTCACAATCATTTATTACGGATACGCTTTTCCATTTATTACGCATATGCTTTTCCAGGTAAAAGCATGCTGATTCCATAGGGATCCATTGTAAAAAGTCTCCCGTGATCATTTATTACGGATACGCTTTTCCATTTATTACGGATACGCTTTTCCAGGTAAAAGCATGCTGATTCCATAGGGATCCATTGTAAAAAGTCTCTCACAATCATTTATTACGGATATGCTTTTCCATTTATTTCGGATACGCTTTTCCAGGTAAAAGCATGCTGATTTCATAGGGATCCATTGTAAAAAGTCTCTCGCAATCATTTATTACGGATACGCTTTTCCAGGTAAAAGCAGGCTGACTCCATAGGGATCCATTGTAAAAAGTCTCTAGCAATCATTTATTAGGGATACGCTTTTCCATTTATTAAGGATACGCTTTTCCAGGTAAAAGCATGCTGATTTCATAGGGATCCATTGTAAAAAGTCTCCCGCAATCATTTATTACGGATACGCTTTTCCATTTATTACAGATATGCTTTTCCAGGCCAAAGCATGCTGATTTCATAGGGATCCATTGTAAAAAGTCTCTCGCAATCATTTATTACGGATACGCTTTTCCATTTATTACGGATACGCTTTTCCAGGTAAAAGCATGCTGATTTCATAGGGATCCATTGTAAAAAGTCTCCCGCAATCATTTATTATGGATACGCTTTTCCAGGTAAAAGCATGCTGATTTCATAGGGATCCATTGTAAAAAGTCTCCCGCAATCATTTATTACGGATACGCTTTTCCATGTAAAAACTTGCTGATTCCATAGGGATCCATTGTAAAAAGTCTCCCGCAATCATTTATTACGGATACGCTTTTCCATTTATAACAGATATGCTTTTCCAGGCCAAAGCATGCTGATTTCATAGGGATCCATTGTAAAAAGTCTCTCGCAATCATTTATTACGGATACGCTTTTCCATTTATTACGGATACGCTTTTCCAGGTAAAAGCATGCTGATTTCATAGGGATCCATTGTAAAAAGTCTCCCGCAATCATTTATTATGGATACGCTTTTCCAGGTAAAAGCATGCTGATTTCATAGGGATCCATTGTAAAAAGTCTCCCGCAATCATTTATTACGGATACGCTTTTCCATGTAAAAACTTGCTGATTCCATAGGGATCCATTGTAAAAAGTCTCCCGCAATCATTTATTACGGATACGCTTTTCCATTTATAACAGATATGCTTTTCCAGGCCAGAGCATGCTGATTTCATAGGGATGCATTGTAAAAAGTCTCTCGCAATCATTTATTACGGATACGCTTTTCCATTTATTACGGATACGTTTTTCCAGGTAAAAGCATGCTGATTTCATAGGGATCCATTGTAAAATGTCTCTCGCAATCATTTATTACGGATACGCTTTTCCAGGTAAAAGCAGGCTGACTCCATAGGGATCCATTGTAAAAAGTCTCTCACAATCATTTGTTACGGATACGCTTTTCTATTTATTACGGATATGCTTTTCCAGGTAAAAGCATGCTGATTCCATAGGGATCCATTGTAAAAAGTCTCCCGTGATCATTTATTACGGATACGCTTTTCCATTTATTACGGATACGCTTTTCCAGGTAAAAGCATGCTGATTCCATAGGGATCCATTGTAAAAAGTCTCTCACAATCATTTATTACGGATATGCTTTTCCATTTATTACGGATACGCTTTTCCAGGTAAAAGCATGCTGATTTCATAGGGATCCATTGTAAAAAGTCTCTCGCAATCATTTATTACGGATACGCTTTTCCAGGTAAAAGCAGGCTGACTCCATAGGGATCCATTGTAAAAAGTCTCTCGCAATCATTTATTAGGGATACGCTTTTCCATTTATTAAGGATACGCTTTTCCAGGTAAAAGCATGCTGATTTCATAGGGATCCATTGTAAAAAGTCTCCCGCAATCATTTATTACGGATACGCTTTTCCATTTATTACAGATATTCTTTTCCAGGCCAAAGCATGCTGATTTCATAGGGATCCATTGTAAAAAGTCTCTCGCAATCATTTATTACGGATACGCTTTCCCATTTATTACGGATACGCTTTTCCAGGTAAAAGCATGCTGATTTCATAGGGATCCATTGTAAAATGTCTCTCGCAATCATTTATTACGGATACGCTTTTCCAGGTAAAAGCATGCTGATTCCATAGGGATCCATTGTAAAAAGTCTGCCGCAATCATTTATTACGGATACGCTTTTCCATTTATTACGGATACGCTTTTTCCAGGTAAAAGCATGCTGATTTCATAGGGATCCATTGTAAAATGTCTCTCGCAATCATTTATTACGGATACGCTTTTCCAGGTAAAAGCAGGCTGACTCCATAGGGATCCATTGTAAAAAGTCTCTCACAATCATTTATTACGGATACGCTTTTCCATTTATTACGGATACGCTTTTCCAGGTAAAAGCATGCTGATTCCATAGGGATCCATTGTAAAAAGTCTCCTGTGATCATTTATTACGGATACGCTTTTCCATTTATTACGGATACGCTTTTCCAGGTAATGATGTGATATGATATGATATGGCATTTGTAACGCGCCTATACACAAGTGTTTCAAGGCGCGACGAGGCAGGGGGGGGGACAAGGGGAAGACAGACAGCGATCCTACTAGGCCAGGTGTCATTCAGATCGCGCAAGTGCAGGGGTGGGGGGAAGGGAAAAGTGCAAGGGGAAGGGGAGGGGGGGAAGTGCAGTACAAGGTAAGTAGCGTAAAAAATAATAAATAAGGCCAGCTGGTGGCAAGTGCAAGGTAGATGCAGAACAAGTGCTGGGAAGGGGGGGCTGTAAGGATACAGTGACGGTCCCGCAGTGCAGGGGGGTGACAGGGAGGCAGTGCAAGTGGAGAGTGGCTGGGCCCTGGACCGAGGTCACTGAGAGTGGCCCAGTTGCAGATCGAGAGCAGATTCAGTGAAGAATTAAAAGCTGTTCAGCAGGGGAGAGGGAGAGAGAAAGCAGAAGCAAAGATGAAAGTTTTGAGGTGCTTCCGGAACCGGAGGTGGTTCTCCTCAAGTTTCAGGGAGGCAGGAAGGCTGTTCCAGAGGGAGGCCCCTGCTGCAGAGAGAGATATACCCCCAGCTCGTTGCTTCGCGAAGCGGCTGACCCTGAGGGAGTTGGAGACGGATGAGCGAAGGGCTCGGGAAGGAAGATATTTAGGAAGAGAGAGTTGAAGGTATTTGGGCCCCAGGCCCCAGAAGGCCTTGTGGACAATGCAGAGGGTTGTGAACTTAATCCTCGCAGCCACTGGGAGCCAGTGTAGAGATTTCAGTCCTGGAGAGATACGGTCCCTGGGCTTGAGGCCAAGGACAAGTCTCGCAGTTCTGTTCTGGATGAGTTGCAGTGGGGGGAGAGTGGAGGCAGGCAGATTAAGATAGAGGCTCTTACAGTAGTCCAGCTTTGAGAGAACCAGGGCTCGGGAGACAGTGAGCTTCTGGGGGAAGGAGAGGAAGGGAAGAATACCTCTGAGGAGGTGCAGCTGGTAGTGTGACTTCTTAGAGACGTCTGATATATGAGGAGAGAAGGAGAGTGTGGAGTCGAAGATGACCCCGAGGTTTTTTGCCTTGCAGGTAGGAGCAGGAAGAGGGCCAAGGGAGGCCGGCCAGAGAGCTGCAGGGAAGGAGGGAGTGGGTGTGCCGATAAGTAGAATCTCAGTCTTACTGGCATTAAGGCAGAGGTCATTGGCGGCACACCATTCCTGGATAGCAGACAGACAGTCAGAGATGAGGGAAGGAGAGGAGGAGGCCGAGGGTAGCCTGAAAATGAGCTGGGTATCGTCCGCATAGCACTGGAAGTTGGGGCAGAGAGCGGCGATGCGGAGGGCAAGGGGTGCCAGATACTGGATGAAAAGCCTGGGAGAGAGGTTAGATCCCTGGGGAACACCACAGGAGGAGAAAAAGATGTCAGAGAGGAAGGACCCCAGTTGGACCAGGTAAAAGCAGGCTGACTCCATAGGGATCCATTGTAAAAAGTCTCTCGCAATCATTTATTACGGATACGCTTTTCCATTTATTACAGATACGCTTTTCCAGGTAAAAGCATGCTGATTTCATAGGGATCCATTGTAAAAAGTCTCCCGCAATCATTTATTACGGATACGCTTTTCCAGGTAAAAGCATGCTGATTCCATAGGGATCCATTGTAAAAAGTCTCCTGCAATCATTTATTACGGATACGCTTTTCCAGGTAAAAGCATGCTGATTCCATAGGGATACATTGTAAAAAGTCTCCCACAATCATTTATTACGGATACGCTTTTCCATTTATTACGGATACGCTTTTCCAGGTAAAAGCATGCTGATTTCATAGGGATCCATTGTAAAAAGTCTCTCGCAATCATTTATTACGGATACGCTTTTCCAGGTAAAAGCAGGCTGACTCCATAGGGATCCATTGTAAAAAGTCTCTCACAATCATTTATTAGGGATACGCTTTTCCATTTATTAAGGATACGCTTTTCCAGGTAAAAGCATGCTGATTTCATAGGGATCCATTGTAAAAAGTCTCTCGCAATCATTTATTACGGATACGCTTTTCCATTTATTACGGATACGCTTTTCCAGGTAAAAGCATGCTGATTTCATAGGGATCCATTGTAAGAAGTCTCCCGCAATCATTTATTACGGATACGCTTTTCCAGGTAAAAGCATGCTGATTCCATAGGGATCCATTGTAAAAAGTCTCCCGCAATCATTTATTACGGATACGCTTTTCCATGTAAAAACCTGCTGATTCCATAGGGATCCATTGTAAAAAGTCTCCCGCAATCATTTATTACGGATACGCTTTTCCATTTATTACAGATATGCTTTTCCAGGCCAAAGCATGCTGATTTCATAGGGATCCATTGTAAAAAGTCTCTCGCAATCATTTATTACGGATACGCTTTTCCATTTATTACGGATACGCTTTTCCAGGTAAAAGCATGCTGATTTCATAGGGATCCATTGTAAAAAGTCTCCCGCAATCATTTATTAGGGATACGCTTTTCCATTTATTAAGGATACGCTTTTCCAGGTAAAAGCATGCTGATTTCATAGGGATCCATTGTAAAAAGTCTCTCGCAATCATTTATTACGGATACGCTTTTCCATTTATTACGGATACGCTTTTCCAGGTAAAAGCATGCTGATTTCATAGGGATCCATTGTAAAAAGTCTCTCGCAATCATTTATTACGGATACGCTTTTCCAGGTAAAAGCAGGCTGACTCCATAGGGATCCATTGTAAAAAGTCTCTCACAATCATTTATTAGGGATACGCTTTTCCATTTATTAAGGATACGCTTTTCCAGGTAAAAGCATGCTGATTTCATAGGGATCCATTGTAAAAAGTCTCTCGCAATCATTTATTACGGATACGCTTTTCCATTTATTACGGATACGCTTTTCCAGGTAAAAGCATGCTCATTTCATAGGGATCCATTGTAAAAAGTCTCCCGCAATCATTTATTACGGATACGCTTTTCCAGGTAAAAGCATGCTGATTCCATAGGGATCCATTGTAAAAAGTCTCCCGCAATCATTTATTACGGATACGCTTTTCCATGTAAAAACTTGCTGATTCCATAGGGATCCATTGTAAAAAGTCTCCCGCAATCATTTATTACGGATACGCTTTTCCATTTATTACAGATATGCTTTTCCAGGCCAAAGCATGCTGATTTCATAGGGATCCATTGTAAAAAGTCTCTCGCAATCATTTATTACGGATACGCTTTTCCATTTATTACGGATACGCTTTTCCAGGTAAAAGCATGCTGATTTCATAGGGATCCATTGTAAAATGTCTCTCGCAATCATTTATTACGGATACGCTTTTCCAGGTAAAAGCATGCTGATTTCATAGGGATCCATTGTAAAAAGTCTCCCGCAATCATTTATTACGGATGCGCTTTTCCAGGTAAAAGCATGCTGATTCCATAGGGATCCATTGTAAAAAGTCTCCCGCAATCATTTATTACGGATACGCTTTTCCATTTATTACGGATTCGCTTTTCCAGGTAAAAGCATGCTGATTTCATAGGGATCCATGGTAAAAAGTCTCTCGCAATTATTTATTACGGATACGCTTTTCCAGGTAATGATGTGATATGATATGATATGGCATTTGTAACGCGCCTATACACAAGTGTTTCAAGGCGCGACGAGGCAGGGGGGGGGACAAGGGGAAGACAGACAACGATCCTACTACGCCAGGTGTCATTCAGATCGCGCAAGTGCAGGGGTGGGGGGAAGGGGAAAAGTGCAAGGGGAAGGGGAGGGGGGGGAAGTGCAGTACAAGGTAAGTAGCGTAAAAAATAATAAAGGCCAGCTGGTGGCAAGTGCAAGGTAGATGCAGAACAAGTGCTGGGAAGGGGGGGCTGTAAGGATACAGTGACGGTCCCGCAGTGCAGGGGGGTGCCAGGGAGGCAGTGCAAGTGGAGAGTGGCTGGGCCCTGGACCGAGGTCACTGAGAGTGGCCCAGTTGCAGATTCAGAGCAGATTCAGTGAAGAATTAAAAGCTGTTCAGCAGGGGAGAGGGAGAGAGAAAGCAGAAGCAAAGATGAAGGTTTTGAGGTGCTTCCGGAACCGGAGGTGGTTCTCCTCAAGTTTCAGGGAGGCAGGAAGGCTGTTCCAGAGGGAGGCCCCTGCTGCAGAGAGAGATATACCCCCAGCTCGTTGCTTCGCGACGCGGCTGACCCTGAGGGAGTTGGAGACGGATGAGCGAAGGGCTCGGGAAGGAAGATATTTAGGAAGAGAGAGTTGAAGGTATTTGGGCCCCAGGCCCCAGAAGGCCTTGTGGACAATGCAGAGGGTTGTGAACTTAATCCTCGCAGCCACTGGGAGCCAGTGTAGAGATTTCAGTCCTGGAGAGATACGGTCCCTGGGCTTGAGGCCAAGGACAAGTCTTGCAGTTCTGTTCTGGATGAGTTGCAGTGGGCGGAGAGTGGAGGCAGGCAGATTAAGATAGAGGCTCTTACAGTAGTCCAGCTTTGAGAGAACCAGGGCTCGGGAGACAGTGAGCTTCTGGGGGAAGGAGAGGAAGGGAAGAATACCTCTGAGGAGGTGGAGCTGGTAGTGTGACTTCTTAGAGACGTCTGATATATGAGGAGAGAAGGAGAGTGTGGAGTCGAAGATGACCCCGAGGTTTTTTGCCTTGCAGGTAGGAGCAGGAAGGGGGCCAAGGGAGGCCGGCCAGAGAGCTGCAGGGAAGGAGGGAGTGGGTGTGCCGATAAGTAGAATCTCAGTCTTACTGGCATTAAGGCAGAGGTCATTGGCGGCACACCATTCCTGGATAGCAGACAGACAGTCAGAGATGAGGGAAGGAGAGGAGGAGGCCGAGGGTAGCCTGAAAATGAGCTGGGTATCATCCGCATAGCACTGGAAGTTGGGGCAGAGAGCGGCGATGCGGAGGGCAAGGGGTGCCAGATACTGGATGAAAAGCCAGGGAGAGAGGTTAGATCCCTGGGGAACACCACAGGAGGAGAAAAAGATGTCAGAGAGGAAGGACCCCAGTTGGACCAGGTAAAAGCAGGCTGACTCCATAGGGATCCATTGTAAAAAGTCTCTCGCAATCATTTATTACGGATACGCTTTTCCATTTATTACAGATACGCTTTTCCAGGTAAAAGCATGCTGATTTCATAGGGATCCATTGTAAAAAGTCTCCCGCAATCATTTATTACGGATACGCTTTTCCAGGTAAAAGCATGCTGATTCCATAGGGATCCATTGTAAAAAGTCTCCTGCAATCATTTATTACGGATACGCTTTTCCAGGTAAAAGCATGCTGATTCCATAGGGATCCATTGTAAAAAGTCTCTCACAATCATTTATTACGGATACGCTTTTCCATTTATTACGGATACGCTTTTCCAGGTAAAAGCATGCTGATTTCATAGGGATCCATTGTAAAAAGTCTCTCGCAATCATTTATTACGGATACGCTTTTCCAGGTAAAAGCAGGCTGACTCCATAGGGATCCATTGTAAAAAGTCTCTCGCAATCATTTATTAGGGATACGCTTTTCCATTTCTTAAGGATACGCTTTTCCAGGTAAAAGCATGCTGATTTCATAGGGATCCATTGTAAAAAGTCTCCCGCAATCATTTATTACGGATACGCTTTTCCAGGTAAAAGCATGCTGATTCCATAGGGATCCATTGTAAAAAGTCTCCTGCAATCATTTATTACGGATACGCTTTTCCAGGTAAAAGCATGCTGATTCCATAGGGATCCATTGTAAAAAGTCTCTCACAATCATTTATTACGGATACGCTTTTCCATTTATTACGGATACGCTTTTCCAGGTAAAAGCATGCTGATTTCATAGGGATCCATTGTAAAAAGTCTCTCGCAATCATTTATTACGGATACGCTTTTCCAGGTAAAAGCAGGCTGACTCCATAGGGATCCATTGTAAAAAGTCTCTCGCAATCATTTATTAGGGATACGCTTTTCCATTTCTTAAGGATACGCTTTTCCAGGTAAAAGCATGCTGATTTCATAGGGATCCATTGTAAAAAGTCTCTCGCAATCATTTATTACGGATACGCTTTTCCATTTATTACGGATACGCTTTTCCAGGTAAAAGCATGCTGATTTCATAGGGATCCATTGTAAAAAGTCTCCCGCAATCATTTATTACGGATACGCTTTTCCAGGTAAAAGCATGCTGATTCCATAGGGATCCATTGTAAAAAGTCTCCCGCAATCATTTATTACGGATACGATTTTCCATGTAAAAACTTGCTAATTCCATAGGGATCCATTGTAAAAAGTCTCCCGCAATCATTTATTACGGATACGCTTTTCCATTTATTACAGATATGCTTTTCCAGGCAAAAGCATGCTGATTTCATAGGGATACATTGTAAAAAGTCTCTCGCAATCATTTATTACGGATACGCTTTTCCATTTATTACGGATACGCTTTTCCAGGTAAAAGCATGCTGATTTCATAGGGATCCATTGTAAAATGTCTCTCGCAATCATTTATTACGGATACGCTTTTCCAGGTAAAAGCATGCTGATTCCATAGGGATCCATTGTAAAAAGTCTGCCACAATCATTTATTACGGATACGCTTTTCCATTTATTACGGATACGCTTTTCCAGGTAAAAGCATGCTGATTTCATAGGGATCCATTGTAAAAAGTCTCTCGCAATCATTTATTATGGATACGCTTTTCCAGGTAAAAGCAGGCTGACTCCATAGGGATCCATTGTAAAAAGTCTCTCGCAATCATTTATTACGGATACGCTTTTCCATTTATTACGGATACGCTTTTCCAGGTAAAAGCATGCTGATTCCATAGGGATCCATTGTAAAAAGTCTCCCGCAATCATTTATTACGGATACGCTTTTCAGGGTAAAAGCATGCTGATTCCCTAGGGATCCATTGTAAAAAGTCTCCCGCAATCATTTATTACGGATACGCTTTTCCATTTATTACGGATACGCTTTTCCAGGTAAAAGCATGCTGATTTCATAGGGATCCATTTTAAAAATTCTCTCGCAATCATTTATTACGGATACACTTTTCCAGGTAAAAGCATGCTGATTTCATAGGGATCCATTGTAAAAAGTCTCTCGCAATCATTTATTACGGATACGCTTTTCCATTTATTACGGATACGCTTTTCCAGGTAAAAGCATGCTGATTCCATAGGGATCCATTGTAAAAAGTCTCCCGCGATCATTTATTACTAATACACTTTTTCATTTATTACGGATACGCTTTTCCAGGTAAAAGCATGCTGATTTCATAGGGATCCATTGTAAAAAGTCTCCCGCAATCATTTATTATGGATACTCTTTTCCAGGTAAAAGCATGCTGATTCCATAGGGATCCATTGTAAAAAGTCTCCCGCAATCATTTATTACGGATACGCTTTTCCATTTATTACGGATACGCTTTTCCATGTAAAAGCATGCTGATTTCATAGGGATCCATAGTAAAAAGTCTCTCGCAATCATTTATTACGGATACGCTTTTCCAGGTAAAAGCAGGCTGACTCCATAGGGATCCATTGTAAAAAGTCTCTCGCAATCATTTATTACGGATACGCTTTTCCATTTATTACCGATACGCTTTTCCAGGTAAAAGCATGCTGATTTCATAGGGATCCATTGTAAAAAGTCTCCCGCAATCATTTATTACAGATACGCTTTTCCAGGTAAAAGCATGCTGATTCCATAGGGATCCATTGTAAAAAGTCTCCCGCAATCATTTATTTCGGATACGCTTTTCCATTTATTACGGATACGCTTTTCCAGGTAAAAGCATGCTGATTTCATAGGGATCCATTGTAAAAAGTCTCTCGCAATCATTTATTACGGATACGCTTTTCCATTTATTACGGATACGCTTTTCCAGGTAAAAGCATGCTGATTTCATAGGGATCTATTGTAAAATGTCTCTCGCAATCATTTATTACGGATACGCTTTTCCAGGTAAAAGCATGCTGATTTCATAGGGATCCATTGTAAAAAGTCTCCCGCAATCATTTATTACGGATACGCTTTTCCAGGTAAAAGCATGCTGATTCCATAGGGATCCATTGTAAAAAGTCTCCCGCAATCATTTATTACGGATACGCTTTTCCATTTATTACGGATTCGCTTTTCCAGGTAAAAGCATGCTGATTTCATAGGGATCCATGGTAAAAAGTCTCTCGCAATTATTTATTACGGATACGCTTTTCCAGGTAATGATGTGATATGATATGATATGGCATTTGTAACGCGCCTATACACAAGTGTTTCAAGGCGCGACGAGGCAGGGGGGGGGACAAGGGGAAGACAGACAACGATCCTACTAGGCCAGGTGTCATTCAGATCGCGCAAGTGCAGGGGTGGGGGGAAGGGGAAAAGTGCAAGGGGAAGGGGATGGGGGGGAAGTGCAGTACAAGGTAAGTAGCGTAAAAAATAATAAAGGCCAGCTGGTGGCAAGTGCAAGGTAGATGCAGAACAAGTGCTGGGAAGGGGGGGCTGTAAGGATACAGTGACGGTCCCGCAGTGCAGGGGGGTGCCAGGGAGGCAGTGCAAGTGGAGAGTGGCTGGGCCCTGGACCGAGGTCACTGAGAGTGGCCCAGTTGCAGATTCAGAGCAGATTCAGTGAAGAATTAAAAGCTGTTCAGCAGGGGAGAGGGAGAGAGAAAGCAGAAGCAAAGATGAAGGTTTTGAGGTGCTTCCGGAACCGGAGGTGGTTCTCCTCAAGTTTCAGGGAGGCAGGAAGGCTGTTCCAGAGGGAGGCCCCTGCTGCAGAGAGAGATATACCCCCAGCTCGTTGCTTCGCGACGCGGCTGACCCTGAGGGAGTTGGAGACGGATGAGCGAAGGGCTCGGGAAGGAAGATATTTAGGAAGAGAGAGTTGAAGGTATTTGGGCCCCAGGCCCCAGAAGGCCTTGTGGACAATGCAGAGGGTTGTGAACTTAATCCTCGCAGCCACTGGGAGCCAGTGTAGAGATTTCAGTCCTGGAGAGATACGGTCCCTGGGCTTGAGGCCAAGGACAAGTCTCGCAGTTCTGTTCTGGATGAGTTGCAGTGGGCGGAGAGTGGAGGCAGGCAGATTAAGATAGAGGCTCTTACAGTAGTCCAGCTTTGAGAGAACCAGGGCTCGGGAGACAGTGAGCTTCTGGGGGAAGGAGAGGAAGGGAAGAATACCTCTGAGGAGGTGGAGCTGGTAGTGTGACTTCTTAGAGACGTCTGATATATGAGGAGAGAAGGAGAGTGTGGAGTCGAAGATGACCCCGAGGTTTTTTGCCTTGCAGGTAGGAGCAGGAAGGGGGCCAAGGGAGGCCAGCCAGAGAGCTGCAGGGAAGGAGGGAGTGGGTGTGCCGATAAGTAGAATCTCAGTCTTACTGGCATTAAGGCAGAGGTCATTGGCGGCACACCATTCCTGGATAGCAGACAGACAGTCAGAGATGAGGGAAGGAGAGGAGGAGGCCGAGGGTAGCCTGAAAATGAGCTGGGTATCATCCGCATAGCACTGGAAGTTGGGGCAGAGAGCGGCGATGCGGAGGGCAAGGGGTGCCAGATACTGGATGAAAAGCCAGGGAGAGAGGTTAGATCTCTGGGGAACACCACAGGAGGAGAAAAAGATGTCAGAGAGGAAGGACCCCAGTTGGACCAGGTAAAAGCAGGCTGACTCCATAGGGATCCATTGTAAAAAGTCTCTCGCAATCATTTATTACGGATACGCTTTTCCATTTATTACAGATACGCTTTTCCAGGTAAAAGCATGCTGATTTCATAGGGATCCATTGTAAAAAGTCTCCCGCAATCATTTATTACGGATACGCTTTTCCAGGTAAAAGCATGCTGATTCCATAGGGATCCATTGTAAAAAGTCTCCTGCAATCATTTATTACGGATACGCTTTTCCAGGTAAAAGCATGCTGATTTCATAGGGATCCATTGTAAAAAGTCTCTCGCAATCATTTATTACGGATACGCTTTTCCAGGTAAAAGCAGGCTGACTCCATAGGGATCCATTGTAAAAGTCTCTCGCAATCATTTATTAGGGATACGCTTTTCCATTTATTAAGGATACGCTTTTCCAGGTAAAAGCATGCTGATTTCATAGGGATCCATTGTAAAAAGTCTCTCGCAATCATTTATTACGGATACGCTTTTCCATTTATTACGGATACGCTTTTCCAGGTAAAAGCATGCTGATTTCATAGGGATCCATTGTAAAAAGTCTCCCGCAATCATTTATTACGGATACGCTTTTCCAGGTTAAAGCATGCTGATTCCATAGGGATCCATTGTAAAAAGTCTCCCGCAATCATTTATTACGGATACGATTTTCCATGTAAAAACTTGCTGATTCCATAGGGATCCATTGTAAAAAGTCTCCCGCAATCATTTATTACGGATACGCTTTTCCATTTATTACAGATATGCTTTTCCAGGCAAAAGCATGCTGATTTCATAGGGATACATTGTAAAAAGTCTCTCGCAATCATTTATTACGGATACGCTTTTCCATTTATTACGGATACGCTTTTCCAGGTAAAAGCATGCTGATTTCATAGGGATCCATTGTAAAATGTCTCTCGCAATCATTTATTACGGATACGCTTTTCCAGGTAAAAGCATGCTGATTCCATAGGGATCCATTGTAAAAAGTCTGCCACAATCATTTATTACGGATACGCTTTTCCATTTATTACGGATACGCTTTTCCAGGTAAAAGCATGCTGATTTCATAGGGATCCATTGTAAAAAGTCTCTCGCAATCATTTATTATGGATACGCTTTTCCAGGTAAAAGCAGGCTGACTCCATAGGGATCCATTGTAAAAAGTCTCTCGCAATCATTTATTACGGATACGCTTTTCCATTTATTACGGATACGCTTTTCCAGGTAAAAGCATGCTGATTCCATAGGGATCCATTGTAAAAAGTCTCCCGCAATCATTTATTACGGATACGCTTTTCAGGGTAAAAGCATGCTGATTCCCTAGGGATCCATTGTAAAAAGTCTCCCGCAATCATTTATTACGGATACGCTTTTCCATTTATTACGGATACGCTTTTCCAGGTAAAAGCATGCTGATTTCATAGGGATCCATTTTAAAAATTCTCTCGCAATCATTTATTACGGATATACTTTTCCAGGTAAAAGCATGCTGATTTCATAGGGATCCATTGTAAAAAGTCTCTCGCAATCATTTATTACGGATACGCTTTTCCATTTATTACGGATACGCTTTTCCAGGTAAAAGCATGCTGATTTCATAGGGATCCATTGTAAAAAGTCTCCCGCAATCATTTATTATGGATACTCTTTTCCAGGTAAAAGCATGCTGATTCCATAGGGATCCATTGTAAAAAGTCTCCCGCAATCATTTATTACGGATACGCTTTTCCATTTATTACGGATACGCTTTTCCATGTAAAAGCATGCTGATTTCATAGGGATCCATGGTAAAAAGTCTCTCGCAATCATTTATTACGGATACGCTTTTCCAGGTAAAAGCAGGCTGACTCCATAGGGATCCATTGTAAAAAGTCTCTCGCAATCATTTATTACGGATACGCTTTTCCATTTATTACCGATACGCTTTTCCAGGTAAAAGCATGCTGATTTCATAGGGATCCATTGTAAAAAGTCTCCCGCAATCATTTATTACAGATACGCTTTTCCAGGTAAAAGCATGCTGATTCCATAGGGATCCATTGTAAAAAGTCTCCCGCAATCATTTATTTCGGATACGCTTTTCCAGGTAAAAGCATGCTTATTCCATAGGGATCCATTGTAAAAAGTCTCCCGCAATCATTTATTACTGATACGCTTTTCCATTTATTACGGATACGCTTTTCCAGGTAAAAGCATGCTGATTTCATAGGGATCCATTGTAAAAAGTCTCTCGCAATCATTTATTACGGATACGCTTTTCCAGGTAAAAGCAGGCTGACTCCATCGGGATCCATTGTAAAAAGTCTCTCGCAATCATTTATTACGGATACGCTTTTCCATTTATTACGGATACGCTTTTCCAGGTAAAAGCATGCTGATTTCATAGGGATCCATTGTGAAAAGTCTCCCGCAATCATTTATTATGGATACTCTTTTCCAGGTAAAAGCATGCTGATTCCATAGGGATCCATTGTAAAAAGTCTCCCGGAATCATTTATTACGGATACGCTTTTCCATTTATTACGGATACGCTTTTCCATGTAAAAGCATGCTGATTTCATAGGGATCCATGCTAAATAGTCTCTCGCAATCATTTATTACGGATACGCTTTTCCAGGTAAAAGCAGGCTGACTCCATAGGGATCCATTGTAAAAAGTCTCTCGCAATCATTTATTACGGATACGCTTTTCCATTTATTACGGATACGCTTTTCCAGGTAAAAGCATGCTGATTTTATAGGGATCCATTGTAAAAAGTCTCCCGCAATCATTTATTACAGATACGCTTTTCCAGGTAAAAGCATGCTGATTCCATAGGGATCCATTGTAAAAAGTCTCCCGCAATCATTTATTTCGGATACGCTTTTCCAGGTAAAAGCATGCTTATTCCATAGGAATCCATTGTAAAAAGTCTCCCGCAATCATTTATTACTGATACGCTTTTCCATTTATTACGGATACGCTTTTCCAGGTAAAAGCATGCTGATTCCATAGGGATCCATTGTAAAAAGTCTCCCGCAATCATTTATTACGGATACGCTTTTCCATTTATTACGGATACGCTTTTCCATGTAAAAGCATGCTGATTTCATAGGGATCCATGGTAAAAAGTCTCTCGCAATCATTTATTACGGATACACTTTTCCAGGTAAAAGCAGGCTGACTCCATAGGGATCCATTGTAAAAAGTCTCTCGCAATCATTTATTACGGATACGCTTTTCCATTTATTACGGATACGCTTTTCCAGGTAAAAGCATGCTGATTTCATAGGGATCCATTGTAAAAAGTCTCTCGCAATCATTTATTACGGATACGCTTTTCCAGGTAAAAGCAGGCTGACTCCATAGGGATCCATTGTAAAAAGTCTCTCGCAATCATTTATTAGGGATACGCTTTTCCATTTATTAAGGATACGCTTTTCCAGGTAAAAGCATGCTGATTTCATAGGGATCCATTGTAAAAAGTCTCTCGCAATCATTTATTACGGATACGTTTTTCCATTTATTACGTATACGCTTTTCCAGGTAAAAGCATGCTGATTTCATAGGGATCCATTGTAAAAAGTCTCCCGCAATCATTTATTATGGATACGCTTTTCCAGGTAAAAGCATGCTGATTTCATAGGGATCCATTGTAAAAAGTCTCCCGCAATCATTTATTACGGATACGCTTTTCCATGTAAAAACTTGCTGATTCCATAGGGATCCATTGTAAAAAGTCTCCCGCAATCATTTATTATGGATACGCTTTTCCATTTATAACAGATATGCTTTTCCAGGCCAGAGCATGCTGATTTCATAGGGATGCATTGTAAAAAGTCTCTCGCAATCATTTATTACGGATACGCTTTTCCATTTATTACGGATACGCTTTTCCAGGTAAAAGCATGCTGATTTCATAGGGATCCATTGTAAAATGTCTCTCGCAATCATTTATTACGGATACGCTTTTCCAGGTAAAAGCAGGCTGACTCCATAGGGATCCATTGTAAAAAGTCTCTCACAATCATTTATTACGGATACGCTTTTCCATTTATTACGGATATGCTTTTCCAGGTAAAAGCATGCTGATTCCATAGGGATCCATTGTAAAAAGTCTCCCGTGATCATTTATTACGGATACGCTTTTCCATTTATTACGGATACGCTTTTCCAGGTAAAAGCATGCTGATTCCATAGGGATCCATTGTAAAAAGTCTCTCATAATCATTTATTACGGATACGCTTTTCCATTTATTACGGATACGCTTTTCCAGGTAAAAGCATGCTGATTTCATAGGGATCCATTGTAAAAAGTCTCTCGCAATCATTTATTACGGATACGCTTTTCCTGGTAAAAGCAGGCTGACTCCATAGGGATCCATTGTAAAAAGTCTGTCGCAATCATTTATTAGGGATACGCTTTTCCATTTATTAAGGATACACTTTTCCAGGTAAAAGCATGCTGATTTCATAGGGATCCATTGTAAAAAGTCTCTCGCAATCATTTATTACGGATACGCTTTTCCATTTATTACGGATACGCTTTTCCAGGTAAAAGCATGCTGATTTCATAGGGATCCATTGTAAAAAGTCTCCCGCAATCATTTATTACGGATACGCTTTTCCATTTATTACAGATATGCTTTTCCAGGCCAAAGCATGCTGATTTCATAGGGATCCATTGTAAAAAGTCTCTCGCAATCATTTATTACGGATACGCTTTCCCATTTATTACGGATACGCTTTTCCAGGTAAAAGCATGCTGATTTCATAGGGATCCATTGTAAAATGTCTCTCGCAATCATTTATTACGGATACGCTTTTCCAGGTAAAAGCATGCTGATTCCATAGGGATCCATTGTAAAAAGTCTGCCGCAATCATTTATTACGGATACGCTTTTCCATTTATTACGGATACGCTTTTTCCAGGTAAAAGCATGCTGATTTCATAGGGATCCATTGTAAAATGTCTCTCGCAATCATTTATTACGGATACGCTTTTCCAGGTAAAAGCAGGCTGACTCGATAGGGATCCATTGTAAAAAGTCTCTCACAATCATTTATTACGGATACGCTTTTCCATTTATTACGGATACGCTTTTCCAGGTAAAAGCATGCTGATTCCATAGCGATCCATTGTAAAAAGTCTCCTGTGATCATTTATTACGGATACGCTTTTCCATTTATTACGGATACGCTTTTCTAGGTAAAAGCATGCTGATTTCATAGGGATCCATTGTAAAAAGTCTCCCGCAATCATTTATTACGGATACGCTTTTCCAGGTAAAAGCATGCTGATTCCATAGGGATCCATTGTAAAAAGTCTCCCGCAATCATTTATTACGGATACGCTTTTCCATTTATTACGGATTCGCTTTTCCAGGTAAAAGCATGCTGATTTCATAGGGATCCATGGTAAAAAGTCTCTCGCAATTATTTATTACGGATACGCTTTTCCAGGTAATGATGTGATATGATATGATATGGCATTTGTAACGCGCCTATACACAAGTGTTTCAAGGCGCGACGAGGCAGGGGGGGGGACAAGGGGAAGACAGACAACGATCCTACTAGGCCAGGTGTCATTCAGATCGCGCAAGTGCAGGGGTGGGGGGAAGGGAAAAGTGCAAGGGGAAGGGGAGGGGGGGAAGTGCAGTACAAGGTAAGTAGCGTAAAAAATAATAAATAAGGCCAGCTGGTGGCAAGTGCAAGGTAGATGCAGAACAAGTGCTGGGAAGAGGGGGCTGTAAGGATACAGTGACGGTCCCGCAGTGCAGGGGGGTGCCAGGGAGGCAGTGCAAGTGGAGAGTGGCTGGGCCCTGGACCGAGGTCACTGAGAGTGGCCCAGTTGCAGATTCAGAGCAGATTCAGTGAAGAATTAAAAGCTGTTCAGCAGGGGAGAGGGAGAGAGAAAGCAGAAGCAAAGATGAAGGTTTTGAGGAGCTTCCGGAACCGGAGGTGGTTCTCCTCAAGTTTCAGAGAGGCAGGAAGGCTGTTCCAGAGGGAGGCCCCTGCTGCAGAGAGAGATATACCCCCAGCTCGTTGCTTCGCGAAGCGGCTGACCCTGAGGGAGTTGGAGACGGATGAGCGAAGGGCTCGGGAAGGAAGATATTTAGGAAGAGAGAGTTGAAGGTATTTGGGCCCCGGGCCCCAGAAGGCCTTGTGGACAATGCAGAGGGTTGTGAACTTAATCCTCGCAGCCACTGGGAGCCAGTGTAGAGATTTCAGTCCTGGAGAGATACGGTCCCTGGGCTTGAGGCCAAGGACAAGTCTCGCAGTTCTGTTCTGGATGAGTTGCAGTGGGCGGAGAGTGGAGGCAGGCAGATTAAGATAGAGGCTCTTACAGTAGTCCAGCTTTGAGAGAACCAGGGCTCGGGAGACAGTGAGCTTCTGGGGGAAGGAGAGGAAGGGAAGAATACCTCTGAGGAGGTGCAGCTGGTAGTGTGACTTCTTAGAGACGTCTGATATATTAGGAGAGAAGGAGAGTGTGGAGTCGAAGATGACCCCGAGGCTTTTTGCCTTGCAGGTAGGAGCAGGAAGGGGGCCAAGGGAGGCCGGCCAGAGAGCTGCAGGGAAGGAGGGAGTGGGTGTGCCGATAAGTAGAATCTCAGTCTTACTGGCATTAAGGCAGAGGTCATTGGCAGCACACCATTCCTGGATAGCAGACAGACAGTCAGAGATGAGGGAAGGAGAGGAGGAGGCCGAGGGTAGCCTGAAAATGAGCTGGGTATCGTCCGCATAGCACTGGAAGTTGGGGCAGAGAGCAGCGATGCGGAGGGCAAGGGGTGCCAGATACTGGATGAAAAGCCAGGGAGAGAGGTTAGATCCCTGGGGAACACCACAGGAGGAGAAAAAGATGTCAGAGAGGAAGGACCCCAGTTGGACCAGGTAAAAGCAGGCTGACTCCATAGGGATCCATTGTAAAAAGTCTCTCGCAATCATTTATTACGGATACGCTTTTCCATTTATTACGGATACGCTTTTCCAGGTAAAAGCATGCTGATTTCATAGGGATCCATTGTAAAAAGTCTCCCGCAATCATTTATTACGGATACGTTTTACCAGGTAAAAGCATGCTGATTCCATAGGGATCCATTGTAAAAAGTCTCCTGCAATCATTTATTACGGATACGCTTTTCCAGGTAAAAGCATGCTGATTCCATAGGGATCCATTGTAAAAAGTCTCCCACAATAATTTATTACGGATACGCTTTTCCATTTATTACGGATACGCTTTTCCAGGTAAAAGCATGCTGATTTCATAGGGATCCATTGTAAAAAGTCTCTCGCAATCATTTATTAAGGATACGCTTTTCCAGGTAAAAGCAGGCTGACTCCATAGGGATCCATTGTAAAAAGTCTCTCGCAATCATTTATTACGGATACGCTTTTCCATTTATTACGGATACGCTTTTCCAGGTAAAAGCATGCTGATTTCATAGGGATCCATTGTAAAAAGTCTCTCGCAATCATTTATTACGGATACGCTTTTCCAGGTAAAAGCAGGCTGTCTCCATAGGGATCCATTGTAAAAAGTCTCTCACAATCATTTATTACGGATACGCTTTTCCATTTATTACGGATACGCTTTTCCAGGTAAAAGCATGCTGATTCCATAGGGATCCATTGTAAAAAGTCTCCCGTGATCATTTATTACGGATACGCTTTTCCATTTATTACGGATTCGCTTTTCCAGGTAAAAGCATGCTGATTTCATAGGGATCCATTGTAAAAAGTCTCCCGCAATCATTTATTACGGATACGCTTTTCCAGGTAAAAGCATGCTGATTCCATAGGGATCCATTGTAAAAAGTCTCCCGCAATCATTTATTACGGATACACTTTTCCATTTATTACGGATTCGCTTTTCCAGGTAAAAGCATGCTGATTTCATAGGGATCCATGGTAAAAAGTCTCTCGCAATTATTTATTACGGATACGCTTTTCCAGGTAATGATGTGATATGATATGATATGGCATTTGTAACGCACCTATACACAAGTGTTTCAAGGCGCGACGAGGCAGGGGGGGGGACAAGGGGAAGACAGACAACGATCCTACTAGGCCAAGTGTCATTCAGATCGCGCAAGTGCAGGGGTGGGGGGAAGGGAAAAGTGCAAGGGGAAGGGGAGGGGGGGAAGTGCAGTACAAGGTAAGTAGCGTAAAAAATAATAAATAAGGCCAGCTGGTGGCAAGTGCAAGGTAGATGCAGAACAAGTGCTGGGAAGGGGGGGCTGTAAGGATACAGTGACGGTCCCGCAGTGCAGGGGGGTGCCAGGGAGGCAGTGCAAGTGGAGAGTGGCTGGGCCCTGGACCGAGGTCACTGAGAGTGGCCCAGTTGCAGATTCAGAGCAGATTCAGTGAAGAATTAAAAGCTGTCCAGCAGGGGAGAGGGAGAGAGAAAGCAGAAGCAAAGATGAAGGTTTTGAGGTGCTTCCGGAACCGGAGGTGGTTCTCCTCAAGTTTCAGGGAGGCAGGAAGGCTGTTCCAGAGGGAGGCCCCTGCTGCAGAGAGAGATATACCCCCAGCTCGTTGCTTCGCGAAGCGGCTGACCCTGAGGGAGTTGGAGACGGATGAGCGAAGGGCTAGGGAAGGAAGATATTTAGGAAGAGAGAGTTGAAGGTATTTGGGCCCCAGGCCCCAGAAGGCCTTGTGGACAATGCAGAGGGTTGTGAACTTAATCCTCGCAGCCACTGGGAGCCAGTGTAGAGATTTCAGTCCTGGAGAGATACGGTCCCTGGGCTTGAGGCCAAGGACAAGTCTCGCAGTTCTGTTCTGGATGAGTTGCAGTGGGCGGAGAGTGGAGGCAGGCATATTAAGATAGAGGCTCTTACAGTAGTCCAGCTTTGAGAGAACCAGGGCTCGGGAGACAGTGAGCTTCTGGGGGAAGGAGAGGAAGGGAAGAATACCTCTGAGGAGGTGCAGCTGGTAGTGTGACTTCTTAGAGACGTCTGATATATGAGGAGAGAAGGAGAGTGTGGAGTCGAAGATGACCCCGAGGTTTTTTGCCTTGGAGGTAGGAGCAGGAAGGGGGCCAAGGGAGGCCGGCCAGAGAGCTGCAGGGAAGGAGGGAGTGGGTGTGCCGATAAGTAGAATCTCAGTCTTACTGGCATTAAGGCAGATGTCATTGGCGGCACACCATTCCTGGATAGCAGACAGACAGTCAGAGATGAGGGAAGGAGAGGAGGAGGCCGAGGGTAGCCTGAAAATGAGCTGGGTATCGTCCGCATAGCACTGGAAGTTGGGGCAGAGAGCGGCGATGCGGAGGAAAAGGGGTGCCAGATACTGGATGAAAAGCCAGGGAGAAAGGTTAGATCCCTGGGGAACACCACAGGAGGAGAAAAAGATGTCAGAGAGGAAGGACCCCAGTTGGACCAGGTAAAAGCAGGCTGACTCCATAGGGATCCATTGTAAAAAGTCTCTCGCAATCATTTATTACGGATACGCTTTTCCATTTATTACAGATACGCTTTTCCAGGTAAAAGCATGCTGATTTCATAGGGATCCATTGTAAAAAGTCTCCCGCAATCATTTATTACGGATATGCTTTTCCAGGTAAAAGCATGCTGATTCCATAGGGATCCATTGTAAAAAGTCTCCTGCAATCATTTATTACGGATACGCTTTTCCAGGTAAAAGCATGCTGATTCCATAGGGATCCATTGTAAAAAGTCTCTCGCAATCATTTATTAGGGATACGCTTTTCCATTTATTAAGGATACGCTTTTCCAGGTAAAAGCATGCTGATTTCATAGGGATCCATTGTAAAAAGTCTCTCGCAATCATTTATTACGGATACGATTTTCCATTTATTACGGATACGCTTTTCCAGGTAAAAGCATGCTGATTTCATAGGGATCCATTGTAAAAAGTCTCCCGCAATCATTTATTACGGATACGCTTTTCCAGGTAAAAGCATGCTGATTCCATAGGGATCCATTGTAAAAAGTCTCCCGCAATCATTTATTACGGATACGCTTTTCCATGTAAAAACTTGCTGATTCCATAGGGATCCATTGTAAAAAGTCTCCCGCAATCATTTATTACGGATACGCTTTTCCATTTATTACAGATATGCTTTTCCAGGCCAAAGCATGCTGATTTCATAGGGATACATTGTAAAATGTCTCTCACAATCATTTATTACGGATACGCTTTTCCATTTATTACGGATACGCTTTTCCAGGTAAAAGCATGCTGATTTCATAGGGATCCATTGTAAAATGTCTCTCGCAATCATTTATTACGGATACGCTTTTCCAGGTAAAAGCATGCTGATTCCATAGGGATCCATTGTAAAAAGTCTGCCGCAATCATTTATTACGGATACGTTTTTCCATTTATTACGGATACGCTTTTCCAGGTAAAAGCATGCTGATTTCATAGGGATCCATTGTAAAAAGTCTCTCGCAATCATTTATTATGGATACGCTTTTCCAGGTAAAAGCAGGCTGACTCCATAGGGATCCATTGTAAAAAGTCTCTCGCAATCATTTATTACGGATACGCTTTTCCATTTATTACGGATACGCTTTTCCAGGTAAAAGCATGCTGATTCCATAGGGATCCATTGTAAAAAGTCTCCCGCAATCATTTATTACGGATACGCTTTTCAGGGTAAAAGCATGCTGATTTCCTAGGGATCCATTGTAAAAAGTCTCCCGCAATCATTTATTACGGATACGCTTTTCCATTTATCACGGATACGCTTTTCCAGGTAAAAGCATGCTGATTTCATAGGGAGCCATTTTAAAAAGTCTCTCGCAATCATTTATTACGGATACACTTTTCCAGGTAAAAGCATGCTGATTTCATAGGGATCCATTGTAAAAAGTCTCTCGCAATCATTTATTACGGATACGCTTTTCCATTTATTACGGATACGCTTTTCCAGGTAAAAGCATGCTGATTCCATAGGGATCCATTGTAAAAAGTCTCCCGCGATCATTTATTACTAATACACTTTTCCATTTATTACGGATACGCTTTTCCAGGTAAAAGCATGCTGATTTCATAGGGATCCATTGTAAAAAGTCTCCCGCAATCATTTATTATGGATACTCTTTTCCAGGTAAAAGCATGCTGATTCCATATGGATCCATTGTAAAAAGTCTCCCGCAATCATTTATTACGGATACGCTTTTCCATTTATTACGGATACGCTTTTCCATGTAAAAGCATGCTGATTTCATAGGGATCCATGGTAAAAAGTCTCTCGCAATCATTTATTACGGATACGCTTTTCCAGGTAAAAGCAGGCTGACTCCATAGGGATCCATTGTAAAAAGTCTCTCGCAATCATTTATTACGGATACGCTTTTCCATTTATTACCGATACGCTTTTCCATGTAAAAGCATGCTGATTTCATAGGGATCCATTGTAAAAAGTCTCCCGCAATCATTTATTACAGATACGCTTTTCCAGGTAAAAGCATGCTGATTCCATAGGGATCCATTGTAAAAAGTCTCCCGCAATCATTTATTTCGGATACGCTTTTCCAGGTAAAAGCATGCTTATTCCATAGGGATCCATTGTAAAAAGTCTCCCACAATCATTTATTACTGATACACTTTTCCATTTATTACGGATACGCTTTTTCAGGTAAAAGCATGCTGATTTCATAGGGATCCATTGTAAAAAGTCTCTCCCAATCATTTATTACGGATACGCTTTTCCAGGTAAAAGCAGGCTGACTCCATAGGGATCCATTGTAAAAAAGTCTCTCGCAATCATTTATTTCGGATACGCTTTTCCATTTATTACGGATACGCTTTTCCAGGTAAAAGCATGCTGATTTCATAGGGATCCATTGTAAAAAGTCTCCCGCAATCATTTATTATGGATACTCTTTTCCAGGTAAAAGCATGCTGATTCCATAGGGATCCATTGTAAAAAGTCTCCCGCAATCATTTATTACGGATACGCTTTTCCATTTATTACGGATACGCTTTTCCATGTAAAAGCATGGTGATTTCATAGGGATCCATGGTAAAAAGTCTCTCGCAATCATTTATTACGGATACGCTTTTCCAGGTAAAAGCAGGCTGACTCCATAGGGATCCATTGTAAAAAGTCTCTCGCAATCATTTATTACGGATACGCTTTTCCATTTATTACCGATACGCTTTTCCAGGTAAAAGCATGCTGATTTCATAGGGATCCATTGTAAAAAGTCTCCCGCAATCATTTATTACGGATACGCTTTTCCAGGTAAAAGCAGGCTGACTCCATAGGGATCCATTGTAAAAAGTCTCTCGCAATCATTTATTACGGATACGCTTTTCCAGGTAAAAGCATGCTGATTTCATAGGGATCCATTGTAAAAAGTCTCTCGCAATCATTTATTACGGATATGCTTTTCGATTTATTACGATACGCTTTTCCAGGTAAAAGCATGCTGATTTCATAGGGATCCATTGTAAAAAGTCTCCGGCAATCATTTATTACGGATACGCTTTTCCAGGTAAAAGCATGCTGATTCCATAGGGATCCATTGTAAAAAGTCTCCCGCAATCATTTATTACGGATACGCTTTTCCATTTATTACAGATATGCTTTTCCAGGCCAGAGCATGCTGATTTCATAGGGATACATTGTAAAAAGTCTCTCGCAATCATTTATTACGGATACGCTTTTCCATTTATTACTGATACGCTTTTCCAGGTAAAAGCATGCTGATTTCATAGGGATCCATTGTAAAATGTCTCTCGCAATCATTTATTACGGATACACTTTTCCAGGTAAAAGCAGGCTGACTCCATAGGGATCCATTGTAAAAAGTCTCTCACAATCATTTATTACGGATACGCTTTTCCATTTATTACGGATACGCTTTTCCAGGTAAAAGCATGCTGATTCCATAGGGATCCATTGTAAAAAGTCTCCCGTGATCATTTATTACGGATATGCTTTTCCATTTATTACGGATACGCTTTTCCAGGTAAAAGCATGCTGATTTCATAGGGATCCATTGTAAAAAGTCTCCCGCAATCATTTATTACGGATACGCTTTTCCAGGTAAAAGCATGCTGATTCCATAGGGATCCATTGTAAAAAGTCTCCCGCAATCATTTATTACGGATACGCTTTTCCATTTATTACGGATTCGCTTTTCCAGGTAAAAGCATGCTGATTTCATAGGGATCCATGGTAAAAAGTCTCTCGCAATTATTTATTACGGATACGCTTTTCCAGGTAATGATGTGATATGATATGATATGGCATTTGTAAAGCGCCTATACACAAGTGTTTCAAGGCGCGACGAGGCAGGGGGGGGGACAAGGGGAAGACAGACAACGATCCTACTAGGCCAGGTGTCATTCAGATCGCGCAAGTGCAGGGGTGGGGGGAAGGGAAAAGTGCAAGGGGAAGGGGAGGGGGGGAAGTGCAGTACAAGGTAAGTAGCGTAAAAAATAATAAATAAGGCCAGCTGGTGGCAAGTGCAAGGTAGATGCAGAACAAGTGCTGGGAAGGGGGGGCTGTAAGGTTACAGTGACGGTCCCGCAGTGCAGGGGGGTGACAGGGAGGCAGTGCAAGTGGAGAGTGGCTGGGCCCTGGACCGAGGTCACTGAGAGTGGCCCAGTTGCAGATCGAGAGCAGATTCAGTGAAGAATTAAAAGCTGTTCAGCAGGGGAGAGGGAGAGAGAAAGCAGAAGCAAAGATGAAGGTTTTGAGGTGCTTCCCGAACCGGAGGTGGTTCTCCTCAAGTTTCAGGGAGGCAGGAAGGCTGTTCCAGAGGGAGGCCCCTGCTGCAGAGAGAGATATACCCCCAGCTCGTTGCTTCGCGAAGCGGCTGACCCTGAGGGAGTTGGAGACGGATGAGCGAAGGGCTCGGGAAGGAAGATATTTAGGAAGAGAGAGTTGAAGGTATTTGGGCCCCAGGCCCCAGAAGGCCTTGTGGACAATGCAGAGGGTTGTGAACTTAATCCTCGCAGCCACTGGGAGCCAGTGTAGAGATTTCAGTCCTGGAGAGATACGGTCCCTGGGCTTGAGGCCAAGGACAAGTCTCGCAGTTCTGTTCTGGATGAGTTGCAGTGGGCGGAGAGTGGAGGCAGGCAGATTAAGATAGAGGCTCTTACAGTAGTCCAGCTTTGAGAGAACCAGGGCTCGGGAGACAGTGAGCTTCTGGGGGAAGGAGAGGAAGGGAAGAATACCTCTGAGGAGGTGCAGCTGGTAGTGTGACTTCTTAGAGACGTCTGATATATGAGGAGAGAAGGAGAGTGTGGAGTCGAAGATGACCCCGAGGTTTTTTGCCTTGCAGGTAGGAGCAGGAAGGGGGCCAAGGGAGGCCGGCCAGAGAGCTGCAGGGAAGGAGGGAGTGGGTGTGCTGATAAGTAGAATCTCAGTCTTACTGGCATTAAGGCAGAGGTCATTGGCGGCACACCATTCCTGGATAGCAGACAGACAGTCAGAGATGAGGGAAGGAGAGGAGGAGGCCGAGGGTAGCCTGAAAATGAGCTGGGTATCGTCCGCATAGCACTGGAAGTTGGGGCAGAGAGCGGCGATGCGGAGGGCAAGGGGTGCCAGATACTGGATGAAAAGCCAGGGAGAGAGGTTAGATCCCTGGGGAACACCACAGGAGGAGAAAAAGATGTCAGAGAGGAAGGACCCCAGTTGGACCAGGTAAAATCAGGCTGACTCCATAGGGATCCATTGTAAAAAGTCTCTCGCAATCATTTATTACGGATACGCTTTTCCATTTATTACAGATACGCTTTTCCAGGTAAAAGCATGCTGATTTCATAGGGATCCATTGTAAAAAGTCTCCCGCAATCATTTATTACGGATACGCTTTTCCAGGTAAAAGCATGCTGATTCCATAGGGATCCATTGTAAAAAGTCTCCTGCAATCATTTATTACGGATACGCTTTTCCAGGTAAAAGCATGCTGATTCCATAGGGATACATTGTAAAAAGTCTCCCACAATCATTTATTACGGATACGCTTTTCCATTTATTACTGATACGCTTTTCCAGGTAAAAGCATGCTGATTTCATAGGGATCCATTGTAAAATGTCTCTCGCAATCATTTATTACGGATACACTTTTCCAGGTAAAAGCAGGCTGACTCCATAGGGATCCATTGTAAAAAGTCTCTCACAATCATTTATTACGGATACGCTTTTCCATTTATTACGGATACGCTTTTCCAGGTAAAAGCATGCTGATTCCATAGGGATCCATTGTAAAAAGTCTCCCGTGATCATTTATTACGGATACGCTTTTCCATTTATTACGGATACGCTTTTCCAGGTAAAAGCATGCTGATTTCATAGGGATCCATTGTAAAAAGTCTCCCGCAATCATTTATTACGGATACGCTTTTCCAGGTAAAAGCATGCTGATTCCATAGGGATCCATTGTAAAAAGTCTCCCGCAATCATTTATTACGGATTCGCTTTTCCATTTATTACGGATTCGCTTTTCCAGATAAAAGAATGCTGATTTCATAGGGATCCATGGTAAAAAGTCTCTCGCAATTATTTATTACGGATACGCTTTTCCAGGTAATGATGTGATATGATATGATATGGCATTTGTAACGCGCCTATACACAAGTGTTTCAAGGCGCGACGAGGCAGGGGGGGGGCAAGGGGAAGAAAGACAACGATCCTACTAGGCCAGGTGTCATTCAGATCGCGCAAGTGCAGGGGTGGGGGGAAGGGAAAAGTGCAAGGGGAAGGGGAGGGGGGGAAGTGCAGTACAAGGTAAGTAGCGTAAAAAATAATAAATAAGGCCAGCTGGTGGCAAGTGCAAGGTAGATGCAGAACAAGTGCTGGGAAGGGGGGGCTGTAAGGTTACAGTGACGGTCCCGCAGTGCAGGGGGGTGACAGGGAGGCAGTGCAAGTGGAGAGTGGCTGGGCCCTGGACCGAGGTCACTGAGAGTGGCCCAGTTGCAGATTGAGAGCAGATTCAGTGAAGAATTAAAAGCTGTTCAGCAGGGGAGAGGGAGAGAGAAAGCAGAAGCAAAGATGAAGGTTTTGAGGTGCTTCCGGAACCGGAGGTGGTTCTCCTCAAGTTTCAGGGAGGCAGGAAGGCTGTTCCAGAGGGAGGCCCCTGCTGCAGAGAGAGATATACCCCCAGCTCGTTGCTTCGCGAAGCGGCTGACCCTGATGGAGTTGGAGACGGATGAGCGAAGGGATCGGGAAGGAAGATATTTAGGAAGAGAGAGTTGAAGGTATTTGGGCCCCAGGCCCCAGAAGGCCTTGTGGACAATGCAGAGGGTTGTGAACTTAATCCTCGCAGCCACTGGGAGCCAGTGTAGAGATTTCAGTCCTGGAGAGATACGGTCCCTGGGCTTGAGGCCAAGGAAAAGTCTCGCAGTTCTGTTCTGGATGAGTTGCAGTGGGCGGAGAGTGGAGGCAGGCAGATTAAGATAGAGGCTCTTACAGTAGTCCAGCTTTGAGAGAACCAGGGCTCGGGAGACAGTGAGCTTCTGGGGGAAGGAGAGGAAGGGAAGAATACCTCTGAGGAGGTGCAGCTGGTAGTGTGACTTCTTAGAGACGTCTGATATATGAGGAGAGAAGGAGAGTGTGGAGTCGAAGATGACCCCGAGGTTTTTTGCCTTGCAGGTAGGAGCAGGAAGGGGGCCAAGGGAGGCCGGCCAGAGAGCTGCAGGGAAGGAGGGAGTGGGTGTGCCGATAAGTAGAATCTCAGTCTTACTGGCATTAAGGCAGAGGTCATTGGCGGCACACCATTCCTGGATAGCAGACAGACAGTCAGAGATGAGGGAAGGAGAGGAGGAGGCCGAGGGTAGCCTGAAAATGAGCTGGGTATCGTCCGCATAGCACTGGAAGTTGGGGCAGAGAGCGGCGATGCGGAGGGCAAGGGGTGCCAGATACTGGATGAAAAGCCAGGGAGAGAGGTTAGATCCCTGGGGAACACCACAGGAGGAGAAAAAGATGTCAGAGAGGAAGGACCCCAGTTGGACCAGGTAAAAGCAGGCTGACTCCATAGGGATCCATTGTAAAAAGTCTCTCGCAATCATTTATTACGGATACGCTTTTCCATTTATTACAGATATGCTTTTCCAGGTAAAAGCATGCTGATTTCATAGGGATCCATTGTAAAAAGTCTCCCGCAATCATTTATTACGGATACGCTTTTCCAGGTAAAAGCATGCTGATTCCATAGGGATCCATTGTAAAAAGTCTCCTGCAATCATTTATTACGGATACGCTTTTCCAGGTAAAAGCATGCTGATTCCATAGGGATACATTGTAAAAAGTCTCCCACAATCATTTATTACGGATACGCTTTTCCATTTATTACGGATACGCTTTTCCAGGTAAAAGCATGCTGATTTCATAGGGATCCATTGTAAAAAGTCTCCCGCAATCATTTATTACGGATACGCTTTTCCAGGTAAAAGCATGCTGATTCCATAGGGATCCATTGTAAAAAGTCTCCTGCAATCATTTATTACGGATACGCTTTTCCAGGTAAAAGCATGCTGATTCCATAGGGATACATTGTAAAAAGTCTCCCACAATCATTTATTACGGATACGCTTTTCCATTTATTACGGATACGCTTTTCCAGGTAAAAGCATGCTGATTTCATTGGGATCCATTGTAAAAAGTCTCTCGCAATCATTTATTACGGATACGCTTTTCCAGGTAAAAGCAGGCTGACTCCATAGGGATCCATTGTAAAAAGTCTCTCACAATCATTTATTAGGGATACGCTTTTCCATTTATTAAGGATACGCTTTTCCAGGTAAAAGCATGCTGATTTCATAGGGATCCATTGTAAAAAGTCTCTCGCAAACATTTATTACGGATACGCTTTTCCATTTATTACGGATACGCTTTTCCAGGTAAAAGCATGCTGATTTCATAGGGATCCATTGTAAAAAGTCTCCCGCAATCATTTATTACGGATACGCTTTTCCAGGTAAAAGCATGCTGATTCCATAGGGATCCATTGTAAAAAGTCTCCCGCAATCATTTATTACGGATACGCTTTTCCATGTAAAAACTTGCTGATTCCACAGGGATCCATTGTAAAAAGTCTCCCGCAATCATTTATTACGGATACGCTTTTCCATTTATTACAGATATGCTTTTCCAGGCCAAAGCATGCTGATTTCATAGGGATCCATTGTAAAAAGTCTCTCGCAATCATTTATTACGGATACGCTTTTCCATTTATTACGGATACGCTTTTCCAGGTAAAAGCATGCTGATTTCATAGGGATCCATTGTAAAATGTCTCTAGCAATCATTTATTACGGATACGCTTTTCCAGGTAAAAGCATGCTGATTTCATAGGGATCCATTGTAAAAAGTCTCCCGCAATCATTTATTACGGATACGCTTTTCCAGGTAAAAGCATGCTGATTCCATAGGGATCCATTGTAAAAAGTCTCCCGCAATCATTTATTACGGATACACTTTTCCATTTATTACGGATTCGCTTTTCCAGGTAAAAGCATGCTGATTTCATAGGGATCCATGGTAAAAAGTCTCTCGCAATTATTTATTACGGATACTCTTTTCCAGGTAATGATGTGATATGATATGATATGGCATTTGTAACGCGCCTATACACAAGTGTTTCAAGGCGCGACGAGGCAGGGGGGGGGACAAGGGGAAGACAGACAACGATCCTACTAGGCCAGGTGTCATTCAGATCGCGCAAGTGCAGGGGTGGGGGGAAGGGGAAAATTGCAAGGGGAAGGGGGGGGGGGAAGTGCAGTACAAGGTAAGTAGCGTAAAAAATAATAAAGGCCAGCTGGTGGCAAGTGCAAGGTAGATGCAGAACAAGTGCTGGGAAGGGGGGCTGTAAGGATACAGTGACGGTCCCCCAGTGCAGGGGGGTGCCAGGGAGGCAGTGCAAGTGGAGAGTGGCTGGGCCCTGGACCGAGGTCACTGAGAGTGGCCCAGTTGCAGATTCAGAGCAGATTCAGTGAAGAATTAAAAGCTGTTCAGCAGGGGAGAGGGAGAGAGAAAGCAGAAGCAAAGATGAAGGTTTTGAGGTGCTTCCGGAGCCGGAGGTGGTTCTCCTCAAGTTTCAGGGAGGCAGGAAGGCTGTTCCAGAGGGAGGCCCCTGCTGCAGAGAGAGATATACCCCCAGCTCGTTGCTTCGCGAAGCGGCTGACCCTGAGGGAGTTGGAGACGGATGAGCGAAGGGCTCGGGAAGGAAGATATTTAGGAAGAGAGAGTTGAAGGTATTTGGGCCCCAGGCCCCAGAAGGCCTTGTGGACAATGCAGAGGGTTGTGAACTTAATCCTCGCAGCCACTGGGAGCCAGTGTAGAGATTTCAGTCCTGGAGAGATACGGTCCCTGGGCTTGAGGCCAAGGACAAGTCTCGCAGTTCTGTTCTGGATGAGTTGCAGTGGGCGGAGAGTGGAGGCAGGCAGATTAAGATAGAGGCTCTTACAGTAGTCCAGCTTTGAGAGAACCAGGGCTCGGGAGACAGTGAGCTTCTGGGGGAAGGAGAGGAAGGGAAGAATACCTCTGAGGAGGTGCAGCTGGTAGTGTGACTTCTTAGAGACGTCTGATATATGAGGAGAGAAGGAGAGTGTGGAGTCGAAGATGACCCCGAGGTTTTTTGCCTTGCAGGTAGGAGCAGGAAGGGGGCCAAGGGAGGCCGGCCAGAGAGCTGCAGGGAAGGAGGGAGTGGGTGTGCCGATAAGTAGAATCTCAGTCTTACTGGCATTAAGGCAGAGGTCATTGGCGGCACACCATTCCTGGATAGCAGACAGACAGTCAGAGATGAGGGAAGGAGAGGAGGAGGCCGAGGGTAGCCTGAAAATGAGCTGGGTATCGTCCGCATAGCACTGGAAGTTGGGGCAGAGAGCGGCGATGCGGAGGGCAAGGGGTGCCAGATACTGGATGAAAAGCCAGGGAGAGAGGTTAGATCCCTGGGGAACACCACAGGAGGAGAAAAAGATGTCAGAGAGGAAGGACCCCAGTTGGACCAGGTAAAAGCAGGCTGACTCCATAGGGATCCATTGTAAAAAGTCTCTCGCAATCATTTATTACGGATACGCTTTTCCATTTATTACAGATATGCTTTTCCAGGTAAAAGCATGCTGATTTCATAGGGATCCATTGTAAAAAGTCTCCCGCAATCATTTATTACAGATACGCTTTTCCAGGTAAAAGCATGCTGATTCCATAGGGATCCATTGTAAAAAGTCTCCTGCAATCATTTATTACGGATACGCTTTTCCAGGTAAAAGCATGCTGATTCCATAGGGATCCATTGTAGAAAGTCTCTTACAATCATTTATTACGGATACGCTTTTCCATTTATTACGGATACGCTTTTCCAGGTAAAAGCATGCTGATTTCATAGGGATCCATTGTAAAAAGTCTCTCGCAATCATTTATTACGGATACGCTTTTCCAGGTAAAAGCAGGCTGACTCCATAGGGATCCATTGTAAAAAGTCTCTCGCAATCATTTATTAGGGATACGCTTTTCCATTTATTAAGGATACGCTTTTCCAGGTAAAAGCATGCTGATTTCATAGGGATCCATTGTAAAAAGTCTCTCGCAATCATTTATTACGGATACGCTTTTCCAGGTAAAAGCAGGCTGACTCCATAGGGATCCATTGTAAAAAGTCTCTCGCAATCATTTATTACGGATACGCTTTTCCAGGTAAAAGCATGCTGATTTCATAGGGATCCATTGTAAAAAGTCTCCCGCAATCATTTATTACGGATACGCTTTTCCAGGTAAAAGCATGCTGATTCCATAGGGATCCATTGTAAAAAGTCTCCCGCAATCATTTATTACGGATACACTTTTCCATTTATTACGGATTCGCTTTTCCAGGTAAAAGCATGCTGATTTCATAGGGATCCATTGTAAAAAGTCTCTCGCAATCATTTATTACGGATACGCTTTTCCAGGTAAAAGCATGCTGATTTCATAGGGATCCATTGTAAAAAGTCTCCCGCAATCATTTATTACGGATACGCTTTTCCAGGTAAAAGCATGCTGATTCCATAGGGATCCATTGTAAAAAGTCTCCCGCAATCATTTATTACGGATACACTTTTCCATTTATTACGGATTCGCTTTTCCAGGTAAAAGCATGCTGATTTCATAGGGATCCATGGTAAAAAGTCTCTCGCAATTATTTATTACGGATACTCTTTTCCAGGTAATGATGTGATATGATATGATATGGCATTTGTAACGCGCCTATACACAAGTGTTTCAAGGCGCGACGAGGCAGGGGGGAGGACAAGGGGAAGACAGACAACGATCCTACTAGGCCAGGTGTCATTCAGATCGCGCAAGTGCAGGGGTGGGGGGAAGGGGAAAATTGCAAGGGGAAGGGGGGGGGGGAAGTGCAGTACAAGGTAAGTAGCGTAAAAAATAATAAAGGCCAGCTGGTGGCAAGTGCAAGGTAGATGCAGAACAAGTGCTGGGAAGGGGGGCTGTAAGGATACAGTGACGGTCCCCCAGTGCAGGGGGGTGCCAGGGAGGCAGTGCAAGTGGAGAGTGGCTGGGCCCTGGACCGAGGTCACTGAGAGTGGCCCAGTTGCAGATTCAGAGCAGATTCAGTGAAGAATTAAAAGCTGTTCAGCAGGGGAGAGGGAGAGAGAAAGCAGAAGCAAAGATGAAGGTTTTGAGGTGCTTCCGGAACCGGAGGTGGTTCTCCTCAAGTTTCAGGGAGGCAGGAAGGCTGTTCCAGAGGGAGGCCCCTGCTGCAGAGAGAGATATACCCCCAGCTCGTTGCTTCGCGAAGCGGCTGACCCTGAGGGAGTTGGAGACGGATGAGCGAAGGGCTCGGGAAGGAAGATATTTAGGAAGAGAGAGTTGAAGGTATTTGGGCCCCAGGCCCCAGAAGGCCTTGTGGACAATGCAGAGGGTTGTGAACTTAATCCTCGCAGCCACTGGGAGCCAGTGTAGAGATTTCAGTCCTGGAGAGATACGGTCCCTGGGCTTGAGGCCAAGGACAAGTCTCGCAGTTCTGTTCTGGATGAGTTGCAGTGGGCGGAGAGTGGAGGCAGGCAGATTAAGATAGAGGCTCTTACAGTAGTCCAGCTTTGAGAGAACCAGGGCTCGGGAGACAGTGAGCTTCTGGGGGAAGGAGAGGAAGGGAAGAATACCTCTGAGGAGGTGCAGCTGGTAGTGTGACTTCTTAGAGACGTCTGATATATGAGGAGAGAAGGAGAGTGTGGAGTCGAAGATGACCCCGAGGTTTTTTGCCTTGCAGGTAGGAGCAGGAAGGGGGCCAAGGGAGGCCGGCCAGAGAGCTGCAGGGAAGGAGGGAGTGGGTGTGCCGATAAGTAGAATCTCAGTCTTACTGGCATTAAGGCAGAGGTCATTGGCGGCACACCATTCCTGGATAGCAGACAGACAGTCAGAGATGAGGGAAGGAGAGGAGGAGGCCGAGGGTAGCCTGAAAATGAGCTGGGTATCGTCCGCATAGCACTGGAAGTTGGGGCAGAGAGCGGCGATGCGGAGGGCAAGGGGTGCCAGATACTGGATGAAAAGCCAGGGAGAGAGGTTAGATCCCTGGGGAACACCACAGGAGGAGAAAAAGATGTCAGAGAGGAAGGACCCCAGTTGGACCAGGTAAAAGCAGGCTGACTCCATAGGGATCCATTGTAAAAAGTCTCTCGCAATCATTTATTACGGATACGCTTTTCCATTTATTACAGATATGCTTTTCCAGGTAAAAGCATGCTGATTTCATAGGGATCCATTGTAAAAAGTCTCCCGCAATCATTTATTACAGATACGCTTTTCCAGGTAAAAGCATGCTGATTCCATAGGGATCCATTGTAAAAAGTCTCCTGCAATCATTTATTACGGATACGCTTTTCCAGGTAAAAGCATGCTGATTCCATAGGGATCCATTGTAGAAAGTCTCTTACAATCATTTATTACGGATACGCTTTTCCATTTATTACGGATACGCTTTTCCAGGTAAAAGCATGCTGATTTCATAGGGATCCATTGTAAAAAGTCTCTCGCAATCATTTATTACGGATACGTTTTCCAGGTAAAAGCAGGCTGACTCCATAGGGATCCATTGTAAAAAGTCTCTCGCAATCATTTATTAGGGATACGCTTTTCCATTTATTAAGGATACGCTTTTCCAGGTAAAAGCATGCTGATTTCATAGGGATCCATTGTAAAAAGTCTCTCGCAATCATTTATTACGGATACGCTTTTCCATTTATTACGGATACGCTTTTCCAGGTAAAAGCATGCTGATTTCATAGGGATCCATTGTAAAAAGTCTCCCGCAATCATTTATTACGGATACGCTTTTCCAGGTAAAAGCATGCTGATTCCATAGGGATCCATTGTAAAAAGTCTCCTGCAATCATTTATTACGGATACACTTTTCCAGGTAAAAGCATGCTGATTCCATAGGGATACATTGTAAAAAGTCTCCCACAATCATTTATTACGGATACGCTTTTCCATTTATTACGGATACGCTTTTCCAGGTAAAAGCATGCTGATTTCATAGGGATCCATTGTAAAAAGTCTCCCGCAATCATTTATTACGGATACGCTTTTCCAGGTAAAAGCATGCTGATTCCATAGGGATCCATTGTAAAAAGTCTCCTGCAATCATTTATTACGGATACGCTTTTCCAGGTAAAAGCATGCTGATTCCATAGGGGTACATTGTAAAAAGTCTCCCACACTCATTTATTACGGATACGCTTTTCCATTTATTACGGATACGCTTTTCCAGGTAAAAGCATGCTGATTTCATAGGGATCCATTGTAAAAAGTCTCTCGCAATCATTTATTACGGATACGCTTTTCCAGGTAAAAGCAGGCTGACTCCATAGGGATCCATTGTAAAAAGTCTCTCACAATCATTTATTAGGGATACGCTTTTCCATTTATTAAGGATACGCTTTTCCAGGTAAAAGCATGCTGATTTCATAGGGATCCATTGTAAAAAGTCTCTCGCAAACATTTATTACGGATACGCTTTTCCATTTATTACGGATACGCTTTTCCAGGTAACAGCATGCTGATTTCATAGGGATCCATTGTAAAAAGTCTCCCGCAATCATTTATTACGGATACGCTTTTCCAGGTAAAAGCATGCTGATTCCATAGGGATCCATTGTAAAAAGTCTCCCGCAATCATTTATTACGGATACGCTTTTCCATGTAAAAACTTGCTGATTCCACAGGGATCCATTGTAAAAAGTCTCCCGCAATCATTTATTACGGATACGCTTTTCCATTTATTACAGATATGCTTTTCCAGGCCAAAGCATGCTGATTTCATAGGGATCCATTGTAAAAAGTCTCTCGCAATCATTTATTACGGATACGCTTTTCCATTTATTACGGATACGCTTTTCCAGGTAAAAGCATGCTGATTTCATAGGGATCCATTGTAAAATGTCTCTAGCAATCATTTATTACGGATACGCTTTTCCAGGTAAAAGCATGCTGATTTCATAGGGATCCATTGTAAAAAGTCTCCCGCAATCATTTATTACGGATACCCTTTTCCAGGTAAAAGCATGCTGATTCCATAGGGATCCATTGTAAAAAGTCTCCCGCAATCATTTATTACGGATACGCTTTTCCATTTATTACGGATTCGCTTTTCCAGGTAAAAGCATGCTGATTTCATAGGGATCCATGGTAAAAAGTCTCTCGCAATTATTTATTACGGATACTCTTTTCCAGGTAATGATGTGATATGATATGATATGGCATTTGTAACGCGCCTATACACAAGTGTTTCAAGGCGCGACGAGGCAGGGGGGGGACAAGGGGAAGACAGACAACGATCCTACTAGGCCAGGTGTCATTCAGATCGCGCAAGTGCAGGGGTGGGGGGAAGGGGAAAAGTGCAAGGGGAAGGGGAGGGGGGGAAGTGCAGTACAAGGTAAGTAGCGTAAAAAATAATAAAGGCCAGCTGGTGGCAAGTGCAAGGTAGATGCAGAACAAGTGCTGGGAAGGGGGGGCTGTAAGGATACAGTGACGGTCCCCCAGTGCAGGGGGGTGCCAGGGAGGCAGTGCAAGTGGAGAGTGGCTGGGCCCTGGACCGAGGTCACTGAGAGTGGCCCAGTTGCAGATTCAGAGCAGATTCAGTGAAGAATTAAAAGCTGTTCAGCAGGGGAGAGGGAGAGAGAAAGCAGAAGCAAAGATGAAGGTTTTGAGGTGCTTCCGGAACCGGAGGTGGTTCTCCTCAAGTTTCAGGGAGGCAGGAAGGCTGTTCCAGAGGGAGGCCCCTGCTGCAGAGAGAGATATACCCCCAGCTCGTTGCTTCGCGAAGCGGCTGACCCTGAGGGAGTTGGAGACGGATGAGCGAAGGGCTCGGGAAGGAAGATATTTAGGAAGAGAGAGTTGAAGGTATTTGGGCCCCAGGCCCCAGAAGGCCTTGTGGACAATGCAGAGGGTTGTGAACTTAATCCTCACAGCCACTGGGAGCCAGTGTAGAGATTTCAGTCCTGGAGAGATACGGTCCCTGGGCTTGAGGCCAAGGACAAGTCTCGCAGTTCTGTTCTGGATGAGTTGCAGTGGGCGGAGAGTGGAGGCAGGCAGATTAAGATAGAGGCTCTTACAGTAGTCCAGCTTTGAGAGAACCAGGGCTCGGGAGACAGTGAGCTTCTGGGGGAAGGAGAGGAAGGGAAGAATACCTCTGAGGAGGTGCAGCTGGTAGTGTGACTTCTTAGAGACGTCTGATATATGAGGAGAGAAGGAGAGTGTGGAGTCGAAGATGACCCCGAGGTTTTTTGCCTTGCAGGTAGGAGCAGGAAGGGGGCCAAGGGAGGCCGGCCAGAGAGCTGCAGGGAAGGAGGGAGTGGGTGTGCCGATATGTAGAATCTCAGTCTTACTGGCATTAAGGCAGAGGTCATTGGCGGCACACCATTCCTGGATAGCAGACAGACAGTCAGAGATGAGGGAAGGAGAGGAGGAGGCCGAGGGTAGCCTGAAAATGAGCTGGGTATCGTCCGCATAGCACTGGAAGTTGGGGCAGAGAGCGGCGATGCGGAGGGCAAGGGGTGCCAGATACTGGATGAAAAGCCAGGGAGAGAGGTTAGATCCCTGGGGAACACCACAGGAGGAGAAAAAGATGTCAGAGAGGAAGGACCCCAGTTGGACCAGGTAAAAGCAGGCTGACTCCATAGGGATCCATTGTAAAAAGTCTCTCGCAATCATTTATTACGGATACGCTTTTCCATTTATTACAGATATGCTTTTCCAGGTAAAAGCATGCTGATTTCATAGGGATCCATTGTAAAAAGTCTCCCGCAATCATTTATTACGGATACGCTTTTCCAGGTAAAAGCATGCTGATTCCATAGGGATCCATTGTAAAAAGTCTCCTGCAATCATTTATTACGGATACGCTTTTCCAGGTAAAAGCATGCTGATTCCATAGGGATCCATTGTAAAAAGTCTCTCACAATCATTTATTACGGATACTCTTTTCCATTTATTACGGATACGCTTTTCCAGGTAAAAGCATGCTGATTTCATAGGGATCCATTGTAAAAAGTCTCTCGCAATCATTTATTACGGATACGCTTTTCCAGGTAAAAGCAGGCTGACTCCATAGGGATCCATTGTAAAAAGTCTCTCGCAATCATTTATTAGGGATACGCTTTTCCATTTATTAAGGATACGCTTTTCCAGGTAAAAGCATGCTGATTTCATAGGGATCCATTGTAAAAAGTCTCTCGCAATCATTTATTACGGATACGCTTTTCCATTTATTACGGATACGCTTTTCCAGGTAAAAGCATGCTGATTTCATAGGGATCCATTGTAAAAAGTCTCCCGCAATCATTTATTACGGATACGCTTTTCCAGGTAAAAGCATGCTGATTCCATAGGGATCCATTGTAAAAAGTCTCCCGCAATCATTTATTACGGATACGCTTTTCCATGTAAAAACTTGCTGATTCCATAGGGATCCATTGTAAAATGTCTCCCGCAATCATTTATTACGGATACGCTTTTCCATTTATTACAGATATGCTTTTCCAGGCCAAAGCATGCTGATTTCATAGGGATACATTGTAAAAAGTCTCTCGCAATCATTTATTACGGATACGCTTTTCCATTGATTACGGATACGCTTTTCCAGGTAAAAGCATGCTGATTTCATAGGGATCCATTGTAAAATGTCTCTCGCAATCATTTATTACGGATACGCTTTTCCAGGTAAAAGCATGCTGATTCAATAGGGATCCATTGTAAAAAGTCTGCCACAATCATTTATTACGGACACGCTTTTCCATTTATTACGGATACGCTTTTCCAGGTAAAAGCATGCTGATTTCATAGGGATCCATTGTAAAAAGTCTCTCGCAATCATTTATTATGGATACGCTTTTCCAGGTAAAAGCAGGCTGACTCCATAGGGATCCATTGTAAAAAGTCTCTCGCAATCATTTATTACGGATACGCTTTTCCATTTATTACGGATCCCTTTTCCAGGTAAAAGCATGCTGATTCCATAGGGATCCATTGTAAAAAGTCTCCCGCAATCATTTATTACGGATACGCTTTTCAGGGTAAAAGCATGCTGATTCCCTAGGGATCCATTGTAAAAAGTCTCCCGCAATCATTTATTACGGATACGCTTTTCCATTTATTACGGATACGCTTTTCCAGGTAAAAGCATGCTGATTTCATAGGGATCCATTTTAAAAATTCTCTCGCAATCATTTATTACGGATACACTTTTCCAGGTAAAAGCATGCTGATTTCATAGGGATCCATTGTAAAAAGTCTCTCGCAATCATTTATTACGGATACGCTTTTCCATTTATTACGGATACGCTTTTCCAGGTAAAAGCATGCTGATTCCATAGGGATCCATTTTAAAAAGTCTCCCGCGATCATTTATTACTAATACACTTTTCCATTTATTACGGATACGCTTTTCCAGGTAAAAGCATGCTGATTTCATAGGGATCCATTGTAAAAAGTCTCCCGCAATCATTTATTACGGATACGCTTTTCCATTTATTACGGATACGCTTTTCCATGTAAAAGCATGCTGATTTCATAGGGATCCATGGTAAAAAGTCTCTCGCAATCATTTATTACGGATACGCTTTTCCAGGTAAAAGCAGGCTGACTCCATAGGGATCCATTGTAAAAAGTCTCTCGCAATCATTTATTACGGATACGCTTTTCCATTTATTACCGATACGCTTTTCCAGGTAAAAGCATGCTGATTTCATAGGGATCCATTGTAAAAAGTCTCCCGCAATCATTTCTTACAGATACGCTTTTCCAGGTAAAAGCATGCTGATTCCATAGGGATCCATTGTAAAAAGTCTCCCGCAATCATTTATTTCGGATACGCTTTTCCAGGTAAAAGCATGCTTATTCCATAGGGATCCATTGTAAAAAGTCTCCCGCAATCATTTATTACTGATACGCTTTTCCATTTATTACGGATACGCTTTTCCAGGTAAAAGCATGCTGATTTCATAGGGATCCATTGTAAAAAGTCTCTCGCAATCATTTATTACGGATACGCTTTTCCAGGTAAAAGCAGGCTGACTCCATCGGGATCCATTGTAAAAAGACTCTCGCAATCATTTATTACGGATACGCTTTTCCATTTATTACGGATACGCTTTTCCAGGTAAAAGCATGCTGATTTCATAGGGATCCATTGTAAAAAGTCTCCCGCAATCATTTATTATGGATACTCTTTTCCAGGTAAAAGCATGCTGATTCCATAGGGATCCATTGTAAAAAGTCTCCCGCAATCATTTATTACGGATACGCTTTTCCATTTATTACGGATACGCTTTTCCATGTAAAAGCATGCTGATTTCATAGGGATCCATGGTAAAAAGTCTCTCGCAATCATTTATTACGGATACGCTTTTCCAGGTAAAAGCAGGCTGACTCCATAGGGATCCATTGTAAAAAGTCTCTCGCAATCATTTATTACGGATACGCTTTTCCATTTATTACGGATACGCTTTTCCAGGTAAAAGCATGCTGATTTTATAGGGATCCATTGTAAAAAGTCTCCCGCAATCATTTATTACAGATACGCTTTTCCAGGTAAAAGCATGCTGATTCCATAGGGATCCATTGTAAAAAGTCTCCCGCAATCATTTATTTCGGATACGCTTTTCCAGGTAAAAGCATGCTTATTCCATAGGAATCCATTGTAAAAAGTCTCCCGCAATCATTTATTACTGATACGCTTTTCCATTTATTACGGATACGCTTTTCCAGGTAAAAGCATGCTGATTCCATAGGGATCCATTGTAAAAAGTCTCCCGCAATCATTTATTACGGATACGCTTTTCCATTTATTACGGATACGCTTTTCCATGTAAAAGCATGCTGATTTCATAGGGATCCATGGTAAAAAGTCTGTCGCAATCATTTATTACGGATACACTTTTCCAGGTAAAAGCAGGCTGACTCCATAGGGATCCATTGTAAAAAGTCTCTCGCAATCATTTATTACGGATACGCTTTTCCATTTATTACGGATACGCTTTTCCAGGTAAAAGCATGCTGATTTCATAGGGATCCATTGTAAAAAGTCTCTCGCAATCATTTATTAGGGATACGCTTTTCCATTTATTAAGGATACGCTTTTCCAGGTAAAAGCATGCTGATTTCATAGGGATCCATTGTAAAAAGTCTCTCGCAATCATTTATTACGGATACGCTTTTCCATTTATTACGGATACGCTTTTCCAGGTAAAAGCATGCTGATTTCATAGGGATCCATTGTAAAAAGTCTCCCGCAATCATTTATTATGGATACGCTTTTCCAGGTAAAAGCATGCTGATTTCATAGGGATCCATTGTAAAAAGTCTCCCGCAATCATTTATTACGGATACGCTTTTCCATGTAAAAACTTGCTGATTCCATAGGGATCCATTGTAAAAAGTCTCCCGCAATCATTTATTACGGATACGCTTTTCCATTTATAACAGATATGCTTTTCCAGGCCAGAGCATGCTGATTTCATAGGGATGCATTGTAAAAAGTCTCTCGCAATCATTTATTACGGATACGCTTTTCCATTTATTACGGATACGCTTTTCCAGGTAAAAGCATGCTGATTTCATAGGGATCCATTGTAAAATGTCTCTCGCAATCATTTATTACGGATACGCTTTTCCAGGTAAAAGCAGGCTGACTTCATAGGGATCCATTGTAAAAAGTCTCTCACAATCATTTATTACGGATACGCTTTTCCATTTATTACGGTACGCTTTTCCAGGTAAAAGCATGCTGATTCCATAGGGATCCATTGTAAAAAGTCTCCCGTGATCATTTATTACGGATACGCTTTTCCATTTATTACGGATACACTTTTCCAGGTAAAAGCATGCTGATTCCATAGGGATCCATTGTAAAAAGTCTCTCACAATCATTTATTACGGATACGCTTTTCCATTTATTACGGATACGCTTTTCCAGGTAAAAGCATGCTGATTTCATAGGGATCCATTGTAAAAAGTCTCTCGCAATCATTTATTACGGATACGCTTTTCCAGGTAAAAGCAGGCTGACTCCATAGGGATCCATTGTAAAAAGTCTCTCGCAATCATTTATTAGGGATACGCTTTTCCATTTATTAAGGATACGCTTTTCCAGGTAAAAGCATGCTGATTTCATAGGGATCCATTGTAAAAAGTCTCTCGCAATCATTTATTACGGATACGCTTTTCCATTTATTACGGATACGCTTTTCCAGGTAAAAGCATGCTGATTTCATAGGGATCCATTGTAAAATGTCTCCCGCAATCATTTATTACGGATACGCTTTTCCATGTAAAAATTTGCTGATTCCATAGGGATCCATTGTAAAAAGTCTCCCGCAATCATTTATTACGGATACGCTTTTCCATTTATAACAGATATGCTTTTCCAGGCCAAAGCATGATGATTTCATAGGGATACATTGTAAAAAGTCTCTCGCAATCATTTATTACGGATACGCTTTTCCATTTATTACGGATACGCTTTTCCAGGTAAAAGCATGCTGATTTCATAGGGATCCATTGTAAAATGTCTCTCGCAATCATTTATTATGGATACGCTTTTCCAGGTAAAAGCATGCTGATTCCATAGGGATCCATTGTAAAAAGTCTGCCACAATCATTTATTACGGATACGCTTTTCCATTTATTACGGATACGCTTTTCCAGGTAAAAGCATGCTGATTTCATAGGGATCCATTGTAAAAAGTCTCTCGCAATCATTTATTATGGATACGCTTTTCCAGGTAAAAGCAGGCTGACTCCATAGGGATCCATTGTAAAAAGTCTCTCGCAATCATTTATTACGGATACGCTTTTCCATTTATTACGGATACGCTTTTCCAGGTAAAAGCATGCTGATTCCATAGGGATCCATTGTAAAAAGTCTCCCGCAATCATTTATTACGGATAGGCTTTTCAGGGTAAAAGCATGCTGATTCCCTAGGGATCCATTGTAAAAAGTCTCCCGCAATCATTTATTACGGATACGCTTTTCCATTTATTACGGATACGCTTTTCCAGGTAAAAGCATGCTGATTTCATAGGGATCCATTTTAAAAAGTCTCTCGCAATCATTTATTACGGATACACTTTTCCAGGTAAAAGCATGCTGATTTCATAGGGATCCATTGTAAAAAGTCTCTCGCAATCATTTATTACGGATACGCTTTTCCATTTATTACGGATACGCTTTCCCAGGTAAAAGCATGCTGATTCCATAGGGATCCATTGTAAAAAGTCTCCTGCGATCATTTATTACTAATACACTTTTCCATTTATTACGGATACGCTTTTCCAGGTAAAAGCATGCTGATTTCATAGGGATCCATTGTAAAAAGTCTCCCGCAATCATTTATTATAGATACTCTTTTCCAGGTAAAAGCATGCTGATTCCATAGGGATCCATTGTAAAAAGTCTCCCGCAATCATTTATTACGGATACGCTTTTCCATTTATTACGGATACGCTTTTCCATGTAAAAGCATGCTGATTTCATAGGGATCCATGGTAAAAAGTCTCTCGCAATCATTTATTACGGATACGCTTTTCCAGGTAAAAGCAGGCTGACTCCATAGGGATCCATTGTAAAAAGTCTCTCGCAATCATTTATTACGGATACGCTTTTCCATTTATTACCGATACGCTTTTCCAGGTAAAAGCATGCTGATTTCATAGGGATCCATTGTAAAAAGTCTCCCACAATCATTTATTACAGATACGCTTTTCCAGGTAAAAGCATGCTGATTCCATAGGGATCCATTGTAAAAAGTCTCCCGCAATCATTTATTTCGGATACGCTTTTCCAGGTAAAAGCATGCTTATTCCATAGGGATCCATTGTAAAAAGTCTCCCGCAATCATTTATTACTGATACGCTTTTCCATTTATTACGGATACGCTTTTCCAGGTAAAAGCATGCTGATTTCATAGGGATCCATTGTAAAAAGTCTCTCGCAATCATTTATTACGGATATGCTTTTCCAGGTAAAAGCAGGCTGACTCCATCGGGATCCATTGTAAAAAGTCTCTCGCAATCATTTATTACGGATACGCTTTTCCATTTATTACGGATACGCTTTTCCAGGTAAAAGCATGCTGATTTCATAGGGATCCATTGTAAAAAGTCTCCCGCAATCATTTATTACGGATACGCTTTTCCATGTAAAAATTTGCTGATTCCATAGGGATCCATTGTAAAAAGTCTCCCGCAATCATTTATTACGGATACGCTTTTCCATTTATAACAGATATGCTTTTCCAGGCCAAAGCATGCTGATTTCATAGGGATACATTGTAAAAAGTCTCTCGCAATCATTTATTATGGATACGCTTTTCCATTTATTACGGATACGCTTTTCCAGGTAAAAGCATGCTGATTTCATAGGGATCCATTGTAAAATGTCTCTCGCAATCATTTATTATGGATACGCTTTTCCAGGTAAAAGCATGCTGATTCCATAGGGATCCATTGTAAAAAGTCTGCCACAATCATTTATTACGGATACGCTTTTCCATTTATTACGGATACGCTTTTCCAGGTAAAAGCATGCTGATTTCATAGGGATCCATTGTAAAAAGTCTCTCGCAATCATTTATTATGGATACGCTTTTCCAGGTAAAAGCAGGCTGACTCCATAGGGATCCATTGTAAAAAGTCTCTCGCAATCATTTATTACGGATACGCTTTTCCATTTATTACGGATACGCTTTTCCAGGTAAAAGCATGCTGATTCCATAGGGATCCATTGTAAAAAGTCTCCCGCAATCATTTATTACGGATAGGCTTTTCAGGGTAAAAGCATGCTGATTCCCTAGGGATCCATTGTAAAAAGTCTCCCGCAATCATTTATTACGGATACGCTTTTCCATTTATTACGGATACGCTTTTCCAGGTAAAAGCATGCTGATTTCATAGGGATCCATTTTAAAAAGTCTCTCGCAATCATTTATTACGGATACACTTTTCCAGGTAAAAGCATGCTGATTTCATAGGGATCCATTGTAAAAAGTCTCTCGCAATCATTTATTACGGATACGCTTTTCCATTTATTACGGATACGCTTTCCCAGGTAAAAGCATGCTGATTCCATAGGGATCCATTGTAAAAAGTCTCCTGCGATCATTTATTACTAATACACTTTTCCATTTATTACGGATACGCTTTTCCAGGTAAAAGCATGCTGATTTCATAGGGATCCATTGTAAAAAGTCTCCCGCAATCATTTATTATAGATACTCTTTTCCAGGTAAAAGCATGCTGATTCCATAGGGATCCATTGTAAAAAGTCTCCCGCAATCATTTATTACGGATACGCTTTTCCATTTATTACGGATACGCTTTTCCATGTAAAAGCATGCTGATTTCATAGGGATCCATGGTAAAAAGTCTCTCGCAATTATTTATTACGGATACGCTTTTCCAGGTAATGATGTGATATGATATGATATGGCATTTGTAACGCGCCTATACACAAGTGTTTCAAGGCGCGACGAGGCAGGGGGGGGGGCAAGGGGAAGACAGACAACGATCCTACTAGGCCAGGTGTCATTCAGATCGCGCAAGTGCAGGGGTGGGGGGAAGGGAAAAGTGCAAGGGGAAGGGGAGGGGGGGAAGTGCAGTACAAGGTAAGTAGCGTAAAAAATAATAAATAAGGCCAGCTGGTGGCAAGTGCAAGGTAGATGCAGAACAAGTGCTGGGAAGGGGGGGCTGTAAGGTTACAGTGACGGTCCCGCAGTGCAGGGGGGTGACAGGGAGGCAGTGCAAGTGGAGAGTGGCTGGGCCCTGGACCGAGGTCACTGAGAGTGGCCCAGTTGCAGATTGAGAGCAGATTCAGTGAAGAATTAAAAGCTGTTCAGCAGGGGAGAGGGAGAGAGAAAGCAGAAGCAAAGATGAAGGTTTTGAGGTGCTTCCGGAACCGGAGGTGGTTCTCCTCAAGTTTCAGGGAGGCAGGAAGGCTGTTCCAGAGGGAGGCCCCTGCTGCAGAGAGAGATATACCCCCAGCTCGTTGCTTCGCGAAGCGGCTGACCCTGATGGAGTTGGAGACGGATGAGCGAAGGGATCGGGAAGGAAGATATTTAGGAAGAGAGAGTTGAAGGTATTTGGGCCCCAGGCCCCAGAAGGCCTTGTGGACAATGCAGAGGGTTGTGAACTTAATCCTTGCAGCCACTGGGAGCCAGTGTAGAGATTTCAGTCCTGGAGAGATACGGTCCCTGGGCTTGAGGCCAAGGACAAGTCTCGCAGTTCTGTTCTGGATGAGTTGCAGTGGGCGGAGAGTGGAGGCAGGCAGATTAAGATAGAGGCTCTTACAGTAGTCCAGCTTTGAGAGAACCAGGGCTCGGGAGACAGTGAGCTTCTGGGGGAAGGAGAGGAAGGGAAGAATACCTCTGAGGAGGTGCAGCTGGTAGTGTGACTTCTTAGAGACGTCTGATATATGAGGAGAGAAGGAGAGTGTGGAGTCGAAGATGACCCCGAGGTTTTTTGCCTTGCAGGTAGGAGCAGGAAGGGGGCCAAGGGAGGCCGGCCAGAGAGCTGCAGGGAAGGAGGGAGTGGGTGTGCCGATAAGTAGAATCTCAGTCTTACTGGCATTAAGGCAGAGGTCATTGGCGGCACACCATTCCTGGATAGCAGACAGACAGTCAGAGATGAGGGAAGGAGAGGAGGAGGCCGAGGGTAGCCTGAAAATGAGCTGGGTATCGTCCGCATAGCACTGGAAGTTGGGGCAGAGAGCGGCGATGCGGAGGGCAAGGGGTGCCAGATACTGGATGAAAAGCCAGGGAGAGAGGTTAGATCCCTGGGGAACACCACAGGAGGAGAAAAAGATGTCAGAGAGGAAGGACCCCAGTTGGACCAGGTAAAAGCAGGCTGACTCCATAGGGATCCATTGTAAAAAGTCTCTCGCAATCATTTATTACGGATACGCTTTTCCATTTATTACAGATATGCTTTTCCAGGTAAAAGCATGCTGATTTCATAGGGATCCATTGTAAAAAGTCTCCCGCAATCATTTATTACGGATACGCTTTTCCAGGTAAAAGCATGCTGATTCCATGGGGATCCATTGTAAAAAGTCTCCTGCAATCATTTATTACGGATACGCTTTTCCAGGTAAAAGCATGCTGATTCCATAGGGATACATTGTAAAAAGTCTCCCACAATCATTTATTACGGATACGCTTTTCCATTTATTACGGATACGCTTTTCCAGGTAAAAGCATGCTGATTTCATAGGGATCCATTGTAAAAAGTCTCCCGCAATCATTTATTACGGATACGCTTTTCCAGGTAAAAGCATGCTGATTCCATAGGGATCCATTGTAAAAAGTCTCCTGCAATCATTTATTACGGATACGCTTTTCCAGGTAAAAGCATGCTGATTCCATAGGGATACATTGTAAAAAGTCTCCCACAATCATTTATTACGGATACGCTTTTCCATTTATTACGGATACGCTTTTCCAGGTAAAAGCATGCTGATTTCATAGGGATCCATTGTAAAAAGTCTCTCGCAATCATTTATTACGGATACGCTTTTCCAGGTAAAAGCAGGCTGACTCCATAGGGATCCATTGTAAAAAGTCTCTCACAATCATTTATTAGGGATACGCTTTTCCATTTATTAAGGATACGCTTTTCCAGGTAAAAGCATGCTGATTTCATAGGGATCCATTGTAAAAAGTCTCTCGCAAACATTTATTACGGATACGCTTTTCCATTTATTACGGATACGCTTTTCCAGGTAAAAGCATGCTGATTTCATAGGGATCCATTGTAAAAAGTCTCCCGCAATCATTTATTACGGATACGCTTTTCCAGGTAAAAGCATGCTGATTCCATAGGGATCCATTGTAAAAAGTCTCCCGCAATCATTTATTACGGATACGCTTTTCCATGTAAAAACTTGCTGATTCCACAGGGATCCATTGTAAAAAGTCTCCCGCAATCATTTATTACGGATACGCTTTTCCATTTATTACAGATATGCTTTTCCAGGCCAAAGCATGCTGATTTCATAGGGATCCATTGTAAAAAGTCTCTCGCAATCATTTATTACGGATACGCTTTTCCATTTATTACGGATACGCTTTTCCAGGTAAAAGCATGCTGATTTCATAGGGATCCATTGTAAAATGTCTCTAGCAATCATTTATTACGGATACGCTTTTCCAGGTAAAAGCATGCTGATTTCATAGGGATCCATTGTAAAAAGTCTCCCGCAATCATTTATTACGGATACGCTTTTCCAGGTAAAAGCATGCTGATTCCATAGGGATCCATTGTAAAAAGTCTCCCGCAATCATTTATTACGGATACGCTTTTCCATTTATAACAGATATGCTTTTCCAGGCCAGAGCATGCTGATTTCATAGGGATGCATTGTAAAAAGTCTCTCGCAATCATTTATTACGGATACGCTTTTCCATTTATTACGGATACGCTTTTCCAGGTAAAAGCATGCTGATTTCATAGGGATCCATTGTAAAATGTCTCTCGCAATCATTTATTACGGATACGCTTTTCCAGGTAAAAGCAGGCTGACTTCATAGGGATCCATTGTAAAAAGTCTCTCACAATCATTTATTACGGATACGCTTTTCCATTTATTACGGTACGCTTTTCCAGGTAAAAGCATGCTGATTCCATAGGGATCCATTGTAAAAAGTCTCCCGTGATCATTTATTACGGATACGCTTTTCCATTTATTACGGATACACTTTTCCAGGTAAAAGCATGCTGATTCCATAGGGATCCATTGTAAAAAGTCTCTCACAATCATTTATTACGGATACGCTTTTCCATTTATTACGGATACGCTTTTCCAGGTAAAAGCATGCTGATTTCATAGGGATCCATTGTAAAAAGTCTCTCGCAATCATTTATTACGGATACGCTTTTCCAGGTAAAAGCAGGCTGACTCCATAGGGATCCATTGTAAAAAGTCTCTCGCAATCATTTATTAGGGATACGCTTTTCCATTTATTAAGGATACGCTTTTCCAGGTAAAAGCATGCTGATTTCATAGGGATCCATTGTAAAAAGTCTCTCGCAATCATTTATTACGGATACGCTTTTCCATTTATTACGGATACGCTTTTCCAGGTAAAAGCATGCTGATTTCATAGGGATCCATTGTAAAATGTCTCCCGCAATCATTTATTACGGATACGCTTTTCCATGTAAAAATTTGCTGATTCCATAGGGATCCATTGTAAAAAGTCTCCCGCAATCATTTATTACGGATACGCTTTTCCATTTATAACAGATATGCTTTTCCAGGCCAAAGCATGATGATTTCATAGGGATACATTGTAAAAAGTCTCTCGCAATCATTTATTACGGATACGCTTTTCCATTTATTACGGATACGCTTTTCCAGGTAAAAGCATGCTGATTTCATAGGGATCCATTGTAAAATGTCTCTCGCAATCATTTATTATGGATACGCTTTTCCAGGTAAAAGCATGCTGATTCCATAGGGATCCATTGTAAAAAGTCTGCCACAATCATTTATTACGGATACGCTTTTCCATTTATTACGGATACGCTTTTCCAGGTAAAAGCATGCTGATTTCATAGGGATCCATTGTAAAAAGTCTCTCGCAATCATTTATTATGGATACGCTTTTCCAGGTAAAAGCAGGCTGACTCCATAGGGATCCATTGTAAAAAGTCTCTCGCAATCATTTATTACGGATACGCTTTTCCATTTATTACGGATACGCTTTTCCAGGTAAAAGCATGCTGATTCCATAGGGATCCATTGTAAAAAGTCTCCCGCAATCATTTATTACGGATAGGCTTTTCAGGGTAAAAGCATGCTGATTCCCTAGGGATCCATTGTAAAAAGTCTCCCGCAATCATTTATTACGGATACGCTTTTCCATTTATTACGGATACGCTTTTCCAGGTAAAAGCATGCTGATTTCATAGGGATCCATTTTAAAAAGTCTCTCGCAATCATTTATTACGGATACACTTTTCCAGGTAAAAGCATGCTGATTTCATAGGGATCCATTGTAAAAAGTCTCTCGCAATCATTTATTACGGATACGCTTTTCCATTTATTACGGATACGCTTTCCCAGGTAAAAGCATGCTGATTCCATAGGGATCCATTGTAAAAAGTCTCCTGCGATCATTTATTACTAATACACTTTTCCATTTATTACGGATACGCTTTTCCAGGTAAAAGCATGCTGATTTCATAGGGATCCATTGTAAAAAGTCTCCCGCAATCATTTATTATAGATACTCTTTTCCAGGTAAAAGCATGCTGATTCCATAGGGATCCATTGTAAAAAGTCTCCCGCAATCATTTATTACGGATACGCTTTTCCATTTATTACGGATACGCTTTTCCATGTAAAAGCATGCTGATTTCATAGGGATCCATGGTAAAAAGTCTCTCGCAATCATTTATTACGGATACGCTTTTCCAGGTAAAAGCAGGCTGACTCCATAGGGATCCATTGTAAAAAGTCTCTCGCAATCATTTATTACGGATACGCTTTTCCATTTATTACCGATACGCTTTTCCAGGTAAAAGCATGCTGATTTCATAGGGATCCATTGTAAAAAGTCTCCCACAATCATTTATTACAGATACGCTTTTCCAGGTAAAAGCATGCTGATTCCATAGGGATCCATTGTAAAAAGTCTCCCGCAATCATTTATTTCGGATACGCTTTTCCAGGTAAAAGCATGCTTATTCCATAGGGATCCATTGTAAAAAGTCTCCCGCAATCATTTATTACTGATACGCTTTTCCATTTATTACGGATACGCTTTTCCAGGTAAAAGCATGCTGATTTCATAGGGATCCATTGTAAAAAGTCTCTCGCAATCATTTATTACGGATATGCTTTTCCAGGTAAAAGCAGGCTGACTCCATCGGGATCCATTGTAAAAAGTCTCTCGCAATCATTTATTACGGATACGCTTTTCCATTTATTACGGATACGCTTTTCCAGGTAAAAGCATGCTGATTTCATAGGGATCCATTGTAAAAAGTCTCCCGCAATCATTTATTACGGATACGCTTTTCCATGTAAAAATTTGCTGATTCCATAGGGATCCATTGTAAAAAGTCTCCCGCAATCATTTATTACGGATACGCTTTTCCATTTATAACAGATATGCTTTTCCAGGCCAAAGCATGCTGATTTCATAGGGATACATTGTAAAAAGTCTCTCGCAATCATTTATTACGGATACGCTTTTCCATTTATTACGGATACGCTTTTCCAGGTAAAAGCATGCTGATTTCATAGGGATCCATTGTAAAATGTCTCTCGCAATCATTTATTATGGATACGCTTTTCCAGGTAAAAGCATGCTGATTCCATAGGGATCCATTGTAAAAAGTCTGCCACAATCATTTATTACGGATACGCTTTTCCATTTATTACGGATACGCTTTTCCAGGTAAAAGCATGCTGATTTCATAGGGATCCATTGTAAAAAGTCTCTCGCAATCATTTATTATGGATACGCTTTTCCAGGTAAAAGCAGGCTGACTCCATAGGGATCCATTGTAAAAAGTCTCTCGCAATCATTTATTACGGATACGCTTTTCCATTTATTACGGATACGCTTTTCCAGGTAAAAGCATGCTGATTCCATAGGGATCCATTGTAAAAAGTCTCCCGCAATCATTTATTACGGATAGGCTTTTCAGGGTAAAAGCATGCTGATTCCCTAGGGATCCATTGTAAAAAGTCTCCCGCAATCATTTATTACGGATACGCTTTTCCATTTATTACGGATACGCTTTTCCAGGTAAAAGCATGCTGATTTCATAGGGATCCATTTTAAAAAGTCTCTCGCAATCATTTATTACGGATACACTTTTCCAGGTAAAAGCATGCTGATTTCATAGGGATCCATTGTAAAAAGTCTCTCGCAATCATTTATTACGGATACGCTTTTCCATTTATTACGGATACGCTTTCCCAGGTAAAAGCATGCTGATTCCATAGGGATCCATTGTAAAAAGTCTCCTGCGATCATTTATTACTAATACACTTTTCCATTTATTACGGATACGCTTTTCCAGGTAAAAGCATGCTGATTTCATAGGGATCCATTGTAAAAAGTCTCCCGCAATCATTTATTATAGATACTCTTTTCCAGGTAAAAGCATGCTGATTCCATAGGGATCCATTGTAAAAAGTCTCCCGCAATCATTTATTACGGATACGCTTTTCCATTTATTACGGATACGCTTTTCCATGTAAAAGCATGCTGATTTCATAGGGATCCATGGTAAAAAGTCTCTCGCAATTATTTATTACGGATACGCTTTTCCAGGTAATGATGTGATATGATATGATATGGCATTTGTAACGCGCCTATACACAAGTGTTTCAAGGCGCGACGAGGCAGGGGGGGGGGCAAGGGGAAGACAGACAACGATCCTACTAGGCCAGGTGTAATTCAGATCGCGCAAGTGCAGGGGTGGGGGGAAGGGAAAAGTGCAAGGGGAAGGGGAGGGGGGGAAGTGCAGTACAAGGTAAGTAGCGTAAAAAATAATAAATAAGGCCAGCTGGTGGCAAGTGCAAGGTAGATGCAGAACAAGTGCTGGGAAGGGGGGGCTGTAAGGTTACAGTGACGGTCCCGCAGTGCAGGGGGGTGACAGGGAGGCAGTGCAAGTGGAGAGTGGCTGGGCCCTGGACCGAGGTCACTGAGAGTGGCCCAGTTGCAGATTGAGAGCAGATTCAGTGAAGAATTAAAAGCTGTTCAGCAGGGGAGAGGGAGAGAGAAAGCAGAAGCAAAGATGAAGGTTTTGAGGTGCTTCCGGAACCGGAGGTGGTTCTCCTCAAGTTTCAGGGAGGCAGGAAGGCTGTTCCAGAGGGAGGCCCCTGCTGCAGAGAGAGATATACCCCCAGCTCGTTGCTTCGCGAAGCGGCTGACCCTGATGGAGTTGGAGACGGATGAGCGAAGGGATCGGGAAGGAAGATATTTAGGAAGAGAGAGTTGAAGGTATTTGGGCCCCAGGCCCCAGAAGGCCTTGTGGACAATGCAGAGGGTTGTGAACTTAATCCTTGCAGCCACTGGGAGCCAGTGTAGAGATTTCAGTCCTGGAGAGATACGGTCCCTGGGCTTGAGGCCAAGGACAAGTCTCGCAGTTCTGTTCTGGATGAGTTGCAGTGGGCGGAGAGTGGAGGCAGGCAGATTAAGATAGAGGCTCTTACAGTAGTCCAGCTTTGAGAGAACCAGGGCTCGGGAGACAGTGAGCTTCTGGGGGAAGGAGAGGAAGGGAAGAATACCTCTGAGGAGGTGCAGCTGGTAGTGTGACTTCTTAGAGACGTCTGATATATGAGGAGAGAAGGAGAGTGTGGAGTCGAAGATGACCCCGAGGTTTTTTGCCTTGCAGGTAGGAGCAGGAAGGGGGCCAAGGGAGGCCGGCCAGAGAGCTGCAGGGAAGGAGGGAGTGGGTGTGCCGATAAGTAGAATCTCAGTCTTACTGGCATTAAGGCAGAGGTCATTGGCGGCACACCATTCCTGGATAGCAGACAGACAGTCAGAGATGAGGGAAGGAGAGGAGGAGGCCGAGGGTAGCCTGAAAATGAGCTGGGTATCGTCCGCATAGCACTGGAAGTTGGGGCAGAGAGCGGCGATGCGGAGGGCAAGGGGTGCCAGATACTGGATGAAAAGCCAGGGAGAGAGGTTAGATCCCTGGGGAACACCACAGGAGGAGAAAAAGATGTCAGAGAGGAAGGACCCCAGTTGGAACAGGTAAAAGCAGGCTGACTCCATAGGGATCCATTGTAAAAAGTCTCTCGCAATCATTTATTACGGATACGCTTTTCCATTTATTACAGATATGCTTTTCCAGGTAAAAGCATGCTGATTTCATAGGGATCCATTGTAAAAAGTCTCCCGCAATCATTTATTACGGATACGCTTTTCCAGGTAAAAGCATGCTGATTCCATGGGGATCCATTGTAAAAAGTCTCCTGCAATCATTTATTACGGATACGCTTTTCCAGGTAAAAGCATGCTGATTCCATAGGGATACATTGTAAAAAGTCTCCCACAATCATTTATTACGGATACGCTTTTCCATTTATTACGGATACGCTTTTCCAGGTAAAAGCATGCTGATTTCATAGGGATCCATTGTAAAAAGTCTCCCGCAATCATTTATTACGGATACGCTTTTCCAGGTAAAAGCATGCTGATTCCATAGGGATCCATTGTAAAAAGTCTCCTGCAATCATTTATTACGGATACGCTTTTCCATTTATTACGGATACGCTTTTCCAGGTAAAAGCATGCTGATTTCATAGGGATCCATTGTAAAAAGTCTCTCGCAATCATTTATTACGGATACGCTTTTCCAGGTAAAAGCAGGCTGACTCCATAGGGATCCATTGTAAAAAGTCTCTCACAATCATTTATTAGGGATACGCTTTTCCATTTATTAAGGATACGCTTTTCCAGGTAAAAGCATGCTGATTTCATAGGGATCCATTGTAAAAAGTCTCTCGCAAACATTTATTACGGATACGCTTTTCCATTTATTACGGATACGCTTTTCCAGGTAAAAGCATGCTGATTTCCTAGGGATCCATTGTAAAAAGTCTCCCGCAATCATTTATTACGGATACGCTTTTCCAGGTAAAAGCATGCTGATTCCATAGGGATCCATTGTAAAAAGTCTCCCGCAATCATTTATTACGGATACGCTTTTCCATGTAAAAACTTGCTGATTCCACAGGGATCCATTGTAAAAAGTCTCCCGCAATCATTTATTACGGATACGCTTTTCCATTTATTACAGATATGCTTTTCCAGGCCAAAGCATGCTGATTTCATAGGGATCCATTGTAAAAAGTCTCTCGCAATCATTTATTACGGATACGCTTTTCCATTTATTACGGATACGCTTTTCCAGGTAAAAGCATGCTGATTTCATAGGGATCCATTGTAAAATGTCTCTAGCAATCATTTATTACGGATACGCTTTTCCAGGTAAAAGCATGCTGATTTCATAGGGATCCATTGTAAAAAGTCTCCCGCAATCATTTATTACGGATACGCTTTTCCAGGTAAAAGCATGCTGATTCCATAGGGATCCATTGTAAAAAGTCTCCCGCAATCATTTATTACGGATACACTTTTCCATTTATTACGGATTCGCTTTTCCAGGTAAAAGCATGCTGATTTCATAGGGATCCATGGTAAAAAGTCTCTCGCAATTATTTATTACGGATACTCTTTTCCAGGTAATGATGTGATATGATATGATATGGCATTTGTAACGCGCCTATACACAAGTGTTTCAAGGCGCGACGAGGCAGGGGGGGGGACAAGGGGAAGACAGACAACGATCCTACTAGGCCAGGTGTCATTCAGATCGCGCAAGTGCAGGGGTGGGGGGAAGGGGAAAATTGCAAGGGGAAGGGGGGGGGGGAAGTGCAGTACAAGGTAAGTAGCGTAAAAAATAATAAAGGCCAGCTGGTGGCAAGTGCAAGGTAGATGCAGAACAAGTGCTGGGAAGGGGGGCTGTAAGGATACAGTGACGGTCCCCCAGTGCAGGGGGGTGCCAGGGAGGCAGTGCAAGTGGAGAGTGGCTGGGCCCTGGACCGAGGTCACTGAGAGTGGCCCAGTTGCAGATTCAGAGCAGATTCAGTGAAGAATTAAAAGCTGTTCAGCAGGGGAGAGGGAGAGAGAAAGCAGAAGCAAAGATGAAGGTTTTGAGGTGCTTCCGGAACCGGAGGTGGTTCTCCTCAAGTTTCAGGGAGGCAGGAAGGCTGTTCCAGAGGGAGGCCCCTGCTGCAGAGAGAGATATACCCCCAGCTCGTTGCTTCGCGAAGCGGCTGACCCTGAGGGAGTTGGAGACGGATGAGCGAAGGGCTCGGGAAGGAAGATATTTAGGAAGAGAGAGTTGAAGGTATTTGGGCCCCAGGCCCCAGAAGGCCTTGTGGACAATGCAGAGGGTTGTGAACTTAATCCTCGCAGCCACTGGGAGCCAGTGTAGAGATTTCAGTCCTGGAGAGATACGGTCCCTGGGCTTGAGGCCAAGGACAAGTCTCGCAGTTCTGTTCTGGATGAGTTGCAGTGGGCGGAGAGTGGAGGCAGGCAGATTAAGATAGAGGCTCTTACAGTAGTCCAGCTTTGAGAGAACCAGGGCTCGGGAGACAGTGAGCTTCTGGGGGAAGGAGAGGAAGGGAAGAATACCTCTGAGGAGGTGCAGCTGGTAGTGTGACTTCTTAGAGACGTCTGATATATGAGGAGAGAAGGAGAGTGTGGAGTCGAAGATGACCCCGAGGTTTTTTGCCTTGCAGGTAGGAGCAGGAAGGGGGCCAAGGGAGGCCGGCCAGAGAGCTGCAGGGAAGGAGGGAGTGGGTGTGCCGATAAGTAGAATCTCAGTCTTACTGGCATTAAGGCAGAGGTCATTGGCGGCACACCATTCCTGGATAGCAGACAGACAGTCAGAGATGAGGGAAGGAGAGGAGGAGGCCGAGGGTAGCCTGAAAATGAGCTGGGTATCGTCCGCATAGCACTGGAAGTTGGGGCAGAGAGCGGCGATGCGGAGGGCAAGGGGTGCCAGATACTGGATGAAAAGCCAGGGAGAGAGGTTAGATCCCTGGGGAACACCACAGGAGGAGAAAAAGATGTCAGAGAGGAAGGACCCCAGTTGGACCAGGTAAAAGCAGGCTGACTCCATAGGGATCCATTGTAAAAAGTCTCTCGCAATCATTTATTACGGATACGCTTTTCCATTTATTACAGATATGCTTTTCCAGGTAAAAGCATGCTGATTTCATAGGGATCCATTGTAAAAAGTCTCCCGCAATCATTTATTACAGATACGCTTTTCCAGGTAAAAGCATGCTGATTCCATAGGGATCCATTGTAAAAAGTCTCCTGCAATCATTTATTACGGATACGCTTTTCCAGGTAAAAGCATGCTGATTCCATAGGGATCCATTGTAGAAAGTCTCTTACAATCATTTATTACGGATACGCTTTTCCATTTATTACGGATACGCTTTTCCAGGTAAAAGCATGCTGATTTCATAGGGATCCATTGTAAAAAGTCTCTCGCAATCATTTATTACGGATACGCTTTTCCAGGTAAAAGCAGGCTGACTCCATAGGGATCCATTGTAAAAAGTCTCTCGCAATCATTTATTAGGGATACGCTTTTCCATTTATTAAGGATACGCTTTTCCAGGTAAAAGCATGCTGATTTCATAGGGATCCATTGTAAAAAGTCTCTCGCAATCATTTATTACGGATACGCTTTTCCAGGTAAAAGCAGGCTGACTCCATAGGGATCCATTGTAAAAAGTCTCTCGCAATCATTTATTACGGATACGCTTTTCCAGGTAAAAGCATGCTGATTTCATAGGGATCCATTGTAAAAAGTCTCCCGCAATCATTTATTACGGATACGCTTTTCCAGGTAAAAGCATGCTGATTCCATAGGGATCCATTGTAAAAAGTCTCCCGCAATCATTTATTACGGATACACTTTTCCATTTATTACGGATTCGCTTTTCCAGGTAAAAGCATGCTGATTTCATAGGGATCCATTGTAAAAAGTCTCTCGCAATCATTTATTACGGATACGCTTTTCCAGGTAAAAGCATGCTGATTTCATAGGGATCCATTGTAAAAAGTCTCCCGCAATCATTTATTACGGATACGCTTTTCCAGGTAAAAGCATGCTGATTCCATAGGGATCCATTGTAAAAAGTCTCCCGCAATCATTTATTACGGATACACTTTTCCATTTATTACGGATTCGCTTTTCCAGGTAAAAGCATGCTGATTTCATAGGGATCCATGGTAAAAAGTCTCTCGCAATTATTTATTACGGATACTCTTTTCCAGGTAATGATGTGATATGATATGATATGGCATTTGTAACGCGCCTATACACAAGTGTTTCAAGGCGCGACGAGGCAGGGGGGAGGACAAGGGGAAGACAGACAACGATCCTACTAGGCCAGGTGTCATTCAGATCGCGCAAGTGCAGGGGTGGGGGGAAGGGGAAAATTGCAAGGGGAAGGGGGGGGGGGAAGTGCAGTACAAGGTAAGTAGCGTAAAAAATAATAAAGGCCAGCTGGTGGCAAGTGCAAGGTAGATGCAGAACAAGTGCTGGGAAGGGGGGCTGTAAGGATACAGTGACGGTCCCCCAGTGCAGGGGGGTGCCAGGGAGGCAGTGCAAGTGGAGAGTGGCTGGGCCCTGGACCGAGGTCACTGAGAGTGGCCCAGTTGCAGATTCAGAGCAGATTCAGTGAAGAATTAAAAGCTGTTCAGCAGGGGAGAGGGAGAGAGAAAGCAGAAGCAAAGATGAAGGTTTTGAGGTGCTTCCGGAACCGGAGGTGGTTCTCCTCAAGTTTCAGGGAGGCAGGAAGGCTGTTCCAGAGGGAGGCCCCTGCTGCAGAGAGAGATATACCCCCAGCTCGTTGCTTCGCGAAGCGGCTGACCCTGAGGGAGTTGGAGACGGATGAGCGAAGGGCTCGGGAAGGAAGATATTTAGGAAGAGAGAGTTGAAGGTATTTGGGCCCCAGGCCCCAGAAGGCCTTGTGGACAATGCAGAGGGTTGTGAACTTAATCCTCGCAGCCACTGGGAGCCAGTGTAGAGATTTCAGTCCTGGAGAGATACGGTCCCTGGGCTTGAGGCCAAGGACAAGTCTCGCAGTTCTGTTCTGGATGAGTTGCAGTGGGCGGAGAGTGGAGGCAGGCAGATTAAGATAGAGGCTCTTACAGTAGTCCAGCTTTGAGAGAACCAGGGCTCGGGAGACAGTGAGCTTCTGGGGGAAGGAGAGGAAGGGAAGAATACCTCTGAGGAGGTGCACCTGGTAGTGTGACTTCTTAGAGACGTCTGATATATGAGGAGAGAAGGAGAGTGTGGAGTCGAAGATGACCCCGAGGTTTTTTGCCTTGCAGGTAGGAGCAGGAAGGGGGCCAAGGGAGGCCGGCCAGAGAGCTGCAGGGAAGGAGGGAGTGGGTGTGCCGATAAGTAGAATCTCAGTCTTACTGGCATTAAGGCAGAGGTCATTGGCGGCACACCATTCCTGGATAGCAGACAGACAGTCAGAGATGAGGGAAGGAGAGGAGGAGGCCGAGGGTAGCCTGAAAATGAGCTGGGTATCGTCCGCATAGCACTGGAAGTTGGGGCAGAGAGCGGCGATGCGGAGGGCAAGGGGTGCCAGATACTGGATGAAAAGCCAGGGAGAGAGGTTAGATCCCTGGGGAACACCACAGGAGGAGAAAAAGATGTCAGAGAGGAAGGACCCCAGTTGGACCAGGTAAAAGCAGGCTGACTCCATAGGGATCCATTGTAAAAAGTCTCTCGCAATCATTTATTACGGATACGCTTTTCCATTTATTACAGATATGCTTTTCCAGGTAAAAGCATGCTGATTTCATAGGGATCCATTGTAAAAAGTCTCCCGCAATCATTTATTACAGATACGCTTTTCCAGGTAAAAGCATGCTGATTCCATAGGGATCCATTGTAAAAAGTCTCCTGCAATCATTTATTACGGATACGCTTTTCCAGGTAAAAGCATGCTGATTCCATAGGGATCCATTGTAGAAAGTCTCTTACAATCATTTATTACGGATACGCTTTTCCATTTATTACGGATACGCTTTTCCAGGTAAAAGCATGCTGATTTCATAGGGATCCATTGTAAAAAGTCTCTCGCAATCATTTATTACGGATACGCTTTTCCAGGTAAAAGCAGGCTGACTCCATAGGGATCCATTGTAAAAAGTCTCTCGCAATCATTTATTAGGGATACGCTTTTCCATTTATTAAGGATACGCTTTTCCAGGTAAAAGCATGCTGATTTCATAGGGATCCATTGTAAAAAGTCTCTCGCAATCATTTATTACGGATACGCTTTTCCATTTATTACGGATACGCTTTTCCAGGTAAAAGCATGCTGATTTCATAGGGATCCATTGTAAAAAGTCTCCCGCAATCATTTATTACGGATACGCTTTTCCAGGTAAAAGCATGCTGATTCCATAGGGATCCATTGTAAAAAGTCTCCTGCAATCATTTATTACGGATACGCTTTTCCAGGTAAAAGCATGCTGATTCCATAGGGATACATTGTAAAAAGTCTCCCACAATCATTTATTACGGATACGCTTTTCCATTTATTACGGATACGCTTTTCCAGGTAAAAGCATGCTGATTTCATAGGGATCCATTGTAAAAAGTCTCCCGCAATCATTTATTACGGATACGCTTTTCCAGGTAAAAGCATGCTGATTCCATAGGGATCCATTGTAAAAAGTCTCCTGCAATCATTTATTACGGATACGCTTTTCCAGGTAAAAGCATGCTGATTCCATAGGGGTACATTGTAAAAAGTCTCCCACACTCATTTATTACGGATACGCTTTTCCATTTATTACGGATACGCTTTTCCAGGTAAAAGCATGCTGATTTCATAGGGATCCATTGTAAAAAGTCTCTCGCAATCATTTATTACGGATACGCTTTTCCAGGTAAAAGCAGGCTGACTCCATAGGGATCCATTGTAAAAAGTCTCTCACAATCATTTATTAGGGATACGCTTTTCCATTTATTAAGGATACGCTTTTCCAGGTAAAAGCATGCTGATTTCATAGGGATCCATTGTAAAAAGTCTCTCGCAAACATTTATTACGGATACGCTTTTCCATTTATTACGGATACGCTTTTCCAGGTAACAGCATGCTGATTTCATAGGGATCCATTGTAAAAAGTCTCCCGCAATCATTTATTACGGATACGCTTTTCCAGGTAAAAGCATGCTGATTCCATAGGGATCCATTGTAAAAAGTCTCCCGCAATCATTTATTACGGATACGCTTTTCCATGTAAAAACTTGCTGATTCCACAGGGATCCATTGTAAAAAGTCTCCCGCAATCATTTATTACGGATACGCTTTTCCATTTATTACAGATATGCTTTTCCAGGCCAAAGCATGCTGATTTCATAGGGATCCATTGTAAAAAGTCTCTCGCAATCATTTATTACGGATACGCTTTTCCATTTATTACGGATACGCTTTTCCAGGTAAAAGCATGCTGATTTCATAGGGATCCATTGTAAAATGTCTCTAGCAATCATTTATTACGGATACGCTTTTCCAGGTAAAAGCATGCTGATTTCATAGGGATCCATTGTAAAAAGTCTCCCGCAATCATTTATTACGGATACGCTTTTCCAGGTAAAAGCATGCTGATTCCATAGGGATCCATTGTAAAAAGTCTCCCGCAATCATTTATTACGGATACGCTTTTCCATTTATTACGGATTCGCTTTTCCAGGTAAAAGCATGCTGATTTCATAGGGATCCATGGTAAAAAGTCTCTCGCAATTATTTATTACGGATACTCTTTTCCAGGTAATGATGTGATATGATATGATATGGCATTTGTAACGCGCCTATACACAAGTGTTTCAAGGCGCGACGAGGCAGGGGGGGGACAAGGGGAAGACAGACAACGATCCTACTAGGCCAGGTGTCATTCAGATCGCGCAAGTGCAGGGGTGGGGGGAAGGGGAAAAGTGCAAGGGGAAGGGGAGGGGGGGGAAGTGCAGTACAAGGTAAGTAGCGTAAAAAATAATAAAGGCCAGCTGGTGGCAAGTGCAAGGTAGATGCAGAACAAGTGCTGGGAAGGGGGGGCTGTAAGGATACAGTGACGGTCCCCCAGTGCAGGGGGGTGCCAGGGAGGCAGTGCAAGTGGAGAGTGGCTGGGCCCTGGACCGAGGTCACTGAGAGTGGCCCAGTTGCAGATTCAGAGCAGATTCAGTGAAGAATTAAAAGCTGTTCAGCAGGGGAGAGGGAGAGAGAAAGCAGAAGCAAAGATGAAGGTTTTGAGGTGCTTCCGGAACCGGAGGTGGTTCTCCTCAAGTTTCAGGGAGGCAGGAAGGCTGTTCCAGAGGGAGGCCCCTGCTGCAGAGAGAGATATACCCCCAGCTCGTTGCTTCGCGAAGCGGCTGACCCTGAGGGAGTTGGAGACGGATGAGCGAAGGGCTCGGGAAGGAAGATATTTAGGAAGAGAGAGTTGAAGGTATTTGGGCCCCAGGCCCCAGAAGGCCTTGTGGACAATGCAGAGGGTTGTGAACTTAATCCTCGCAGCCACTGGGAGCCAGTGTAGAGATTTCAGTCCTGGAGAGATACGGTCCCTGGGCTTGAGGCCAAGGACAAGTCTCGCAGTTCTGTTCTGGATGAGTTGCAGTGGGCGGAGAGTGGAGGCAGGCAGATTAAGATAGAGGCTCTTACAGTAGTCCAGCTTTGAGAGAACCAGGGCTCGGGAGACAGTGAGCTTCTGGGGGAAGGAGAGGAAGGGAAGAATACCTCTGAGGAGGTGCAGCTGGTAGTGTGACTTCTTAGAGACGTCTGATATATGAGGAGAGAAGGAGAGTGTGGAGTCGAAGATGACCCCGAGGTTTTTTGCCTTGCAGGTAGGAGCAGGAAGGGGGCCAAGGGAGGCCGGCCAGAGAGCTGCAGGGAAGGAGGGAGTGGGTGTGCCGATATGTAGAATCTCAGTCTTACTGGCATTAAGGCAGAGGTCATTGGCGGCACACCATTCCTGGATAGCAGACAGACAGTCAGAGATGAGGGAAGGAGAGGAGGAGGCCGAGGGTAGCCTGAAAATGAGCTGGGTATCGTCCGCATAGCACTGGAAGTTGGGGCAGAGAGCGGCGATGCGGAGGGCAAGGGGTGCCAGATACTGGATGAAAAGCCAGGGAGAGAGGTTAGATCCCTGGGGAACACCACAGGAGGAGAAAAAGATGTCAGAGAGGAAGGACCCCAGTTGGACCAGGTAAAAGCAGGCTGACTCCATAGGGATCCATTGTAAAAAGTCTCTCGCAATCATTTATTACGGATACGCTTTTCCATTTATTACAGATATGCTTTTCCAGGTAAAAGCATGCTGATTTCATAGGGATCCATTGTAAAAAGTCTCCCGCAATCATTTATTACGGATACGCTTTTCCAGGTAAAAGCATGCTGATTCCATAGGGATCCATTGTAAAAAGTCTCCTGCAATCATTTATTACGGATACGCTTTTCCAGGTAAAAGCATGCTGATTCCATAGGGATCCATTGTAAAAAGTCTCTCACAATCATTTATTACGGATACTCTTTTCCATTTATTACGGATACGCTTTTCCAGGTAAAAGCATGCTGATTTCATAGGGATCCATTGTAAAAAGTCTCTCGCAATCATTTATTACGGATACGCTTTTCCAGGTAAAAGCAGGCTGACTCCATAGGGATCCATTGTAAAAAGTCTCTCGCAATCATTTATTAGGGATACGCTTTTCCATTTATTAAGGATACGCTTTTCCAGGTAAAAGCATGCTGATTTCATAGGGATCCATTGTAAAAAGTCTCTCGCAATCATTTATTACGGATACGCTTTTCCATTTATTACGGATACGCTTTTCCAGGTAAAAGCATGCTGATTTCATAGGGATCCATTGTAAAAAGTCTCCCGCAATCATTTATTACGGATACGCTTTTCCAGGTAAAAGCATGCTGATTCCATAGGGATCCATTGTAAAAAGTCTCCCGCAATCATTTATTACGGATACGCTTTTCCATGTAAAAACTTGCTGATTCCATAGGGATCCATTGTAAAATGTCTCCCGCAATCATTTATTACGGATACGCTTTTCCATTTATTACAGATATGCTTTTCCAGGCCAAAGCATGCTGATTTCATAGGGATACATTGTAAAAAGTCTCTCGCAATCATTTATTACGGATACGCTTTTCCATTTATTACGGATACGCTTTTCCAGGTAAAAGCATGCTGATTTCATAGGGATCCATTGTAAAATGTCTCTCGCAATCATTTATTACGGATACGCTTTTCCAGGTAAAAGCATGCTGATTCAATAGGGATCCATTGTAAAAAGTCTGCCACAATCATTTATTACGGACACGCTTTTCCATTTATTACGGATCCCTTTTCCAGGTAAAAGCATGCTGATTCCATAGGGATCCATTGTAAAAAGTCTCCCGCAATCATTTATTACGGATACGCTTTTCAGGGTAAAAGCATGCTGATTCCCTAGGGATCCATTGTAAAAAGTCTCCCGCAATCATTTATTACGGATACGCTTTTCCATTTATTACGGATACGCTTTTCCAGGTAAAAGCATGCTGATTTCATAGGGATCCATTTTAAAAATTCTCTCGCAATCATTTATTACGGATACACTTTTCCAGGTAAAAGCATGCTGATTTCATAGGGATCCATTGTAAAAAGTCTCTCGCAATCATTTATTACGGATACGCTTTTCCATTTATTACGGATACGCTTTTCCAGGTAAAAGCATGCTGATTCCATAGGGATCCATTGTAAAAAGTCTCCCGCGATCATTTATTACTAATACACTTTTCCATTTATTACGGATACGCTTTTCCAGGTAAAAGCATGCTGATTTCATAGGGATCCATTGTAAAAAGTCTCCCGCAATCATTTATTACGGATACGCTTTTCCATTTATTACGGATACGCTTTTCCATGTAAAAGCATGCTGATTTCATAGGGATCCATGGTAAAAAGTCTCTCGCAATCATTTATTACGGATACGCTTTTCCAGGTAAAAGCAGGCTGACTCCATAGGGATCCATTGTAAAAAGTCTCTCGCAATCATTTATTACGGATACGCTTTTCCATTTATTACCGATACGCTTTTCCAGGTAAAAGCATGCTGATTTCATAGGGATCCATTGTAAAAAGTCTCCCGCAATCATTTCTTACAGATACGCTTTTCCAGGTAAAAGCATGCTGATTCCATAGGGATCCATTGTAAAAAGTCTCCCGCAATCATTTATTTCGGATACGCTTTTCCAGGTAAAAGCATGCTTATTCCATAGGGATCCATTGTAAAAAGTCTCCCGCAATCATTTATTACTGATACGCTTTTCCATTTATTACGGATACGCTTTTCCAGGTAAAAGCATGCTGATTTCATAGGGATCCATTGTAAAAAGTCTCTCGCAATCATTTATTACGGATACGCTTTTCCAGGTAAAAGCAGGCTGACTCCATCGGGATCCATTGTAAAAAGACTCTCGCAATCATTTATTACGGATACGCTTTTCCATTTATTACGGATACGCTTTTCCAGGTAAAAGCATGCTGATTTCATAGGGATCCATTGTAAAAAGTCTCCCGCAATCATTTATTATGGATACTCTTTTCCAGGTAAAAGCATGCTGATTCCATAGGGATCCATTGTAAAAAGTCTCCCGCAATCATTTATTACGGATACGCTTTTCCATTTATTACGGATACGCTTTTCCATGTAAAAGCATGCTGATTTCATAGGGATCCATGGTAAAAAGTCTCTCGCAATCATTTATTACGGATACGCTTTTCCATTTATTACGGATACGCTTTTCCAGGTAAAAGCATGCTGATTTTATAGGGATCCATTGTAAAAAGTCTCCCGCAATCATTTATTACAGATACGCTTTTCCAGGTAAAAGCATGCTGATTCCATAGGGATCCATTGTAAAAAGTCTCCCGCAATCATTTATTTCGGATACGCTTTTCCAGGTAAAAGCATGCTTATTCCATAGGAATCCATTGTAAAAAGTCTCCCGCAATCATTTATTACTGATACGCTTTTCCATTTATTACGGATACGCTTTTCCAGGTAAAAGCATGCTGATTCCATAGGGATCCATTGTAAAAAGTCTCCCGCAATCATTTATTACGGATACGCTTTTCCATTTATTACGGATACGCTTTTCCATGTAAAAGCATGCTGATTTCATAGGGATCCATGGTAAAAAGTCTGTCGCAATCATTTATTACGGATACACTTTTCCAGGTAAAAGCAGGCTGACTCCATAGGGATCCATTGTAAAAAGTCTCTCGCAATCATTTATTACGGATACGCTTTTCCATTTATTACGGATACGCTTTTCCAGGTAAAAGCATGCTGATTTCATAGGGATCCATTGTAAAAAGTCTCTCGCAATCATTTATTAGGGATACGCTTTTCCATTTATTAAGGATACGCTTTTCCAGGTAAAAGCATGCTGATTTCATAGGGATCCATTGTAAAAAGTCTCTCGCAATCATTTATTACGGATACGCTTTTCCATTTATTACGGATACGCTTTTCCAGGTAAAAGCATGCTGATTTCATAGGGATCCATTGTAAAAAGTCTCCCGCAATCATTTATTATGGATACGCTTTTCCAGGTAAAAGCATGCTGATTTCATAGGGATCCATTGTAAAAAGTCTCCCGCAATCATTTATTACGGATACGCTTTTCCATGTAAAAACTTGCTGATTCCATAGGGATCCATTGTAAAAAGTCTCCCGCAATCATTTATTACGGATACGCTTTTCCATTTATAACAGATATGCTTTTCCAGGCCAGAGCATGCTGATTTCATAGGGATGCATTGTAAAAAGTCTCTCGCAATCATTTATTACGGATACGCTTTTCCATTTATTACGGATACGCTTTTCCAGGTAAAAGCATGCTGATTTCATAGGGATCCATTGTAAAATGTCTCTCGCAATCATTTATTACGGATACGCTTTTCCAGGTAAAAGCAGGCTGACTTCATAGGGATCCATTGTAAAAAGTCTCTCACAATCATTTATTACGGATACGCTTTTCCATTTATTACGGTACGCTTTTCCAGGTAAAAGCATGCTGATTCCATAGGGATCCATTGTAAAAAGTCTCCCGTGATCATTTATTACGGATACGCTTTTCCATTTATTACGGATACACTTTTCCAGGTAAAAGCATGCTGATTCCATAGGGATCCATTGTAAAAAGTCTCTCACAATCATTTATTACGGATACGCTTTTCCATTTATTACGGATACGCTTTTCCAGGTAAAAGCATGCTGATTTCATAGGGATCCATTGTAAAAAGTCTCTCGCAATCATTTATTACGGATACGCTTTTCCAGGTAAAAGCAGGCTGACTCCATAGGGATCCATTGTAAAAAGTCTCTCGCAATCATTTATTAGGGATACGCTTTTCCATTTATTAAGGATACGCTTTTCCAGGTAAAAGCATGCTGATTTCATAGGGATCCATTGTAAAAAGTCTCTCGCAATCATTTATTACGGATACGCTTTTCCATTTATTACGGATACGCTTTTCCAGGTAAAAGCATGCTGATTTCATAGGGATCCATTGTAAAATGTCTCCCGCAATCATTTATTACGGATACGCTTTTCCATGTAAAAATTTGCTGATTCCATAGGGATCCATTGTAAAAAGTCTCCCGCAATCATTTATTACGGATACGCTTTTCCATTTATAACAGATATGCTTTTCCAGGCCAAAGCATGATGATTTCATAGGGATACATTGTAAAAAGTCTCTCGCAATCATTTATTACGGATACGCTTTTCCATTTATTACGGATACGCTTTTCCAGGTAAAAGCATGCTGATTTCATAGGGATCCATTGTAAAATGTCTCTCGCAATCATTTATTATGGATACGCTTTTCCAGGTAAAAGCATGCTGATTCCATAGGGATCCATTGTAAAAAGTCTGCCACAATCATTTATTACGGATACGCTTTTCCATTTATTACGGATACGCTTTTCCAGGTAAAAGCATGCTGATTTCATAGGGATCCATTGTAAAAAGTCTCTCGCAATCATTTATTATGGATACGCTTTTCCAGGTAAAAGCAGGCTGACTCCATAGGGATCCATTGTAAAAAGTCTCTCGCAATCATTTATTACGGATACGCTTTTCCATTTATTACGGATACGCTTTTCCAGGTAAAAGCATGCTGATTCCATAGGGATCCATTGTAAAAAGTCTCCCGCAATCATTTATTACGGATAGGCTTTTCAGGGTAAAAGCATGCTGATTCCCTAGGGATCCATTGTAAAAAGTCTCCCGCAATCATTTATTACGGATACGCTTTTCCATTTATTACGGATACGCTTTTCCAGGTAAAAGCATGCTGATTTCATAGGGATCCATTTTAAAAAGTCTCTCGCAATCATTTATTACGGATACACTTTTCCAGGTAAAAGCATGCTGATTTCATAGGGATCCATTGTAAAAAGTCTCTCGCAATCATTTATTACGGATACGCTTTTCCATTTATTACGGATACGCTTTCCCAGGTAAAAGCATGCTGATTCCATAGGGATCCATTGTAAAAAGTCTCCTGCGATCATTTATTACTAATACACTTTTCCATTTATTACGGATACGCTTTTCCAGGTAAAAGCATGCTGATTTCATAGGGATCCATTGTAAAAAGTCTCCCGCAATCATTTATTATAGATACTCTTTTCCAGGTAAAAGCATGCTGATTCCATAGGGATCCATTGTAAAAAGTCTCCCGCAATCATTTATTACGGATACGCTTTTCCATTTATTACGGATACGCTTTTCCATGTAAAAGCATGCTGATTTCATAGGGATCCATGGTAAAAAGTCTCTCGCAATCATTTATTACGGATACGCTTTTCCAGGTAAAAGCAGGCTGACTCCATAGGGATCCATTGTAAAAAGTCTCTCGCAATCATTTATTACGGATACGCTTTTCCATTTATTACCGATACGCTTTTCCAGGTAAAAGCATGCTGATTTCATAGGGATCCATTGTAAAAAGTCTCCCACAATCATTTATTACAGATACGCTTTTCCAGGTAAAAGCATGCTGATTCCATAGGGATCCATTGTAAAAAGTCTCCCGCAATCATTTATTTCGGATACGCTTTTCCAGGTAAAAGCATGCTTATTCCATAGGGATCCATTGTAAAAAGTCTCCCGCAATCATTTATTACTGATACGCTTTTCCATTTATTACGGATACGCTTTTCCAGGTAAAAGCATGCTGATTTCATAGGGATCCATTGTAAAAAGTCTCTCGCAATCATTTATTACGGATATGCTTTTCCAGGTAAAAGCAGGCTGACTCCATCGGGATCCATTGTAAAAAGTCTCTCGCAATCATTTATTACGGATACGCTTTTCCATTTATTACGGATACGCTTTTCCAGGTAAAAGCATGCTGATTTCATAGGGATCCATTGTAAAAAGTCTCCCGCAATCATTTATTACGGATACGCTTTTCCATGTAAAAATTTGCTGATTCCATAGGGATCCATTGTAAAAAGTCTCCCGCAATCATTTATTACGGATACGCTTTTCCATTTATAACAGATATGCTTTTCCAGGCCAAAGCATGCTGATTTCATAGGGATACATTGTAAAAAGTCTCTCGCAATCATTTATTACGGATACGCTTTTCCATTTATTACGGATACGCTTTTCCAGGTAAAAGCATGCTGATTTCATAGGGATCCATTGTAAAATGTCTCTCGCAATCATTTATTATGGATACGCTTTTCCAGGTAAAAGCATGCTGATTCCATAGGGATCCATTGTAAAAAGTCTGCCACAATCATTTATTACGGATACGCTTTTCCATTTATTACGGATACGCTTTTCCAGGTAAAAGCATGCTGATTTCATAGGGATCCATTGTAAAAAGTCTCTCGCAATCATTTATTATGGATACGCTTTTCCAGGTAAAAGCAGGCTGACTCCATAGGGATCCATTGTAAAAAGTCTCTCGCAATCATTTATTACGGATACGCTTTTCCATTTATTACGGATACGCTTTTCCAGGTAAAAGCATGCTGATTCCATAGGGATCCATTGTAAAAAGTCTCCCGCAATCATTTATTACGGATAGGCTTTTCAGGGTAAAAGCATGCTGATTCCCTAGGGATCCATTGTAAAAAGTCTCCCGCAATCATTTATTACGGATACGCTTTTCCATTTATTACGGATACGCTTTTCCAGGTAAAAGCATGCTGATTTCATAGGGATCCATTTTAAAAAGTCTCTCGCAATCATTTATTACGGATACACTTTTCCAGGTAAAAGCATGCTGATTTCATAGGGATCCATTGTAAAAAGTCTCTCGCAATCATTTATTACGGATACGCTTTTCCATTTATTACGGATACGCTTTCCCAGGTAAAAGCATGCTGATTCCATAGGGATCCATTGTAAAAAGTCTCCTGCGATCATTTATTACTAATACACTTTTCCATTTATTACGGATACGCTTTTCCAGGTAAAAGCATGCTGATTTCATAGGGATCCATTGTAAAAAGTCTCCCGCAATCATTTATTATAGATACTCTTTTCCAGGTAAAAGCATGCTGATTCCATAGGGATCCATTGTAAAAAGTCTCCCGCAATCATTTATTACGGATACGCTTTTCCATTTATTACGGATACGCTTTTCCATGTAAAAGCATGCTGATTTCATAGGGATCCATGGTAAAAAGTCTCTCGCAATTATTTATTACGGATACGCTTTTCCAGGTAATGATGTGATATGATATGATATGGCATTTGTAACGCGCCTATACACAAGTGTTTCAAGGCGCGACGAGGCAGGGGGGGGGGCAAGGGGAAGACAGACAACGATCCTACTAGGCCAGGTGTCATTCAGATCGCGCAAGTGCAGGGGTGGGGGGAAGGGAAAAGTGCAAGGGGAAGGGGAGGGGGGGAAGTGCAGTACAAGGTAAGTAGCGTAAAAAATAATAAATAAGGCCAGCTGGTGGCAAGTGCAAGGTAGATGCAGAACAAGTGCTGGGAAGGGGGGGCTGTAAGGTTACAGTGACGGTCCCGCAGTGCAGGGGGGTGACAGGGAGGCAGTGCAAGTGGAGAGTGGCTGGGCCCTGGACCGAGGTCACTGAGAGTGGCCCAGTTGCAGATTGAGAGCAGATTCAGTGAAGAATTAAAAGCTGTTCAGCAGGGGAGAGGGAGAGAGAAAGCAGAAGCAAAGATGAAGGTTTTGAGGTGCTTCCGGAACCGGAGGTGGTTCTCCTCAAGTTTCAGGGAGGCAGGAAGGCTGTTCCAGAGGGAGGCCCCTGCTGCAGAGAGAGATATACCCCCAGCTCGTTGCTTCGCGAAGCGGCTGACCCTGATGGAGTTGGAGACGGATGAGCGAAGGGATCGGGAAGGAAGATATTTAGGAAGAGAGAGTTGAAGGTATTTGGGCCCCAGGCCCCAGAAGGCCTTGTGGACAATGCAGAGGGTTGTGAACTTAATCCTTGCAGCCACTGGGAGCCAGTGTAGAGATTTCAGTCCTGGAGAGATACGGTCCCTGGGCTTGAGGCCAAGGACAAGTCTCGCAGTTCTGTTCTGGATGAGTTGCAGTGGGCGGAGAGTGGAGGCAGGCAGATTAAGATAGAGGCTCTTACAGTAGTCCAGCTTTGAGAGAACCAGGGCTCGGGAGACAGTGAGCTTCTGGGGGAAGGAGAGGAAGGGAAGAATACCTCTGAGGAGGTGCAGCTGGTAGTGTGACTTCTTAGAGACGTCTGATATATGAGGAGAGAAGGAGAGTGTGGAGTCGAAGATGACCCCGAGGTTTTTTGCCTTGCAGGTAGGAGCAGGAAGGGGGCCAAGGGAGGCCGGCCAGAGAGCTGCAGGGAAGGAGGGAGTGGGTGTGCCGATAAGTAGAATCTCAGTCTTACTGGCATTAAGGCAGAGGTCATTGGCGGCACACCATTCCTGGATAGCAGACAGACAGTCAGAGATGAGGGAAGGAGAGGAGGAGGCCGAGGGTAGCCTGAAAATGAGCTGGGTATCGTCCGCATAGCACTGGAAGTTGGGGCAGAGAGCGGCGATGCGGAGGGCAAGGGGTGCCAGATACTGGATGAAAAGCCAGGGAGAGAGGTTAGATCCCTGGGGAACACCACAGGAGGAGAAAAAGATGTCAGAGAGGAAGGACCCCAGTTGGACCAGGTAAAAGCAGGCTGACTCCATAGGGATCCATTGTAAAAAGTCTCTCGCAATCATTTATTACGGATACGCTTTTCCATTTATTACAGATATGCTTTTCCAGGTAAAAGCATGCTGATTTCATAGGGATCCATTGTAAAAAGTCTCCCGCAATCATTTATTACGGATACGCTTTTCCAGGTAAAAGCATGCTGATTCCATGGGGATCCATTGTAAAAAGTCTCCTGCAATCATTTATTACGGATACGCTTTTCCAGGTAAAAGCATGCTGATTCCATAGGGATACATTGTAAAAAGTCTCCCACAATCATTTATTACGGATACGCTTTTCCATTTATTACGGATACGCTTTTCCAGGTAAAAGCATGCTGATTTCATAGGGATCCATTGTAAAAAGTCTCCCGCAATCATTTATTACGGATACGCTTTTCCAGGTAAAAGCATGCTGATTCCATAGGGATCCATTGTAAAAAGTCTCCTGCAATCATTTATTACGGATACGCTTTTCCAGGTAAAAGCATGCTGATTCCATAGGGATACATTGTAAAAAGTCTCCCACAATCATTTATTACGGATACGCTTTTCCATTTATTACGGATACGCTTTTCCAGGTAAAAGCATGCTGATTTCATAGGGATCCATTGTAAAAAGTCTCTCGCAATCATTTATTACGGATACGCTTTTCCAGGTAAAAGCAGGCTGACTCCATAGGGATCCATTGTAAAAAGTCTCTCACAATCATTTATTAGGGATACGCTTTTCCATTTATTAAGGATACGCTTTTCCAGGTAAAAGCATGCTGATTTCATAGGGATCCATTGTAAAAAGTCTCTCGCAAACATTTATTACGGATACGCTTTTCCATTTATTACGGATACGCTTTTCCAGGTAAAAGCATGCTGATTTCATAGGGATCCATTGTAAAAAGTCTCCCGCAATCATTTATTACGGATACGCTTTTCCAGGTAAAAGCATGCTGATTCCATAGGGATCCATTGTAAAAAGTCTCCCGCAATCATTTATTACGGATACGCTTTTCCATGTAAAAACTTGCTGATTCCACAGGGATCCATTGTAAAAAGTCTCCCGCAATCATTTATTACGGATACGCTTTTCCATTTATTACAGATATGCTTTTCCAGGCCAAAGCATGCTGATTTCATAGGGATCCATTGTAAAAAGTCTCTCGCAATCATTTATTACGGATACGCTTTTCCATTTATTACGGATACGCTTTTCCAGGTAAAAGCATGCTGATTTCATAGGGATCCATTGTAAAATGTCTCTAGCAATCATTTATTACGGATACGCTTTTCCAGGTAAAAGCATGCTGATTTCATAGGGATCCATTGTAAAAAGTCTCCCGCAATCATTTATTACGGATACGCTTTTCCAGGTAAAAGCATGCTGATTCCATAGGGATCCATTGTAAAAAGTCTCCCGCAATCATTTATTACGGATACACTTTTCCATTTATTACGGATTCGCTTTTCCAGGTAAAAGCATGCTGATTTCATAGGGATCCATGGTAAAAAGTCTCTCGCAATTATTTATTACGGATACTCTTTTCCAGGTAATGATGTGATATGATATGATATGGCATTTGTAACGCGCCTATACACAAGTGTTTCAAGGCGCGACGAGGCAGGGGGGGGGACAAGGGGAAGACAGACAACGATCCTACTAGGCCAGGTGTCATTCAGATCGCGCAAGTGCAGGGGTGGGGGGAAGGGGAAAATTGCAAGGGGATGGGGGGGGGGAAGTGCAGTACAAGGTAAGTAGCGTAAAAAATAATAAAGGCCAGCTGGTGGCAAGTGCAAGGTAGATGCAGAACAAGTGCTGGGAAGGGGGGCTGTAAGGATACAGTGACGGTCCCCCAGTGCAGGGGGGTGCCAGGGAGGCAGTGCAAGTGGAGAGTGGCTGGGCCCTGGACCGAGGTCACTGAGAGTGGCCCAGTTGCAGATTCAGAGCAGATTCAGTGAAGAATTAAAAGCTGTTCAGCAGGGGAGAGGGAGAGAGAAAGCAGAAGCAAAGATGAAGGTTTTGAGGTGCTTCCGGAACCGGAGGTGGTTCTCCTCAAGTTTCAGGGAGGCAGGAAGGCTGTTCCAGAGGGAGGCCCCTGCTGCAGAGAGAGATATACCGCCAGCTCGTTGCTTCGCGAAGCGGCTGACCCTGAGGGAGTTGGAGACGGATGAGCGAAGGGCTCGGGAAGGAAGATATTTAGGAAGAGAGAGTTGAAGGTATTTGGGCCCCAGGCCCCAGAAGGCCTTGTGGACAATGCAGAGGGTTGTGAACTTAATCCTCGCAGCCACTGGGAGCCAGTGTAGAGATTTCAGTCCTGGAGAGATACGGTCCCTGGGCTTGAGGCCAAGGACAAGTCTCGCAGTTCTGTTCTGGATGAGTTGCAGTGGGCGGAGAGTGGAGGCAGGCAGATTAAGATAGAGGCTCTTACAGTAGTCCAGCTTTGAGAGAACCAGGGCTCGGGAGACAGTGAGCTTCTGGGGGAAGGAGAGGAAGGGAAGAATACCTCTGAGGAGGTGCAGCTGGTAGTGTGACTTCTTAGAGACGTCTGATATATGAGGAGAGAAGGAGAGTGTGGAGTCGAAGATGACCCCGAGGTTTTTTGCCTTGCAGGTAGGAGCAGGAAGGGGGCCAAGGGAGGCCGGCCAGAGAGCTGCAGGGAAGGAGGGAGTGGGTGTGCCGATAAGTAGAATCTCAGTCTTACTGGCATTAAGGCAGAGGTCATTGGCGGCACACCATTCCTGGATAGCAGACAGACAGTCAGAGATGAGGGAAGGAGAGGAGGAGGCCGAGGGTAGCCTGAAAATGAGCTGGGTATCGTCCACATAGCACTGGAAGTTGGGGCAGAGAGCGGCGATGCGGAGGGCAAGGGGTGCCAGATACTGGATGAAAAGCCAGGGAGAGAGGTTAGATCCCTGGGGAACACCACAGGAGGAGAAAAAGATGTCAGAGAGGAAGGACCCCAGTTGGACCAGGTAAAAGCAGGCTGACTCCATAGGGATCCATTGTAAAAAGTCTCTCGCAATCATTTATTACGGATACGCTTTTCCATTTATTACAGATATGCTTTTCCAGGTAAAAGCATGCTGATTTCATAGGGATCCATTGTAAAAAGTCTCCCGCAATCATTTATTACAGATACGCTTTTCCAGGTAAAAGCATGCTGATTCCATAGGGATCCATTGTAAAAAGTCTCCTGCAATCATTTATTACGGATACGCTTTTCCAGGTAAAAGCATGCTGATTCCATAGGGATCCATTGTAGAAAGTCTCTTACAATCATTTATTACGGATACGCTTTTCCATTTATTACGGATACGCTTTTCCAGGTAAAAGCATGCTGATTTCATAGGGATCCATTGTAAAAAGTCTCTCGCAATCATTTATTACGGATACGCTTTTCCAGGTAAAAGCATGCTGATTTCATAGGGATCCATTGTAAAAAGTCTCTCGCAATCATTTATTACGGATACGCTTTTCCATTTATTACGGATACGCTTTTCCAGGTAAAAGCATGCTGATTTCATAGGGATCCATTGTAAAAAGTCTCCCGCAATCATTTATTACGGATACGCTTTTCCAGGTAAAAGCATGCTGATTCCATAGGGATCCATTGTAAAAAGTCTCCTGCAATCATTTATTACGGATACGCTTTTCCAGGTAAAAGCATGCTGATTCCATAGGGATACATTGTAAAAAGTCTCCCACAATCATTTATTACGGATACGCTTTTCCATTTATTACGGATACGCTTTTCCAGGTAAAAGCATGCTGATTTCATAGGGATCCATTGTAAAAAGTCTCCCGCAATCATTTATTACGGATACGCTTTTCCAGGTAAAAGCATGCTGATTCCATAGGGATCCATTGTAAAAAGTCTCCTGCAATCATTTATTACGGATACGCTTTTCCAGGTAAAAGCATGCTGATTCCATAGGGATACATTGTAAAAAGTCTCCCACAATCATTTATTACGGATACGCTTTTCCATTTATTACGGATACGCTTTTCCAGGTAAAAGCATGCTGATTTCATAGGGATCCATTGTAAAAAGTCTCTCGCAATCATTTATTACGGATACGCTTTTCCAGGTAAAAGCAGGCTGACTCCATAGGGATCCATTGTAAAAAGTCTCTCACAATCATTTATTAGGGATACGCTTTTCCATTTATTAAGGATACGCTTTTCCAGGTAAAAGCATGCTGATTTCATAGGGATCCATTGTAAAAAGTCTCTCGCAAACATTTATTACGGATACGCTTTTCCATTTATTACGGATACGCTTTTCCAGGTAACAGCATGCTGATTTCATAGGGATCCATTGTAAAAAGTCTCCCGCAATCATTTATTACGGATACGCTTTTCCAGGTAAAAGCATGCTGATTCCATAGGGATCCATTGTAAAAAGTCTCCCGCAATCATTTATTACGGATACGCTTTTCCATGTAAAAACTTGCTGATTCCACAGGGATCCATTGTAAAAAGTCTCCCGCAATCATTTATTACGGATACGCTTTTCCATTTATTACAGATATGCTTTTCCAGGCCAAAGCATGCTGATTTCATAGGGATCCATTGTAAAAAGTCTCTCGCAATCATTTATTACGGATACGCTTTTCCATTTATTACGGATACGCTTTTCCAGGTAAAAGCATGCTGATTTCATAGGGATCCATTGTAAAATGTCTCTAGCAATCATTTATTACGGATACGCTTTTCCAGGTAAAAGCATGCTGATTTCATAGGGATCCATTGTAAAAAGTCTCCCGCAATCATTTATTACGGATACGCTTTTCCAGGTAAAAGCATGCTGATTCCATAGGGATCCATTGTAAAAAGTCTCCCGCAATCATTTATTACGGATACGCTTTTCCATTTATTACGGATTCGCTTTTCCAGGTAAAAGCATGCTGATTTCATAGGGATCCATGGTAAAAAGTCTCTCGCAATTATTTATTACGGATACTCTTTTCCAGGTAATGATGTGATATGATATGATATGGCATTTGTAACGCGCCTATACACAAGTGTTTCAAGGCGCGACGAGGCAGGGGGGGGGACAAGGGGAAGACAGACAACGATCCTACTAGGCCAGGTGTCATTCAGATCGCGCAAGTGCAGGGGTGGGGGGAAGGGGAAAAGTGCAAGGGGAAGGGGAGGGGGGGGAAGTGCAGTACAAGGTAAGTAGCGTAAAAAATAATAAAGGCCAGCTGGTGGCAAGTGCAAGGTAGATGCAGAACAAGTGCTGGGAAGGGGGGGCTGTAAGGATACAGTGACGGTCCCCCAGTGCAGGGGGGTGCCAGGGAGGCAGTGCAAGTGGAGAGTGGCTGGGCCCTGGACCGAGGTCACTGAGAGTGGCCCAGTTGCAGATTCAGAGCAGATTCAGTGAAGAATTAAAAGCTGTTCAGCAGGGGAGAGGGAGAGAGAAAGCAGAAGCAAAGATGAAGGTTTTGAGGTGCTTCCGGAACCGGAGGTGGTTCTCCTCAAGTTTCAGGGAGGCAGGAAGGCTGTTCCAGAGGGAGGCCCCTGCTGCAGAGAGAGATATACCCCCAGCTCGTTGCTTCGCGAAGCGGCTGACCCTGAGGGAGTTGGAGACGGATGAGCGAAGGGCTCGGGAAGGAAGATATTTAGGAAGAGAGAGTTGAAGGTATTTGGGCCCCAGGCCCCAGAAGGCCTTGTGGACAATGCAGAGGGTTGTGAACTTAATCCTCGCAGCCACTGGGAGCCAGTGTAGAGATTTCAGTCCTGGAGAGATACGGTCCCTGGGCTTGAGGCCAAGGACAAGTCTCGCAGTTCTGTTCTGGATGAGTTGCAGTGGGCGGAGAGTGGAGGCAGGCAGATTAAGATAGAGGCTCTTACAGTAGTCCAGCTTTGAGAGAACCAGGGCTCGGGAGACAGTGAGCTTCTGGGGGAAGGAGAGGAAGGGAAGAATACCTCTGAGGAGGTGCAGCTGGTAGTGTGACTTCTTAGAGACGTCTGATATATGAGGAGAGAAGGAGAGTGTGGAGTCGAAGATGACCCCGAGGTTTTTTGCCTTGCAGGTAGGAGCAGGAAGGGGGCCAAGGGAGGCCGGCCAGAGAGCTGCAGGGAAGGAGGGAGTGGGTGTGCCGATATGTAGAATCTCAGTCTTACTGGCATTAAGGCAGAGGTCATTGGCGGCACACCATTCCTGGATAGCAGACAGACAGTCAGAGATGAGGGAAGGAGAGGAGGAGGCCGAGGGTAGCCTGAAAATGAGCTGGGTATCGTCCGCATAGCACTGGAAGTTGGGGCAGAGAGCGGCGATGCGGAGGGCAAGGGGTGCCAGATACTGGATGAAAAGCCAGGGAGAGAGGTTAGATCCCTGGGGAACACCACAGGAGGAGAAAAAGATGTCAGAGAGGAAGGACCCCAGTTGGACCAGGTAAAAGCAGGCTGACTCCATAGGGATCCATTGTAAAAAGTCTCTCGCAATCATTTATTACGGATACGCTTTTCCATTTATTACAGATATGCTTTTCCAGGTAAAAGCATGCTGATTTCATAGGGATCCATTGTAAAAAGTCTCCCGCAATCATTTATTACGGATACGCTTTTCCAGGTAAAAGCATGCTGATTCCATAGGGATCCATTGTAAAAAGTCTCCTGCAATCATTTATTACGGATACGCTTTTCCAGGTAAAAGCATGCTGATTCCATAGGGATCCATTGTAAAAAGTCTCTCACAATCATTTATTACGGATACTCTTTTCCATTTATTACGGATACGCTTTTCCAGGTAAAAGCATGCTGATTTCATAGGGATCCATTGTAAAAAGTCTCTCGCAATCATTTATTACGGATACGCTTTTCCAGGTAAAAGCAGGCTGACTCCATAGGGATCCATTGTAAAAAGTCTCTCGCAATCATTTATTAGGGATACGCTTTTCCATTTATTAAGGATACGCTTTTCCAGGTAAAAGCATGCTGATTTCATAGGGATCCATTGTAAAAAGTCTCTCGCAATCATTTATTACGGATACGCTTTTCCATTTATTACGGATACGCTTTTCCAGGTAAAAGCATGCTGATTTCATAGGGATCCATTGTAAAAAGTCTCCCGCAATCATTTATTACGGATACGCTTTTCCAGGTAAAAGCATGCTGATTCCATAGGGATCCATTGTAAAAAGTCTCCCGCAATCATTTATTACGGATACGCTTTTCCATGTAAAAACTTGCTGATTCCATAGGGATCCATTGTAAAATGTCTCCCGCAATCATTTATTACGGATACGCTTTTCCATTTATTACAGATATGCTTTTCCAGGCCAAAGCATGCTGATTTCATAGGGATACATTGTAAAAAGTCTCTCGCAATCATTTATTACGGATACGCTTTTCCATTTATTACGGATACGCTTTTCCAGGTAAAAGCATGCTGATTTCATAGGGATCCATTGTAAAATGTCTCTCGCAATCATTTATTACGGATACGCTTTTCCAGGTAAAAGCATGCTGATTCAATAGGGATCCATTGTAAAAAGTCTGCCACAATCATTTATTACGGATACGCTTTTCCATTTATTACGGATACGCTTTTCCAGGTAAAAGCATGCTGATTTCATAGGGATCCATTGTAAAAAGTCTCTCGCAATCATTTATTATGGATACGCTTTTCCAGGTAAAAGCAGGCTGACTCCATAGGGATCCATTGTAAAAAGTCTCTCGCAATCATTTATTACGGATACGCTTTTCCATTTATTACGGATACGCTTTTCCAGGTAAAAGCATGCTGATTCCATAGGGATCCATTGTAAAAAGTCTCCCGCAATCATTTATTACGGATACGCTTTTCAGGGTAAAAGCATGCTGATTCCCTAGGGATCCATTGTAAAAAGTCTCCCGCAATCATTTATTACGGATACGCTTTTCCATTTATTACGGATACGCTTTTCCAGGTAAAAGCATGCTGATTTCATAGGGATCCATTTTAAAAATTCTCTCGCAATCATTTATTACGGATACACTTTTCCAGGTAAAAGCATGCTGATTTCATAGGGATCCATTGTAAAAAGTCTCTCGCAATCATTTATTACGGATACGCTTTTCCATTTATTACGGATACGCTTTTCCAGGTAAAAGCATGCTGATTCCATAGGGATCCATTGTAAAAAGTCTCCCGCGATCATTTATTACTAATACACTTTTCCATTTATTACGGATACGCTTTTCCAGGTAAAAGCATGCTGATTTCATAGGGATCCATTGTAAAAAGTCTCCCGCAATCATTTATTATGGATACGCTTTTCCATTTATTACGGATACGCTTTTCCATGTAAAAGCATGCTGATTTCATAGGGATCCATGGTAAAAAGTCTCTCGCAATCATTTATTACGGATACGCTTTTCCAGGTAAAAGCAGGCTGACTCCATAGGGATCCATTGTAAAAAGTCTCTCGCAATCATTTATTACGGATACGCTTTTCCAGGTAAAAGCATGCTGATTTCATAGGGATCCATTGTAAAAAGTCTCCCGCAATCATTTCTTACAGATACGCTTTTCCAGGTAAAAGCATGCTGATTCCATAGGGATCCATTGTAAAAAGTCTCCCGCAATCATTTATTTCGGATATGCTTTTCCAGGTAAAAGCATGCTTATTCCATAGGGATCCATTGTAAAAAGTCTCCCGCAATCATTTATTACTGATACGCTTTTCCATTTATTACGGATACGCTTTTCCAGGTAAAAGCATGCTGATTTCATAGGGATCCATTGTAAAAAGTCTCTCGCAATCATTTATTACGGATACGCTTTTCCAGGTAAAAGCAGGCTGACTCCATCGGGATCCATTGTAAAAAGACTCTCGCAATCATTTATTACGGATACGCTTTTCCATTTATTACGGATACGCTTTTCCAGGTAAAAGCATGCTGATTTCATAGGGATCCATTGTAAAAAGTCTCCCGCAATCATTTATTATGGATACTCTTTTCCAGGTAAAAGCATGCTGATTCCATAGGGATCCATTGTAAAAAGTCTCCCGCAATCATTTATTACGGATACGCTTTTCCATTTATTACGGATACGCTTTTCCATGTAAAAGCATGCTGATTTCATAGGGATCCATGGTAAAAAGTCTCTCGCAATCATTTATTACGGATACGCTTTTCCAGGTAAAAGCAGGCTGACTCCATAGGGATCCATTGTAAAAAGTCTCTCGCAATCATTTATTACGGATACGCTTTTCCATTTATTACGGATACGCTTTTCCAGGTAAAAGCATGCTGATTTTATAGGGATCCATTGTAAAAAGTCTCCCGCAATCATTTATTACAGATACGCTTTTCCAGGTAAAAGCATGCTGATTCCATAGGGATCCATTGTAAAAAGTCTCCCGCAATCATTTATTTCGGATACGCTTTTCCAGGTAAAAGCATGCTTATTCCATAGGAATCCATTGTAAAAAGTCTCCCGCAATCATTTATTACTGATACGCTTTTCCATTTATTACGGATACGCTTTTCCAGGTAAAAGCATGCTGATTCCATAGGGATCCATTGTAAAAAGTCTCCCGCAATCATTTATTACGGATACGCTTTTCCATTTATTACGGATACGCTTTTCCATGTAAAAGCATGCTGATTTCATAGGGATCCATGGTAAAAAGTCTGTCGCAATCATTTATTACGGATACACTTTTCCAGGTAAAAGCAGGCTGACTCCATAGGGATCCATTGTAAAAAGTCTCTCGCAATCATTTATTACGGATACGCTTTTCCATTTATTACGGATACGCTTTTCCAGGTAAAAGCATGCTGATTTCATAGGGATCCATTGTAAAAAGTCTCTCGCAATCATTTATTAGGGATACGCTTTTCCATTTATTAAGGATACGCTTTTCCAGGTAAAAGCATGCTGATTTCATAGGGATCCATTGTAAAAAGTCTCTCGCAATCATTTATTACGGATACGCTTTTCCATTTATTACGGATACGCTTTTCCAGGTAAAAGCATGCTGATTTCATAGGGATCCATTGTAAAAAGTCTCCCGCAATCATTTATTATGGATACGCTTTTCCAGGTAAAAGCATGCTGATTTCATAGGGATCCATTGTAAAAAGTCTCCCGCAATCATTTATTACGGATACGCTTTTCCATGTAAAAACTTGCTGATTCCATAGGGATCCATTGTAAAAAGTCTCCCGCAATCATTTATTACGGATACGCTTTTCCATTTATAACAGATATGCTTTTCCAGGCCAGAGCATGCTGATTTCATAGGGATGCATTGTAAAAAGTCTCTCGCAATCATTTATTACGGATACGCTTTTCCATTTATTACGGATACGCTTTTCCAGGTAAAAGCATGCTGATTTCATAGGGATCCATTGTAAAATGTCTCTCGCAATCATTTATTACGGATACGCTTTTCCAGGTAAAAGCAGGCTGACTTCATAGGGATCCATTGTAAAAAGTCTCTCACAATCATTTATTACGGATACGCTTTTCCATTTATTACGGTACGCTTTTCCAGGTAAAAGCATGCTGATTCCATAGGGATCCATTGTAAAAAGTCTCCCGTGATCATTTATTACGGATACGCTTTTCCATTTATTACGGATACACTTTTCCAGGTAAAAGCATGCTGATTCCATAGGGATCCATTGTAAAAAGTCTCTCACAATCATTTATTACGGATACGCTTTTCCATTTATTACGGATACGCTTTTCCAGGTAAAAGCATGCTGATTTCATAGGGATCCATTGTAAAAAGTCTCTCGCAATCATTTATTACGGATACGCTTTTCCAGGTAAAAGCAGGCTGACTCCATAGGGATCCATTGTAAAAAGTCTCTCGCAATCATTTATTAGGGATACGCTTTTCCATTTATTAAGGATACGCTTTTCCAGGTAAAAGCATGCTGATTTCATAGGGATCCATTGTAAAAAGTCTCTCGCAATCATTTATTACGGATACGCTTTTCCATTTATTACGGATACGCTTTTCCAGGTAAAAGCATGCTGATTTCATAGGGATCCATTGTAAAATGTCTCCCGCAATCATTTATTACGGATACGCTTTTCCATGTAAAAATTTGCTGATTCCATAGGGATCCATTGTAAAAAGTCTCCCGCAATCATTTATTACGGATACGCTTTTCCATTTATAACAGATATGCTTTTCCAGGCCAAAGCATGATGATTTCATAGGGATACATTGTAAAAAGTCTCTCGCAATCATTTATTACGGATACGCTTTTCCATTTATTACGGATACGCTTTTCCAGGTAAAAGCATGCTGATTTCATAGGGATCCATTGTAAAATGTCTCTCGCAATCATTTATTATGGATACGCTTTTCCAGGTAAAAGCATGCTGATTCCATAGGGATCCATTGTAAAAAGTCTGCCACAATCATTTATTACGGATACGCTTTTCCATTTATTACGGATACGCTTTTCCAGGTAAAAGCATGCTGATTTCATAGGGATCCATTGTAAAAAGTCTCTCGCAATCATTTATTATGGATACGCTTTTCCAGGTAAAAGCAGGCTGACTCCATAGGGATCCATTGTAAAAAGTCTCTCGCAATCATTTATTACGGATACGCTTTTCCATTTATTACGGATACGCTTTTCCAGGTAAAAGCATGCTGATTCCATAGGGATCCATTGTAAAAAGTCTCCCGCAATCATTTATTACGGATAGGCTTTTCAGGGTAAAAGCATGCTGATTCCCTAGGGATCCATTGTAAAAAGTCTCCCGCAATCATTTATTACGGATACGCTTTTCCATTTATTACGGATACGCTTTTCCAGGTAAAAGCATGCTGATTTCATAGGGATCCATTTTAAAAAGTCTCTCGCAATCATTTATTACGGATACACTTTTCCAGGTAAAAGCATGCTGATTTCATAGGGATCCATTTTAAAAAGTCTCTCGCAATCATTTATTACGGATACGCTTTTCCATTTATTACGGATACGCTTTCCCAGGTAAAAGCATGCTGATTCCATAGGGATCCATTGTAAAAAGTCTCCTGCGATCATTTATTACTAATACACTTTTCCATTTATTACGGATACGCTTTTCCAGGTAAAAGCATGCTGATTTCATAGGGATCCATTGTAAAAAGTCTCCCGCAATCATTTATTATAGATACTCTTTTCCAGGTAAAAGCATGCTGATTCCATAGGGATCCATTGTAAAAAGTCTCCCGCAATCATTTATTACGGATACGCTTTTCCATTTATTACGGATACGCTTTTCCATGTAAAAGCATGCTGCTTTCATAGGGATCCATGGTAAAAAGTCTCTCGCAATCATTTATTACGGATACGCTTTTCCAGGTAAAAGCAGGCTGACTCCATAGGGATCCATTGTAAAAAGTCTCTCGCAATCATTTATTACGGATACGCTTTTCCATTTATTACCGATACGCTTTTCCAGGTAAAAGCATGCTGATTTCATAGGGATCCATTGTAAAAAGTCTCCCACAATCATTTATTACAGATACGCTTTTCCAGGTAAAAGCATGCTGATTCCATAGGGATCCATTGTAAAAAGTCTCCCGCAATCATTTATTTCGGATACGCTTTTCCAGGTAAAAGCATGCTTATTCCATAGGGATCCATTGTAAAAAGTCTCCCGCAATCATTTATTACTGATACGCTTTTCCATTTATTACGGATACGCTTTTCCAGGTAAAAGCATGCTGATTTCATAGGGATCCATTGTAAAAAGTCTCTCGCAATCATTTATTACGGATATGCTTTTCCAGGTAAAAGCAGGCTGACTCCATCGGGATCCATTGTAAAAAGTCTCTCGCAATCATTTATTACGGATACGCTTTTCCATTTATTACGGATACGCTTTTCCAGGTAAAAGCATGCTGATTTCATAGGGATCCATTGTAAAAAGTCTCCCGCAATCATTTATTACGGATACGCTTTTCCATGTAAAAATTTGCTGATTCCATAGGGATCCATTGTAAAAAGTCTCCCGCAATCATTTATTACGGATACGCTTTTCCATTTATAACAGATATGCTTTTCCAGGCCAAAGCATGCTGATTTCATAGGGATACATTGTAAAAAGTCTCTCGCAATCATTTATTACGGATACGCTTTTCCATTTATTACGGATACGCTTTTCCAGGTAAAAGCATGCTGATTTCATAGGGATCCATTGTAAAATGTCTCTCGCAATCATTTATTATGGATACGCTTTTCCAGGTAAAAGCATGCTGATTCCATAGGGATCCATTGTAAAAAGTCTGCCACAATCATTTATTACGGATACGCTTTTCCATTTATTACGGATACGCTTTTCCAGGTAAAAGCATGCTGATTTCATAGGGATCCATTGTAAAAAGTCTCTCGCAATCATTTATTATGGATACGCTTTTCCAGGTAAAAGCAGGCTGACTCCATAGGGATCCATTGTAAAAAGTCTCTCGCAATCATTTATTACGGATACGCTTTTCCATTTATTACGGATACGCTTTTCCAGGTAAAAGCATGCTGATTCCATAGGGATCCATTGTAAAAAGTCTCCCGCAATCATTTATTACGGATAGGCTTTTCAGGGTAAAAGCATGCTGATTCCCTAGGGATCCATTGTAAAAAGTCTCCCGCAATCATTTATTACGGATACGCTTTTCCATTTATTACGGATACGCTTTTCCAGGTAAAAGCATGCTGATTTCATAGGGATCCATTTTAAAAAGTCTCTCGCAATCATTTATTACGGATACACTTTTCCAGGTAAAAGCATGCTGATTTCATAGGGATCCATTGTAAAAAGTCTCTCGCAATCATTTATTACGGATACGCTTTTCCATTTATTACGGATACGCTTTCCCAGGTAAAAGCATGCTGATTCCATAGGGATCCATTGTAAAAAGTCTCCTGCGATCATTTATTACTAATACACTTTTCCATTTATTACGGATACGCTTTTCCAGGTAAAAGCATGCTGATTTCATAGGGATCCATTGTAAAAAGTCTCCCGCAATCATTTATTATAGATACTCTTTTCCAGGTAAAAGCATGCTGATTCCATAGGGATCCATTGTAAAAAGTCTCCCGCAATCATTTATTACGGATACGCTTTTCCATTTATTACGGATACGCTTTTCCATGTAAAAGCATGCTGATTTCATAGGGATCCATGGTAAAAAGTCTCTCGCAATCATTTATTACGGATACGCTTTTCCAGGTAAAAGCAGGCTGACTCCATAGGGATCCATTGTAAAAAGTCTCTCGCAATCATTTATTACGGATACGCTTTTCCATTTATTACCGATACGCTTTTCCAGGTAAAAGCATGCTGATTTCATAGGGATCCATTGTAAAAAGTCTCCCACAATCATTTATTACAGATACGCTTTTCCAGGTAAAAGCATGCTGATTCCATAGGGATCCATTGTAAAAAGTCTCCCGCAATCATTTATTTCGGATACGCTTTTCCAGGTAAAAGCATGCTTATTCCATAGGGATCCATTGTAAAAAGTCTCCCGCAATCATTTATTACTGATACGCTTTTCCATTTATTACGGATACGCTTTTCCAGGTAAAAGCATGCTGATTTCATAGGGATCCATTGTAAAAAGTCTCTCGCAATCATTTATTACGGATATGCTTTTCCAGGTAAAAGCAGGCTGACTCCATCGGGATCCATTGTAAAAAGTCTCTCGCAATCATTTATTACGGATACGCTTTTCCATTTATTACGGATACGCTTTTCCAGGTAAAAGCATGCTGATTTCATAGGGATCCATTGTAAAAAGTCTCCCGCAATCATTTATTATGGATACTCTTTTCCAGGTAAAAGCATGCTGATTCCATAGGGATCCATTGTAAAAAGTCTCCCGCAATCATTTATTACGGATACGCTTTTCCATTTATTACGGATACGCTTTTCCATGTAAAAGCATGCTGATTTCATAGGGATCCATGGTAAAAAGTCTCTCGCAATCATTTATTACGGATACGCTTTTCCAGGTAAAAGCAGGCTGACTCCATAGGGATCCATTGTAAAAAGTCTCTCGCAATCATTTATTACGGATACGCTTTTCCATTTATTACGGATACGCTTTTCCAGGTAAAAGCATGCTGATTTTATAGGGATCCATTGTAAAAAGTCTCCCGCAATCATTTATTACAGATACGCTTTTCCAGGTAAAAGCATGCTGATTCCATAGGGATCCATTGTAAAAAGTCTCCCGCAATCATTTATTTCGGATACGCTTTTCCAGGTAAAAGCATGCTTATTCCATAGGAATCCATTGTAAAAAGTCTCCCGCAATCATTTATTACTGATACGCTTTTCCATTTATTACGGATACGCTTTTCCAGGTAAAAGCATGCTGATTCCATAGGGATCCATTGTAAAAAGTCTCCCACAATCATTTATTACAGATACGCTTTTCCAGGTAAAAGCATGCTGATTCCATAGGGATCCATTGTAAAAAGTCTCCCGCAATCATTTATTTCGGATACGCTTTTCCAGGTAAAAGCATGCTTATTCCATAGGGATCCATTGTAAAAAGTCTCCCGCAATCATTTATTACTGATACGCTTTTCCATTTATTACGGATACGCTTTTCCAGGTAAAAGCATGCTGATTTCATAGGGATCCATTGTAAAAAGTCTCTCGCAATCATTTATTACGGATATGCTTTTCCAGGTAAAAGCAGGCTGACTCCATAGGGATCCATTGTAAAAAGTCTCTCGCAATCATTTATTACGGATACGCTTTTCCATTTATTACGGATACGCTTTTCCAGGTAAAAGCATGCTGATTTCATAGGGATCCATTGTAAAAAGTCTCCCGCAATCATTTATTACGGATACGCTTTTCCATGTAAAAATTTGCTGATTCCATAGGGATCCATTGTAAAAAGTCTCCCGCAATCATTTATTACGGATACGCTTTTCCATTTATAACAGATATGCTTTTCCAGGCCAAAGCATGCTGATTTCATAGGGATACATTGTAAAAAGTCTCTCGCAATCATTTATTACGGATACGCTTTTCCATTTATTACGGATACGCTTTTCCAGGTAAAAGCATGCTGATTTCATAGGGATCCATTGTAAAATGTCTCTCGCAATCATTTATTATGGATACGCTTTTCCAGGTAAAAGCATGCTGATTCCATAGGGATCCATTGTAAAAAGTCTGCCACAATCATTTATTACGGATACGCTTTTCCATTTATTACGGATACGCTTTTCCAGGTAAAAGCATGCTGATTTCATAGGGATCCATTGTAAAAAGTCTCTCGCAATCATTTATTATGGATACGCTTTTCCAGGTAAAAGCAGGCTGACTCCATAGGGATCCATTGTAAAAAGTCTCTCGCAATCATTTATTACGGATACGCTTTTCCATTTATTACGGATATGCTTTTCCAGGTAAAAGCATGCTGATTCCATAGGGATCCATTGTAAAAAGTCTCCCGCAATCATTTATTACGGATAGGCTTTTCAGGGTAAAAGCATGCTGATTCCCTAGGGATCCATTGTAAAAAGTCTCCCGCAATCATTTATTACGGATACGCTTTTCCATTTATTACGGATACGCTTTTCCAGGTAAAAGCATGCTGATTTCATAGGGATCCATTTTAAAAAGTCTCTCGCAATCATTTATTACGGATACACTTTTCCAGGTAAAAGCATGCTGATTTCATAGGGATCCATTGTAAAAAGTCTCTCGCAATCATTTATTACGGATACGCTTTTCCATTTATTACGGATACGCTTTCCCAGGTAAAAGCATGCTGATTCCATAGGGATCCATTGTAAAAAGTCTCCTGCGATCATTTATTACTAATACACTTTTCCATTTATTACGGATACGCTTTTCCAGGTAAAAGCATGCTGATTTCATAGGGATCCATTGTAAAAAGTCTCCCGCAATCATTTATTATAGATACTCTTTTCCAGGTAAAAGCATGCTGATTCCATAGGGATCCATTGTAAAAAGTCTCCCGCAATCATTTATTACGGATACGCTTTTCCATTTATTACGGATACGCTTTTCCATGTAAAAGCATGCTGATTTCATAGGGATCCATGGTAAAAAGTCTCTCGCAATCATTTATTACGGATACGCTTTTCCAGGTAAAAGCAGGCTGACTCCATAGGGATCCATTGTAAAAAGTCTCTCGCAATCATTTATTACGGATACGCTTTTCCATTTATTACCGATACGCTTTTCCAGGTAAAAGCATGCTGATTTCATAGGGATCCATTGTAAAAAGTCTCCCACAATCATTTATTACAGATACGCTTTTCCAGGTAAAAGCATGCTGATTCCATAGGGATCCATTGTAAAAAGTCTCCCGCAATCATTTATTTCGGATACGCTTTTCCAGGTAAAAGCATGCTTATTCCATAGGGATCCATTGTAAAAAGTCTCCCGCAATCATTTATTACTGATACGCTTTTCCATTTATTACGGATACGCTTTTCCAGGTAAAAGCATGCTGATTTCATAGGGATCCATTGTAAAAAGTCTCTCGCAATCATTTATTACGGATATGCTTTTCCAGGTAAAAGCAGGCTGACTCCATCGGGATCCATTGTAAAAAGTCTCTCGCAATCATTTATTACGGATACGCTTTTCCATTTATTACGGATACGCTTTTCCAGGTAAAAGCATGCTGATTTCATAGGGATCCATTGTAAAAAGTCTCCCGCAATCATTTATTATGGATACTCTTTTCCAGGTAAAAGCATGCTGATTCCATAGGGATCCATTGTAAAAAGTCTCCCGCAATCATTTATTACGGATACGCTTTTCCATTTATTACGGATACGCTTTTCCATGTAAAAGCATGCTGATTTCATAGGGATCCATGGTAAAAAGTCTCTCGCAATCATTTATTACGGATACGCTTTTCCAGGTAAAAGCAGGCTGACTCCATAGGGATCCATTGTAAAAAGTCTCTCGCAATCATTTATTACGGATACGCTTTTCCATTTATTACGGATACGCTTTTCCAGGTAAAAGCATGCTGATTTTATAGGGATCCATTGTAAAAAGTCTCCCGCAATCATTTATTACAGATACGCTTTTCCAGGTAAAAGCATGCTGATTCCATAGGGATCCATTGTAAAAAGTCTCCCGCAATCATTTATTTCGGATACGCTTTTCCAGGTAAAAGCATGCTTATTCCATAGGAATCCATTGTAAAAAGTCTCCCGCAATCATTTATTACTGATACGCTTTTCCATTTATTACGGATACGCTTTTCCAGGTAAAAGCATGCTGATTCCATAGGGATCCATTGTAAAAAGTCTCCCGCAATCATTTATTACGGATACGCTTTTCCATTTATTACGGATACGCTTTTCCATGTAAAAGCATGCTGATTTCATAGGGATCCATGGTAAAAAGTCTGTCGCAATCATTTATTACGGATACACTTTTCCAGGTAAAAGCAGGCTGACTCCATAGGGATCCATTGTAAAAAGTCTCTCGCAATCATTTATTACGGATACGCTTTTCCATTTATTACGGATACGCTTTTCCAGGTAAAAGCATGCTGATTTCATAGGGATCCATTGTAAAAGGTCTCTCGCAATCATTTATTACGGATACGCTTTTCCAGGTAAAAGCAGGCTGACTCCATAGGGATCCATTGTAAAAAGTCTCTCACAATCATTTATTACGGATACGCTTTTCCATTTATTACGGATACGCTTTTCCAGGTAAAAGCATGCTGATTCCATAGGGATCCATTGTAAAAAGTCTCCCGTGATCATTTATTACGGATACGCTTTTCCATTTATTACGGATACGCTTTTCCAGGTAAAAGCATGCTGATTTCATAGGGATCCATTGTAAAAAGTCTCCCGCAATCATTTATTACGGATACGCTTTTCCAGGTAAAAGCATGCTGATTCCATAGGGATCCATTGTAAAAAGTCTCCCGCAATCATTTATTACGGATACGCTTTTCCATTTATTACGGATTCGCTTTTCCAGGTAAAAGCATGCTGATTTCATAGGGATCCATGGTAAAAAGTCTCTCGCAATCATTTATTACGGATACACTTTTCCAGGTAAAAGCAGGCTGACTCCATAGGGATCCATTGTAAAAAGTCTCTCGCAATCATTTATTACGGATACGCTTTTCCATTTATTACGGATACGCTTTTCCAGGTAAAAGCATGCTGATTTCATAGGGATCCATTGTAAAAAGTCTCTCGCAATCATTTATTACGGATACGCTTTTCCAGGTAAAAGCAGGCTGACTCCATAGGGATCCATTGTAAAAAGTCTCTCGCAATCATTTATTAGGGATACGCTTTTCCATTTATTAAGGATACGCTTTTCCAGGTAAAAGCATGCTGATTTCATAGGGATCCATTGTAAAAAGTCTCTCGCAATCATTTATTACGGATACGCTTTTCCATTTATTACGGATACGCTTTTCCAGGTAAAAGCATGCTGATTTCATAGGGATCCATTGTAAAAAGTCTCCCGCAATCATTTATTACGGATACGCTTTTCCAGGTAAAAGCAGGCTGACTCCATAGGGATCCATTGTAAAAAGTCTCTCACAATCATTTATTACGGATACGCTTTTCCATTTATTACCGATACGCTTTTCCAGGTAAAAGCATGCTGATTTCATAGGGATCCATTGTAAAAAGTCTCCCGCAATCATTTATTACAGATACGCTTTTCCAGGTAAAAGCATGCTGATTCCATAGGGATCCATTGTAAAAAGTCTCCCGCAATCATTTATTTCGGATACGCTTTTCCAGGTAAAAGCATGCTTATTCCATAGGGATCCATTGTAAAAAGTCTCCCGCAATCATTTATTACTGATACGCTTTTCCATTTATTACGGATACGCTTTTCCAGGTAAAAGCATGCTGATTTCATAGGGATCCATTGTAAAAAGTCTCTCGCAATCATTTATTACGGATACGCTTTTCCAGGTAAAAGCAGGCTGACTCCATCGGGATCCATTGTAAAAAGTCTCTCGCAATCATTTATTACGGATACGCTTTTCCATTTATTACGGATACGCTTTTCCAGGTAACAGCATGCTGATTTCATAGGGATCCATTGTAAAAAGTCTCCCGCAATCATTTATTATGGATACTCTTTTCCAGGTAAAAGCATGCTGATTCCATAGGGATCCATTGTAAAAAGTCTCCCGCAATCATTTATTACGGATACGCTATTCCATTTATTACGGATACGCTTTTCCATGTAAAAGCATGCTGATTTCATAGGGATCCATGGTAAAAAGTCTCTCGCAATCATTTATTACGGATACGCTTTTCCAGTTAAAACCAGGCTGACTCCATAGGGATCCATTGTAAAAAGTCTCTCGCAATCATTTATTACGGATACGCTTTTCCATTCATTACGGATACGCTTTTCCAGGTAAAAGCATGCTGATTTTATAGGGATCCATTGTAAAAAGTCTCCCGCAATCATTTATTACAGATACGCTTTTCCAGGTAAAAGCATGCTGATTCCATAGGGATCCATTGTAAAAAGTCTCCCGCAATCATTTATTTCGGATACGCTTTTCCAGGTAAAAGCATGCTTATTCCATAGGAATCCATTGTAAAAAGTCTCCCGCAATCATTTATTACTGATACGCTTTTCCATTTATTACGGATACGCTTTTCCAGGTAAAAGCATGCTGATTCCATAGGGATCCATTGTAAAAAGTCTCCCGCAATCATTTATTACGGATACGCTTTTCCATTTATTACGGATACGCTTTTCCATGTAAAAGCATGCTGATTTCATAGGGATCCATGGTAAAAAGTCTCTCGCAATCATTTATTACGGATACACTTTTCCAGGTAAAAGCAGGCTGACTCCATAGGGATCCATTGTAAAAAGTCTCTCGCAATCATTTATTACGGATACGCTTTTCCATTTATTACGGATACGCTTTTCCAGGTAAAAGCATGCTGATTTCATAGGGATCCATTGTAAAAGGTCTCTCGCAATCATTTATTACGGATACGCTTTTCCAGGTAAAAGCAGGCTGACTCCATAGGGATCCATTGTAAAAAGTCTCTCGCAATCATTTATTAGGGATACGCTTTTCCATTTATTAAGGATACGCTTTTCCAGGTAAAAGCATGCTGATTTCATAGGGATCCATTGTAAAAAGTTTCCCGCAATCATTTATTACGGATACGCTTTTCCAGGTAAAAGCATGCTGATTTCATAGGGATCCATTGTAAAAAGTCTGCCGCAATCATTTATTACGGATACGCTTTTCCATGTAAAAACTTGCTGATTCCATAGGGATCCATTGTAAAAAGTCTCCCGCAATCATTTATTACGGATACGCTTTTCCATTTATAACAGATATGCTTTTCCAGGCCAGAGCATGCTGATTTCATAGGGATGCATTGTAAAAAGTCTCTCGCAATCATTTATTACGGATACGCTTTTCCATTTATTACGGATACGCTTTTCCAGGTAAAAGCATGCTGATTTCATAGGGATCCATTGTAAAAAGTCTCCCGTGATCATTTATTACGGATACGCTTTTCCATTTATTACGGATACGCTTTTCCAGGTAAAAGCATGCTGATTTCATAGGGATCCATTGTAAAAAGTCTCCCGCAATCATTTATTACGGATACGCTTTTCCAGGTAAAAGCATGCTGATTCCATAGGGATCCATTGTAAAAAGTCTCCCGCAATCATTTATTACGGATACGCTTTTCCATTTATTACGGATTTGCTTTTCCAGGTAAAAGCATGCTGATTTCATAGGGATCCATGGTAAAAAGTCTCTCGCAATTATTTATTACGGATACACTTTTCCAGGTAAAAGCAGGCTGACTCCATAGGGATCCATTGTAAAAAGTCTCTCGCAATCATTTATTACGGATACGCTTTTCCATTTATTACGGATACGCTTTTCCAGGTAAAAGCATGCTGATTTCATAGGGATCCATTGTAAAAAGTCTCTCGCAATCATTTATTACGGATACGCTTTTCCAGGTAAAAGCAGGCTGACTCCATAGGGATCCATTGTAAAAAGTCTCTCGCAATCATTTATTAGGGATACGCTTTTCCATTTATTAAGGATACGCTTTTCCAGGTAAAAGCATGCTGATTTCATAGGGATCCATTGTAAAAAGTCTCTCGCAATCATTTATTACGGATACGCTTTTCCATTTATTACGGATACGCTTTTCCAGGTAAAAGCATGCTGATTTCATAGGGATCCATTGTAAAAAGTCTCCCGCAATCATTTATTACCGATACGCTTTTCCAGGTAAAAGCATGCTGATTACATAGGGATCCATTGTAAAAAGTCTCCCGCAATCATTTATTACGGATACGCTTTTCCATGTAAAAACTTGCTGATTCCATAGGGATCCATTGTAAAAAGTCTCCCGCAATCATTTATTACGGATACGCTTTTCCATTTATAACAGATATGCTTTTCCAGGCCAGAGCATGCTGATTTCATAGGGATGCATTGTAAAAAGTCTCTCGCAATCATTTATTACGGATACGCTTTTCCATTTATTACGGATACGCTTTTCCAGGTAAAAGCATGCTGATTCCATAGGGATCCATTGTAAAAAGTCTCCCGTGATCATTTATTACGGATACGCTTTTCCATTTATTACGGATACGCTTTTCCAGGTAAAAGCATGCTGATTTCATAGGGATCCATTGTAAAAAGTCTCCCGCAATCATTTATTACGGATACGCTTTTCCAGGTAAAAGCATGCTGATTCCATAGGGATCCATTGTAAAAAGTCTCCCGCAATCATTTATTACGGATACGCTTTTCCATTTATTACGGATTCGCTTTTCCAGGTAAAAGCATGCTGATTTCATAGGGATCCATGGTAAAAAGTCTCTCGCAATTATTTATTACGGATACGCTTTTCCAGGTAATGATGTGATGTGATATGATATGGCATTTGTAACGCGCCTATACACAAGTGTTTCAAGGCGCGACGAGGCAGGGGGGGGGACAAGGGGAAGACAGACAACGATCCTACTAGGCCAGGTGTCATTCAGATCGCGGAAGTGCAGGGGTGGGGGGAAGGGAAAAGTGCAAGGGGAAGGGGAGGGGGGGGAAGTGCAGTACAAGGTAAGTAGCGTAAAAAATAATAAATAAGGCCAGCTGGTGGCAAGTGCAAGGTAGATGCAGAACAAGTGCTGGGAAGGGGGTGCTGTAAGGATACAGTGACGGTCCCGCAGTGCAGGGGGGTGCCAGGGAGGCAGTGCAAGTGGAGAGTGGCTGGGCCCTGGACCGAGGTCACTGAGAGTGGCCCAGTTGCAGATTCAGAGCAGATTCAGTGAAGAATTAAAAGCTGTTCAGCAGGGGAGAGGGAGAGAGAAAGCAGAAGCAAAGATGAAGGTTTTGAGGTGCTTCCGGAACCGGAGGTGGTTCTCCTCAAGTTTCAGGGAGGTAGGAAGGCTGTTCCAGAGGGAGGCCCCTGCTGCAGAGAGAGATATACCCCCAGCTCGTTGCTTCACGAAGCGGCTGACCCTGAGGGAGTTGGAGACGGATGAGCGAAGGGCTCGGGAAGGAAGATATTTAGGAAGAGAGAGTTGAAGGTATTTGGGCCCCAGGCCCCAGAAGGCCTTGTGGACAATGCAGAGGGTTGTGAACTTAATCCTCGCAGCCACTGGGAGCCAGTGTAGAGATTTCAGTCCTGGAGAGATACGGTCCCTGGGCTTGAGGCCAAGGACAAGTCTCGCAGTTCTGTTCTGGATGAGTTGCAGTGGGCGGAGAGTGGAGGCAGGCAGATTAAGATAGAGGCTCTTACATTAGTCCAGCTTTGAGAGAACCAGGGCTCGGGAGACAGTGAGCTTCTGGGGGAAGGAGAGGAAGGGAAGAATACCTCTGAGGAGGTGCAGCTGGTAGTGTGACTTCTTAGAGACGTCTGATATATGAGGAGAGAAGGAGAGTGTGGAGTCGAAGATGACCCCGAGGTTTTTTGCCTTGCAGGTAGGAGCAGGAAGGGGGCCCAGGGAGGCCGGCCAGAGAGCTGCAGGGAAGGAGGGAGTGAGTGTGCCGATAAGTAGAATCTCAGTCTTACTGGCATTAAGGCAGAGGTCATTGGCGGCACACCATTCCTGGATAGCAGACAGACAGTCAGAGATGAGGGAAGGAGAGGAGGAGGCCGAGGGTAGCCTGAAAATGAGATGGGTATCGTCCGCATAGCACTGGAAGTTGGGGCAGAGAGCGGCGATGCGGAGGGCAAGGGGTGCCAGATACTGGATGAAAAGCCAGGGAGAGAGGTTAGATCCCTGGGGAACACCACAGGAGGAGAAAAAGATGCCAGAGAGGAAGGACCCCAGTTGGACCAGGTAAAAGCAGGCTGACTCCATAGGGATCCATTGTAAAAAGTCTCTCGCAATCATTTATTACGGATACGCTTTTCCAGGTAAAAGCATGCTGATTCCATAGGGATCCATTGTAAAAAGTCTCCTGCAATCATTTATTACGGATACGCTTTTCCAGGTAAAAGCATGCTGATTCCATAGGGATCCATTGTAAAAAGTCTCCCACAATCATTTATTACGGATACGCTTTTCCATTTATTACGGATACGCTTTTCCAGGTAAAAGCATGCTGATTTCATAGGGATCCATTGTAAAAAGTCTCTCGCAATCATTTATTACGGATACGCTTTTCCAGGTAAAAGCAGGCTGACTCCATAGGGATCCATTGTAAAAAGTCTCTCGCAATCATTTATTACGGATACGCTTTTCCATTTATTACGGATACGCTTTTCCAGGTAAAAGCATGCTGATTTCATAGGGATCCATTGTAAAAAGTCTCTCGCAATCATTTATTACGGATACGCTTTTCCAGGTAAAAGCAGGCTGACTCCATAGGGATCCATTGTAAAAAGTCTCTCGCAATCATTTATTACGGATACGCTTTTCCAGGTAAAAGCATGCTGATTTCATAGGGATCCATTGTAAAAAGTCTCTCGTGATCATTTATTACGGATACGCTTTTCCATTTATTACGGATACGCTTTTCCAGGTAAAAGCATGCTGATTTCATAGGGATCCATTGTAAAAAGTCTCCCGCAATCATTTATTACGGATAAGCTTTTCCAGGTAAAAGCAGGCTGACTCCATAGGGATCCATTGTAAAAAGTCTCTCGCAATCATTTATTACGGATACGCTTTTCCAGGTAAAAGCATGCTGATTTCATAGGGATCCATTGTAAAAAGTCTCTCGCAATCATTTATTACGGATATGCTTTTCGATTTACTACGATACGCTTTTCCAGGTAAAAGCATGCTGATTTCATAGGGATCCATTGTAAAAAGTCTCCCGCAATCATTTATTATGGATACTCTTTTCCAGGTAAAAGCATGCTGATTCCATAGGGATCCATTGTAAAAAGTCTCCCGCAATCATTTATTACGGATACGCTTTTCCATTTATTACGGATACGCTTTTCCATGTAAAAGCATGCTGATTTCATAGGGATCCATGGTAAAAAGTCTCTCGCAATCATTTATTACGGATACGCTTTTCCAGGTAAAAGCAGGCTGACTCCATAGGGATCCATTGTAAAAAGTTTCTCGCAATCATTTATTACGGATACGCTTTTCCATTTATTACGGATACGCTTTTCCAGGTAAAAGCATGCTGATTTTATAGGGATCCATTGTAAAAAGTCTCCCGCAATCATTTATTACAGATACGCTTTTCCAGGTAAAAGCATGCTGATTCCATAGGGATCCATTGTAAAAAGTCTCCCGCAATCATTTATTTCGGATACGCTTTTCCAGGTAAAAGCATGCTTATTCCATAGGAATCCATTGTAAAAAGTCTCCCGCAATCATTTATTACTGATACGCTTTTCCATTTATTACGGATACGCTTTTCCAGGTAAAAGCATGCTGATTCCATAGGGATCCATTGTAAAAAGTCTCCCGCAATCATTTATTACGGATACGCTTTTCCATTTATTACGGATACGCTTTTCCATGTAAAAGCATGCTGATTTCATAGGGATCCATGGTAAAAAGTCTGTCGCAATCATTTATTACGGATACACTTTTCCAGGTAAAAGCAGGCTGACTCCATAGGGATCCATTGTAAAAAGTCTCTCGCAATCATTTATTACGGATACGCTTTTCCATTTATTACGGATACGCTTTTCCAGGTAAAAGCATGCTGATTTCATAGGGATCCATTGTAAAAAGTCTCTCGCAATCATTTATTAGGGATACGCTTTTCCATTTATTAAGGATACGCTTTTCCAGGTAAAAGCATGCTGATTTCATAGGGATCCATTGTAAAAAGTCTCTCGCAATCATTTATTACGGATACGCTTTTCCATTTATTACGGATACGCTTTTCCAGGTAAAAGCATGCTGATTTCATAGGGATCCATTGTAAAAAGTCTCCCGCAATCATTTATTATGGATACGCTTTTCCAGGTAAAAGCATGCTGATTTCATAGGGATCCATTGTAAAAAGTCTCCCGCAATCATTTATTACGGATACGCTTTTCCATGTAAAAACTTGCTGATTCCATAGGGATCCATTGTAAAAAGTCTCCCGCAATCATTTATTACGGATACGCTTTTCCATTTATAACAGATATGCTTTTCCAGGCCAGAGCATGCTGATTTCATAGGGATGCATTGTAAAAAGTCTCTCGCAATCATTTATTACGGATACGCTTTTCCATTTATTACGGATACGCTTTTCCAGGTAAAAGCATGCTGATTTCATAGGGATCCATTGTAAAATGTCTCTCGCAATCATTTATTACGGATACGCTTTTCCAGGTAAAAGCAGGCTGACTTCATAGGGATCCATTGTAAAAAGTCTCTCACAATCATTTATTACGGATACGCTTTTCCATTTATTACGGTACGCTTTTCCAGGTAAAAGCATGCTGATTCCATAGGGATCCATTGTAAAAAGTCTCCCGTGATCATTTATTACGGATACGCTTTTCCATTTATTACGGATACACTTTTCCAGGTAAAAGCATGCTGATTCCATAGGGATCCATTGTAAAAAGTCTCTCACAATCATTTATTACGGATACGCTTTTCCATTTATTACGGATACGCTTTTCCAGGTAAAAGCATGCTGATTTCATAGGGATCCATTGTAAAAAGTCTCTCGCAATCATTTATTACGGATACGCTTTTCCAGGTAAAAGCAGGCTGACTCCATAGGGATCCATTGTAAAAAGTCTCTCGCAATCATTTATTAGGGATACGCTTTTCCATTTATTAAGGATACGCTTTTCCAGGTAAAAGCATGCTGATTTCATAGGGATCCATTGTAAAAAGTCTCTCGCAATCATTTATTACGGATACGCTTTTCCATTTATTACGGATACGCTTTTCCAGGTAAAAGCATGCTGATTTCATAGGGATCCATTGTAAAAAGTCTCCCGCAATCATTTATTACGGATACGCTTTTCCATGTAAAAATTTGCTGATTCCATAGGGATCCATTGTAAAAAGTCTCCCGCAATCATTTATTACGGATACGCTTTTCCATTTATAACAGATATGCTTTTCCAGGCCAAAGCATGATGATTTCATAGGGATACATTGTAAAAAGTCTCTCGCAATCATTTATTACGGATACGCTTTTCCATTTATTACGGATACGCTTTTCCAGGTAAAAGCATGCTGATTTCATAGGGATCCATTGTAAAATGTCTCTCGCAATCATTTATTATGGATACGCTTTTCCAGGTAAAAGCATGCTGATTCCATAGGGATCCATTGTAAAAAGTCTGCCACAATCATTTATTACGGATACGCTTTTCCATTTATTACGGATACGCTTTTCCAGGTAAAAGCATGCTGATTTCATAGGGATCCATTGTAAAAAGTCTCTCGCAATCATTTATTATGGATACGCTTTTCCAGGTAAAAGCAGGCTGACTCCATAGGGATCCATTGTAAAAAGTCTCTCGCAATCATTTATTACGGATACGCTTTTCCATTTATTACGGATACGCTTTTCCAGGTAAAAGCATGCTGATTCCATAGGGATCCATTGTAAAAAGTCTCCCGCAATCATTTATTACGGATAGGCTTTTCAGGGTAAAAGCATGCTGATTCCCTAGGGATCCATTGTAAAAAGTCTCCCGCAATCATTTATTACGGATACGCTTTTCCATTTATTACGGATACGCTTTTCCAGGTAAAAGCATGCTGATTTCATAGGGATCCATTTTAAAAAGTCTCTCGCAATCATTTATTACGGATACACTTTTCCAGGTAAAAGCATGCTGATTTCATAGGGATCCATTGTAAAAAGTCTCTCGCAATCATTTATTACGGATACGCTTTTCCATTTATTACGGATACGCTTTCCCAGGTAAAAGCATGCTGATTCCATAGGGATCCATTGTAAAAAGTCTCCTGCGATCATTTATTACTAATACACTTTTCCATTTATTACGGATACGCTTTTCCAGGTAAAAGCATGCTGATTTCATAGGGATCCATTGTAAAAAGTCTCCCGCAATCATTTATTATAGATACTCTTTTCCAGGTAAAAGCATGCTGATTTCATAGGGATCCATTGTAAAAAGTCTCTCGCAATCATTTATTACGGATACGCTTTTCCATTTATTACGGATACGCTTTCCCAGGTAAAAGCATGCTGATTCCATAGGGATCCATTGTAAAAAGTCTCCTGCGATCATTTATTACTAATACACTTTTCCATTTATTACGGATACGCTTTTCCAGGTAAAAGCATGCTGATTTCATAGGGATCCATTGTAAAAAGTCTCCCGCAATCATTTATTATAGATACTCTTTTCCAGGTAAAAGCATGCTGATTTCATAGGGATCCATGGTAAAAAGTCTCTCGCAATCATTTATTACGGATACGCTTTTCCAGGTAAAAGCAGGCTGACTCCATAGGGATCCATTGTAAAAAGTCTCTCGCAATCATTTATTACGGATACGCTTTTCCATTTATTACCGATACGCTTTTCCAGGTAAAAGCATGCTGATTTCATAGGGATCCATTGTAAAAAGTCTCCCACAATCATTTATTACAGATACGCTTTTCCAGGTAAAAGCATGCTGATTCCATAGGGATCCATTGTAAAAAGTCTCCCGCAATCATTTATTTCGGATACGCTTTTCCAGGTAAAAGCATGCTTATTCCATAGGGATCCATTGTAAAAAGTCTCCCGCAATCATTTATTACTGATACGCTTTTCCATTTATTACGGATACGCTTTTCCAGGTAAAAGCATGCTGATTTCATAGGGATCCATTGTAAAAAGTCTCTCGCAATCATTTATTACGGATATGCTTTTCCAGGTAAAAGCAGGCTGACTCCATCGGGATCCATTGTAAAAAGTCTCTCGCAATCATTTATTACGGATACGCTTTTCCAGTTATTACGGATACGCTTTTCCAGGTAAAAGCATGCTGATTTCATAGGGATCCATTGTAAAAAGTCTCCCGCAATCATTTATTACGGATACGCTTTTCCATGTAAAAATTTGCTGATTCCATAGGGATCCATTGTAAAAAGTCTCCCGCAATCATTTATTACGGATACGCTTTTCCATTTATAACAGATATGCTTTTCCAGGCCAAAGCATGCTGATTTCATAGGGATACATTGTAAAAAGTCTCTCGCAATCATTTATTACGGATACGCTTTTCCATTTATTACGGATACGCTTTTCCAGGTAAAAGCATGCTGATTTCATAGGGATCCATTGTAAAATGTCTCTCGCAATCATTTATTATGGATACGCTTTTCCAGGTAAAAGCATGCTGATTCCATAGGGATCCATTGTAAAAAGTCTGCCACAATCATTTATTACGGATACGCTTTTCCATTTATTACGGATACGCTTTTCCAGGTAAAAGCATGCTGATTTCATAGGGATCCATTGTAAAAAGTCTCTCGCAATCATTTATTATGGATACGCTTTTCCAGGTAAAAGCAGGCTGACTCCATAGGGATCCATTGTAAAAAGTCTCTCGCAATCATTTATTACGGATACGCTTTTCCATTTATTACGGATACGCTTTTCCAGGTAAAAGCATGCTGATTCCATAGGGATCCATTGTAAAAAGTCTCCCGCAATCATTTATTATGGATAGGCTTTTCAGGGTAAAAGCATGCTGATTCCCTAGGGATCCATTGTAAAAAGTCTCCCGCAATCATTTATTACGGATACGCTTTTCCATTTATTACGGATACGCTTTTCCAGGTAAAAGCATGCTGATTTCATAGGGATCCATTTTAAAAAGTCTCTCGCAATCATTTATTACGGATACACTTTTCCAGGTAAAAGCATGCTGATTTCATAGGGATCCATTGTAAAAAGTCTCTCGCAATCATTTATTACGGATACGCTTTTCCATTTATTACGGATACGCTTTCCCAGGTAAAAGCATGCTGATTCCATAGGGATCCATTGTAAAAAGTCTCCTGCGATCATTTATTACTAATACACTTTTCCATTTATTACGGATACGCTTTTCCAGGTAAAAGCATGCTGATTTCATAGGGATCCATTGTAAAAAGTCTCCCGCAATCATTTATTATAGATACTCTTTTCCAGGTAAAAGCATGCTGATTCCATAGGGATCCATTGTAAAAAGTCTCCCGCAATCATTTATTACGGATACGCTTTTCCATTTATTACGGATACGCTTTTCCATGTAAAAGCATGCTGATTTCATAGGGATCCATGGTAAAAAGTCTCTCGCAATCATTTATTACGGATACGCTTTTCCAGGTAAAAGCAGGCTGACTCCATAGGGATCCATTGTAAAAAGTCTCTCGCAATCATTTATTACGGATACGCTTTTCCATTTATTACCGATACGCTTTTCCAGGTAAAAGCATGCTGATTTCATAGGGATCCATTGTAAAAAGTCTCCCACAATCATTTATTACAGATACGCTTTTCCAGGTAAAAGCATGCTGATTCCATAGGGATCCATTGTAAAAAGTCTCCCGCAATCATTTATTTCGGATACGCTTTTCCAGGTAAAAGCATGCTTATTCCATAGGGATCCATTGTAAAAAGTCTCCCGCAATCATTTATTACTGATACGCTTTTCCATTTATTACGGATACGCTTTTCCAGGTAAAAGCATGCTGATTTCATAGGGATCCATTGTAAAAAGTCTCTCGCAATCATTTATTACGGATATGCTTTTCCAGGTAAAAGCAGGCTGACTCCATCGGGATCCATTGTAAAAAGTCTCTCGCAATCATTTATTACGGATACGCTTTTCCATTTATTACGGATACGCTTTTCCAGGTAAAAGCATGCTGATTTCATAGGGATCCATTGTAAAAAGTCTCCCGCAATCATTTATTATGGATACTCTTTTCCAGGTAAAAGCATGCTGATTCCATAGGGATCCATTGTAAAAAGTCTCCCGCAATCATTTATTACGGATATGCTTTTCCAGGTAAAAGCAGGCTGACTCCATAGGGATCCATTGTAAAAAGTCTCTCGCAATCATTTATTACGGATACGCTTTTCCATTTATTACGGATACGCTTTTCCATGTAAAAGCATGCTGATTTCATAGGGATCCATGGTAAAAAGTCTCTCGCAATCATTTATTACGGATACGCTTTTCCAGGTAAAAGCAGGCTGACTCCATAGGGATCCATTGTAAAAAGTCTCTCGCAATCATTTATTACGGATACGCTTTTCCATTTATTACGGATACGCTTTTCCAGGTAAAAGCATGCTGATTTTATAGGGATCCATTGTAAAAAGTCTCCCGCAATCATTTATTACAGATACGCTTTTCCAGGTAAAAGCATGCTGATTCCATAGGGATCCATTGTAAAAAGTCTCCCGCAATCATTTATTTCGGATACGCTTTTCCAGGTAAAAGCATGCTTATTCCATAGGAATCCATTGTAAAAAGTCTCCCGCAATCATTTATTACTGATACGCTTTTCCATTTATTACGGATACGCTTTTCCAGGTAAAAGCATGCTGATTCCATAGGGATCCATTGTAAAAAGTCTCCCGCAATCATTTATTACGGATACGCTTTTCCATTTATTACGGATACGCTTTTCCATGTAAAAGCATGCTGATTTCATAGGGATCCATGGTAAAAAGTCTGTCGCAATCATTTATTACGGATACACTTTTCCAGGTAAAAGCAGGCTGACTCCATAGGGATCCATTGTAAAAAGTCTCTCGCAATCATTTATTACGGATACGCTTTTCCATTTATTACGGATACGCTTTTCCAGGTAAAAGCATGCTGATTTCATAGGGATCCATTGTAAAAGGTCTCTCGCAATCATTTATTACGGATACGCTTTTCCAGGTAAAAGCAGGCTGACTCCATAGGGATCCATTGTAAAAAGTCTCTCACAATCATTTATTACGGATACGCTTTTCCATTTATTACGGATACGCTTTTCCAGGTAAAAGCATGCTGATTCCATAGGGATCCATTGTAAAAAGTCTCCCGTGATCATTTATTACGGATACGCTTTTCCATTTATTACGGATACGCTTTTCCAGGTAAAAGCATGCTGATTTCATAGGGATCCATTGTAAAAAGTCTCCCGCAATCATTTATTACGGATACGCTTTTCCAGGTAAAAGCATGCTGATTCCATAGGGATCCATTGTAAAAAGTCTCCCGCAATCATTTATTACGGATACGCTTTTCCATTTATTACGGATTCGCTTTTCCAGGTAAAAGCATGCTGATTTCATAGGGATCCATGGTAAAAAGTCTCTCGCAATCATTTATTACGGATACACTTTTCCAGGTAAAAGCAGGCTGACTCCATAGGGATCCATTGTAAAAAGTCTCTCGCAATCATTTATTACGGATACGCTTTTCCATTTATTACGGATACGCTTTTCCAGGTAAAAGCATGCTGATTTCATAGGGATCCATTGTAAAAAGTCTCTCGCAATCATTTATTACGGATACGCTTTTCCAGGTAAAAGCAGGCTGACTCCATAGGGATCCATTGTAAAAAGTCTCTCGCAATCATTTATTAGGGATACGCTTTTCCATTTATTAAGGATACGCTTTTCCAGGTAAAAGCATGCTGATTTCATAGGGATCCATTGTAAAAAGTCTCTCGCAATCATTTATTACGGATACGCTTTTCCATTTATTACGGATACGCTTTTCCAGGTAAAAGCATGCTGATTTCATAGGGATCCATTGTAAAAAGTCTCCCGCAATCATTTATTACGGATACGCTTTTCCAGGTAAAAGCAGGCTGACTCCATAGGGATCCATTTTAAAAAGTCTCTCACAATCATTTATTACGGATACGCTTTTCCATTTATTACCGATACGCTTTTCCAGGTAAAAGCATGCTGATTTCATAGGGATCCATTGTAAAAAGTCTCCCGCAATCATTTATTACAGATACGCTTTTCCAGGTAAAAGCATGCTGATTCCATAGGGATCCATTGTAAAAAGTCTCCCGCAATCATTTATTTCGGATACGCTTTTCCAGGTAAAAGCATGCTTATTCCATAGGGATCCATTGTAAAAAGTCTCCCGCAATCATTTATTACTGATACGCTTTTCCATTTATTACGGATACGCTTTTCCAGGTAAAAGCATGCTGATTTCATAGGGATCCATTGTAAAAAGTCTCTCGCAATCATTTATTACGGATACGCTTTTCCAGGTAAAAGCAGGCTGACTCCATCGGGATCCATTGTAAAAAGTCTCTCGCAATCATTTATTACGGATACGCTTTTCCATTTATTACGGATACGCTTTTCCAGGTAACAGCATGCTGATTTCATAGGGATCCATTGTAAAAAGTCTCCCGCAATCATTTATTATGGATACTCTTTTCCAGGTAAAAGCATGCTGATTCCATAGGGATCCATTGTAAAAAGTCTCCCGCAATCATTTATTACGGATACGCTTTTCCATTTATTACGGATACGCTTTTCCATGTAAAAGCATGCTGATTTCATAGGGATCCATGGTAAAAAGTCTCTCGCAATCATTTATTACGGATACGCTTTTCCAGTTAAAACCAGGCTGACTCCATAGGGATCCATTGTAAAAAGTCTCTCGCAATCATTTATTACGGATACGCTTTTCCATTCATTACGGATACGCTTTTCCAGGTAAAAGCATGCTGATTTTATATGGATCCATTGTAAAAAGTCTCCCGCAATCATTTATTACAGATACGCTTTTCCAGGTAAAAGCATGCTGATTCCATAGGGATCCATTGTAAAAAGTCTCCCGCAATCATTTATTTCGGATACGCTTTTCCAGGTAAAAGCATGCTTATTCCATAGGAATCCATTGTAAAAAGTCTCCCGCAATCATTTATTACTGATACGCTTTTCCATTTATTACGGATACGCTTTTCCAGGTAAAAGCATGCTGATTCCATAGGGATCCATTGTAAAAAGTCTCCCGCAATCATTTATTACGGATACGCTTTTCCATTTATTACGGATACGCTTTTCCATGTAAAAGCATGCTGATTTCATAGGGATCCATGGTAAAAAGTCTCTCGCAATCATTTATTACGGATACACTTTTCCAGGTAAAAGCAGGCTGACTCCATAGGGATCCATTGTAAAAAGTCTCTCGCAATCATTTATTACGGATACGCTTTTCCATTTATTACGGATACGCTTTTCCAGGTAAAAGCATGCTGATTTCATAGGGATCCATTGTAAAAGGTCTCTCGCAATCATTTATTACGGATACGCTTTTCCAGGTAAAAGCAGGCTGACTCCATAGGGATCCATTGTAAAAAGTCTCTCGCAATCATTTATTAGGGATACGCTTTTCCATTTATTAAGGATACGCTTTTCCAGGTAAAAGCATGCTGATTTCATAGGGATCCATTGTAAAAAGTTTCCCGCAATCATTTATTACGGATACGCTTTTCCAGGTAAAAGCATGCTGATTTCATAGGGATCCATTGTAAAAAGTCTGCCGCAATCATTTATTACGGATACGCTTTTCCATGTAAAAACTTGCTGATTCCATAGGGATCCATTGTAAAAAGTCTCCCGCAATCATTTATTACGGATACGCTTTTCCATTTATAACAGATATGCTTTTCCAGGCCAGAGCATGCTGATTTCATAGGGATGCATTGTAAAAAGTCTCTCGCAATCATTTATTACGGATACGCTTTTCCATTTATTACAGATACGCTTTTCCAGGTAAAAGCATGCTGATTTCATAGGGATCCATTGTAAAATGTCTCTCGCAATCATTTATTACGGATACGCTTTTCCAGGTAAAAGCAGGCTGACTCCATAGGGATCCATTGTAAAAAGTCTCTCACAATCATTTATTACGGATACGCTTTTCCATTTATTACGGATACGCTTTTCCAGGTAAAAGCATTCTGATTCCATAGGGATCCATTGTAAAAAGTCTCCCGTGATCATTTATTACGGATACGCTTTTCCATTTATTACGGATACGCTTTTCCAGGTAAAAGCATGCTGATTTCATAGGGATCCATTGTAAAAAGTCTCCCGCAATCATTTATTACGGATACGCTTTTCCAGGTAAAAGCATGCTGATTCCATAGGGATCCATTGTAAAAAGTCTCCCGCAATCATTTATTACGGATACGCTTTTCCATTTATTACGGATTTGCTTTTCCAGGTAAAAGCATGCTGATTTCATAGGGATCCATGGTAAAAAGTCTCTCGCAATTATTTATTACGGATACACTTTTCCAGGTAAAAGCAGGCTGACTCCATAGGGATCCATTGTAAAAAGTCTCTCGCAATCATTTATTACGGATACGCTTTTCCATTTATTACGGATACGCTTTTCCAGGTAAAAGCATGCTGATTTCATAGGGATCCATTGTAAAAAGTCTCTCGCAATCATTTATTACGGATACGCTTTTCCAGGTAAAAGCAGGCTGACTCCATAGGGATCCATTGTAAAAAGTCTCTCGCAATCATTTATTAGGGATACGCTTTTCCATTTATTAAGGATACGCTTTTCCAGGTAAAAGCATGCTGATTTCATAGGGATCCATTGTAAAAAGTCTCTCGCAATCATTTATTACGGATACGCTTTTCCATTTATTACGGATACGCTTTTCCAGGTAAAAGCATGCTGATTTCATAGGGATCCATTGTAAAAAGTCTCCCGCAATCATTTATTACCGATACGCTTTTCCAGGTAAAAGCATGCTGATTACATAGGGATCCATTGTAAAAAGTCTCCCGCAATCATTTATTTCGGATACGCTTTTCCAGGTAAAAGCATGCTTATTCCATAGGGATCCATTGTAAAAAGTCTCCCGCAATCATTTATTACTGATACGCTTTTCCATTTATTACGGATACGCTTTTCCAGGTAAAAGCATGCTGATTTCATAGGGATCCATTGTAAAAAGTCTCTCGCAATCATTTATTACGGATACGCTTTTCCAGGTAAAAGCAGGCTGACTCCATCGGGATCCATTGTAAAAAGTCTCTCGCAATCATTTATTACGGATACGCTTTTCCATTTATTACGGATACGCTTTTCCAGGTAACAGCATGCTGATTTCATAGGGATCCATTGTAAAAAGTCTCCCGCAATCATTTATTATGGATACTCTTTTCCAGGTAAAAGCATGCTGATTCCATAGGGATCCATTGTAAAAAGTCTCCCGCAATAATTTATTACGGATACGCTTTTCCATTTATTACGGATACGCTTTTCCATGTAAAAGCATGCTGATTTCATAGGGATCCATGGTAAAAAGTCTCTCGCAATCATTTATTACGGATACGCTTTTCCAGTTAAAACCAGGCTGACTCCATAGGGATCCATTGTAAAAAGTCTCTCGCAATCATTTATTACGGATACGCTTTTCCATTCATTACGGATACGCTTTTCCAGGTAAAAGCATGCTGATTTTATATGGATCCATTGTAAAAAGTCTCCCGCAATCATTTATTACAGATACGCTTTTCCAGGTAAAAGCATGCTGATTCCATAGGGATCCATTGTAAAAAGTCTCCCGCAATCATTTATTTCGGATACGCTTTTCCAGGTAAAAGCATGCTTATTCCATAGGAATCCATTGTAAAAAGTCTCCCGCAATCATTTATTACTGATACGCTTTTCCATTTATTACGGATACGCTTTTCCAGGTAAAAGCATGCTGATTCCATAGGGATCCATTGTAAAAAGTCTCCCGCAATCATTTATTACGGATACGCTTTTCCATTTATTACGGATACGCTTTTCCATGTAAAAGCATGCTGATTTCATAGGGATCCATGGTAAAAAGTCTCTCGCAATCATTTATTACGGATACACTTTTCCAGGTAAAAGCAGGCTGACTCCATAGGGATCCATTGTAAAAAGTCTCTCGCAATCATTTATTACGGATACGCTTTTCCATTTATTACGGATACGCTTTTCCAGGTAAAAGCATGCTGATTTCATAGGGATCCATTGTAAAAGGTCTCTCGCAATCATTTATTACGGATACGCTTTTCCAGGTAAAAGCAGGCTGACTCCATAGGGATCCATTGTAAAAAGTCTCTCGCAATCATTTATTAGGGATACGCTTTTCCATTTATTAAGGATACGCTTTTCCAGGTAAAAGCATGCTGATTTCATAGGGATCCATTGTAAAAAGTTTCCCGCAATCATTTATTACGGATACGCTTTTCCAGGTAAAAGCATGCTGATTTCATAGGGATCCATTGTAAAAAGTCTGCCGCAATCATTTATTACGGATACGCTTTTCCATGTAAAAACTTGCTGATTCCATAGGGATCCATTGTAAAAAGTCTCCCGCAATCATTTATTACGGATACGCTTTTCCATTTATAACAGATATGCTTTTCCAGGCCAGAGCATGCTGATTTCATAGGGATGCATTGTAAAAAGTCTCTCGCAATCATTTATTACGGATACGCTTTTCCATTTATTACAGATACGCTTTTCCAGGTAAAAGCATGCTGATTTCATAGGGATCCATTGTAAAATGTCTCTCGCAATCATTTATTACGGATACGCTTTTCCAGGTAAAAGCAGGCTGACTCCATAGGGATCCATTGTAAAAAGTCTCTCACAATCATTTATTACGGATACGCTTTTCCATTTATTACGGATACGCTTTTCCAGGTAAAAGCATTCTGATTCCATAGGGATCCATTGTAAAAAGTCTCCCGTGATCATTTATTACGGATACGCTTTTCCATTTATTACGGATACGCTTTTCCAGGTAAAAGCATGCTGATTTCATAGGGATCCATTGTAAAAAGTCTCCCGCAATCATTTATTACGGATACGCTTTTCCAGGTAAAAGCATGCTGATTCCATAGGGATCCATTGTAAAAAGTCTCCCGCAATCATTTATTACGGATACGCTTTTCCATTTATTACGGATTTGCTTTTCCAGGTAAAAGCATGCTGATTTCATAGGGATCCATGGTAAAAAGTCTCTCGCAATTATTTATTACGGATACACTTTTCCAGGTAAAAGCAGGCTGACTCCATAGGGATCCATTGTAAAAAGTCTCTCGCAATCATTTATTACGGATACGCTTTTCCATTTATTACGGATACGCTTTTCCAGGTAAAAGCATGCTGATTTCATAGGGATCCATTGTAAAAAGTCTCTCGCAATCATTTATTACGGATACGCTTTTCCAGGTAAAAGCAGGCTGACTCCATAGGGATCCATTGTAAAAAGTCTCTCGCAATCATTTATTAGGGATACGCTTTTCCATTTATTAAGGATACGCTTTTCCAGGTAAAAGCATGCTGATTTCATAGGGATCCATTGTAAAAAGTCTCTCGCAATCATTTATTACGGATACGCTTTTCCATTTATTACGGATACGCTTTTCCAGGTAAAAGCATGCTGATTTCATAGGGATCCATTGTAAAAAGTCTCCCGCAATCATTTATTACCGATACGCTTTTCCAGGTAAAAGCATGCTGATTACATAGGGATCCATTGTAAAAAGTCTCCCGCAATCATTTATTACGGATACGCTTTTCCATGTAAAAACTTGCTGATTCCATAGGGATCCATTGTAAAAAGTCTCCCGCAATCATTTATTACGGATACGCTTTTCCATTTATAACAGATATGCTTTTCCAGGCCAGAGCATGCTGATTTCATAGGGATGCATTGTAAAAAGTCTCTCGCAATCATTTATTACGGATACGCTTTTCCATTTATTACGGATACGCTTTTCCAGGTAAAAGCATGCTGATTCCATAGGGATCCATTGTAAAAAGTCTCCCGTGATCATTTATTACGGATACGCTTTTCCATTTATTACGGATACGCTTTTCCAGGTAAAAGCATGCTGATTTCATAGGGATCCATTGTAAAAAGTCTCCCGCAATCATTTATTACGGATACGCTTTTCCAGGTAAAAGCATGCTGATTCCATAGGGATCCATTGTAAAAAGTCTCCCGCAATCATTTATTACGGATACGCTTTTCCATTTATTACGGATTCGCTTTTCCAGGTAAAAGCATGCTGATTTCATAGGGATCCATGGTAAAAAGTCTCTCGCAATTATTTATTACGGATACGCTTTTCCAGGTAATGATGTGATGTGATATGATATGGCATTTGTAACGCGCCTATACACAAGTGTTTCAAGGCGCGACGAGGCAGGGGGGGGGACAAGGGGAAGACAGACAACGATTCTACTAGGCCAGGTGTCATTCAGATCGCGGAAGTGCAGGGGTGGGGGGAAGGGAAAAGTGCAAGGGGAAGGGGAGGGGGGGGAAGTGCAGTACAAGGTAAGTAGGGTAAAAAATAATAAATAAGGCCAGCTGGTGGCAAGTGCAAGGTAGATGCAGAACAAGTGCTGGGAAGGGGGTGCTGTAAGGATACAGTGACGGTCCCGCAGTGCAGGGGGGTGCCAGGGAGGCAGTGCAAGTGGAGAGTGGCTGGGCCCTGGACCGAGGTCACTGAGAGTGGCCCAGTTGCAGATTCAGAGCAGATTCAGTGAAGAATTAAAAGCTGTTCAGCAGGGGAGAGGGAGAGAGAAAGCAGAAGCAAAGATGAAGGTTTTGAGGTGCTTCCGGAACCGGAGGTGGTTCTCCTCAAGTTTCAGGGAGGTAGGAAGGCTGTTCCAGAGGGAGGCCCCTGCTGCAGAGAGAGATATACCCCCAGCTCGTTGCTTCACGAAGCGGCTGACCCTGAGGGAGTTGGAGACGGATGAGCGAAGGGCTCGGGAAGGAAGATATTTAGGAAGAGAGAGTTGAAGGTATTTGGGCCCCAGGCCCCAGAAGGCCTTGTGGACAATGCAGAGGGTTGTGAACTTAATCCTCGCAGCCACTGGGAGCCAGTGTAGAGATTTCAGTCCTGGAGAGATACGGTCCCTGGGCTTGAGGCCAAGGACAAGTCTCGCAGTTCTGTTCTGGATGAGTTGCAGTGGGCGGAGAGTGGAGGCAGGCAGATTAAGATAGAGGCTCTTACAGTAGTCCAGCTTTGAGAGAACCAGGGCTCGGGAGACAGTGAGCTTCTGGGGGAAGGAGAGGAAGGGAAGAATACCTCTGAGGAGATGCAGCTGGTAGTGTGACTTCTTAGAGACATCTGATATATGAGGAGAGAAGGAGAGTGTGGAGTCGAAGATGACCCCGAGGTTTTTTGCCTTGCAGGTAGGAGCAGGAAGGGGGCCCAGGGAGGCCGGCCAGAGAGCTGCAGGGAAGGAGGGAGTGAGTGTGCCGATAAGTAGAATCTCAGTCTTACTGGCATTAAGGCAGAGGTCATTGGCGGCACACCATTCCTGGATAGCAGACAGACAGTCAGAGATGAGGGAAGGAGAGGAGGAGGCCGAGGGTAGCCTGAAAATGAGATGGGTATCGTCCGCATAGCACTGGAAGTTGGGGCAGAGAGCGGCGATGCGGAGGGCAAGGGGTGCCAGATACTGGATGAAAAGCCAGGGAGAGAGGTTAGATCCCTGGGGAACACCACAGGAGGAGAAAAAGATGCCAGAGAGGAAGGACCCCAGTTGGACCAGGTAAAAGCAGGCTGACTCCATAGGGATCCATTGTAAAAAGTCTCTCGCAATCATTTATTACGGATACGCTTTTCCAGGTAAAAGCATGCTGATTCCATAGGGATCCATTGTAAAAAGTCTCCTGCAATCATTTATTACGGATACGCTTTTCCAGGTAAAAGCATGCTGATTCCATAGGGATCCATTGTAAAAAGTCTCCCACAATCATTTATTACGGATACGCTTTTCCATTTATTACGGATACGCTTTTCCAGGTAAAAGCATGCTGATTTCATAGGGATCCATTGTAAAAAGTCTCTCGCAATCATTTATTACGGATACGCTTTTCCAGGTAAAAGCAGGCTGACTCCATAGGGATCCATTGTAAAAAGTCTCTCGCAATCATTTATTACGGATACGCTTTTCCATTTATTACGGATACGCTTTTCCAGGTAAAAGCATGCTGATTTCATAGGGATCCATTGTAAAAAGTCTCTCGCAATCATTTATTACGGATACGCTTTTCCAGGTAAAAGCAGGCTGACTCCATAGGGATCCATTGTAAAAAGTCTCTCGCAATCATTTATTACGGATACGCTTTTCCAGGTAAAAGCATGCTGATTTCATAGGGATCCATTGTAAAAAGTCTCTCGTGATCATTTATTACGGATACGCTTTTCCATTTATTACGGATACGCTTTTCCAGGTAAAAGCATGCTGATTTCATAGGGATCCATTGTAAAAAGTCTCCCGCAATCATTTATTACGGATACGCTTTTCCAGGTAAAAGCAGGCTGACTCCATAGGGATCCATTGTAAAAAGTCTCTCGCAATCATTTATTACGGATACGCTTTTCCAGGTAAAAGCATGCTGATTTCATAGGGATCCATTGTAAAAAGTCTCTCGCAATCATTTATTACGGATATGCTTTTCGATTTACTACGATACGCTTTTCCAGGTAAAAGCATGCTGATTTCATAGGGATCCATTGTAAAAAGTCTCCCGCAATCATTTATTACGGATACGCTTTTCCAGGTAAAAGCATGCTGATTCCATAGGGATCCATTGTAAAAAGTCTCCCGCAATCATTTATTACGGATACGCTTTTCCATTTATTACGGATACGCTTTTCCATTTATTACAGATATGCTTTTCCAGGCCAGAGCATGCTGATTTCATAGGGATACATTGTAAAAAGTCTCTCGCAATCATTTATTACGGATACGCTTTTCCATTTATTACGGATACGCTTTTCCAGGTAAAAGCATGCTGATTTCATAGGGATCCATTGTAAAATGTCTCTCGCAATCATTTATTACGGATACGCTTTTCCAGGTAATAGCAGGCTGACTCCATAGGGATCCATTGTAAAAAGTCTCTCACAATCATTTATTACGGATACGCTTTTCCATTTATTACGGATACGCTTTTCCAGGTAAAAGCATGCTGATTCCATAGGGATCCATTGTAAAAAGTCTCCCGTGATCATTTATTACGGATACGCTTTTCCATTTATTACGGATACGCTTTTCCAGGTAAAAGCATGCTGATTTCATAGGGATCCATTGTAAAAAGTCTCCCGCAATCATTTATTACGGATACGCTTTTCCAGGTAAAAGCATGCTGATTCCATAGGGATCCATTGTAAAAAGTCTCCCGCAATCATTTATTACGGATACGCTTTTCCAGGTAAAAGCATGCTGATTCCATAGGGATCCATTGTAAAAAGTCTCCTGCAATCATTTATTACGGATACGCTTTTCCATTTATTACGGATACGCTTTTCCAGGTAAAAGCATGCTGATTTCATAGGGATCCATTGTAAAAAGTCTCTCGCAATCATTTATTACGGATACGCTTTTCCAGGTAAAAGCATGCTGATTCCATAGGGATCCATTGTAAAAAGTCTCCCGCAATCATTTATTACGGATACGCTTTTCCATTTATTACAGATTCGCTTTTCCAGGTAAAAGCATGCTGATTTCATAGGGATCCATGGTAAAAAGTCTCTCGCAATTATTTATTACGGATACGCTTTTCCATTTATTAAGGATACGCTTTTCCAGGTAAAAGCAGGCTGACTCCATAGGGATCCATTGTAAAAAGTCTCTCGCAATCATTTATTACGGATACGCTTTTCCATTTATTACGGATACGCTTTTCCAGGTAAAAGCATGCTGATTTTATAGGGATCCATTGTAAAAAGTCTCCCGCAATCATTTATTACAGATACGCTTTTCCAGGTAAAAGCATGCTGATTCCATAGGGATCCATTGTAAAAAGTCTCCCGCAATCATTTATTTCGGATACGCTTTTCCAGGTAAAAGCATGCTTATTCCATAGGAATCCATTGTAAAAAGTCTCCCGCAATCATTTATTACTGATACGCTTTTCCATTTATTACGGATACGCTTTTCCAGGTAAAAGCATGCTGATTCCATAGGGATCCATTGTAAAAAGTCTCCCGCAATCATTTATTACGGATACGCTTTTCCATTTATTACGGATACGCTTTTCCATGTAAAAGCATGCTGATTTCATAGGGATCCATGGTAAAAAGTCTGTCGCAATCATTTATTACGGATACACTTTTCCAGGTAAAAGCAGGCTGACTCCATAGGGATCCATTGTAAAAAGTCTCTCGCAATCATTTATTACGGATACGCTTTTCCATTTATTACGGATACGCTTTTCCAGGTAAAAGCATGCTGATTTCATAGGGATCCATTGTAAAAGGTCTCTCGCAATCATTTATTACGGATACGCTTTTCCAGGTAAAAGCAGGCTGACTCCATAGGGATCCATTGTAAAAAGTCTCTCACAATCATTTATTACGGATACGCTTTTCCATTTATTACGGATACGCTTTTCCAGGTAAAAGCATGCTGATTCCATAGGGATCCATTGTAAAAAGTCTCCCGTGATCATTTATTACGGATACGCTTTTCCATTTATTACGGATACGCTTTTCCAGGTAAAAGCATGCTGATTTCATAGGGATCCATTGTAAAAAGTCTCCCGCAATCATTTATTACGGATACGCTTTTCCAGGTAAAAGCATGCTGATTCCATAGGGATCCATTGTAAAAAGTCTCCCGCAATCATTTATTACGGATACGCTTTTCCATTTATTACGGATTCGCTTTTCCAGGTAAAAGCATGCTGATTTCATAGGGATCCATGGTAAAAAGTCTCTCGCAATCATTTATTACGGATACACTTTTCCAGGTAAAAGCAGGCTGACTCCATAGGGATCCATTGTAAAAAGTCTCTCGCAATCATTTATTACGGATACGCTTTTCCATTTATTACGGATACGCTTTTCCAGGTAAAAGCATGCTGATTTCATAGGGATCCATTGTAAAAAGTCTCTCGCAATCATTTATTACGGATACGCTTTTCCAGGTAAAAGCAGGCTGACTCCATAGGGATCCATTGTAAAAAGTCTCTCGCAATCATTTATTAGGGATACGCTTTTCCATTTATTAAGGATACGCTTTTCCAGGTAAAAGCATGCTGATTTCATAGGGATCCATTGTAAAAAGTCTCTCGCAATCATTTATTACGGATACGCTTTTCCATTTATTACGGATACGCTTTTCCAGGTAAAAGCATGCTGATTTCATAGGGATCCATTGTAAAAAGTCTCCCGCAATCATTTATTACGGATACGCTTTTCCAGGTAAAAGCAGGCTGACTCCATAGGGATCCATTGTAAAAAGTCTCTCACAATCATTTATTACGGATACGCTTTTCCATTTATTACCGATACGCTTTTCCAGGTAAAAGCATGCTGATTTCATAGGGATCCATTGTAAAAAGTCTCCCGCAATCATTTATTACAGATACGCTTTTCCAGGTAAAAGCATGCTGATTCCATAGGGATCCATTGTAAAAAGTCTCCCGCAATCATTTATTTCGGATACGCTTTTCCAGGTAAAAGCATGCTTATTCCATAGGGATCCATTGTAAAAAGTCTCCCGCAATCATTTATTACTGATACGCTTTTCCATTTATTACGGATACGCTTTTCCAGGTAAAAGCATGCTGATTTCATAGGGATCCATTGTAAAAAGTCTCTCGCAATCATTTATTACGGATACGCTTTTCCAGGTAAAAGCAGGCTGACTCCATCGGGATCCATTGTAAAAAGTCTCTCGCAATCATTTATTACGGATACGCTTTTCCATTTATTACGGATACGCTTTTCCAGGTAACAGCATGCTGATTTCATAGGGATCCATTGTAAAAAGTCTCCCGCAATCATTTATTATGGATACTCTTTTCCAGGTAAAAGCATGCTGATTCCATAGGGATCCATTGTAAAAAGTCTCCCGCAATCATTTATTACGGATACGCTATTCCATTTATTACGGATACGCTTTTCCATGTAAAAGCATGCTGATTTCATAGGGATCCATGGTAAAAAGTCTCTCGCAATCATTTATTACGGATACGCTTTTCCAGTTAAAACCAGGCTGACTCCATAGGGATCCATTGTAAAAAGTCTCTCGCAATCATTTATTACGGATACGCTTTTCCATTCATTACGGATACGCTTTTCCAGGTAAAAGCATGCTGATTTTATAGGGATCCATTGTAAAAAGTCTCCCGCAATCATTTATTACAGATACGCTTTTCCAGGTAAAAGCATGCTGATTCCATAGGGATCCATTGTAAAAAGTCTCCCGCAATCATTTATTTCGGATACGCTTTTCCAGGTAAAAGCATGCTTATTCCATAGGAATCCATTGTAAAAAGTCTCCCGCAATCATTTATTACTGATACGCTTTTCCATTTATTACGGATACGCTTTTCCAGGTAAAAGCATGCTGATTCCATAGGGATCCATTGTAAAAAGTCTCCCGCAATCATTTATTACGGATACGCTTTTCCATTTATTACGGATACGCTTTTCCATGTAAAAGCATGCTGATTTCATAGGGATCCATGGTAAAAAGTCTCTCGCAATCATTTATTACGGATACACTTTTCCAGGTAAAAGCAGGCTGACTCCATAGGGATCCATTGTAAAAAGTCTCTCGCAATCATTTATTACGGATACGCTTTTCCATTTATTACGGATACGCTTTTCCAGGTAAAAGCATGCTGATTTCATAGGGATCCATTGTAAAAGGTCTCTCGCAATCATTTATTACGGATACGCTTTTCCAGGTAAAAGCAGGCTGACTCCATAGGGATCCATTGTAAAAAGTCTCTCGCAATCATTTATTAGGGATACGCTTTTCCATTTATTAAGGATACGCTTTTCCAGGTAAAAGCATGCTGATTTCATAGGGATCCATTGTAAAAAGTTTCCCGCAATCATTTATTACGGATACGCTTTTCCAGGTAAAAGCATGCTGATTTCATAGGGATCCATTGTAAAAAGTCTGCCGCAATCATTTATTACGGATACGCTTTTCCATGTAAAAACTTGCTGATTCCATAGGGATCCATTGTAAAAAGTCTCCCGCAATCATTTATTACGGATACGCTTTTCCATTTATAACAGATATGCTTTTCCAGGCCAGAGCATGCTGATTTCATAGGGATGCATTGTAAAAAGTCTCTCGCAATCATTTATTACGGATACGCTTTTCCATTTATTACGGATACGCTTTTCCAGGTAAAAGCATGCTGATTTCATAGGGATCCATTGTAAAATGTCTCTCGCAATCATTTATTACGGATACGCTTTTCCAGGTAAAAGCAGGCTGACTCCATAGGGATCCATTGTAAAAAGTCTCTCACAATCATTTATTACGGATACGCTTTTCCATTTATTACGGATACGCTTTTCCAGGTAAAAGCATGCTGATTCCATAGGGATCCATTGTAAAAAGTCTCCCGTGATCATTTATTACGGATACGCTTTTCCATTTATTACGGATACGCTTTTCCAGGTAAAAGCATGCTGATTTCATAGGGATCCATTGTAAAAAGTCTCCCGCAATCATTTATTACGGATACGCTTTTCCAGGTAAAAGCATGCTGATTCCATAGGGATCCATTGTAAAAAGTCTCCCGCAATCATTTATTACGGATACGCTTTTCCATTTATTACGGATTTGCTTTTCCAGGTAAAAGCATGCTGATTTCATAGGGATCCATGGTAAAAAGTCTCTCGCAATTATTTATTACGGATACACTTTTCCAGGTAAAAGCAGGCTGACTCCATAGGGATCCATTGTAAAAAGTCTCTCGCAATCATTTATTACGGATACGCTTTTCCATTTATTACGGATACGCTTTTCCAGGTAAAAGCATGCTGATTTCATAGGGATCCATTGTAAAAAGTCTCTCGCAATCATTTATTACGGATACGCTTTTCCAGGTAAAAGCAGGCTGACTCCATAGGGATCCATTGTAAAAAGTCTCTCGCAATCATTTATTAGGGATACGCTTTTCCATTTATTAAGGATACGCTTTTCCAGGTAAAAGCATGCTGATTTCATAGGGATCCATTGTAAAAAGTCTCTCGCAATCATTTATTACGGATACGCTTTTCCATTTATTACGGATACGCTTTTCCAGGTAAAAGCATGCTGATTTCATAGGGATCCATTGTAAAAAGTCTCCCGCAATCATTTATTACCGATACGCTTTTCCAGGTAAAAGCATGCTGATTACATAGGGATCCATTGTAAAAAGTCTCCCGCAATCATTTATTACGGATACGCTTTTCCATGTAAAAACTTGCTGATTCCATAGGGATCCATTGTAAAAAGTCTCCCGCAATCATTTATTACGGATACGCTTTTCCATTTATAACAGATATGCTTTTCCAGGCCAGAGCATGCTGATTTCATAGGGATGCATTGTAAAAAGTCTCTCGCAATCATTTATTACGGATACGCTTTTCCATTTATTACGGATACGCTTTTCCAGGTAAAAGCATGCTGATTCCATAGGGATCCATTGTAAAAAGTCTCCCGTGATCATTTATTACGGATACGCTTTTCCATTTATTACGGATACGCTTTTCCAGGTAAAAGCATGCTGATTTCATAGGGATCCATTGTAAAAAGTCTCCCGCAATCATTTATTACGGATACGCTTTTCCAGGTAAAAGCATGCTGATTCCATAGGGATCCATTGTAAAAAGTCTCCCGCAATCATTTATTACGGATACGCTTTTCCATTTATTACGGATTCGCTTTTCCAGGTAAAAGCATGCTGATTTCATAGGGATCCATGGTAAAAAGTCTCTCGCAATTATTTATTACGGATACGCTTTTCCAGGTAATGATGTGATGTGATATGATATGGCATTTGTAACGCGCCTATACACAAGTGTTTCAAGGCGCGACGAGGCAGGGGGGGGACAAGGGGAAGACAGACAACGATCCTACTAGGCCAGGTGTCATTCAGATCGCGGAAGTGCAGGGGTGGGGGGAAGGGAAAAGTGCAAGGGGAAGGGGAGGGGGGGGAAGTGCAGTACAAGGTAAGTAGCGTAAAAAATAATAAATAAGGCCAGCTGGTGGCAAGTGCAAGGTAGATGCAGAACAAGTGCTGGGAAGGGGGTGCTGTAAGGATACAGTGACGGTCCCGCAGTGCAGGGGGGTGCCAGGGAGGCAGTGCAAGTGGAGAGTGGCTGGGCCCTGGACCGAGGTCACTGAGAGTGGCCCAGTTGCAGATTCAGAGCAGATTCAGTGAAGAATTAAAAGCTGTTCAGCAGGGGAGAGGGAGAGAGAAAGCAGAAGCAAAGATGAAGGTTTTGAGGTGCTTCCGGAACCGGAGGTGGTTCTCCTCAAGTTTCAGGGAGGTAGGAAGGCTGTTCCAGAGGGAGGCCCCTGCTGCAGAGAGAGATATACCCCCAGCTCGTTGCTTCACGAAGCGGCTGACCCTGAGGGAGTTGGAGACGGATGAGCGAAGGGCTCGGGAAGGAAGATATTTAGGAAGAGAGAGTTGAAGGTATTTGGGCCCCAGGCCCCAGAAGGCCTTGTGGACAATGCAGAGGGTTGTGAACTTAATCCTCGCAGCCACTGGGAGCCAGTGTAGAGATTTCAGTCCTGGAGAGATACGGTCCCTGGGCTTGAGGCCAAGGACAAGTCTCGCAGTTCTGTTCTGGATGAGTTGCAGTGGGCGGAGAGTGGAGGCAGGCAGATTAAGATAGAGGCTCTTACAGTAGTCCAGCTTTGAGAGAACCAGGGCTCGGGAGACAGTGAGCTTCTGGGGGAAGGAGAGGAAGGGAAGAATACCTCTGAGGAGATGCAGCTGGTAGTGTGACTTCTTAGAGACATCTGATATATGAGGAGAGAAGGAGAGTGTGGAGTCGAAGATGACCCCGAGGTTTTTTGCCTTGCAGGTAGGAGCAGGAAGGGGGCCCAGGGAGGCCGGCCAGAGAGCTGCAGGGAAGGAGGGAGTGAGTGTGCCGATAAGTAGAATCTCAGTCTTACTGGCATTAAGGCAGAGGTCATTGGCGGCACACCATTCCTGGATAGCAGACAGACAGTCAGAGATGAGGGAAGGAGAGGAGGAGGCCGAGGGTAGCCTGAAAATGAGATGGGTATCGTCCGCATAGCACTGGAAGTTGGGGCAGAGAGCGGCGATGCGGAGGGCAAGGGGTGCCAGATACTGGATGAAAAGCCAGGGAGAGAGGTTAGATCCCTTTGGAACACCACAGGAGGAGAAAAAGATGCCAGAGAGGAAGGACCCCAGTTGGACCAGGTAAAAGCAGGCTGACTCCATAGGGATCCATTGTAAAAAGTCTCTCGCAATCATTTATTACGGATACGCTTTTCCAGGTAAAAGCATGCTGATTCCATAGGGATCCATTGTAAAAAGTCTCCTGCAATCATTTATTACGGATACGCTTTTCCAGGTAAAAGCATGCTGATTCCATAGGGATCCATTGTAAAAAGTCTCCCACAATCATTTATTACGGATACGCTTTTCCATTTATTACGGATACGCTTTTCCAGGTAAAAGCATGCTGATTTCATAGGGATCCATTGTAAAAAGTCTCTCGCAATCATTTATTACGGATACGCTTTTCCAGGTAAAAGCAGGCTGACTCCATAGGGATCCATTGTAAAAAGTCTCTCGCAATCATTTATTACGGATACGCTTTTCCATTTATTACGGATACGCTTTTCCAGGTAAAAGCATGCTGATTTCATAGGGATCCATTGTAAAAAGTCTCTCGCAATCATTTATTACGGATACGCTTTTCCAGGTAAAAGCAGGCTGACTCCATAGGGATCCATTGTAAAAAGTCTCTCGCAATCATTTATTACGGATACGCTTTTCCAGGTAAAAGCATGCTGATTTCATAGGGATCCATTGTAAAAAGTCTCTCGTGATCATTTATTACGGATACGCTTTTCCATTTATTACGGATACGCTTTTCCAGGTAAAAGCATGCTGATTTCATAGGGATCCATTGTAAAAAGTCTCCCGCAATCATTTATTACGGATACGCTTTTCCAGGTAAAAGCAGGCTGACTCCATAGGGATCCATTGTAAAAAGTCTCTCGCAATCATTTATTACGGATACGCTTTTCCAGGTAAAAGCATGCTGATTTCATAGGGATCCATTGTAAAAAGTCTCTCGCAATCATTTATTACGGATATGCTTTTCGATTTACTACGATACGCTTTTCCAGGTAAAAGCATGCTGATTTCATAGGGATCCATTGTAAAAAGTCTCCCGCAATCATTTATTATGGATACTCTTTTCCAGGTAAAAGCATGCTGATTCCATAGGGATCCATTGTAAAAAGTCTCCCGCAATCATTTATTACGGATACGCTTTTCCATTTATTACGGATACGCTTTTCCATGTAAAAGCATGCTGATTTCATAGGGATCCATGGTAAAAAGTCTCTCGCAATCATTTATTACGGATACGCTTTTCCAGGTAAAAGCAGGCTGACTCCATAGGGATCCATTGTAAAAAGTTTCTCGCAATCATTTATTACGGATACGCTTTTCCATTTATTACGGATACGCTTTTCCAGGTAAAAGCATGCTGATTTTATAGGGATCCATTGTAAAAAGTCTCCCGCAATCATTTATTACAGATACGCTTTTCCAGGTAAAAGCATGCTGATTCCATAGGGATCCATTGTAAAAAGTCTCCCGCAATCATTTATTTCGGATACGCTTTTCCAGGTAAAAGCATGCTTATTCCATAGGAATCCATTGTAAAAAGTCTCCCGCAATCATTTATTACTGATACGCTTTTCCATTTATTACGGATACGCTTTTCCAGGTAAAAGCATGCTGATTCCATAGGGATCCATTGTAAAAAGTCTCCCGCAATCATTTATTACGGATACGCTTTTCCATTTATTACGGATACGCTTTTCCATGTAAAAGCATGCTGATTTCATAGGGATCCATGGTAAAAAGTCTGTCGCAATCATTTATTACGGATACACTTTTCCAGGTAAAAGCAGGCTGACTCCATAGGGATCCATTGTAAAAAGTCTCTCGCAATCATTTATTACGGATACGCTTTTCCATTTATTACGGATACGCTTTTCCAGGTAAAAGCATGCTGATTTCATAGGGATCCATTGTAAAAAGTCTCTCGCAATCATTTATTAGGGATACGCTTTTCCATTTATTAAGGATACGCTTTTCCAGGTAAAAGCATGCTGATTTCATAGGGATCCATTGTAAAAAGTCTCTCGCAATCATTTATTACGGATACGCTTTTCCATTTATTACGGATACGCTTTTCCAGGTAAAAGCATGCTGATTTCATAGGGATCCATTGTAAAAAGTCTCCCGCAATCATTTATTATGGATACGCTTTTCCAGGTAAAAGCATGCTGATTTCATAGGGATCCATTGTAAAAAGTCTCCCGCAATCATTTATTACGGATACGCTTTTCCATGTAAAAACTTGCTGATTCCATAGGGATCCATTGTAAAAAGTCTCCCGCAATCATTTATTACGGATACGCTTTTCCATTTATAACAGATATGCTTTTCCAGGCCAGAGCATGCTGATTTCATAGGGATGCATTGTAAAAAGTCTCTCGCAATCATTTATTACGGATACGCTTTTCCATTTATTACGGATACGCTTTTCCAGGTAAAAGCATGCTGATTTCATAGGGATCCATTGTAAAATGTCTCTCGCAATCATTTATTACGGATACGCTTTTCCAGGTAAAAGCAGGCTGACTTCATAGGGATCCATTGTAAAAAGTCTCTCACAATCATTTATTACGGATACGCTTTTCCATTTATTACGGTACGCTTTTCCAGGTAAAAGCATGCTGATTCCATAGGGATCCATTGTAAAAAGTCTCCCGTGATCATTTATTACGGATACGCTTTTCCATTTATTACGGATACACTTTTCCAGGTAAAAGCATGCTGATTCCATAGGGATCCATTGTAAAAAGTCTCTCACAATCATTTATTACGGATACGCTTTTCCATTTATTACGGATATGCTTTTCCAGGTAAAAGCATGCTGATTTCATAGGGATCCATTGTAAAAAGTCTCTCGCAATCATTTATTACGGATACGCTTTTCCAGGTAAAAGCAGGCTGACTCCATAGGGATCCATTGTAAAAAGTCTCTCGCAATCATTTATTAGGGATACGCTTTTCCATTTATTAAGGATACGCTTTTCCAGGTAAAAGCATGCTGATTTCATAGGGATCCATTGTAAAAAGTCTCTCGCAATCATTTATTACGGATACGCTTTTCCATTTATTACGGATACGCTTTTCCAGGTAAAAGCATGCTGATTTCATAGGGATCCATTGTAAAAAGTCTCCCGCAATCATTTATTACGGATACGCTTTTCCATGTAAAAATTTGCTGATTCCATAGGGATCCATTGTAAAAAGTCTCCCGCAATCATTTATTACGGATACGCTTTTCCATTTATAACAGATATGCTTTTCCAGGCCAAAGCATGATGATTTCATAGGGATACATTGTAAAAAGTCTCTCGCAATCATTTATTACGGATACGCTTTTCCATTTATTACGGATACGCTTTTCCAGGTAAAAGCATGCTGATTTCATAGGGATCCATTGTAAAATGTCTCTCGCAATCATTTATTATGGATACGCTTTTCCAGGTAAAAGCATGCTGATTCCATAGGGATCCATTGTAAAAAGTCTGCCACAATCATTTATTACGGATACGCTTTTCCATTTATTACGGATACGCTTTTCCAGGTAAAAGCATGCTGATTTCATAGGGATCCATTGTAAAAAGTCTCTCGCAATCATTTATTATGGATACGCTTTTCCAGGTAAAAGCAGGCTGACTCCATAGGGATCCATTGTAAAAAGTCTCTCGCAATCATTTATTACGGATACGCTTTTCCATTTATTACGGATACGCTTTTCCAGGTAAAAGCATGCTGATTCCATAGGGATCCATTGTAAAAAGTCTCCCGCAATCATTTATTACGGATAGGCTTTTCAGGGTAAAAGCATGCTGATTCCCTAGGGATCCATTGTAAAAAGTCTCCCGCAATCATTTATTACGGATACGCTTTTCCATTTATTACGGATACGCTTTTCCAGGTAAAAGCATGCTGATTTCATAGGGATCCATTTTAAAAAGTCTCTCGCAATCATTTATTACGGATACACTTTTCCAGGTAAAAGCATGCTGATTTCATAGGGATCCATTGTAAAAAGTCTCTCGCAATCATTTATTACGGATACGCTTTTCCATTTATTACGGATACGCTTTCCCAGGTAAAAGCATGCTGATTCCATAGGGATCCATTGTAAAAAGTCTCCTGCGATCATTTATTACTAATACACTTTTCCATTTATTACGGATACGCTTTTCCAGGTAAAAGCATGCTGATTTCATAGGGATCCATTGTAAAAAGTCTCCCGCAATCATTTATTATAGATACTCTTTTCCAGGTAAAAGCATGCTGATTTCATAGGGATCCATTGTAAAAAGTCTCTCGCAATCATTTATTACGGATACGCTTTTCCATTTATTACGGATACGCTTTCCCAGGTAAAAGCATGCTGATTCCATAGGGATCCATTGTAAAAAGTCTCCTGCGATCATTTATTACTAATACACTTTTCCATTTATTACGGATACGCTTTTCCAGGTAAAAGCATGCTGATTTCATAGGGATCCATTGTAAAAAGTCTCCCGCAATCATTTATTATAGATACTCTTTTCCAGGTAAAAGCATGCTGATTTCATAGGGATCCATGGTAAAAAGTCTCTCGCAATCATTTATTACGGATACGCTTTTCCAGGTAAAAGCAGGCTGACTCCATAGGGATCCATTGTAAAAAGTCTCTCGCAATCATTTATTACGGATACGCTTTTCCATTTATTACCGATACGCTTTTCCAGGTAAAAGCATGCTGATTTCATAGGGATCCATTGTAAAAAGTCTCCCACAATCATTTATTACGGATACGCTTTTCCATTTATTACGGATACGCTTTTCCAGGTAAAAGCATGCTGATTTCATAGGGATCCATTTTAAAAAGTCTCTCGCAATCATTTATTACGGATACACTTTTCCAGGTAAAAGCATGCTGATTTCATAGGGATCCATTGTAAAAAGTCTCTCGCAATCATTTATTACGGATACGCTTTTCCATTTATTACGGATACGCTTTCCCAGGTAAAAGCATGCTGATTCCATAGGGATCCATTGTAAAAAGTCTCCTGCGATCATTTATTACTAATACACTTTTCCATTTATTACGGATACGCTTTTCCAGGTAAAAGCATGCTGATTTCATAGGGATCCATTGTAAAAAGTCTCCCGCAATCATTTATTATAGATACTCTTTTCCAGGTAAAAGCATGCTGATTTCATAGGGATCCATTGTAAAAAGTCTCTCGCAATCATTTATTACGGATACGCTTTTCCATTTATTACGGATACGCTTTCCCAGGTAAAAGCATGCTGATTCCATAGGGATCCATTGTAAAAAGTCTCCTGCGATCATTTATTACTAATACACTTTTCCATTTATTACGGATACGCTTTTCCAGGTAAAAGCATGCTGATTTCATAGGGATCCATTGTAAAAAGTCTCCCGCAATCATTTATTATAGATACTCTTTTCCAGGTAAAAGCATGCTGATTTCATAGGGATCCATGGTAAAAAGTCTCTCGCAATCATTTATTACGGATACGCTTTTCCAGGTAAAAGCAGGCTGACTCCATAGGGATCCATTGTAAAAAGTCTCTCGCAATCATTTATTACGGATACGCTTTTCCATTTATTACCGATACGCTTTTCCAGGTAAAAGCATGCTGATTTCATAGGGATCCATTGTAAAAAGTCTCCCACAATCATTTATTACAGATACGCTTTTCCAGGTAAAAGCATGCTGATTCCATAGGGATCCATTGTAAAAAGTCTCCCGCAATCATTTATTTCGGATACGCTTTTCCAGGTAAAAGCATGCTTATTCCATAGGGATCCATTGTAAAAAGTCTCCCGCAATCATTTATTACTGATACGCTTTTCCATTTATTACGGATACGCTTTTCCAGGTAAAAGCATGCTGATTTCATAGGGATCCATTGTAAAAAGTCTCTCGCAATCATTTATTACGGATATGCTTTTCCAGGTAAAAGCAGGCTGACTCCATCGGGATCCATTGTAAAAAGTCTCTCGCAATCATTTATTACGGATACGCTTTTCCAGTTATTACGGATACGCTTTTCCAGGTAAAAGCATGCTGATTTCATAGGGATCCATTGTAAAAAGTCTCCCGCAATCATTTATTACGGATACGCTTTTCCATGTAAAAATTTGCTGATTCCATAGGGATCCATTGTAAAAAGTCTCCCGCAATCATTTATTACGGATACGCTTTTCCATTTATAACAGATATGCTTTTCCAGGCCAAAGCATGCTGATTTCATAGGGATACATTGTAAAAAGTCTCTCGCAATCATTTATTACGGATACGCTTTTCCATTTATTACGGATACGCTTTTCCAGGTAAAAGCATGCTGATTTCATAGGGATCCATTGTAAAATGTCTCTCGCAATCATTTATTATGGATACGCTTTTCCAGGTAAAAGCATGCTGATTCCATAGGGATCCATTGTAAAAAGTCTGCCACAATCATTTATTACGGATACGCTTTTCCATTTATTACGGATACGCTTTTCCAGGTAAAAGCATGCTGATTTCATAGGGATCCATTATAAAAAGTCTCTCGCAATCATTTATTATGGATACGCTTTTCCAGGTAAAAGCAGGCTGACTCCATAGGGATCCATTGTAAAAAGTCTCTCGCAATCATTTATTACGGATACGCTTTTCCATTTATTACGGATACGCTTTTCCAGGTAAAAGCATGCTGATTCCATAGGGATCCATTGTAAAAAGTCTCCCGCAATCATTTATTATGGATAGGCTTTTCAGGGTAAAAGCATGCTGATTCCCTAGGGATCCATTGTAAAAAGTCTCCCGCAATCATTTATTACGGATACGCTTTTCCATTTATTACGGATACGCTTTTCCAGGTAAAAGCATGCTGATTTCATAGGGATCCATTTTAAAAAGTCTCTCGCAATCATTTATTACGGATACACTTTTCCAGGTAAAAGCATGCTGATTTCATAGGGATCCATTGTAAAAAGTCTCTCGCAATCATTTATTACGGATACGCTTTTCCATTTATTACGGATACGCTTTCCCAGGTAAAAGCATGCTGATTCCATAGGGATCCATTGTAAAAAGTCTCCTGCGATCATTTATTACTAATACACTTTTCCATTTATTACGGATACGCTTTTCCAGGTAAAAGCATGCTGATTTCATAGGGATCCATTGTAAAAAGTCTCCCGCAATCATTTATTATAGATACTCTTTTCCAGGTAAAAGCATGCTGATTCCATAGGGATCCATTGTAAAAAGTCTCCCGCAATCATTTATTACGGATACGCTTTTCCATTTATTACGGATACGCTTTTCCATGTAAAAGCATGCTGATTTCATAGGGATCCATGGTAAAAAGTCTCTCGCAATCATTTATTACGGATACGCTTTTCCAGGTAAAAGCAGGCTGACTCCATAGGGATCCATTGTAAAAAGTCTCTCGCAATCATTTATTACGGATACGCTTTTCCATTTATTACCGATACGCTTTTCCAGGTAAAAGCATGCTGATTTCATAGGGATCCATTGTAAAAAGTCTCCCACAATCATTTATTACAGATACGCTTTTCCAGGTAAAAGCATGCTGATTCCATAGGGATCCATTGTAAAAAGTCTCCCGCAATCATTTATTTCGGATACGCTTTTCCAGGTAAAAGCATGCTTATTCCATAGGGATCCATTGTAAAAAGTCTCCCGCAATCATTTATTACTGATACGCTTTTCCATTTATTACGGATACGCTTTTCCAGGTAAAAGCATGCTGATTTCATAGGGATCCATTGTAAAAAGTCTCTCGCAATCATTTATTACGGATATGCTTTTCCAGGTAAAAGCAGGCTGACTCCATCGGGATCCATTGTAAAAAGTCTCTCGCAATCATTTATTACGGATACGCTTTTCCATTTATTACGGATACGCTTTTCCAGGTAAAAGCATGCTGATTTCATAGGGATCCATTGTAAAAAGTCTCCCGCAATCATTTATTATGGATACTCTTTTCCAGGTAAAAGCATGCTGATTCCATAGGGATCCATTGTAAAAAGTCTCCCGCAATCATTTATTACGGATATGCTTTTCCAGGTAAAAGCAGGCTGACTCCATAGGGATCCATTGTAAAAAGTCTCTCGCAATCATTTATTACGGATACGCTTTTCCATTTATTACGGATACGCTTTTCCATGTAAAAGCATGCTGATTTCATAGGGATCCATGGTAAAAAGTCTCTCGCAATCATTTATTACGGATACGCTTTTCCAGGTAAAAGCAGGCTGACTCCATAGGGATCCATTGTAAAAAGTCTCTCGCAATCATTTATTACGGATACGCTTTTCCATTTATTACGGATACGCTTTTCCAGGTAAAAGCATGCTGATTTTATAGGGATCCATTGTAAAAAGTCTCCCGCAATCATTTATTACAGATACGCTTTTCCAGGTAAAAGCATGCTGATTCCATAGGGATCCATTGTAAAAAGTCTCCCGCAATCATTTATTTCGGATACGCTTTTCCAGGTAAAAGCATGCTTATTCCATAGGAATCCATTGTAAAAAGTCTCCCGCAATCATTTATTACTGATACGCTTTTCCATTTATTACGGATACGCTTTTCCAGGTAAAAGCATGCTGATTCCATAGGGATCCATTGTAAAAAGTCTCCCGCAATCATTTATTACGGATACGCTTTTCCATTTATTACGGATACGCTTTTCCATGTAAAAGCATGCTGATTTCATAGGGATCCATGGTAAAAAGTCTGTCGCAATCATTTATTACGGATACACTTTTCCAGGTAAAAGCAGGCTGACTCCATAGGGATCCATTGTAAAAAGTCTCTCGCAATCATTTATTACGGATACGCTTTTCCATTTATTACGGATACGCTTTTCCAGGTAAAAGCATGCTGATTTCATAGGGATCCATTGTAAAAGGTCTCTCGCAATCATTTATTACGGATACGCTTTTCCAGGTAAAAGCAGGCTGACTCCATAGGGATCCATTGTAAAAAGTCTCTCACAATCATTTATTACGGATACGCTTTTCCATTTATTACGGATACGCTTTTCCAGGTAAAAGCATGCTGATTCCATAGGGATCCATTGTAAAAAGTCTCCCGTGATCATTTATTACGGATACGCTTTTCCATTTATTACGGATACGCTTTTCCAGGTAAAAGCATGCTGATTTCATAGGGATCCATTGTAAAAAGTCTCCCGCAATCATTTATTACGGATACGCTTTTCCAGGTAAAAGCATGCTGATTCCATAGGGATCCATTGTAAAAAGTCTCCCGCAATCATTTATTACGGATACGCTTTTCCATTTATTACGGATTCGCTTTTCCAGGTAAAAGCATGCTGATTTCATAGGGATCCATGGTAAAAAGTCTCTCGCAATCATTTATTACGGATACACTTTTCCAGGTAAAAGCAGGCTGACTCCATAGGGATCCATTGTAAAAAGTCTCTCGCAATCATTTATTACGGATACGCTTTTCCATTTATTACGGATACGCTTTTCCAGGTAAAAGCATGCTGATTTCATAGGGATCCATTGTAAAAAGTCTCTCGCAATCATTTATTACGGATACGCTTTTCCAGGTAAAAGCAGGCTGACTCCATAGGGATCCATTGTAAAAAGTCTCTCGCAATCATTTATTAGGGATACGCTTTTCCATTTATTAAGGATACGCTTTTCCAGGTAAAAGCATGCTGATTTCATAGGGATCCATTGTAAAAAGTCTCTCGCAATCATTTATTACGGATACGCTTTTCCATTTATTACGGATACGCTTTTCCAGGTAAAAGCATGCTGATTTCATAGGGATCCATTGTAAAAAGTCTCCCGCAATCATTTATTACGGATACGCTTTTCCAGGTAAAAGCAGGCTGACTCCATAGGGATCCATTGTAAAAAGTCTCTCACAATCATTTATTACGGATACGCTTTTCCATTTATTACCGATACGCTTTTCCAGGTAAAAGCATGCTGATTTCATAGGGATCCATTGTAAAAAGTCTCCCGCAATCATTTATTACAGATACGCTTTTCCAGGTAAAAGCATGCTGATTCCATAGGGATCCATTGTAAAAAGTCTCCCGCAATCATTTATTTCGGATACGCTTTTCCAGGTAAAAGCATGCTTATTCCATAGGGATCCATTGTAAAAAGTCTCCCGCAATCATTTATTACTGATACGCTTTTCCATTTATTACGGATACGCTTTTCCAGGTAAAAGCATGCTGATTTCATAGGGATCCATGGTAAAAAGTCTCTCGCAATCATTTATTACGGATACGCTTTTCCAGTTAAAACCAGGCTGACTCCATAGGGATCCATTGTAAAAAGTCTCTCGCAATCATTTATTACGGATACGCTTTTCCATTCATTACGGATACGCTTTTCCAGGTAAAAGCATGCTGATTTTATATGGATCCATTGTAAAAAGTCTCCCGCAATCATTTATTACAGATACGCTTTTCCAGGTAAAAGCATGCTGATTCCATAGGGATCCATTGTAAAAAGTCTCCCGCAATCATTTATTTCGGATACGCTTTTCCAGGTAAAAGCATGCTTATTCCATAGGAATCCATTGTAAAAAGTCTCCCGCAATCATTTATTACTGATACGCTTTTCCATTTATTACGGATACGCTTTTCCAGGTAAAAGCATGCTGATTCCATAGGGATCCATTGTAAAAAGTCTCCCGCAATCATTTATTATGGATACGCTTTTCCATTTATTACGGATACGCTTTTCCATGTAAAAGCATGCTGATTTCATAGGGATCCATGGTAAAAAGTCTCTCGCAATCATTTATTACGGATACACTTTTCCAGGTAAAAGCAGGCTGACTCCATAGGGATCCATTGTAAAAAGTCTCTCGCAATCATTTATTACGGATACGCTTTTCCATTTATTACGGATACGCTTTTCCAGGTAAAAGCATGCTGATTTCATAGGGATCCATTGTAAAAGGTCTCTCGCAATCATTTATTACGGATACGCTTTTCCAGGTAAAAGCAGGCTGACTCCATAGGGATCCATTGTAAAAAGTCTCTCGCAATCATTTATTAGGGATACGCTTTTCCATTTATTAAGGATACGCTTTTCCAGGTAAAAGCATGCTGATTTCATAGGGATCCATTGTAAAAAGTTTCCCGCAATCATTTATTACGGATACGCTTTTCCAGGTAAAAGCATGCTGATTTCATAGGGATCCATTGTAAAAAGTCTGCCGCAATCATTTATTACGGATACGCTTTTCCATGTAAAAACTTGCTGATTCCATAGGGATCCATTGTAAAAAGTCTCCCGCAATCATTTATTACGGATACGCTTTTCCATTTATAACAGATATGCTTTTCCAGGCCAGAGCATGCTGATTTCATAGGGATGCATTGTAAAAAGTCTCTCGCAATCATTTATTACGGATACGCTTTTCCATTTATTACAGATACGCTTTTCCAGGTAAAAGCATGCTGATTTCATAGGGATCCATTGTAAAATGTCTCTCGCAATCATTTATTACGGATACGCTTTTCCAGGTAAAAGCAGGCTGACTCCATAGGGATCCATTGTAAAAAGTCTCTCACAATCATTTATTACGGATACGCTTTTCCATTTATTACGGATACGCTTTTCCAGGTAAAAGCATTCTGATTCCATAGGGATCCATTGTAAAAAGTCTCCCGTGATCATTTATTACGGATACGCTTTTCCATTTATTACGGATACGCTTTTCCAGGTAAAAGCATGCTGATTTCATAGGGATCCATTGTAAAAAGTCTCCCGCAATCATTTATTACGGATACGCTTTTCCAGGTAAAAGCATGCTGATTCCATAGGGATCCATTGTAAAAAGTCTCCCGCAATCATTTATTACGGATACGCTTTTCCATTTATTACGGATTTGCTTTTCCAGGTAAAAGCATGCTGATTTCATAGGGATCCATGGTAAAAAGTCTCTCGCAATTATTTATTACGGATACACTTTTCCAGGTAAAAGCAGGCTGACTCCATAGGGATCCATTGTAAAAAGTCTCTCGCAATCATTTATTACGGATACGCTTTTCCATTTATTACGGATACGCTTTTCCAGGTAAAAGCATGCTGATTTCATAGGGATCCATTGTAAAAAGTCTCTCGCAATCATTTATTACGGATACGCTTTTCCAGGTAAAAGCAGGCTGACTCCATAGGGATCCATTGTAAAAAGTCTCTCGCAATCATTTATTAGGGATACGCTTTTCCATTTATTAAGGATACGCTTTTCCAGGTAAAAGCATGCTGATTTCATAGGGATCCATTGTAAAAAGTCTCTCGCAATCATTTATTACGGATACGCTTTTCCATTTATTACGGATACGCTTTTCCAGGTAAAAGCATGCTGATTTCATAGGGATCCATTGTAAAAAGTCTCCCGCAATCATTTATTACCGATACGCTTTTCCAGGTAAAAGCATGCTGATTACATAGGGATCCATTGTAAAAAGTCTCCCGCAATCATTTATTACGGATACGCTTTTCCATGTAAAAACTTGCTGATTCCATAGGGATCCATTGTAAAAAGTCTCCCGCAATCATTTATTACGGATACGCTTTTCCATTTATAACAGATATGCTTTTCCAGGCCAGAGCATGCTGATTTCATAGGGATGCATTGTAAAAAGTCTCTCGCAATCATTTATTACGGATACGCTTTTCCATTTATTACGGATACGCTTTTCCAGGTAAAAGCATGCTGATTCCATAGGGATCCATTGTAAAAAGTCTCCCGTGATCATTTATTACGGATACGCTTTTCCATTTATTACGGATACGCTTTTCCAGGTAAAAGCATGCTGATTTCATAGGGATCCATTGTAAAAAGTCTCCCGCAATCATTTATTACGGATACGCTTTTCCAGGTAAAAGCATGCTGATTCCATAGGGATCCATTGTAAAAAGTCTCCCGCAATCATTTATTACGGATACGCTTTTCCATTTATTACGGATTCGCTTTTCCAGGTAAAAGCATGCTGATTTCATAGGGATCCATGGTAAAAAGTCTCTCGCAATTATTTATTACGGATACGCTTTTCCAGGTAATGATGTGATGTGATATGATATGGCATTTGTAACGCGCCTATACACAAGTGTTTCAAGGCGCGACGAGGCAGGGGGGGGGACAAGGGGAAGACAGACAACGATCCTACTAGGCCAGGTGTCATTCAGATCGCGGAAGTGCAGGGGTGGGGGGAAGGGAAAAGTGCAAGGGGAAGGGGAGGGGGGGGAAGTGCAGTACAAGGTAAGTAGCGTAAAAAATAATAAATAAGGCCAGCTGGTGGCAAGTGCAAGGTAGATGCAGAACAAGTGCTGGGAAGGGGGTGCTGTAAGGATACAGTGACGGTCCCGCAGTGCAGGGGGGTGCCAGGGAGGCAGTGCAAGTGGAGAGTGGCTGGGCCCTGGACCGAGGTCACTGAGAGTGGCCCAGTTGCAGATTCAGAGCAGATTCAGTGAAGAATTAAAAGCTGTTCAGCAGGGGAGAGGGAGAGAGAAAGCAGAAGCAAAGATGAAGGTTTTGAGGTGCTTCCGGAACCGGAGGTGGTTCTCCTCAAGTTTCAGGGAGGTAGGAAGGCTGTTCCAGAGGGAGGCCCCTGCTGCAGAGAGAGATATACCCCCAGCTCGTTGCTTCACGAAGCGGCTGACCCTGAGGGAGTTGGAGACGGATGAGCGAAGGGCTCGGGAAGGAAGATATTTAGGAAGAGAGAGTTGAAGGTATTTGGGCCCCAGGCCCCAGAAGGCCTTGTGGACAATGCAGAGGGTTGTGAACTTAATCCTCGCAGCCACTGGGAGCCAGTGTAGAGATTTCAGTCCTGGAGAGATACGGTCCCTGGGCTTGAGGCCAAGGACAAGTCTCGCAGTTCTGTTCTGGATGAGTTGCAGTGGGCGGAGAGTGGAGGCAGGCAGATTAAGATAGAGGCTCTTACAGTAGTCCAGCTTTGAGAGAACCAGGGCTCGGGAGACAGTGAGCTTCTGGGGGAAGGAGAGGAAGGGAAGAATACCTCTGAGGAGATGCAGCTGGTAGTGTGACTTCTTAGAGACATCTGATATATGAGGAGAGAAGGAGAGTGTGGAGTCGAAGATGACCCCGAGGTTTTTTGCCTTGCAGGTAGGAGCAGGAAGGGGGCCCAGGGAGGCCGGCCAGAGAGCTGCAGGGAAGGAGGGAGTGAGTGTGCCGATAAGTAGAATCTCAGTCTTACTGGCATTAAGGCAGAGGTCATTGGCGGCACACCATTCCTGGATAGCAGACAGACAGTCAGAGATGAGGGAAGGAGAGGAGGAGGCCGAGGGTAGCCTGAAAATGAGATGGGTATCGTCCGCATAGCACTGGAAGTTGGGGCAGAGAGCGGCGATGCGGAGGGCAAGGGGTGCCAGATACTGGATGAAAAGCCAGGGAGAGAGGTTAGATCCCTGGGGAACACCACAGGAGGAGAAAAAGATGCCAGAGAGGAAGGACCCCAGTTGGACCAGGTAAAAGCAGGCTGACTCCATAGGGATCCATTGTAAAAAGTCTCTCGCAATCATTTATTACGGATACGCTTTTCCAGGTAAAAGCATGCTGATTCCATAGGGATCCATTGTAAAAAGTTTCCTGCAATCATTTATTACGGATACGCTTTTCCAGGTAAAAGCATGCTGATTCCATAGGGATCCATTGTAAAAAGTCTCCCACAATCATTTATTACGGATACGCTTTTCCATTTATTACGGATACGCTTTTCCAGGTAAAAGCATGCTGATTTCATAGGGATCCATTGTAAAAAGTCTCTCGCAATCATTTATTACGGATACGCTTTTCCAGGTAAAAGCAGGCTGACTCCATAGGGATCCATTGTAAAAAGTCTCTCGCAATCATTTATTACGGATACGCTTTTCCATTTATTACGGATACGCTTTTCCAGGTAAAAGCATGCTGATTTCATAGGGATCCATTGTAAAAAGTCTCTCGCAATCATTTATTACGGATACGCTTTTCCAGGTAAAAGCAGGCTGACTCCATAGGGATCCATTGTAAAAAGTCTCTCGGAATCATTTATTACGGATACGCTTTTCACAGGTAAAAGCATGCTGATTTCATAGGGATCCATTGTAAAAAGTCTCTCGTGATCATTTATTACGGATACGCTTTTCCATTTATTACGGATACGCTTTTCCAGGTAAAAGCATGCTGATTTCATAGGGATCCATTGTAAAAAGTCTCCCGCAATCATTTATTACGGATACGCTTTTCCAGGTAAAAGCAGGCTGACTCCATAGGGATCCATTGTAAAAAGTCTCTCGCAATCATTTATTACGGATACGCTTTTCCAGGTAAAAGCATGCTGATTTCATAGGGATCCATTGTAAAAAGTCTCTCGCAATCATTTATTACGGATATGCTTTTCGATTTACTACGATACGCTTTTCCAGGTAAAAGCATGCTGATTTCATAGGGATCCATTGTAAAAAGTCTCCCGCAATCATTTATTACGGATACGCTTTTCCAGGTAAAAGCATGCTGATTCCATAGGGATCCATTGTAAAAAGTCTCCCGCAATCATTTATTACGGATACGCTTTTCCATTTATTACGGATACGCTTTTCCATTTATTACAGATATGCTTTTCCAGGCCAGAGCATGCTGATTTCATAGGGATACATTGTAAAAAGTCTCTCGCAATCATTTATTACGGATACGCTTTTCCATTTATTACGGATACGCTTTTCCAGGTAAAAGCATGCTGATTTCATAGGGATCCATTGTAAAATGTCTCTCGCAATCATTTATTACGGATACGCTTTTCCAGGTAATAGCAGGCTGACTCCATAGGGATCCATTGTAAAAAGTCTCTCACAATCATTTATTACGGATACGCTTTTCCATTTATTACGGATACGCTTTTCCAGGTAAAAGCATGCTGATTCCATAGGGATCCATTGTAAAAAGTCTCCCGTGATCATTTATTACGGATACGCTTTTCCATTTATTACGGATACGCTTTTCCAGGTAAAAGCATGCTGATTTCATAGGGATCCATTGTAAAAAGTCTCCCGCAATCATTTATTACGGATACGCTTTTCCAGGTAAAAGCATGCTGATTCCATAGGGATCCATTGTAAAAAGTCTCCCGCAATCATTTATTACGGATACGCTTTTCCAGGTAAAAGCATGCTGATTCCATAGGGATCCATTGTAAAAAGTCTCCTGCAATCATTTATTACGGATACGCTTTTCCATTTATTACGGATACGCTTTTCCAGGTAAAAGCATGCTGATTTCATAGGGATCCATTGTAAAAAGTCTCTCGCAATCATTTATTACGGATACGCTTTTCCAGGTAAAAGCATGCTGATTCCATAGGGATCCATTGTAAAAAGTCTCCCGCAATCATTTATTACGGATACGCTTTTCCATTTATTACAGATTCGCTTTTCCAGGTAAAAGCATGCTGATTTCATAGGGATCCATGGTAAAAAGTCTCTCGCAATTATTTATTACGGATACGCTTTTCCATTTATTAAGGATACGCTTTTCCAGGTAAAAGCATGCTGATTTCATAGGGATCCATTGTAAAAAGTCTCTCGCAATCATTTATTACGGATACGCTTTTCCAGGTAAAAGCATGCTGATTTCATAGGGATCCATTGTAAAAAGTCTCCCGCAATCATTTATTACGGATACGCTTTTCCAGGTAAAAGCATGCTGATTCCATAGGGATCCATTGTAAAAAGTCTCCCGCAATCATTTATTACGGATACGCTTTTCCATGTAAAAACTTGCTGATTCCATAGGGATCCATTGTAAAAAGTCTCCCGCAATCATTTATTACGGATACGCTTTTCCATTTATTACAGATATGCTTTTCCAGGCCAAAGCATGCTGATTTCATAGGGATCCATTGTAAAAAGTCTCTCGCAATCATTTATTACGGATACGCTTTTCCAGGTAAAAGCATGCTGATTTCATAGGGATCCATTGTAAAAAGTCTCCCGCAATCATTTATTACGGATACACTTTTCCAGGTAAAAGCATGCTGATTCCATAGGGATCCATTGTAAAAAGTCTCCGCAATCATTTATTACGGATAAGCTTTTCCATGTAAAAACTTGCTGATTCCATAGGGATCCATTGTAAAAAGTCTCCCGCAATCATTTATTACGGATACGCTTTTCCATTTATTACAGATATGCTTTTCCAGGCCAAAGCATGCTGATTTCATAGGGATCCATTGCAAAAAGTCTCTCGCAATCATTTATTACGGATACGCTTTCCCATTTATTACGGATACGCTTTTCCAGGTAAAAGCATGCTGATTTCATAGGGATCCATTGTAAAATGTCTCTCGCAATCATTTATTACGGATACGCTTTTCCAGGTAAAAGCATGCTGATTCCATAGGGATCCATTGTAAAAAGTCTGCCGCAATCATTTATTACGGATACGCTTTTCCATTTATTACGGATACGCTTTTTCCAAGTAAAAGCATGCTGATTTCATAGGGATCCATTGTAAAATGTCTCTCGCAATCATTTATTACGGATATGCTTTTCCAGGTAAAAGCAGGCTGACTCCATAGGGATCCATTGTAAAAAGTCTCTCACAATCATTTATTACGGATACGCTTTTCCATTTATTACGGATACACTTTTCCAGGTAAAAGCATGCTGATTCCATAGGGATCCATTGTAAAAAGTCTCCTGTGATCATTTATTACGGATACGCTTTTCCATTTATTACGGATACGCTTTTCCAGGTAAAAGCATGCTGATTTCATAGGGATCCATTGTAAAAAGTCTCCCGCAATCATTTATTACGGATACGCTTTTCCAGGTAAAAGCATGCTGATTTCATAGGGATCCATGGTAAAAAGTCTCTCGCAATTATTTATTACGGATACGCTTTTCCAGATAATGATGTGATATGATATGATATGGCATTTGTAACGCGCCTATACACAAGTGTTTCAAGGCGCGACGAGGCAGGGGGGGGACAAGGGGAAGACAGACAACGATCCTACTAGGCCAGGTGTCATTCAGATCGCGCAAGTGCAGGGGTGGGGGGAAGGGAAAAGTGCAAGGGGAAGGGGAGGGGGGGAAGTGCAGTACAAGGTAAGTAGCGTAAAAAATAATAAATAAGGCCAGCTGGTGGCAAGTGCAAGGTAGATGCAGAACAAGTGCTGGGAAGGGGGGGCTGTAAGGATACAGTGACGGTCCCGCAGTGCAGGGGGGTGCCAGGGAGGCAGTGCAAGTGGAGAGTGGCTGGGCCCTGGACCGAGGTCACTGAGAGTGGCCCAGTTGCAGATTCAGAGCAGATTCAGTGAAGAATTAAAAGCTGTTCAGCAAGGCAGAGGGAGAGAGAAAGCAGAAGCAAAGATGAAGGTTTTGAGGAGCTTCCGGAACCGGAGGTGGTTCTCCTCAAGTTTCAGGGAGGCAGGAAGGCTGTTCCAGAGGGAGGCCCCTGCTGCAGAGAGAGATATACCCCCAGCTCGTTGCTTCGTGAAGCGGCTGACCCTGAGGGAGTTGGAGACGGATGAGCGAAGGGCTCGGGAAGGAAGATATTTAGGAAGAGAGAGTTGAAGGTATTTGGGCCCCAGGCCCCAGAAGGCCTTGTGGACAATGCAGAAGGTTGTGAACTTAATCCTCGCAGCCACTGGGAGCCAGTGTAGAGATTTCAGTCCTGGAGAGATACGGTCCCTGGGCTTGAGGCCAAGGACAAGTCTCGCAGTTCTGTTCTGGGTGAGTTGCAGTGGGCGGAGAGTGGAGGCAGGCAGATTAAGATAGAGGCTCTTACACTAGTCCAGCTTTGAGAGAACCAGGGCTCGGGAGACAGTGAGCTTCTGGGGGAAGGAGAGGAAGGGAAGAATACCTCTGAGGAGGTGCAGCTGGTAGTGTGACTTCTTGGAGACGTCTGATATATGAGGAAAGAAGGAGAGTGTGGAGTCGAAGATGACCCCGAGGCTTTTTGCCTTGCAGGTAGGAGCAGGAAGGGGGCCAAGGGAGGCCTGAGAGCTGCAGGGAAGGAGGGAGTGGGTGTGCCGATAAGTAGAATCTCAGTCTTACTGGCATTAAGGCAGAGGTCATTGGCAGCACACCATTCCTGGATAGCAGACAGACAGTCAGAGATGAGGGAAGGAGAGGAGGAGGCCGAGGGTAGCCTGAAAATGAGCTGGGTTTCGTCCGCATAGCACTGGAAGTTGGGGCAGAGAGCAGCGATGCGGAGGGCAAGGGGTGCCAGATACTGGATGAAAAGCCAGGGAGAGAGGTTAGATCCCTGGGGAACACCACAGGAGGAGAAAAAGATGTCAGAGAGGAAGGACCCCAGTTGGACCAGGTAAAAGCAGGCTGACTCCATAGGGATCCATTGTAAAAAGTCTCTCGCAATCATTTATTACGGATACGCTTTTCCATTTATTACAGATACGCTTTTCCAGGTAAAAGCATGCTGATTTCATAGGGATCCATTGTAAAAAGTCTCCCGCAATCATTTATTACGGATACGTTTTTCCAGGTAAAAGCATGCTGATTCCATAGGGATCCATTGTAAAAAGTCTCCTGCAATCATTTATTACGGATACGCTTTTCCAGGTAAAAGCATGCTGATTCCATAGGGATCCATTGTAAAAAGTCTCCCACAATAATTTATTACGGATACGCTTTTCCATTTATTACGGATACGCTTTTCCAGGTAAAAGCATGCTGATTTCATAGGGATCCATTGTAAAAAGTCTCTCACAATCATTTATTACGGATACGCTTTTCCAGGTAAAAGCAGGCTGACTCCATAGGGATCTTTTCCATTTATTACGGATACGCTTTTCCAGGTAAAAGCATGCTGATTTCATAGGGATCCATTGTAAAAAGTCTCCTGCAATCATTTATTACGGATACGCTTTTCCAGGTAAAAGCATGCTGATTCCATAGGGATCCATTGTAAAAAGTCTCCCACAATCATTTATTACGGATACGCTTTTCCATTTATTACGGATACGCTTTTCCAGGTAAAAGCATGCTGATTTCATAGGGATCCATTGTAAAAAGTCTCTCGCAATCATTTATTACGGATACGCTTTTCCAGGTAAAAGCAGGCTGACTCCATAGGGATCCATTGTAAAAAGTCTCTCGCAATCATTTATTACGGATACGCTTTTCCATTTATTACTGATACGCTTTTCCAGGTAAAAGCATGCTGATTTCATAGGGATCCATTGTAAAAAGTCTCTCGCAATCATTTATTACGGATACACTTTTCCAGGTAAAAGCAGGCTGACTCCATAGGGATCCATTGTAAAAAGTCTCTCGCAATCATTTATTACGGATACGCTTTTCCAGGTAAAAGCATGCTGATTTCATAGGGATCCATTGTAAAAAGTCTCTCGTGATCATTTATTACGGATACGCTTTTCCATTTATTACGGATACGCTTTTCCAGGTAAAAGCATGCTGATTTCATAGGGATCCATTGTAAAAAGTCTCCCGCAATCATTTATTACGGATACGCTTTTCCAGGTAAAAGCAGGCTGACTCCATAGGGATCCATTGTAAAACGTCTCTCGCAATCATTTATTACGGATACGCTTTTCCAGGTAAAAGCATGCTGATTTCATAGGGATCCATTGTAAAAAGTCTCTCGCAATCATTTATTACGGATATGCTTTTCGATTTATTACGATACGCTTTTCCAGGTAAAAGCATGCTGATTTCATAGGGATCCATTGTAAAAAGTCTCCCGCAATCATTTATTACGGATACGCTTTTCCAGGTAAAAGCATGCTGATTCCATAGGGATCCATTGTAAAAAGTCTCCCGCAATCATTTATTACGGATACGCTTTTCCATTTATTACAGATATGCTTTTCCATGCCAGAGCATGCTGATTTCATAGGGATACATTGTAAAAAGTCTCTCGCAATCATTTATTACGGATACGCTTTTCCATTTATTACGGATACGCTTTTCCAGGTAAAAGCATGCTGATTTCATAGGGATCCATTGTAAAATGTCTCTCGCAATCATTTATTACGGATACGCTTTTCCAGGTAAAAGCAGGCTGACTCCATAGGGATCCATTGTAAAAAGTCTCTCACAATCATTTATTACGGATACGCTTTTCCATTTATTACGGATAGGCTTTTCCAGATAAAAGCATGCTGATTCCATAGGGATCCATTGTAAAAAGTCTCCCGTGATCATTTATTACGGATACGCTTTTCCATTTATTACGGATACGCTTTTCCAGGTAAAAGCATGCTGATTTCATAGGGATCCATTGTAAAAAGTCTCCCGCAATCATTTATTACGGATACGCTTTTCCAGGTAAAAGCATGCTGATTCCATAGGGATCCATTGTAAAAAGTCTCCCGCAATCATTTATTACGGATACGCTTTTCCATTTATTACGGATTCGCTTTTCCAGGTAAAAGCATGCTGATTTCATAGGGATCCATGGTAAAAAGTATCTCGCAATTATTTATTACGGATACGCTTTTCCAGGTAATGATGTGATATGATATGATATGGCATTTGTAACGCGCCTATACACAAGTGTTTCAAGGCGCGACGAGGCAGGGGGGGGGAACAAGGGGAAGACAGACAACGATCCTACTAGGCCAGGTGTCATTCAGATCGTGCAAGTGCAGGGGTGGGGGAAGGGAAAAGTGCAAGGGGAAGGGGAGGGGGGGAAGTGCAGTACAAGGTAAGTAGCGTAAAAAATAATAAATAAGGCCAGCTGGTGGCAAGTGCAAGGTAGATGCAGAACAAGTGCTGGGAAGGGGGGGCTGTAAGGATACAGTGACGGTCCCGCAGTGCAGGGGGGTGCCAGGGAGGCAGTGCAAGTGGAGAGTGGCTGGGCCCTGGACCGAGGTCACTGAGAGTGGCCCAGTTGCAGATTCAGAGCAGATTCAGTGAAGAATTAAAAGCTGTTCAGCAGGGGAGAGGAAGAGAGAAAGCAGAAGCAAAGATGAAGGTTTTGAGGTGCTTCCGGAACCGGAGGTGGTTTCCTCAAGTTTCAGGGAGGCAGGAAGGCTGTTCCAGAGGGAGGCCCCTGCTGCAGAGAGAGATATACCCCCAGCTCGTTGCTTCGCGAAGCGGCTGACCCTGAGGGAGTTGGAGACCGATGAGCGAAGGGCTCGGGAAGGAAGATATTTAGGAAGAGAGAGTTGAAGGTATTTGGGCCCCAGGCCCCAGAAGGCCTTGTGGACAATGCAGAGGGTTGTGAACTTAATCCTCGCAGCCACTGGGAGCCAGTGTAGAGATTTCAGTCCTGGAGAGATACGGTCCCTGGGCTTGAGGCCAAGGACAAGTCTCGCAGTTCTGTTCTGGATGAGTTGCAGTGGGCGGAGAGTGGAGGCAGGCAGATTAAGATAGAGGCTCTTACAGTAGTCCAGCTTTGAGAGAACCCGGGCTCAGGAGACAGTGAGCTTCTGGGGGAAGGAGAGGAAGGGAAGAATACCTCTGAGGAGGTGCAGCTGGTAGTGTGACTTCATAGAGACGTCTGATATATGAGGAGAGAAGGAGAGTGTGGAGTCGAAGATGACCCCGAGGTTTTTTGCCTTGCAGGTAGGAGCAGGAAGGGGGCCAAGGGAGGCCGGCCAGAGAGCTGCAGGGAAGGAGGGAGTGGGTGTGCCGATAAGTAGAATCTCAGTCTTACTGGCATTAAGGCAGAGGTCATTGGCGGCACACCATTCCTGGATCGCAGACAGACAGTCAGAGATGAGGGAAGGAGAGGAGGAGGCCGAGGGTAGCCTGAAAATGAGCTGGGTATCGTCCGCATAGCACTGGAAGTTGGGGCAGAGAGCGGCGATGCGGAGGGAAAGGGGTGCCAGATACTGGATGAAAAGCCAGGGAGAGAGGTTAGATCCCTGGGGAACACCACAGGAGGAGAAAAAGATGTCAGAGAGGAAGGACCCCAGTTGGACCAGGTAAAAGCAGGCTGACTCCATAGGGATCCATTGTAAAAAGTCTCTCGCAATCATTTATTACGGATACGCTTTTCCATTTATTACAGATACGCTTTTCCAGGTAAAAGCATGCTGATTTCATAGGGATCCATTGTAAAAAGTCTCCCGCAATCATTTATTACGGATACGCTTTTCCAGGTAAAAGCATGCTGATTCCATAGGGATCCATTGTAAAAAGTCTCCTGCAATCATTTATTACGGATACGCTTTTCCAGGTAAAAGCATGCTGATTCCATAGGGATCCATTGTAAAAAGTCTCCCACAATCATTTATTACGGATACGCTTTTCCATTTATTACGGATACGCTTTTCCAGGTAAAAGCATGCTGATTTCATAGGGATCCATTGTAAAAAGTCTCTCGCAATCATTTATTACGGATACGCTTTTCCAGGTAAAAGCAGGCTGACTCCATAGGGATCTATTGTAAAAAGTCTCTCGCAATCATTTATTACGGATACGCTTTTCCAGGTAAAAGCATGCTGATTTCATAGGGATCCATTGTAAAAAGTCTCTCGCAATCATTTATTACGGATACGCTTTTCCATTTATTACGGATACGCTTTTCCACGTAAAAGCATGCTGATTTCATAGGGATCCATTGTAAAAAGTCTCTCGCAATCATTTATTACGGATACGCTTTTCCAGGTAAAAGCAGGCTGACTCCATAGGGATCTATTGTAAAAAGTCTCTCGCAATCATTTATTACGGATACGCTTTTCCAGGTAAAAGCATGCTGATTTCATAGGGATCCATTGTAAAAAGTCTCTCGCAATCATTTATTACGGATATGCTTTTCGATTTATGACGATACGCTTTTCCAGGTAAAAGCATGCTGATTTCATAGGGATCCATTGTAAAAAGTCTCCCGCAATCATTTATTACGGATACACTTTTCCAGGTAAAAGCATGCTGATTCCATAGGGATCCATTGTTAAAAGTCTCCCGCAATCATTTATTACGGATATGCTTTTCCATTTATTACGATACGCTTTTCCAGGTAAAAGCATGCTGATTTCATAGGAATCCATTGTAAAAAGTCTCCCGCAATCATTTATTACGGATACGCTTTTCCAGGTAAATGCATGCTGATTCCATAGAGATCCATTGTAAAAAGTCTCCCGCAATCATTTATTACGGATACGCTTTTCCATTTATTATGGATGCGCTTTTCCAGGTAAAAGCAGGCTGACTCCATAGGGATCCATTGTAAAAAGTCTCTCGCAATCATTTATTACGGATACGCTTTTCCATTTATTACGGATACGCTTTTCCAGGTAAAAGCATGCTGATTTCATAGGGATCCATTGTAAAAAGTCTCCCGCAATCATTTATTACGGATACGCTTTTCCAGGTAAAAGCATCCTGATTCCATAGGGATCCATTGTAAAAAGTCTCTCGCAGTCATTTATTACGGATACGCTTTTCCATTTATTACGGATACACTTTTCCAGGTAAAAGCATGCTGATTTCAAAGGGAACCATTGTAAAAAGTCTCTCGCAATCATTTATTACGGATACGCTTTTCCAGGTAAAAGCAGGCTGACTCCATAGGGATCCATTGTAAAAAGTCTCTCGCAATCATTTATTACGGATACGCTTTTCCATTTATTACGGATACGCTTTTCCAGGTAAAAGCATGCTGATTTCATAGGGATCCATTGTAAAAAGTCTCTCGCAATCATTTATTACGGATACGCTTTTCCAGGTAAAAGCAGGCTGACTCCCTAGGGATCCATTGTAAAAAGTCTCTCGCAATCATTTATTACGGATACGCTTTTCCAGGTAAAAGCATGCTGATTTCATAGGGATCCATTGTAAAAAGTCTCTCGCAATCATTTATTACGGATATGCTTTTCCATTTATTACGATACGCTTTTCCAGGTAAAAGCAGGCTGACTCCATAGGGATCCATTGTAAAAAGTATATCGCAATCATTTATTACGGATACCCTTTTCCAGGTAAAAGCATGCTGATTTCATACGGATCCATTGTAAAAAGTCTCTCGCAATCATTTATTACGGATATGTTTTTCCATTTATTACGATACGCTTTTCCAGGTAAAAGCATGCTGATTTCATAGGAATCCATTGTAAAAAGTCTCCCGCAATCATTTATTACGGATACGCTTTTCCAGGTAAATGCATGCTGATTCCATAGGGATCCATTTTAAAAAGTCTCCCGCAATCATTTATTACGGATACGATTTTCCATTTATTACGGATACGCTTTTCCAGGTAAAAGCAGGCTGACTCCATAGGGATCCATTGTAAAAAGTCTCTCGCAATCATTTATTACGGATACGCTTTTCCATTTATTACGGATACGCTTTTCCAGGTAAAAGCATGCTGATTTCATAGGGATCCATTGTAAAAAGGCTCCCGCAATCATTTATTACGGATACGCTTTTCCAGGTAAAAGCATCCTGATTCCACAGGGATCCATTGTAAAAAGTCTCCCGCAATCATTTATTACGGATACGCTTTTCAAGGTAAAAGCATGCTGATTCCATAGGGATCCATTGTAAAAAGTCTCCCGCAATCATTTATTACGGATACGCTTTTCCATTTATTACGGATACACTTTTTCAGGTAAAAGCATGCTGATTTCATAGTGATCCATTGTAAAAAGTCTCTCGCAATCATTTATTACAGATATGTTTTTCCAGGTAAAAGCAGGCTGACTCCATAAGAATCCATTGTAAAAAGTCTCTCGCAATCATTTATTACGGATACGCTTTTCCATTTATTACGGATACGCCTTTCCAGGTAAAAGCATGCTGATTCCATAGGGATCCATTGTAAAAAGTCTCCCGCAATCATTTATTACGGATACGCTTTTCCAGGTAAAAGCATGCTGATTCCATAGGGATAAATTGTAAAAAGTCTCCCGCAATCATTTATTACGGATACGCTTTTCCAGGTAAAAGCATGCTGATTCCATAGGGATCCATTGTAAAAAGTCTCCCGCAATCATTTATTACGGATACGCTTTTCCAGGTAAAAGCATGCTGATTCCATAGGGATCCATTGTAAAAAGTCTCTCGCAATCATTTATTACGGATACGCTTTTCCAGGTAAAAGCATGCTGATTCCATAGGGATCCATTGTAAAAAGTCTCCCGCAATCATTTATTACGGATACGCTTTTCCAGGTAAAAGCAGGTTGACTCCATAGGGATCCATTGTAAAAAGTCTCCCGCAATCATTTATTACGGATACGCTTTTCCAGGTAAAATCAGGCTGACTCCATAGGGATCCATTGTAAAAAGTCTCTCGCAATCATTTATTACGGATACGCTTTTCCAGGTAAAAGCATGCTGACTCCATAGGGATCCATTGTAAAATGTCTCCCGCAATCATTTATTACGGATACGCTTTTCCAGGTAAAAGCATGCTGATTTCATAGGGATCCATTGTAAAAAGTCTCCCGCAATCATTTATTACAGATACGCTTTTCCACCAACGTTGTGGAAAAGTGAAGAGGAAAGGCAGAACCCGCCTTCGTTATAGCCCTCACTCCGCCACTAAGTGGTGGAAATGAGAAAAATTGCACAGAGGGGAGCTTTTTCACCAAAGTGCAAACAGACAGTTCACTCCATGCAGTGAACGTGGAGAACCAACTTGACCCATAACATGCAGTGTACCGGGCAAGGAGGCACCTTTGGGGCCCGATTCATGGAATATTTGCCCGGGTTCAAAGTGAATTTGCACTGCTGAAAAGTGACTTTGCACTGCCGACACAAAGCCTGATTCATGGAACCGTGCAAAGTGTATTTTTGCAGTGCAAAGTCAGCGCATAGTCGTTTTTTGCAGTTCAAAATGACTTAGCCCGGCCTTTGCACTGCAAAAATACACTTTGCACGGTTCCATGAATCAGGCTTTGTGTCGGCAGTGCAAAGTCACTTTTCAGCAGTGCAAAGTCACTTTTCAGCAGTGCAAATTCACTTTGAACCGAGCAAATATTCCATGAATCGTGGCGAGGCAGGAGACTGCATAGCTCCTTCTAAGACAAGGGCCAAGGAGCCGGTTTGCACACTGCATCGACCTTCAGTGGAGGAGGCGCAAATCGGCTCTTTCCGCCAGTTTCTAGAATAGCGGCACAGGGCCCAGGTGACTATGCGCTACATCAGCGTTTCCACTCCGCATCTCCTTCATTTCCATAGGCTGCTCACGTGACCTGCTAACTCTCATGGCTGCCAATGGAGATGAGGCATTGTTTCTGATTAATGGCGGCATTAGATGAGCTCACAGAATGGTGATGCAAGTAATTAGTCAGGCAAACCCAGGGGGCTTTGGTTTCCCGGGCTCGCTATCACGGCACCGGCGATGCACCACGTGATATTGCAGTTATTCTGTAACGTAATTGTTAAAACCATCAATAGCTGCAAACCAGGGCTCAAGTCTAAGGTTCACGCACGCCGTGGACGGAGTCCACTCACTTTTTTCAGAAGTCCCCCCCGACTTTTTTCAGAGGGCACATTGATATGCTAATTTCTGGTGAAACCACAATCAATTGTTGTGCTAATGAGACCCCCGCTTCTTTTTTTTAGGGCTTGACCCCTGCTGCAAACCATCCTGCAGAAGATCAAACAGCTGAACTACTGTAGCTGTGATTCACTGATCAATTCATGATGTAAAAAATGGCACTAACAAAATATGGGTGCAAACAATGGAATTCCGGGGTGTACTAGCCAACCAGTGACCTGTGAAATTTCCCAAATCGCCACAGTAAATCATGTAGGAGACCCACAATAGTGATGCGTTAATCCAGGGATTCACGAAAAAGTAGTGGGATTTGGGGTACTGCCCTCACACTGGCTGTGCTGAAAGCATGGGGCCCGAGTCACAAATCAGCAGTGTCTACAATCAGCGGGACATTTTGCCTCACGGATGTCTCTGCCAGTAGTGCCACCTCACAAGTCCCTGGTTCAAGCATTGAGGTGTGGGAGGAGCTGGGAGAGGGCACATGGACCCCGGCTTTGCATTCTTGTTGGGTACATTCCCGACGCCTGGGTATGCAATTGCTCACTGTCCCCCGGTAGGTGGGGAGCTGTGGTCATCCTACCACACAGGTGGGTTTAATATGACCATTGGCATTCACATACCGTACATTTCCCCCACTGCTGACAGGTGAAAAAGTTTGCTCATGCTAACAACCCCTAACAGCAGCGCACATTCCCTTGTGTCTAGGGTCCGGCTGGGCCATTAAATTGTCTCGGGCACCAATGAAAAAGTGGCCCACAGTCTGGGATCACCAGGGGTCGCCAGAGCGACCCATGGCCGTTTGGTTTGCAACCCCTACCAATCCCTTATGACCCCCCAGCCAAACCCCCCAATCAGAGGATGCTGGTGGCGTGGCTAAGGGAGGCATGCATGGGCCGCGTGTTTGGGCTCCTCCATTTTGTCGTGCCCAGCAGTAGGCAGTACGTGTCATACTTGGCGAGACGAACAGAGAAACATGTGTGCACTGCAACCTCCTCAACAATGAGGTAAGTACAGCGCGTGAGTACTACTTAGGGTGACCAGACGTCCTGGTTTTGGCGGCACTGTCTGTGTATTTGCACCTGCGTACCAGGGTCCAGAGACTTTTTTCAGTTTAAAAACCCTGTACCAGGATTTGGGGATCGGGTAGATGCCATCCCGGTTTTTGCCCGGATAACATAATTTTTACACCAGTTTGCCAAAAACCAGGATGGTATCCACCCGATCCCCAAATCCCGGATGGGTTTTTCAAACTTAAAATAACCTCGGGAGCTCGGGTGCTGCAACAGGCCACCCACATAGAAGTAAGACTACACCTTCACAGCTGAAGCTGTAGACCTACTTCTATGCCAGTGGCCTGTCCCTTTTTTATTTTTGAAATCTGGTCACCCTAGTACTACTGCGTGTATAGATGCCTGGAATAGTCACAAATTGACTCAGTAAAAGAGGGTGTGAGCAGGGTCGGATTGGCCCCTCGGCCTTTTGGCCCGTGGCCGGGCCGAAATCGTCCCTGGGGAGTGGGGGCCGGTTTCTGGCCGTGCCTGTGCTGGTTTGAAAAAAAAAAAGTTTGAAAAAAAATATATATTTTTTTCACATTTATTTTTCTTTTTCAAAAAGCCTTTCATCCTTCTTAGGGCAATAAATGAGTACCAACACAGGTTGGGTGATAGTGTATGCATATTTGTTCTATAAAAAGAGCTTAAGCGTACGTGCTACACAATAACATATTATTTGGCCTTGGACGTCTGCTTGGATTCACAGTGATTTAGTGTTGTCGGGGTGATTTCCCGGGGGCCGGCAGAGCCGTCCGTGGACCTCCGGGGCTGGGCAAGCCCCAACTCCTCCCACGTCCCAAAAGGAGTATGAGACTCACACAAGAGCAAGGTAGTAACTGCTGTTTATTATAGTAACGGCAGAGATATTCTCAGCCCGTATGCATCCGGAGACACTCTCCGCATTAGTGGGGCTTGCAGGCCCTTTTTGCTTTAGTATGACGCGCTACTTCCGTCACCTGGGAAAATTGTCACAAAACCTAACGCCACTTCGGGTTGGCTCCCCGAGTGGTAGAGTCAGTATAGTTACTTATAGCCGAAAGGGTTATTGGATAAGGACAGGTCAGGTGGTACACTTGGGTTGTCCCTAACAGTTGCTACACCGAAATTGTGTACATTGGCTACTAAAATGGCGTCAGTGATGAGCCCCTCGTATTCTGATTGGTTGCCTCGCGAGCACCCAAGCGTGGGACCATCGCCGTTCCCAGCTCGCGATGTACCTGGTGCTGGCAACAATGTGCAACTATGTGTTAGTGGTGGACAATGAACAGGTCTGGCTAGTGGCTGATGTGCATGTCTTTCCCATCGCTGTAGGTGTCCAACTTGTCACTTCGTTGTTGCAGACTGTGTCTCAGATGTGGGACTCCGGCGACTTTCTGTCTCATAAGCTTGGCATCTTGTCAGTTCGGCTTGGTCACTTGTGGAGAGACTGTGGCTGGAGCGGAATTATGAGCATTTGGTTTGTATTTCGGGTCTGAGGAGCGCTTGGCGGTGGCACGTGTAACCTTGGCGCTGGGAGCACGGCATGTAGGTTGCAACATTGCGGCCTTGGCTGTGGGCTCTCGTTGGGGCTCGTTCTGCGTGGTCAGCGCTTTGCTTTTTCGTTCTGGGAGGATTTTCGTCTGAGAGGCTCCTGCCTGGGGACTCTTGCATTGCGGCCTACTTTGGACCTAGCTTCTGGGTGGCGGTACAGAATCCATAATATGGGGTTGTAAGGGGCGAAAGAGTGTCACAAGCATCAGTAAATACATAGGGTGGCGTCTTAATAGGGATAGGTAGCGAGAAAGCATCTGCAAGCATGTATACACATGCTCTTCAAGTCTTGCATTTCTGCGGTGCTGGAGGAGTGTCACAGCTGCTGGCGACTGGCGTTTGTGGCGAAGGTGGAAACAGGGACGCCATTAAAGTGTGCTGTTACGTTTTTCTCCTTCTACTAGCCAAGGTCTAGTTGTTTCCAAGATGGCCACCGCCATTTGTATATCTCACTCGGCCGCCGGCGGCTCTGCGTGTTGCAACTGAGTTCATTCTCGCCCCGTTGCTTGCGCTAGTGCCCTTTGACAGTTTGTCCTACGTTTCGCCATTTTCGGCGTCTGTTATTCCTTCTCCTCCCGTTCCCGTTGCTCTCTCTCACCTTGTTCCCCTTCCCTTCCCCGTTTTGCTTCCCGTGCTGCTTCCCCCCGCTGCTCTTTCTCACTCTCTTGGGTTCCCTTGGACATCTCTGATTTCCCCCGTTCTCGCTTGTCCTCCACGCAGTGTGGTACTCACCTGTATCCAGCTACCTTCTACAGTCGGTCAGCACTGACACGCCGGCCTCACGGTCCCTGAGTTTCCGGCGGAGGACCGAACCAACTTGCTACGGATCCGGCGACTTCCATTGCCCTTACGACCACTCCGGATCCAGGGTTTTTTTGCCATCCAATGGCCTTTTCCCCTCTGGCTGTCGCGGAGGGGAGTCACCAAGGGTTTTCTCTGTCTTGGAGTCACGGTGGCTTCCTTCCGAGGTGGACCCTATCTTCAAAAAAAGAAGAAACATACATTGGACTTACCCGCAGAAAGAAACTGGACTATTCAGGTGAGGAGGAGGTGACCGGGGAACGCAGTAATTCTATTGAAGACGAAGACATTGCTGACCTTCTAGCTGATCCCGTAGCCCATAGCGCCAGTTTTGATAGCCTGCAACGCCAGGAAGAAGTTATGGCTACGCCACAACAACTGCAAGAGCTAGTGACAGCTGTCCAAACCCTCAACGCAGAAGTCCAAACACTCAAGGCTGACAACGCGGCCCTCCAGCAAAGAGTGGCTGCTAGAGAACAACAGACATCTGATTTGCCCCCACTACCCCTGGTGTCGGGTAAATTCGACGGCTCAGAAAGAAAGGTGAAGGAATTTCTGGAAGCCTGTAATATCCACTTCACCTTCCGCAGGAATGCATTTTCCACCCATCATTCCAAGGTGGGTTTCATGATCACACATGTGACGGGAAACGCCTTGGCATGGGCTACTCCATTGGTATCCCTTTCTGACCCAGTTCTGCAGGACTATGCTGCCTTTAAGGAACTACTGATACACACCTTTTTGCAAACCGAATACTCGCATGTGGCTAGCGAAGACCTGCTGGATGTGCGTCAAGGGAGTACCGACTTACTGTTCTATATTTCCACCTTCAAGAAGCTCGCTGCAGAGGCCGGTTGGCAAGAGCAGGCCCAGTACGCCATCTTCTGCAGAGGCTTGCGAGAAGAGCTTAAAGATGAACGTGCCCGGATCCCTCGCCCAGAAACCTTTTCTGATCTTCAGACTGCTGTTCTAAGAATCGATTTTCGCCTGACGGAACGAAAGAACGAAAAGAAGAAGGCTCGAGGTCCCCATCCTTTCTTGGATACGCTCACGTCAGCCTCCTCACCTGCATCGCGTCCTGTCCGAGATGAACCCATGCAGGTCGGAACCACCAGATCTCCGTTGACTGCCGAAGAAAAGAAGAGGAGGCGCGAAGGGAATCTTTGTTTGTATTGTGGAGCTGCCAACCATCTGTTGAGAGATTGCCCTGATGTGCCCCCAAGGAGATCGGGAAACGACCGCCCTCCATTGTCAGTGGGACAGACTATCGAGGGGCTGTGCCTTGTTCCTACACTACTCTTTCTGTGGCTTCATCTCAGATGAGCGAAGATTTGCGTCTTATGGTTATAGCCATCAAACTCCGATTCCGGAAGAGGGAAGTAGAGACACAGGCTCTACTGGATTGTGGGGCAGCGGGAAACTTCCTTGACACCTTTTGGGCTGATAAGGTGGGTCTGCTTAGGATTGAGAAAAAAGAGGACCAAAAGGTCGAAGGAGTGGATGGTACACCTCTATGTTTGGGGCTCATTACTCACACCACCGAGGAGATTCAAGTATTCATTCACCAGCATTCTGAAACCATAAAATTTGACATTATACGTGCATCCCATTTTCCGGTCATATTAGGGATCGGCTGGCTCCGGAAACACAATCCAACAGTGGATTGGACTAAGAATCTACTAAGTTTTCATTCCACTTTCTGCCTACGAGAATGCCTTCCGGAACCTATGTTTGAAACTGTAAAGACCATGTCTGCTGTCGAAAGTAGTTCCATCCATTGCATACCGGAGCTCCTTTCTGAATACACGGAAGTCTTTCAGGAGCAGACCCCCATCGAACTTCCTCCACATCGTCCAGAGGATTGTGGTATCGACCTTGTACCTCAGGCATTGGTCCCCTTTGGGAGGATGTATCCTCTCTCGGTATCCGAAAAGGCTGTGCTCCGATGCTACCTTGATGATAATTTAGCAAATGGACTCATAAGGCCTTCCAAATCCCCTGCAGGGGCCTCTCTGTTTTTCATACCCAAACGGGATACAAAGGAGTTGCGGCCCTGTATCGACTATCGGGGGTAAAACAGAGTGACTATAAAGGATCGTTACCCTATGCCCATCATCTCGGAGATTCTAGAGGCTGTTCAAGGCTCTGTTGTGTTTACTAAACTAGATCTACGGAATGCTTATCATCTACTACGCATAAGAACTGGGGATGAGTGGAAGACGGCGTTTCGCACTCCCTATGGTTTGTTTGAATAGCAAGTCATGCCGTTTGGCCTAGTCAATGCACCTTCAATTTTCCAGAGATTCATGGACCGATTATTTTCTGACCTTTTGAATCTTAACACAGTGGTTTACCTGGATGACATTTTAGTCTTCTCACGGAGCCAGGAGGAGCATACTCTGCATGTCAAGGAGGTTTTGCGCAGATTACAGCATCACAGTCTTCTTGTTAAACCAGAGAAGTGTGCATTCGCTCAATCCTCGTTGTCTTACTTGGGATTCATCCTATCCGACAAGGGGGTTACCATGGACCCAAGGAAGGTGGATGCCATCTTGTCATGGCCGTCGCCTTCTTCAGTTAAGGATATCCAACGTTTTTTGGGGCTGGCAAATTTCTATCGGAAATTCATTCCGGGGTTTTCCTTACTCACTCTTCCCATCACTTCCCTTCTCAAGAAGTCCACGGGTCCTTTCATCTGGTCCAATGAGGCCGAAGAAAGCTTCCTCGGTTTGAAACACAAGTTCTGTACTGCTCCTATCTTGAAACAACCAGATCAACTACTACCCTTTATTCTGGAGACCGATGCTTCTGCAGCTGCTGTGGGTGCCGTTCTTCTTCAGAAAGTCAAGGACAACAAGCATCCGGTGGCTTACTTCTCCAAGACTTTGAATTCTAGCCAACGCAACTACTCTGTCATAGAAAAGGAACTACTTGCTATGAAGTTGGCTTGTTTGGAGTGGAGGCATTTGCTCCAAGGGAGCCTACACCCGTTCCAGATACGAACAGATCATAAAAATCTGCAAATACTCAAGCAGCAAGAGTGTTATAACACCCGTCAGGCCAGATGGGCTCATTTTTTCGCCCAGTTCGATTTTGTCATCACATTCATTCCTGGCTCCCAAAATCTTGTCGCCGATGCTCTCTCTCGCAGAGATGATGTTAATTTTCCCTACAGCAAGGAGCTTATGTTTGGTCGTACTCGGATCATATCTGCAGTGACTAGCTTTTTGGAAGAAGTAAGAGGAGCCTACCTCCACGAACCAACACTCAATGTGGGTAATCAACCAGTCACCACTAAGGACGGTTTGCACTTCATCCATGGAAGACTGTTCATTCCATCCAAAAGTCTCAGACGATGGGTCACTCAGTGGTGCCACGATTCCAAGACAGCAGGTCATCGAGGAGTGCGAGGCACTCTGGAGCTTCTACAAAGAGCTTTCATTTGGCCCAACATGAAGGCCGATACTCAAGCCTATGTTCAATCCTGTATGGTGTGTTTACAAAGCAAATATTCCACCTCGAAACCATTGGGGTTGTTACAACAGGAACCGGTCCCAGATGGTCCCTGGAAATGCATTTCTACGGATTTTATTGTGGAGTTACCGGTTTCCCGAGGCTCTACCTGCATAATGGTAACCATGGACACTTTCTCGAAACTTGCACATTTTTCTCCTTTGGCCAAGATCCCGTCAGCCTCGGTTATGGCCGACGTCTTCCTCAAGGACATTTTCAGGCTGCATGGGTTCCCCAAAAGATCATTTCCGATAGGGGTAGCCAATATACCTCCAGATTCTGGGCGGCTTTGTGTAACTCATTGGGCATTGAGAGAGCTCTTTCGTCGGGGTTTCACCCCCAGACAAATGGAGAGACCGAAAGGTTAAACGGAACCCTAGAACAGTACTTGAGGTGTTTCATAAATCAGCAGCAAGACAATTGGGTAGACCTGCTCCCCACAGCAGAGTTTGCATACAATAACGCTGTTCACACTGCTACAGGGGTTAGTCCCTTCTTCTGTACCTACGGTTTCAACCCACAGTCCATCATACCTGGATTCTGGGAGGAGACTAACATCCCTTCATTGGAGACCACCCTCGTGCAGATCAAGGAGACCCACAACACGGCCAGTCAGAGTCTTCTTAAGGCTAGCAGACACTACAAGGAGCAATCCGACAAATATCGGAAACAAGTTCCTGCCTAGGATAAGGGCTCTACGGTCATGCTGTCCACCAAGTTCCTTCCTCGATGGGTTCGGCCTTCTAAGCTGTCACCCCGCTACATCGGACCCTTCGAAATAACTTCAAGGATCAATCCTGTGGCTTACCGTCTCAAGTTGCCAAGAGGACTCGGGCGGATTCACCCTTTGTTTCACTCATCTCTCTTACGTCCCTTTGTGTCAGATACCCGGAAACAAGCACCCCTCAAGTTATGGACTTTGCCTGTTCCAGCCTTTGAGGAGTACGAAGTTTCTCAGATACGTGACTCCCGATATCATCGGGGACGTCTTGAATATCTCGTACATTGGAAGGGGTATCCTTCCTCGGAAGATACTTGGGAACCCCATTTTCACATTCATTCTCCTCGTTTGTTACACAAGTTCCACCAGCTCCATCCTGAAAGGCCGGGAGGGAGAAGCCTTCGGAGGGGGCATACTGTCACATCCGCTGGCGACTGGCGTTTGTGGCGAAGGTGGAAACAGGGACGCCATTAAAGTGTGCCGTTACGTTTTTCTCCTTCTACTAGCCACGGTCTAGTTGTTTCCAAGATGGCCGCCGCCATTTGTATATCTCACTCGGCTGCCGGCAGCTCTGCGCGTTGCAACTGAGTTCATTCTCACCCCCGTTGCTTGCTCTAGTGCCCTTTGACAGTTTGTCCTACGTTTTGCCATTTTCGGCGTCTGTTATTCCTTCTCCTCCCGTTCCCGTTGCTCTCTCTCACCTTGTTCCTCTTCCCTTCCCCGTTTTGCTTCCCGTGCTGCTTCCCCCCACTGCTCTTTCTCGCTCTCTTGGGTTCCCTCGGACATCTCTGATTTCTCCCATTCTCGCTTGTCCTCCACGCAGTGTGGTACTCACCTGTATCCAGATACCTTCTACAGTCGGTCAGCACTGACACGCTGGCCTCACGGTCCCTGAGTTTCCGGCGGAGGACCGAACCAACTTGCTACGGATCCGGCGACTTCCATTGCCCTTACGACCACTCCGGATCCAGGGGTTTTTTGCCATCCAACGGCCTTTTCCCCTCTGGCTGTCGCGGAGGGGAGTCACCGAGGGTTTTCTCTGTCTTGGAGTCACGGTGGCTTCCTTCCGAGGTAGACCTTATCTTCAAAAAAAGAAGAAACCATACATTGGACTTACCCGCAGAAAGAAACTGGACTATTCAGGTGAGGGGGAGGTGACTGGGGAATGCAGTAATTCTAGTGAAGACGAAGACATTGCTGACCTTCTAGCTGATCCCATAGCCCATAGCGCCAGTTTTGATAAGGCGGCCTATGTGAAAAATAACAACGATGCGTGTCTATGGGTGTGTTAGTCGCTGCGTCATAGCACTGAGTATGTTCTTCGTGTGGGTTGGTGTGTGAGTGACCAGTGTGCATGGTGGCACATGTGTTCTTGTCTGTTGGCTATGTCGTCATGGCATCTCTAACGATGATGGTGTTTGTGGTTGTTGTCTGATCGAGTTTGTCTATGAGGCTGACATTGGCTTGACCAGGACGTGGTAGGGGGCAGGTTCCCCGGGTGTGTGGGCCATGGACAAAGGGGACCTGGGCAACTGGTGAGGAGGTGAATTGGTCAAACTCCTCTCGCGGGGGGTGCTTGGGTCTTGATGTCCTGGGCCATGGTCTGGATGAGACTGGGGGGAGGGTATTTTCCCATTTTCCCACTTCAGTCCCCCCTCTGGTTGACTTGTCGACCACAAAATTATCTGCTCTCTTGTCTCCTCTCACTCTCCATACTTTCGTTATTCCCGCCAGGTGTCCATACTGGTTCACGTGGTCTTCAAAGGACCAGTACATGTATACGCATCCACTGCCAGGCTTGCAATAAACCCACCTTCCAAAGTAACTCTTTGGGTTCCTTGGGTTTTCTACTTTCACTGATGGTGGATATAAGTCTGCTTCCATTATCTGCTTGCATAACCTTTCTCGTTTCTTTATGATGATGTCTGTGTGTTTGTCATCTTCAGCTGGCATCAAGGCGTGCATGCCGATCATTTCTATCATTTCATCAGTAGTACGTGCTGTCCTTGCTTTCCACAATCTCATTCCCAACAGGGCGGCCATTCCCAATATTATGCATCCAACTATGATTTTAAGACCATCTGACAGCCATGATGGCATCCATGACCATAAGTAGGAAAACCAGCTACCATCTCTCTTCACTCCTTTTTCTTCCTCTTCCATCTTGGCGTTCATCTTGGCAAGTTGTGATACTGCCTCAGAAAGCGTGCCATTGTCTGCATCGTTGGCAGGAATGAATGTGCAACATGAGCTCGCAATTTTTGCATAAACTCCTCCTTCCATTGCTGTTAGGAGATCCAACACATATCTGTTCTGGAGTGTCACCATCCGTACTGCCCTCAGTTCTTCTTTTATCGCGTTGAATCCATTGACAGTGGAGTTAATTGTCATCATTAGTTCCCATATGGTGATCTGGAGCCACTTCGCATTTGCGTATGCCTGCATCCCTGGATGTATTATGGAGGAGAAAAACATTGCCGCTCTGCTGAACAGTCTGTGTTCTGGTGTGATGTCACTAAGAGCTGTTTCTGATCTTCCCCACAGGTAGTTCCCTGTCAGTGGTCCTCCTTGTCGTTTTACTCTTGACAATATCACTGTTCCATTCTTTTCTCTTTCACCTCCAATCTTTACTGATCTTTTCTTCCTTCTGTTCCCTTCGTCCATCTTTGGGAAGTTCCCCAGGTTGTCATGTTTCTGCGGTACTACCAGGGACGGCACGTTGATGTGTACCATAGTGCATATTCCATTCCAAGATGGTGGCAAGCTGTGGTATGCCCTTGTTCCACAGGCCCAATAGTGGTCCATCAGAACTGCTGTACCAGCACCCCCCTCAGTAATCGTTATTGTTCTTTTGCAGTTGCTGCTCCTTCCAACATTGACATTCCCATCGTGCTGATAACATAGTGTAGGTGCAGTTAGTGGAAGTATGGTTATTGGTTCCTCGTCCTTTTCTAGCCAGCTGACTAGGGCTGCGCGCCTTGTCCATCCATTGTAACATTTGTTTTTCTCTTCATTTACTGTTACCACTGTTGCCTTTGACAGTGTCACAATATTGCTTCCTACAACCCCGCCCACCCATCCTTCTTTTGTGTATACTTTTCCATATATTAGTATCAGTGGTCTTTCCCAGCACCCTGGTAACCCGGCACCTTCTCTTGCTCGCCACTCGCATGGTAGGTAGTCCAATGTTACCTCCTTTGTGTCTCCTTTGTCTGGTCCATCTGTTACATATTTGAGCCCTTGTGTATGCTGCCAGTAGTTGTCGTACATGGGTAGTGTTTTGATTAAGTTGTTTTCATAGGGGTATGTATCCCTTGATTTCCATCTCAGCATTGCTAGTTTCCCCTGAAATCGCCCTCTCGTTTGGAACAAGGCCAGGTATAGCAGGCACCCCACTGATGTTGCAGGTACCTCAGTTGCCACAAATGTTCTGGATGCGCTCATGATGTATGGGATCAATGAGCACACATAGCAGTTGTCCTTAGTTGTCCCCTTACCAATTTTGGACATGTGCTGGTACCACATGTTATTTGAGACGTGTGCGGATTCTGTAAGGTATGTGTCTACCGCGTGGTTATCAATAGAGGTACTACGCTTAATCCTCTTCCCGTTTTCTCTTAGGTTACTTGTACCACCTGACACTGTACCTGTTGAAGCCGTGAGGGGGGTTGGTTAGTAGGAGGTGCAGCCATGACATAGGAAGCATAGTGTGCCTGCCAGACAGTGGCAGCAAGTAAACCAGTGATAAAAAGTAGGCCTATTGTCTTTATTACAATTACTAATATCACTGGCATGGTTCTTCTTCCTGTGCTGCAGTCCTGCAGCTTTTACCTTTACTTTTGGTGATATAGATGCCCCCCTGAAAATTTCTAAAAATAATCATTAATTTGTTAGTTTCTTTATTCAAGCTCTCCCTATCATATAGTCGTTCAGTGCCCAGGCGAAAAGCTGTTCCCACGCTTTCCTCACCGTCCTATCCCTTAGGACTGGTAAGTGTTCTTGGATATGCGGGAATGATTGTTCTATGATCAAAAGAAAGGTGTTATAATACACACGTATTCTTCTTTTCTTTAAGTGTTTTGGTCTTTTTATAACATAAACAAATTGATGTGACAATGTTTCTGGGGTGTTGTCATCCGTGGGCAGCATTTACCTCTGGGCAATGACGTATGCGTTAGTACCTTTATTCAACACCTTCTATATAAAACAGTACTGTGCGGTACCTGCATGTGCGAGACAAAAAGAGAAGAGAACATGCATGTGTCTACACAGTGTGGTGTAAAATTGCAGATCTTTTGACAATATTCTTTATTTAGGTAGTGGCTGGGGCGGGGCTTGTTGGGGCAGTGTTTGTTTTACTCTGGGATCTCGTGACCATGGGGTGGGCTATGGGCGATTGTTCACTTGCGTGCTTAGGGGGGTTTGGGGTTTGGGCTGTGTTGCCATTGTCGTTGGTTGCTGTTGCTGCTGCATTGGCCCTGTCATCGACGCAAGGGCGGGTTTGATCTTTGTAGTGCTTGATGTCATGCAGGTGGGTCCAGACATGTTTATCTCCCAGTTTAACAGCTCTAGGAGCTGGTTTCTCCACCTGGTGGGGCCCAGTAAACCGGGGGCTGTTCCAACGGCGGTTGAAATTTCGCAGGAGGACGTGGTCCCCCTCTTTTACTGTCCACTGTGCTGCTTGTTCCTGTTCTTACTTTGTTTCTTCTCCTTGGTGGGTGTTCTTTGACCCGCCCCGCATCCGTTCGATCTATTGAGAGATAAAGGCAACACTAGTAACCAAGGAAGAGACGTATTCGTACATTTCTTCACCAAAGATATTCTGCGATGCATGACAATCTGTTATAACCCTTGATGGTGGTGTGAGTGGAAGGTGCATTTGGCGTTCGGTCACCACCTCGTGGGGTGTGAGGTGGTGGTCCGACCATGGCCTGATTCTTAACTTGAATAGGGCTAAGGGGAGGCAGTAGAGCCAACTGTTCTTGGTTGTTTGCTGAATTTTTGCTATCTCTTCTTGTAGGAGGCCGTTGAGGCGTTCACAGATGCCATTTGCCTGTGGGTGGTACATGCATGCAAACTTGTGCTTTATACCAAGTAGGGCAGTGATATGTTGGAACATTTCATTGGCAAAGTGTGGGCCGTTGTCAGACCGCAGCACTTCGAATACCCCCACCTCGGGAACACCTCCCTTACCAGGAACTTCGCTGCTCTGAAGGCGTCTGCATGGGAGCATGGACCGGCCTCGATCTACCTTGAAAATGGGCATACTACCACAATCATGTATCTGTATCCTTGACATACGTTGATCATGTCAACGTAGTCAATATGTAGGTGCAGGAAGGGTCCTTCTGGCTGTGGTATAGAACTTTGATCACTTACGCGTGTGACCAGCCGTGAATTTTTGACAAGTGAGGCAATTGCTAATGAAGTTTGCAACGTGTGAATTTAGCACAGGACAGAACCAAGCCTCTTTTATTTGTGCTGCAATCACCTCTTTTCCTGTGTGTGTCGGATGGTGTAGTTGGGCCAAGGCTGTTTTCAATAGGGCGAGGGGCATCACTATTTTGCCTGTATTGTTCTGTCACCATAATGCGTCTGTGGGTGACATTGTGTATCCTCTTTTGACCCATAGCTCCTTCTCTGCCATAGGGGCTGCTGCCTGTAATTCCATTATTTGATTTTCAGGGATGGGTGTGTACCCATCTTTCATCAACATCTGTCTTGTCCCTGCCCTCCCCTTATCTTTTTCTTTTTCTGGGGGGGGGCAGATCTCACCAAAATACGCAGCATGTTTAGCATGTGCGTCTGTTGTTGCGTTACCTTTGGAAATGGGGTCATCCCCGTTTGTATGGGCCTGACACTTCACCAAGGCTATTTCATTGGGGTCTTCAATTACTTCAATTAGTTCAGCGAGTAGTAGAGCATGTTGCACTGGGATGCCGTCTGCTCTTCTGAACTCTCTTCACTGCCACTTAATTAATCCAGCGTGTACTGTTGTACTGCTCTATGCGCTGTCAGAATATATGGTTACTCTTTTGTCATTGCTTTCCTTCAGCGCTAAAATGAGGGCCACTAATTCTGCTGCTTGGGCTGAGTAGTGTTGTGGTAACTGAACACATTTTACTGGGACATAGGTCCAATCCTCTTTCAGTCTCACCACGGCTGCTCTTGTTCTGCGTACCCCATCACTCTGGTCAATTGTTGAGGACCCATCAATGTACATTATCTCCCCCCCTCTAGGGCGTTTTCCTCAACTTTTCTTGTGCTGGAGTAAATATCAATGGCCTGTGTGCAGTCATGAGCTTAGTTGCCATCTTCTACTACCTCTGCTATACACCTCGCTGGGTTCACGTTGCTGCACCTCACAATTTTTAACTCTGGTCTGGACAAGATAATTTCGTACCCTGATGCCCTTTGGGTGGTCAAGGTTCATTTTGATTTGTTCAGGATTGCAAAAAGGGCATGTTCCACGTACAGTGTGGTTGGGCAGCCCATTGTTATTAAGGATGATTTTTCTACCGCAAAAGCTGCGGCGGCCAGACTCTGTTCGCCCAGGAAGTGACCTAACATTACAGGGTCCAGGTGTCCACTGTAGAATGCTACTGGTTTGTGTCCCATGCTGGTGTTTTGTGTCAGTACTGCCCTAATTACTGCTGAGCTACAATGTGAAAAGATGAAAAATTGTTCCCCATAATTTGGGGTGGCCAGTACTGGTGCTGTGGATATGGCATGTTTTAGTTCCTGAAATGCCTCTGTCATTTCCCTGGTCCTTCCCAACTTCTGTTCCCCCCTTTGCGCTTATCTGAGGGCCTCAAGCAGTGATCCTATGTATGAGCTGTAGTCAAAAACCCATGCCCTGCAGTAGTTGCATAGGCCCAAAAACTGCTGCAGTTATCTCACTGTCTGTGGCTGTGGTGTGTTTGTTATGGCCTGTGCCCTTTGTGGTGCAATGTTCCTTCCATGTTGTAAAATGTGCTGGCCTATGTAGAGCACTTGTTCTTGGCAGTACTGCAACTTTTCCTTGTCTACATTGTACCCTTGTTCTGCTAACACCATGAGCATTTTGACAGAGTCTTTCATGCATTTCTCTTCTGTGGTGCTGCAGATGATGATGTCATCTACATATTGCAGCACTGTGCTTTCAATGTCAATGTTACCCAAATACATTTGTATCAGCCTGTTACAGATGGATGGTGACTCACCCTTGGGGCAGCCTTGTGTGTTTCCATTTTGTGTTGTGGTATGTGAAACTTGTCAAATCTTGTGAGTCAGGGTGCAGAGCTATTGAGAAAAATGCGTTTTTGAGGTCAATCACAGTAAATCGTGACGCCTTCGCTGGTATTCCACATAGTATAGTGGCTGGGTTAGCCGCTATAGGGTATTGTGCTTCTACAATGTGGTTGAGGGGTCTTAAATCCTGGATGAAATGCCAAGACCCTCCCATAGCCTCGCGCACCGGGTACACAGCAGTGTTGCATGGAGACTCTGATGTACTAGTATAACTCTGTTTATTAGTGTTGTTATTGCTTCATATATCCCCTCATCTGCTTCTTTTGATAGTGGGTATTGCTTTACTCTTGGCAGCATTGCTCCTTTTTTCAATTTTATTTTCACCCCTCTAATGCTTTTGATGCAGCTCACGTCATATGGACTGGTGGTCCATAGAGATGCTGGTACTGCTGCCAGATCCTCCTCGTAAATTGGCACAGCCGTAGTGGCTGGTCCCTCTAGCGCCAGTGCCATCTTTTGTGCTACTTCTTTGTATGTCACTGTCACCCAGATGTGAACGCTCATCTCAAACACTATCTCCCCCTCACCATCATCGTCCGAGAAGAGCTCCTCATCGGATACCTGGGTTAGTCGGCACCCCTCTGCTAGTGCTATTACTGCTCTCCATGCTCTCCTTTCCCTGTCCTGGGGATGTACTGCAATGTAGTCTGGTGTTGCTACAATGCTCTCAATGCTCACTGATATCGTTGCCCCTTCCTTCTCACTGGCTGGTGTTTCGGGTCTAAAAAGGTAAGCTGCTGGTCTCCTCCAAATTTTTCCTTCAATTCCTGGTAGCCATGCTATTGCCATGTCTGTCCCATATTGGAAGATGTCTCCATCTACTGGTTCTGCCCTGGCCACTGTTTTGCCGCAATAGGCCTGCAGTATTTGTCGTGCTGTGAGTATGTTAATGCCTGGTGTGGAGCATATTATTCCCTTTTCAGTAAAGGAGATGGTCATATTCAATCTGCTCATGATGTCTCTACCTAGTATGTTTACTGGTGATTGCTTTGAGTACAGAAGTGGAAGAGACATGTTGTGATCTCCTATAGATAAGGAGATGTTATCAGTGAAGGGAACCAACCCTCGAGCCCCAGAGAATCCTTGAGTGTTCATAGCTTTGTCAGACAATTTAAACTTTCCCTCCCTTATGCATGACCTAGTGGCCCCTGTGTCAACTAGGAAGATTCATTATTTGTCACCTATCGCCACCTGTATGCGTGGTTCCTCCGCAGGGTTAGGTGTTACTGATAGGATGGGACACATCAAAGACATCTGTGGGCTGTCCTATTGTGGGTATAGTGACTGTCCATTCCCCGTGTAAGGGTTGTGACCCAATAGTGTCACCTTCCCCAGCTGCGTCTGTGTTACAGGTGTGTCAGTCGATGTTATTGCGTTGTCCTGTATTTGTGTGAGCTGTTGTACTGTTTGGGCCTGTTGTTGTTTTGCAATTGTCTGCTGCTGTGGTTGCGTGTATGTTTGTATGTGTAGTTGTGGTTGCTGTTGTGTTTGCAGTGCCTCTTGTTGTGGTTGTTGTGGCATTTGTGGTTGTTGTGTGTACGCTTGTAATTGTAGCTGGGGCTGTGGCATCAGTGCTTGTTGTAGTGGTAGTGGTTGCTGTGTCTCTTGCTGTTGTTGGTAAACTTGTTGTTCCCCCATAGGCCCTTGCTGTCCTTGCTCTCCCCAAGCTGCCTGCGCTGGTCTCATTCTGCATGTGCGTGACATGTGTCCCACCATCCCACATATCCAGCATGCCAGTGGTTCCCTTGCTTGCCATGGAAATCCCCCCATGTTGTCTTGGTACCCCTGCTGTCCTTGTTGATTGTAACCCCGGAACCCTCCCCCTTGTTGTTGTGTGGGTGGGCCATAGCCCCTCCCTCTCATTTGGACGCCTCTCCATCTGTAGTTATTTGAGTACCCATTTCCCATTTGCATATAACCTCCTCCCACGTGCGCAGTGTATGGTGGGGGAGGAGGCATCTGTTGTGTCATTATCTGTGCTTGCTGCAATGGTACTACCTGTTGTTGTGTTGTGTCTTGCGTCACTGTGGCCTGCGTCGGTGCGGGTGCTGTTATCAGTGCTCTCCCCATGGCATATTTAGATAATTTCTTTTGGACCAATTTCGCTTCCTCTGTCTTTCTAGCTTCCTCTTTTTGTTTCATCTTTTCTTGCCACATCCTGCAGTGGTGCACTATTGTCAGATGTATTTCAGGCCATGCTTTTGCTTCCATCCCCACTATTTTCTTCAACTACCTTTGTACTTGCTCCGGGAGCCCTTGTATTAGTATGTGGTAGAAAATTGCTAGTGTTTTGTCCCACGGTTCCCGCGTTTCCAAGCGCCACTTCTCCTGAATCTGCTGGATGTAATCAAAAAGATCTTCATTCTCACGCATCTTGCGTGAGGTTATGGCGCCTATGTCTGATGTGTCTGGGTATTGGACCCTCAATGCCTGCCAGAGCACATGTCTGCAGTTGGCGAATGGTGCTCCATCATGCGATGTGTCGCTTATTGTTACCCCTGGGAATCCCGCCCTCTTCCAAATGTCATCAGCGGCATCCCCCAGTATGGAAATTAGCAGCCCTATTCACGTCTCCCACTGCTAATATTTGCCCCACAGTTTGCTTTTCCATCTCATATATCCACTTCCCAGCTCCTCCACTTAGAGATGGAAGTCTGCATTTTATATTTTCCTTGTCGGCATGCTTCCAGGGGACATATTGTGGTCTTGCTCCTCCCCTCTCTAGTAGTGGCATTAAGGTCTATTCCCTCACCTCTCCTGGTGTCTGCCTGTGTGGGGTTATGTTAGTATATTCATCATCTTCCTCCATATTTGGTAACTCTTTAATGCTATCAATGTTACAGTAGTTTATTCTATCACCTCCTATGTTCTTCCTTCCCCTCCTGTTACCCTCTTGCCCCATCATGGGTGTGTTTGCTCGCTCTTCCTGCCTGCGTCCTGGGAGGTCACTAAGTCTGCCGACATATGGAGTGTGTACAGGTGTTCATGTTAGTGGGCGTGGTGTTTTCCTCTTCGCTTCTCTTATTTTTGTTTCTCCTGTATTTGGTTCTCCCTGTGTCTCGCATACCCATGGTGACTCGCAGTTAGTGCGCGTTATGTGTAATTTATCTAAACTCTCCCTATTTCCATCTCTTCCACTGTCGCACAAACCTTCCTCTTCCTCGCTGCCAAATCCATCAGGAAATGTCAATCCCCACTCGGTGCCTTTTCCCCCCACTGTCACTGTCCTTAAACGTATTAAATCCACGTCTGTTGTGTTGATGTTGTTGCCACCTCCTTGTCCTGGCGTGTATAGTTTTTTGCTCCATGTTCCACTCTCCTGTCTTCTCTTTCTTCGTTCTTCTTTTTCACTACCTCGCCACCTATTTCCGCTCATTTCCTGTGGAGTTCTTCCAATACTTCTGCGCTCACCTTTGCTAATATCCTTTCCTCTTCTTCTTTTCTCCCCCATATTCCCCCTTCCCTCTTTAGTATTCTCTCTATAACCTTCCCTTCTTCATACTTCCGGGCGCTTTCTGACATAATCTTCTTTTTCCACAGTCCCATTTCCCTATCATTTTCTTCCCTCTCCTCCTTCCTTCTCATCTCCCTGTGCTCTGCACGTGCCACTGTTTCTGCTACTGCCCTAATATGCCTTCTCTTCCTTATGTGCCTTCTTTTCCTCTTGTCTTTCCTGTGTTTCCTGCTCGAACTGTCTAATCAGTGTGCTTCATACGTCCCTCAATTCTGCCAACCTTTCCTCCAGTATCTCTTCCTCTTCTTGTGAAAGTCACCCTTCTCTCCCTTTACTTACCTCATGCCCTGTTTGTGTGTGATCCATCTCTTCCTTGCTTACCTTCCTCACTGCGTCCTCCTCTTCCCCTGTTAGTGTCTCCCGGAGCTTCAGAAGTACCTGCGCTGCTATCCATTCATCTGGCCCTATGTTTGCGAACATTCCCAGGGTCCTCCTTTCGCCCCCCGTTCCTGCCTGCGTTGTGGTTGAATCTACCGTGCCCGTCGCTCCCATCCTCGTTTGAGAACTATCTGTTGGTGCGTATGGTGGAGGGCTGTATGCAGGGTTTGAGTACCCCTCAGCAGTCGTTAGTTGCTGTCGGGCAGCTTCTCTTAGTTCTGTTATTGGATACAAACCCCCTTCCTTCTTCTTCACTACCTTAGCCATTGGCATGTCCTCTGCCCCGTCTTTTTTAACCTTTGCCTCTGCTACTGCAAATTATCCTTCTGCCTCCTCCTCAATTTCTTCAGTGCTGGGTGGTTTTTTTTGCGCCGTACCCCCAGCCCCTCCTTTCACCTTCTCCTCTTTTACCTCCTTCTCTTCCCTTATCCTTTCTCCTGTTTTACCCCCTGTACCGCGAACATCTACGGGGGATAGGGGCGACGGGCACGTGGTGTACCTCCATGGAACATCTTCCAGAGATCAAAAACCTCTAAATGGTTTGCTAACTTTTTCCCTTTGTATGTGTTATGTAGATATGTCAGCAAGTGGTGTTGGGTAAACGTGTCGAAGCTGCCGTTGGGCGGCCACAGTACCCTTATTTTGTTGTCTGTTCCTTGTGTCCATTCAATACTGTATTTTTTGCTTTGTGCAGTGGCAGTGTCGTGCATATGTGCTGGAGTGGTGTAGTTAAAGCGCTTGCTCTGAACCCCAACCCTGCTCCTGCCCCCTACCCATAGTACCTGGCCATGTTACAATTTTACTGTTTTCAACGTCAACCTTTTACCTGGCCCCGTAAGATGGGGACTTTTGACTATCTGCTGAAAGGAAAAGCGCCTTTAATTTTACAATACTTTGTTTTTGCTGTTCTTTCTTCCCGATGTTACAATTATGGCACCCTTCGGCTGTGGCGCACAAAGCCCCCTAAGGCTATGTGCCCTGTGTGGCGTGCCTTTGGGCTGCCCCGCCTTCCTGTGCCACCTGTACTTGGCACACCTTCAACTTAGTTCCTCCTCCTTCCCGTCCCCACTGTCTGCTCAGCCCCCTCCCTCTTCTGGTGCAACCCCTTTGTCGAGCGCGGCAGGCGTTCTCCGTGCACGGCCACCTCCCCCCTTGGCTCCTCCCCATTTGAGCACGGCCGGCGTTCTCCGTGCACGGCTGCCTCTCTCCCTTCGCCCGTACCCTTTTGTGCCTCCTGCCCTCGACCACCCCTGGATGAACACGAGATTGTTGTTGAGTCCTATACAAGCCCTATGGGTGACGTCACCAACTTCTACAAGATATTACAAGTACGTACAATTTCACAACCAATTAACGCGCGCTATCTTTGACACTTTTATTCCCCGTTCACCCCACAGCTGTGTTCCCACTAAGTCTGGAGCGGAGTATGCAACAATCAATTACTTATTACAATTGGAATGCGCACACTGTGTCGCCTCGCGTGTGATACGCCCCCTCCCTAGGAGAGCTTAACCAGCCAATTATCTTCCACACTCGAGAAACAATCTAGCTACCTCCTGAGAAAACATCATCTACCGAACGAGCTCCAACACTCAATTACTAGGGATCCTCATCTAATCATTGATCTACAATGTCAATTCATAGGAAAGCCACACCTCCCTTACACAGGTGTCCACGATCTAGACCAATCAGCGCGATCTGCCAGTCATACATGGGTGCTTGAGCCCCAACCAACTTGTTCTGTGATGCTGCAGGGTACCGCCTTCTTGCCTATCCTGCTGCACCTTACACACCTATCGCTGCTTATTAGTCAAAATCCTTTTTTAACACCCTGTGACAACCACCCGCAGTCCCTTTTACAATTCCTCCCCCCTCCCGCACAACATTACATTGCTGGCTGGGTGTGTCAGACTCACATCAAGTCCTCGTGAGCCAGGGCCGCTCGACCGCAGGCGCCCCGCCAAAGCGGCTCGCCACCTCCCCTTGTCTGGACCACGTCTGGACACTCGCCAACCGCGGGCCGGATACTTCTCAAGTCGGCTCCCCATGGCCAATGTCCGGATTGCGCTGTCCGGTGTTCTCGCAGTTCGGCGATGGTCCCGAAGTCCTCAAAAGGGGGCAACGGCAGAGGGGGCCGCGTTTGGCTCCCCGAGTGGTACGGTCAGTATAGTTACTTATAGCAGAAAGTGCTATTGGATAAAGACAGGTCAGGTGGTACACTTGGGTTGTCCCTAACAGTTGCTACACCAAAATTGTTACGTGGGTGATTGGCTAACTAAAATGGTGTCAGCCATGAGCCCCTCATATTCTAATTGGTTCCCTCGTGAGCCCCCAAGCCTGGGACCATCGCCGTTCCCAGCTCGCGATGTACCTGGTGCTGGCAACAATGTGCAACTATGTGTTAGTGGTGGCAATGGACAGGTCTGGCTAGTGGCTGATGTGCATGTCTTTCCCATCGCTGTAGGTGTCCAATTTGTCGCTTCGTTGTTGCAGACTGTTTGATGATCTAGATGGTCTGGGTATCACCTACACTAATTATGCCGATGATACCCAGATCCTCATCCCATTGACGGAAGATTACAACCATGATTTGGCCTTGGTGAACAGGGTGTACCTCATCATCCAGGCATGGATGGCATTTCACAGTCATGCCTGAATGATGACAAGACTGAACTCATTATACTTGGTTCCACCGCAAACATAACCAAATTGGACCACAACTAGACCAGCTTCATTATAGTTGGGAACCCGATCAAAGTAGCTAAGGAAGTGAAAACCCTAGGAATACACATCGACTCCTCCCTCTCCTTCCACAAACAGGTTAGCTCTATGGCATCCTCCACGGACTACACATGTAAGCTTATAAGAGCAGCCAAACCCTTCTTATCCTACCAGAGCTGCATTACACTAGCCAGAGCCCTCGTATTATCAAAACTGGACTATTGTAATGCCCTCTACGTAGGAGCTAGCAAACAGGTTACTAACAAAATACAGACGCTACAAAATAACGCTCTCAGAGCAGCACTCAGCATCCGCAAGAGAGAACATATCTCCAACATTAGGAGAGCCCATAACTGGCTCAACACAACAGATAAAATCCTGCTCAAAGTAGCCTCACTAACACACAAATGCCTCAACAACACTGCCCCCCGCTACCTAGTCGATAGAATAAGTAAACACCCCCCCAACAGACCTACCAGAACCTCCAACGCTAATCTTCTCACAGTTCCCAGATTCAAATGCACCAAAATGGGTGGAAACAGCTTCCAGGTGAAAGCAGCACAACACTGGAACTCCCTACCACCTTCTCTAAGGACACCCCAAACCTACACACACTTTAGATGCAACTACATACAGTGGATAAAGAACAATGACCGCTAACTCCATCCATCCCACCTCACCGCTATCCACCTTGTAAATATGTATATTTGTAAATCCGTAAACATTTGCCATTTGCTTGACTGCTTCAACCATCTATTATCCATTGTATTTACTGTATTGTATCTACAAAACCATTGTAATTACTGTACTGCACTATAGCATGTAACCAAGCTGCGAATAACCTTGTTGCTCCTGTGCCCTCATACTCTCGGGTCCGGTGCGCAATACAAATGAATAAACTAAACTGAACTAAACTCAACTAAACTGTGTCCCAGACGTGGGACTCCGGCGACTTTCTGTCTCGTACGTAAGCTTGGCATCTTGTCAGTTCGGCTTGGTCACGTGTGGAGAGATCGTGGCTGGAGTGGAATTATGAGCATTTGATTTGTATGTCGGCTCTGATGAGTGCTTGGTGGTGGCAGGTGTAACTTTGGCGCTGGGAGCGCGGGATGTGGTTTGCAACATAGTGGCCTTGGCTGTGGGCTCTCGTTGGGGCTCGTTCTGCGTTATCAGCGCTTTGTTTTTTCGTTCTGGGAGGATTTTCGTCTGAGAGGCTCCTGCCTGGGGACTCTTGCATTGCGGCCTACCTTGGGCCTAGCTTCTCGGTGGCGGTACACAATCCATAACATGTGGTCGTGAGGGGCGACAGAGTGTCACAAGCATCAGTAAATACCTAGGGTGGCGTCTCCATATGGATAGGTAGCGAGAAAGCATCTGCAAGCATGTATACACAAGCTCTTCAGGCGTCTTGCGTTTCTGTGGTGCTGTAGGAGGCCTATGTGAAAAATAACAATGATGCGTGTCTGTGGGTGTGTCAGTCCGTTGCGTCACAGCACTGAGTATGTTCTTCGTGTGGGTTGGTGTGTGAGTGACCAGTGTGCATGGTGGCACATGTGTTCTCGTCTGTTGGCTATGTCGTCATGGCATCTCTAACGATGATGGTGTTTGTGGTTGTTGTCTAATCGAGTTGGTCCATGAGGCTTACGTCGGCTTGACCAGGACGTGGTAGGGGGCAGGCTCCCCGGGTGTGTGGGCCATGGACACAGGGGACCTGGGTATCTGGTGAGGAGGTGAATTGGTCGAACTCCTCTCGCGGGGAATGCTTGGGTCTTGATGTCCTGGGCCATGGTCTGGATGAGACTAGGGGGAGGGTATTTTTTCCCATTTTCCCACTTCAGTGTATTTAGGAACAATGCTATTTGATGCCACTTCCTGTTTTGTCAAGCGGTGAAAGGTCGTGTTTCATCACTTCCTGTGATGTCACTTTGGGGTGGGGTCAAATGACAACACTTCCATTGATGTCATCAGAGGTCAAGAGTCGTGAGGCGAGGGGTGGGTCAATTTTCTTTTGGGTAACCGGGCCTATTTCTTGTCCCAGTCCGACCCTGGGTGTGGGGTGGGTGACGCAGCAACGCTGCTGGCCTGCTGGCTGCCTGCCTCCTGGCCTGCAGAACCAGGAGATCGGTGGTCCAATCCCTCATCACTGATTTGGGGAGATTGCGCGATCCTGGGCAGCTCGTCTGGTCTGGATTTTATATTAGTCGCATCATATTTCCTGAGAACAGGGGTGGGGAGGGTTAGTGTTGCTGAAACACTGGGCATTTACTGTTAGCAGTAGCAGACATCTAAAATCAAACCACAAACCATTTGAAATTCGCTCGTGAAAATGGAGGCAGGCAGGGGAACACACACGTTCTGTGGCAGTAACACAGGAAAACACCACCATTTTGGGAAAGGAGATGGCAAATGAAATGTATGCACGGCTACGATGGGATGCCATGACACACATACATAGCACATGAGTTGTATGCAGCTTTTTAAAATTTTCCAAGCCAAGGCTGCGCTTGTAATCGCCTCTTGGCGCTATGGGGCGAAGTAGATAGTGACCGTGGCAACAAGCACATTAATTGAAAGGCATTTGTTTATCTATTGGGAGGCATTGTTTTAGATTATAGCAGTGGTGGCGAAAGAAGCAAGTTAATGTTGCTTTTCAGTAGGGTATTGGTGCAAGTGGGCATGAATTGGGGCGGTGTGGTCTGAAGGGTGGCCAACTTTTTGATAACCTTTTGCGGGACACTTGCCCACAAAGCGGTCATGACGTCACAGCGTCATTCACGTTTGGCCCGCCCCATTTGTAATTTAAATTTGTTAATGGCTCTTAAAACCTGGCTTAATTGCAATGCAAATGGTTTGTCCTTGGGAGGTGATGATCACATTTTTTAACTGCAAACATGACCAATTAGGGGACAATCCCGCCAAATACGGGACAGTTGGCCACCCTAGTGGTCAGGTGGCACAGCCAGAATATGCATTCACTTCGAACTTGTTACAAATCCCTGCAGGTAAGAATACGTTTGGCTTTAACTAAAAGCCTGTTGATTGGGCCTATTGCCACCATAAGGGGAAGAAAAGGCTTTGGGGTTGTTGAAAAGTATAAGAAAGTCGCTGGCCAGCACAAAGGCCTGATCAAGGGCTTCTTTAAATAGAGCCATCGGGCTTGGTGGTCTTTAAACGGGGGGCTGCGTCCCTGTGCAACCATGATGCGGCTGCCGGCCGGGCCTGCCACATAGGGCCTGCCGTGCCACCGCAAGCACGACGCATAATTGTGCCTTGCTGACTATTTGTTTCCCGCCTACTGAAATGCTGCTACTCGCCGGACACACCATATATAGTATATGCACTTTTCTCCTTGCATACTGACATTACCTCTTACATTGACTATTTGTGTATTTACTTCTTTGTTGTAATTATTATCTCCCCACTGTTAACTATTCCTCTATTATGCTGCAATCTGTAACTGTAGGTAACTGGAGGGACTGCTCAAAAATGTGGGAGGAATTATGAGCTGATAATCCTGGAAACAAGGGGGTGGCGTCCTACCACATAAATTTAGTCACTTTACATACATATTTTCCTGTAAAGTTTCAACCATTTGGCATGCTTAGCATATGTAGAGCTGAGTTTCTAAGCTGACTCTCATATAGAAAAAGGTGAGAAAACAAACTTTTAAAGGTAACACTTTAGCTTGTTTATTTAGCCAGTGTTTAAAGAGGCAGGTTCAATACTGCATTGTGTTTAGATTGCAATTTCAGTATTTCACTAATACTCAGATAATATAGAAAAGAACATAAAAATAATCAACAAAATCGTGAATAAATGATCACAAACCAAAATATACAAACACGTGCAAGGCAGTTTCAAAGCCGTGTGAACAATAGTGGTTGGCCTCAATGTACAACATATAAAAGAAGGATCTGAAGTTTTTCAAAGGGCAACCAACAAAATGATACATAAACAGTCAAAATCAAAGAACATTCTTTCTGGCATAAGATGTTTTGAAATTGGCTGATGGGAAAGGGACCTAATTGTGCCTCGCTGACTATTTGTGTCCCGCCTACTGAAACGCTGCTGCTCGCCGGACACACCATATATTGTATATGCACTTTTCTCCTTGCATACTGACATTACCTCTTACAATGACTAGTTGTGTATTTACTTCTTTGTTGTAATTATTATCTCCCCACTGTTAACTATTCCTCTATTATGCTGCAGTCTGTAACTGTAACCTTAAAGTATTCTTGACCACGCGCCCAGATACCCTTGGGTCTGGCGCGTGCTATAAATAAATAAACAAACAAACAAACAAGCCCCTGGCCCGCAGTGCCGCCACATGGGGCCTGACTGCATACTACCGTCTCCAATGGAAGGATTGCACTTCTGTTCGCTACGAGGTTTTAAGCTCCCAATCTGTTTAATTAGCTAAGCAAGACTTCAACTCACACAAGGCAGTAATCTGTTAAATGAAATTACAGGATCTGAAAATGAGAGGGCAATAGCATACAGCCATCTTCTCATCCTACCTGATTACTTGTCTTTACTTGTGGTTATTGCGCTTTTTAGTTGAAATGACTTGTATAGCGCTTTGGGGAAAGCACTTTATAATTTTGAAGGAATACAAATGCACTCGTTTGCAGAAATGCATTGAGATCATAAACTAAGCTCTTCTGTTTTTGTCTTTATATCATGAGATGTGTTGCTCAAACCCCAATTCTTTGCTTCATACTGAGTTTTTAAAACCCAATGGTCTACGCTCAGGGCACCCCTTTAATAATAAAATGATTGATTTGGGAAGGAAATTTTTTAGCAAGTTAGGTTTTGCACTTTGTCTGATGTACTGCTCACAACAAATTGCTTCTGTATATTTTAAATCTTCGAACGTTTATTCTATAAAGACTTCTAAAACTGTTTCACTGGCCCTCATTAGGACTCCGGCACTAAACCATGGTGCTATTAGCACAATGGTCCATGCCAGAATCCGCCATGGAGAAAGGGGGAATTACCACCCCATTCCAAGGTTGGCGGGGCAGTAATTCCCCCTTTCTCCATGGCCCTTCCCAATTCCCATTTTTGCCCCATAGGGCTCAATGGGAATAGGGAAGGCGGCAATTACGGTACCGCAAATAGCAGCACTGTAATTGCCATCAAGGTCCCTTTGCGGGTCCCTACTTTAACGGCTGGTCCAGACCAGCCGTTAAGGTCGGGAGCCACAAAGGGACCTCGTAGTAAGGCGTTAAGGGGTTAACGGCACCACAGCATTTTACGGCGCCGTTAACCCCTTAACGCCGGGGTCGTAATGACCCCCACTGTGACTGCTCGATTGCGGTTATAGTGCCTCCATGGAGGGATTTGCACTGGAGGAGCTACAGAGCAGCAGTGTATAGGTGCAGTCATCCAGCTGCTTACCAACACCCTAGGAACACCTGGAACTTCCCGTTGGAAGGTTAAATGATTCCTCTCACACAGGAGGGCAGTGAAGATTATTTATTTACATAAACGTAAGATCTGCAATATGTTCCACCGGCTTTGTCCACAGCTTTACCATATAAACACTGACATTCTCATTCCACCCTTGTCAGTTCCACATTCCACATATTACATATACAACATACCCAGTCGCATCACAGGATGCTACAGAAGGAGGTCTCGTGTCAGCTGCGCGGTTGGTTAGCAAAGATTCAATAGGTGGGCATACACTTTGCCTTGGCTGAGCAGTGTCGATTGCCAACCGTGCTATTAATTCAAAGCCCAGCTGCCAAAGCGAGTGGCCCATTAACTCCATGGGCACCAGGACATCCCCTTTGCAGTTCCAGGCTTTCCTTTTCCCAATCATTGGTGCTAGGTCCTTTGACCCAATTAGCTCAATTGCAGTTAATAAAGACTACAACTCCCAGACTGCATTCGTTTGGTAGAAAACATGGCTAGCAAAGAGGTGTTCGCATGAGATCTGGATACCCCGGATGGGGGCAAAAGACACCAACTCCCAGACATGCCTAGGTTGTTGTGCACGCCCTGATTACAATCCCAGTATAATAATAATTTGACATTTTTTTATAACACTTAATTAAATATTCCTCCCACTCACTGATTGATGGAATTATTTCTGTGTAAAACAGGGTTTCTTGTGCCATTCTGCCCACAGATCCCGATTCGTCAAACAGGGATTCGTGTGCCATTCTGCCCGCAGATCCCGATTCGTCAAACAGGGATTTGTGTGCCATTCTGCCCGCAGATCCTGATTCGTCAAACAGGGATTTGCGTGCCATTCTGCCCACAGATCCTGATCCGTCAAACAGGGATTCGTGTGCCATTCTGCCTGCAGATCCTGATTGGTCAAACAGGGATTCGTGTGCCATTCTGCCCGCAGATCCTGATTCGTCAAACAGGGATTTGCGTGCCATTCTGCCCGCAGATCCCGATTCGTTAAACAGGGATTTGCGGGCAGAAGGGCATGCAAATCCCCATTTTACATGCACATAACTCCATGAACCAGGGCTCTAAGCACTGTCATGATAGGTGTTTTTACTACCAAACTTTATTTAGACCATGGCGATTCGACCCTATGAATGCAAATCCCCTGGACATCTTGGAAGCGAGGGCGTTTACCGTCATTGCTTAACAGGCAAAGCTCCTGCTGCAGACATGAAGGTGACCTGCAGGCCACAGCTTGAGACACCAGTGCAATACAACCTTGATATCCCTGTTGCAATAATTTTTTAACCTACAGATCACGGGTTCCAGAGTTCTGCTGGCTGTGGACAGGTACAAGTAGTGACGGTCCTAGTCATGCACGGATATGGAAAATACGACCCTCTCCTCGATCTCCTCCCCTAACTCCTCTTTCCCACGCCAGCACATGTCGCGCCGCTGTTGTGGCGCTGACTTTGCCTTTCTTTTAACGAACGTGTGCACACCCCTAGACACACGCCAACAGATACGTTTAAACCCCTCCACCCCCTCATTAAAACATGTAATTTCCCTGTATTGCCCTCTGGGTTCGCCTGGCCACTCTTCGCAGCCCGAGTCAATCCATTCTTTCCGGTCGATAGAGGCGAGAGGCAAGGCTGTGTCCTTGCCCCGCTTCTATTTTGTTTGTACATTAGTGAGATCATCCGGAACCTTGTGGCAGAGTGTCAGGGGGGGGGGTAGATGCCCCAAAACCTGGTGGCAATGGTTACCTGGCCCTGTTTTTTGCAGATGATTCAGTTTTGTAATCCACCTCCCCTATGTGGATCAATCAGGGTTTGGAGTGTTTTATTCGTAAGTGCCCCCAGCTAGGATTAAGCTTAATAAGAGTAAGACCAAGGTCATGGTGTTCCGGCCACGAACGGCTGGGGCCTCATCCCTTCGCCTCGCCTTGAAGATGAGGGGACGACATTGGAACAAGTCCTGTACTTTGATTACCTGGGGATAAGGTTGGATCATTGGCAGGCCAGTCCAGTAGATCACAACTAATTTTAGAGGAAAATAGTGGTGATCTCACAAAGTTTTTCTCCGCCTATGGTGGGCAACCTCTCTCACCTGCCGCTAGTGTGTTCATGACTCAGGAAACGTTAGCTGTATTTTATGGCAGTGAGATATGGGGCCAATGTAATGGCCATAACCTGGGGTGGTTGAGAACACATTTAAAAAAAAACTCCTTAGGTGCCATCTAGCTGTCCTTCTGTACCAATCCTGTTGGAGTGCGGTCTTGAACTCATTACCTTTCCTGGAAACCAGTGTTTTACTGGGTGCGACTTTGGGGTACCTTGGCCCTGGGGAAGTACCAGGAGGTTCTCGCTGACCTACTGAACCATCCAGGATGCCATTCTTTGCAATGGCCTGGCCATGTAAAACACCAACTGGGCTTGCTGGGCCTGGGGGATTTCTGGGAGAACCCATGAAGCATGGCGTGCAAAGCAAAACGTAGTTAAGCGGCTTGCAAAATCGGAGAACCAGGAATGCCTCATGAGCTAGTGACCAAAATTGAAGTCAGGGCTGGACTATCTTTCCTCGAAGCCCACCCAAGATGGAGAAGGATATTTCGCCCAGATTACTCCCACTTATGCGCGAGCCCTATACATCAAATTCAGGGTTCTGGACCTTTCCGGTTGCAGCCTTTACTCGAAGATGGAGGAATGGTAGCTCTGAGGTTTACCCGGCTTGTGGTAAGGCCGCAGAGGCTATGGCGCATATTTTGTTTTTTGGTGGATGTTACAAGGACCTGAGGAGGATGTATTTTTGTCCCATTATTTAGGAAGACACATATAAGAACCACCCTGGAAGCAGTTGCTTTCTGCTGCTCAACTGAAATTTCAAACACTGTGTACTTTGCTGCTAAATGTATTTATCGTGCTTGGCTTTGCAGGAACTTTTTATCTGTTTTATAATCACCTTCACCTAGGACGGGGCGGGGGGGCTACTAATATCAGTTGACAGATTTTGTTTTCCACTGCGTTTTAAGGTTTCTTATGGTGGAAGGGCCACACATAACTGCAACAAGGCGGCTTTAGTTGAAGGTCACACACCTGGCAGGTGTGTTTACGCTTGAAGCCACCTTAGCAACCAAGAAGCAGGTGGGACTGTAAAGGGAATAGTAAGGGGCCGGCTTCCATACCCACATGTTGTGCAGTTTGGTGTGCTTTAAATGTTATGTTATATCAGTGGGCACAGCTTTTGCCATGGGCATGGCCTCTTGGCACTTTTGGATCCTGCTGCTGGTCAGAAGAGTGGTTCTGAGTGGGTTAGTGGGAGCCTAAGGCGTGATCACATTGCTAAAACGGTATGCAGTGATAAAATCGAAGCAAAAATGTCGCCTGAACAAAAAATCGCAGCAAAAATGCTGTGGTTTGACCCGTTGAAGGTGTACCCCATTGCACCATTTAATGGGAGCTGGGGTTGCAGGGGTGTCCCCCACTGCCCGGTATAATGGGTCCGGGGGTTCCGGGGATGTTCCCTGCATCCTTTACATGGATTGCAGCGGCAAAACCACAACCTTTTTGCCGCAATATTTTATGTTCACAGCCTTTTTGCCGTGATATTTTATGTTCACAGCCATTTTTGCCACGGTTTAAAACCTGGAACCGCTAAAACAGCATCTTTGTGAGGCAGTGGCACAACAGCAGAGAGCTATTTGGGATTCAGGCCTCCCCCCCACCCTTCTGATATTCAGGGACAGAGCTAATAGGCCCTTTCTCCTCTCATGGAGGACAAAGATACCTGTGGCAGCAGCATGCATCATGGTTGGGCTGGGCTGGCGGCCAGTGGCCTGCAGCCAGGCTGCCTGCCACCAGCAGCAAGACCAATGAGTCTATCACCATTGCGGTCCACCGGTCGCATTTCTTTTTTGTTGTCCAAGGTAACGGCAATGGCCCAGCCTGTGTCCTGTCTCATGCCCCCTACCCTTTCTCCATTCAAGTGTTCTGCGGCCCGGTAATCGGGTTACTGGTGGGAACCAGACAGACCAGGCAGCGCTGCGCTTTGTTCCATCCATCCCCATGGGTGCTTGTTATTTGGTAACTCTGTGTTACTGGATGCACTGGGAACCTGCACTGGCAGGATTAGGGGAACACAACCTCTGTGTGTGAGTATGGTGGGGGTGTGGGTACTCACCACCAGCCCTGCACCGCACTTGCCTCCTTCTGCCTTGTCTCTCCCTGCTATGTTAGGTCTGAGGTACGAAAAGCCCAGTGCCTGGTGGGCTCATATCTTGGGGTCAGTTTTTTAACTCTACCTCTGCCTGGATGGATCATCTCATGTAGCCTTATTATATCACATTACAGTGATATTGTAGCCATATTTTTGTATTTGTATTTGTATTTATTGATTTATTAAGCGCCTTACGCCAAAGCGCTGTACAATTGAACAACATAATACATAAACACACAATAACAGCTGAAGCAAATACATAGTGAATCATTCAACAAAAACAGTGAAAAGAGCAATTAACTGAGGGGATAGGTAGGGAAGGGGAGAGGGAGAGGATGGGAGGGGAGTGGTGATGAATGGTAGGAGGAGGGAAGAGGGGAGGTTGAGAGGGGGAGGTAGGAGGGGGGGAGGTAGTTAGGGGAAAGAATAAGGAGGGGGGAATCAGGAGGGGGGAGGAGCTTCAGGGAGGGGAATGGAGGAGGAGAGATTTAAGGGAAGTGCGGAATGAGGTGAGGATGGGGGTAGAGCGGATAGCAAGAGTGAGGGAGTTCCAGTGTAGAGGTGCTGGAGTTGGAAGGAGCGGAAACAAGAGGAGGCACAAGGGGAGGGAGGTACAGTGAGAAGGAAATGGTCAGCAGACCGAAGAGGACAGGAGTGAGAGTAGAAGGAGAGAAGGGAGGAGAGATGAGGGGGAGCGAGGCCATGGAGAGATTTTAAGACAAGGCAGAGAAATGGAAATTTAAGCTGGGAGTGAAAAGGAAGCCAGCCAAGGGAAGAGAGAGAGGCAGAGATGGAGTTGCGGGTGGTAAGTAGACAGAGGGTACGGACAGCAGAGTGGTAGATTTAAGAGGGGCAAGATGAGACGTAGGAAGTCCAAAGAGTAGGGAGGAGCAGTAGAAGAGGCGGGAGAATATGAGGGAGGAGATTAGGAGTTTAGTAGCGTGGAAAGTGAGAGAAGGGCGGATTTTGCGAATATTGAAGAGGTGGAAGCGGCAGGTGCGGGAAGTGAGGGAAATATGTTGGGAGAAGGAGAGAGAGGAGTCAAAGAGAACCCCTAAGTTACGAGCCTGAGGAGAGATAGGAAGATTGGAGGGAGGAAAGTGAATGAATGGGGGAGGAGAGGGAGGGGGAAGAGAGTTAGAGGGAAAGAATATAACTTCGGTTTTGTCAGTGTTGAGAGAGAGAAATCGGGAAGACATCCAGTTCTTAATGGCAGTAAGGCAGGAGGAGAGTTTTTGGTGGAGGTCAGATGAGAAGGAGGAGAAAGAGAGGAAGTGTTGAGTGTCGTTGGCATAGAAGTGGTGGGAGATGCCAAACGAAGAGATTACAGGGGCAATGAGGGAGGTGTAAAGAGAGAAGAGGAAAGGACCAAGTACCGACCCTTGGGGTACGCCGTACTCAAGAGGATAGGTAGGAGAGGACCGGCCACCCTAGGAGAAATTAAAGGAGCGGGAAGAGAGGTAAGAGGATAGCCAGTTGAGGACAGAACCTTTGAAACCAAAGGAAGAAAGAGAGTGAATGAGGAGGGGATGATCAACAGTGTCAAAGGCTGCAGAGAGGTCGAGGAGAATAAGGATAGACAATTGTTTGGCGTGGCGAGCAGAGAGAAGGGAGTTGAGAATAGAGGTGAGAGCAGTTTCTGTGGAATGTTTGGGACGGAAGCCTGATTGGTAGGGTGGTAGGAGAGAGGAGTTAGTGATAAAGGATGAGAGCTGAGAGTAGGCAAGGCGCTCAAGAAGCTTGGAGAGGAATGGGAGAAGAGAGATGGGTCTGAAGTTAGAGGTGAGAAGAGGATCAGCAGAAGGTTTCTTCAGGATAGGGATGATCGTAGCATGCTTGAAAGCAGAGGGAAAAGTAGCTGAGGAGAGACAGATGTTGAAAAAGGAGGTGAGGTAGGGGATAAGAAGAGGTTAAATCTTAGGGATGAGAAGGGAAGGGAGAGGGTCAGATGGGGCGGAGGTGGGGTGGGCTTTGGATAGTAGGGTGGAGACTTCAGAAGGGGAGACGGGAGAGAAGATGGTCATGCAGGAAGAGGGGGGGAGGAGTAAAAGTGAAATCACAGGGGGTGTGGATTTTTTGACGAAGGGTACGAATTTTAGAGGAGAAGAAGTTGGCGAAATCAGAAGGGGAGAGTGTAGAATTGGAGGAGGGATCAGGAGTGGGGGGAGAGAGAAGTCGAGAGAGAGTTTGGAAGATACGGCGAAGGTGAGTGGCTTGAGAATGTAGTAGGTTAGAGAAGTAAGAGGATTTAGCAGAGGCGAGACAAGAGTCGTAGAGTGTGTGGTAAGAGAAGTAAGAGGTTTGGTTAGAGAGCGAGGGAATTTTGAGCGAGAGTCTCTCGAGACGACGGAGAAAGCGTCGCATAGAGAGGAGTTGAGGAGTAAACCAAGGTTGAGTGGGTTTCCGGGTAGGGCGGAAAAGAGAAAGGGGGTAGAGTCGATCAAGGGAGGAGGAGATAGCAGAGGAGAGGGAGGATAGAGCATCATTTGCAGGTAATATGGAGAAGTCATGAAGAGCTTGAAGGGAGGAAGAGCAGGAGTCAATAAAGAGGGAGGGGTCAAAGTTGCAGAAGTCCTGCCGTGAGAAGGTAGGAGGGGAGGGGTTAGGAGTGCTGGAGTGTGGTCGAGGAGAAAGGGAGAAAGAGAGTAAGGCATGATCAGAGAGATAGATAGGAAGAGTAAAGGCAGGGGAGGACGGGTAGGAAGAGTTGAAGATGAGGTCCAGGGTGGAGCCAGAGGAGTGAGTGGAGGAGGAAGGGAGAGGGTAAAGGAGGTAGGAGTCAAAGATGGAGAGGAGGGGAGAGGATTGAGGGGGAGAAGGGAAATGGAGATCGAAGTCGCCAAGCATGGTTAGAGGAGAGGGGGAGGGAGAGATAAGAGAGAGGAGGTGATCCAGGTCTTCATAGAAGGAAGAGAGAGGGCCAGGGGGACGTTATATGATCAGGAAAGAGATAGGGTGGGGAGAGGAGAAAGATTTGTAAAGGAATTCAAAGGTAGGGAAAGAAGGGAGAGATGGTTAGGAGGAAGATGAGATGTACTTGCGGTGGTAGAGGAGGCCAATGCCTCCACCGCGGCCAGTAGCGCGTGGAGTGTGAAAAAAGGATGAAGAGGAGGTGTTTAAGGAAGCGGGGACAGAAGTGTTATGAGGGGGGATCCAGGTTTCAGTTAGGCATAGAAAATGGAGGTTAAGGTGAAAGAAGAGGTCAAGAACAGCTGCGGTTTTGTTGCAGATGGATCTGGCGTTCCAG